>NC_086306.1:0-600000 GCF_963924245.1 Chroicocephalus ridibundus | reverse complement strand
CACAGGACAACAAAATGATAATCCTCATCCCTCTCCCAGAAGTAACAAAAAGCATCGGAAGGAGTACATAAGCCATATAGGAATTCACATAACACAGCCATGAGAACAAACCAAGCAACATGGTGACCAGCGACTATTTGCCTAATACAATAAACGCATACAAGAAATTCGTTTTTTCAAGCTCTAGTTGAATTCTGTCATTATCTCAACCCTTCGAGCCCCACGTTGGGCGCCAAAAAGGACTGTCCTGGTTTAGCCTCAGACGGCAACAAAGAACCACGTGCCGCTCACTCGGGCCTTCCCAATACAGGAAGAATCAGAAGAAAAAGGCAAGACTCTTGGGTTGAGACAAAGGCAGTTTAACAGAACAGCAAAGGGAACAAGAAAAACAACAACAATAACACGGATAGAGACATATACAAACACGATTACGGAACCGCCGCTCCCTGCCGCTCACCGACCGGACCGGGGACGCCCCACCTCGCTCCAAGCGGTGACTTCCTGCCCCCTCCCCCAACAGCTCAGGGTGGGCATGGCTCACATGGCATGGAATACCAGGAAAAATTAACCCTATCCCCGCTGGAACCAGGACACTGGACAATGGCACGACTGGTCTGTATTTATGGCTACGCCTTTATTCTGCTGAACTCAGAATGGTCGACCCCTGCAGCTGTCAGTCCGGAGTGTTGTGGCAGCCCAAACCCGTACCACTGTCGAGGCCACCTGGCACCCTTGCAGGACGACGAGGACGATGGTCTTGGGGGGCAGGCGGGTGGTTTCAGTTCCTGCAGGGGCTGGAGGGCACTGGCCTGGTCCCGAAGGGTTGTCTGGCCAAGCAGGGCAGTGGGGGAGGCAGGCGTTGTGTTGGGAAGGCCGGGCGGCTGTCCAGGCTGTCGCAAGCCGGTTCCCGGGTGCTCCCTGGCAGGTGGGACAGTTTCCCAGGCACAGGTGATGGCTGCTGGGGTCGGGGCCGGCTCCCAGAGGTGCTGGGATGGGTGGTGCTGTTGTCCGGGTCCTAGTAGTAGCTGCTGGGGTTGGGCTGGGCTTGTGAAGCTGCAGAGAGGCGCCTGTGGAGAGAGGAGGCTGCTGAGGCCCTGAATACTCCAAAACACCCTACCTCTAAATGCTTCATGGCTAATAGCAGCCATCTAATACAGAAGTTCGGCACCTCCCCCAACGACAACTTACTTTTTCCTCTCCCTCCACAGACAGATCGCACAACACAGTCCCATCCCAAACAGCATGGAGCCTAGGATCGCCATGGCGCCTTCTATGCAATACTTTTGGAAGTCTTTAGGATCCGCAGCATTTGTGTTTCTCTTGCCATCCACACCTGGAGGAACAATTCCGTACGTTAGTGTGTCCTGCGCGTCACTGGCAGTCTCACAGGAGGTCTGACATTGCCAGCAAACGTTCTTTCGCACTTTGTTAGCATCCCTGAGGGAGGGAACAGCCTGGGGCTGCGTCATCTCCTTGGTTTCGGTGGAAGCAAAGGAAACTCCCACAGCCGTCGCAAATCAGTGCACTCTGGAGCTTCTCTTTCTCCTCTCGCCCCCAGCTCTCCTGCCCCAGCCAAGCACCCACACCCTGAAGGGATGGAGTCAGGCCCTCTCGGGAGACACCCCAACCTCCCTCTCCCCCTTTGCTTTTTCTTCAGCGTGGGCACCGCTTGCATGCCCCGAGTTTTCAGGACTTGTCTCCCACTTCTGGCCCCCTGCAAGACTGCTCAGTAGCTGCGTTCTTTGGAAGAACGTCATCCATCCCGGCGTGGCGGGCTTCCCCGGGGGTGGACAGCACTGCCAAAAATCCCAGAAAGGTAAAGCCTCAGCATGGCCCACGCACAGAGGGTGCAGAAGGACGGTGCAGGTTCCCTCTAAGCCGTGCCCCATCTCTCAGTGCAGCCCTTTCGACCTCAGGTCACAGGAGGGATCCCCCACTGTTGTGCCTCGGGGGACTCACAGCGAGCTCTGGGGGGTGGCTATTGCGGGAGGTACATTCCATTAATTTCCCATCATCTGCTGAGGCTGGTTCAGATGGCCTCCTTCCCAAAATGGCAAAGTTCTGAAACTTGGGTAAACTGGGTGTGGTGGGCGGTGAGCATCCCCCCGCATCCAGAGAGGGTTAGGCGCACACTGCTGGCCATAACCTCCACAGCCCAGAGGTGACAGTCATCCTCAGAGAGCCCTTCCTGGCTTCTTTTCCATAGTTTGGCTGCTGACACGATGTGCGGCAGCGGGCACCAGGGGAAGAGCCTGCAGACACCCAGGGATTTTGATTCAGGACGCTGGATGACCGAGGGACGGCAATTACCTGGCACGCCTGCTGATTGAATTGCCCTCGCTGCTTCATCAGAGACTGGCGCTGCCCGACTGCCTCCTTCCTGAAGCGCCTCCTTCTCCACAGGCCCCCAGTCCCTCACTTTCAAAAGAAAGCAGGTCAGTTGAACGAGATAGAAGTAACCGCTCCTCATGGGCAACATGGTGTCTTCAGGAGGCGATACTTCCCAAAATACATGAGTATCGCTTAGACACAAAGCCTGGGAATTTGGGGGTGCACCAGGTCACTAGTCCAAACAACGTGTCCTTCATGGAGAAAAATCTAAACGCGAGACCCTCTTTGGTTTCCCAGTGCAAACAAGAGCCCTGAGTCCCCCCAAAAAAACGGAAAAACACACCCAAGTTACCTAAAACACAACCGGCAAGAGACAGCTAAACCACCTGAGGCTGAATTCACAGCCCTTCATTTGAGCTGCCTTCAAGTTAGGTGTCCGGCCTCAAGCCAGGTGTCCAGGTTTCACCTGTCCCTGAGCCTGAGGTGTCCCCGAGAGTCCTCAGACATCAAGGAGAACAACGAGGCTGGACCAGGCTGTGAAGCTGGGGCTGCTCCGGCCCTGGCCAACTCTGCCGGTCCCAGCAGCCCCAAGCTGCCTGCGCATCCTCTCTGCCACCCAGGGCCACTCTCCTCTCTGTTGACTTGCAGAGAGGGCGCTGGCCCTCTCACGGCTTCTCTGGGATCAGCTCCTCGGCAAGTTCCTCACGCGCTCAAGACGCGAGCACCGCCAGTTCCTGACAGCTGGACACCACCGTCTGCCCAGAGCAGCTCTGAGCAGTAACGCTCTAACTGGGGCAGCAGCTGTCCCTGGCACTCAGCTTGGACCACACCTGGCCGCAGAGACTCTGGACCGTCTCTGTCTGCAGCTCGCCAGCGCCTGCAAGGCGTGAAATTGAGTGTCACCGCAGGGAGGCTCTGCTCCATCCCTTCCTGCTGTCTAGGCTACGGCTTGTCCACACAGGCAGCTAAAAACCTCAGCTTCCCGAGCCTTGTGCTTAAGAGTGAGATATGCCCACCATGTGCCGCTTTGTCCAAATCCTTCAGGAGTTCCTTTAGGACTTCTGATGACCACTGGGAAGATTTTCTCTTTCCAGCTTTGGACTGTGCTCTTTGAGGACCTTAACGGAAAGTAGAAAGTTGAATTTCTCACAAATCAAGTACTGAAAGCGAGTGCTTTGTCAGGGAAGTCAGTCAAAACTGACTCCTCCCCCCTGCAATGCCAGGTGAGCTGGAAACGCCCCCTCTGTACCCACATCTGCAACCAAACACCCACGGGAAGCTGCCAGCATCCCTTGGCACACACTCCATCATAGCAGAACACGTTAAGGGGATCACGCAATGACAGGGCACACACCATGCAGTTCTATATTCTCACACCCGCAACAGATGCCTCGCTCTCATTTGGGCTTTCAGCTGGCAGCTCTCAAACAACGTAAAAAGCCATGACGTACCCATGCCATCTCCCTGAGCGTCAACCCTGGAACCCAGCCGGGAAGCTGGATATCCATCGCCTCCAGCCACGTCTGTAAACAAACACACCAGAGCAGCTCCCGTGAGGTATTTCAATAGAGTTCTTCCCACCTGAATGGCAGCGAATGCAGTTCAAAGACGGGATTGACCCGTGCCACGCGTCTCTCCCTTCCACGCCGGAGCATTGTGCACAGCCACTGGGCACCTGGACCAGGCCCCTCTGAAACAAAGCACGCACCGAGCTGTCGGGAGACGGGACTCCTGGAGCTCACACCAGCTCTAAACTCAAGCCCAACAAGCCCGCTGGCTTTGCAGCAGGCGCTGGAAGCAGCGCAGGGTCGGAGAGGCTGGGAAGGAACGCTGTGCAAGGCCGAGTGCCCCAGGGCACATCACTGAGCCTGATCCATTCCCCCTCAGCTCTTCTGCATGTCTGAGTATCAGCCAACAAGATATTAATTCAGACTTTGTATCAACAGACTATGAAAACCTAAATGCTCACTCATTCAAGCGACACACCTGTGGGATCGCCCTGAGGCTCCCAGATGAGATCTGGCAGAGAAGTCGGGTGGCCATCGGCTGCAGGCACAGCTGTAATCAAGTACATGAGATGTGGTGATCTACTGCTTTCTCAGTGACCTGCAGTGACTGGAGGGGGTCAGGTACTGTCGTGGGACCCAGACGTGGCTGGAGATTTCCGAAGCTGCAGAGGGGCCTGGGTGACCCGTTCGCTGGCACCTGGCAGCTCTCAGGATACTGTTTCCAGGCCAAGTGCACGTCCGTCCTCAAGGACCGGATGGGGAAACATATGGCCCCTCGGGGATTCCTTCCCAGGAGATGTCTACCATGCACAGAAGCAGCCCACAGGGAAGCACCAGAGGGAAACACTGACAATTCACACCTCCCATGGAAAAGAGTCCTCCCCACCTCCCACGGCTCTCCTCTGTGGAAAAGAGCCACCTCCCCATGAGGCATCAGCCTCCTGACACCCACAGAGCTGGCCATGGCTCGCCCGGCACCGCTGCCCTCCCAGCCCTGCCCCACCACGTCCCCAGCCCCGCTGCCACCCCGACGTGCGCTGGGTGCTGCGCCACGCTGCCAGGGCTGGGGGACGGCTTGCCTGCCTACCTAATCCCAGCACTCTCCACGGAGCAGCCCAGGCCTCATGGGCTTCCAGAAGCAGCAGGAGGAGGATAAGGAGGCGGCCCGGGGTCACGGCCCCCTGCACCTGCACCATGCCGCTGCTGCTGTTGGCACTGCTGCTGCTGCTACCACTACTGGCACTGCCGCCACTGCTACCACTACTGGCAATACTGCCGCTGCTGGCACTGCTGCTGCTGCTGCCAATGCCAGAGCACTGCCCGCGGCACAGCACTGCACGTGAGGGCGTGGCACAGCTCTGTGAACTCACAGCCCGGCTGCCCCACCGCAGCCACGGCCCTGGGGCACCGCCCCCCGTGGGACCGGCTGTGACACCTGCAGAGTCCCAGCGTGGCAAAACTGGCCAACCCAGGCTCGTCCCCAACCGTTACCTGAAAAACACTGCTTTTTGGCTTGGAAGCGATTCTGGACAAAACACTCCCACAGCAGACAGACTTGGCTGCTTTGTCAAATGGGCCACAAGACAGAAAACAAAACTTCTCTAAAGAAAAGCCCGGCTTTACTCAGCATGTAAGCCTTTCGCCCGCGGGCTCTGGGGCAGTTCCCTCTCGTGCACAGCAAAATACGTGCGAAAGCTGCATCCCCGTCACGTAGAGGCCCTGCCAATGAATTACTGAGCCTGTGAACTACTGCACTTCAGTCACAGCTGCTCAGCAGAGTTGTGAGAAGACTGCCCTTGTGCTCTGGCCTTTGCGCCACCTGACGTGCTCAGAGAAGATCCTCGCCAGTCAGACGCCACGTCGGCCTTAATGGGATCCACTGTGCTCAGCCAGAACGAGTTAGACCTTTTCCAAAGGTCTTCCTCCCATTGGTTGACACTCTGCAAAGCTTCGCCGATTTCTTTTTACACCGCCATACTGTTGACCTTGCTTTTAATTCTTCCTCATCTATTGAGCACCCCGCTCCTTCGAAAATGCCCTTTTCCAAGAGAACCATGAAATCAGTATTTCAGCATTTTGAAAAAGAAAGGAACACCTGTTGTGTCGACAGTACAGAAATATTGCGTGGATCGATTTCAAAATACCTTTCCCTGTCTTTGAGGTGAGGAGGATGCTTAGGGAGAGTTAGATATCCTTTTTGCTTTCTGGATTAAGAAATCGAGTCAAACAAGGCCTGTCTTCTGCAGTGTTGCTTCAGGAACCTACCGGTGAAAGAGACTGAAAGCTTGGAGTCGCCGGTGAGACTCTGATGAGAGAGAGTTGCCTAAATACAGGACTTAAAACTGAGTGCTTGAAATACCAGTGCCTCTTTTTTTGCTTTTGCTCATGAGTCAAACGGAGCATCTCTGACCTCACAGGTACACCAGTTCTCCGCATTCCCATGGGCTCTATCGAAACGTGTCTGGAAGAGCAGTGTGGGGTCAGTTCTGCTCTCCCGGCTGCGTGGATGCCAGACATGTCCATGCGTGGGGTGTGCTCAGATGCGCAGCTCCCGCCGTGCCCCAGCGGCCAGACCCTGCTCGACTTCTCTCCTCCGACACCTCCAACATCACCAGCTCCACGGCCAGCGCGTCCGCTCCTAAGGCTGGGCTCGGCAGGCCGGTGGACTTGTCCACAAAGTCTTCCAGGGAAAACCTGGAAACCTTACCTAACTTTGGAGTGTTACACCGAGTCAGAAGACGCACTGGGAAGCGATGAGGATGCAAAGGCTAAAACCTTCACGCTCCTTATTAGTAACGTGAAATAAAGAAAAGGGCACAACTGAAAGAACCTTGCCAATTTCTTTTAGTTCTGCTACGTGGTTAGCCGCTGATGTTGTCAGAGATAATGACACCTTAGAAGAAGGTCCTGGCTAAAAGGGAATGTGGTAGGCATCAAGGCATCGCAAGCCTGCAATCGCCTCACATAGGCTTTTAGTAACTACTTGCATGGGGTCTGTCAAATGTCAGTGATGCTCTTTAAAGTGTGGACGCTCATTCAGCCACCAGCGGTCTCCAGAGCGAGGTTACAAAGATGCTTGTTCTTCCTCTAGGCGCTGGCTAGCACAAGCCATGCTGCCCGTGTAACAATGAAAGCAGCGGGAGCAAAGCGTGCATACAGGTGGGCTTCTCTCTAATTGTCCAAGGAGCTGCTGTTGCAGGTACTAAGGAACAGATGTATCTCATTCTCTTTCCAGTGCTCTCATGAGGAGGGGCGGGGGAAGAAGGAATTCCGTCCTTCCCTGACACTGACAAAAAAAGGCCCAGACTATGAGAGAACAGAAACAGAGTCATTTTTATCCCAGACCTTTACCTAAAGCAATATCTTTCAAAAGAGGAAAAAAAAATCTTAAAAGTCATTTTACCTGAACAGCCAGCGCAGGGGAAACATTCTCTTTTTCTCATTTTCAGGATAAAATGATGTCTGTACACAGTCAAGCACGCCTTGCAAACCTCAGAGGTCACAGAACACGGGAACTGAGAGTTCTGTTTAGTTTAGGATGTTCAGTGTCTAACGGTACACAAAAGACATCTTGAACACGCTCCTGAAAACTTGAAGTAAAAACCCTTCCCTTAACTTCTCAACTGTTTTTAACCAGAAGAAGAGGAAAAAGGGAAGACTGTGTGGCTGCAGTCTTTCTCGCTTTAAGATGTGCCAAGCAGGAACGAGGATGCTGGACGTGCTACTCACAAACCAAGCCCACCTGCCTCGTAGCGCCTCAGTTAGTGACAGCCTCGGCTGCAGTCATCTCAGTATTGTGGAGTCTGGGATCCTGCCGGGCGCCCTGAAGGTTAGCACTGAGGCAAAGATTTCAGATTTTTGAAGAGCAAGGCTCAGTTTGCTGAGAGCCCAGATGGCAGGGATTCCACGGGAAGCTTCCCCGGAGGAGCAAGTGAGTGCTGGGAGTTTTTCAAGAATGCTCTCCTGGAAGCACAAAACCAGTTTATTCCCAAGAAAGGGAATTCCCTTCGTTGGGCAGCTGGCCTTGGGAACAACAATCCAGGCTGACGTAAACACAAACCCAGGGAGAGCTGGTATAGAAGCTATTACAGGCGCCTGAGCCCTACACATCAATGGGCCCTGACGATATCCACCCGAGGGTGTTAAGAGAGCTGGCTCCTTTTCAAACTGGCAACCTGCTGTCCTGCTGCCGGTGGGGGAAGGGTTAATTTCCCCAGGACCTGGCAGGGACACAGGTATTCCATCCCCTGTGGGCCATGCCCTGGGAGCTGCCACTTTGCAGGGCTGGGGCTTCCCAGGTCCGGTCAGTGAGCAGTGCTATCGTAATCATGTTTTGTATATTCCTCTCTCAGTATTCTTGTTGTTGTTTTCTTCTTTTCTTTGCTGTAATGTTAAACTGCCTTTATCTCAACGCGTGAGTTTTGCCTTTTTCTTCCAAGTCTTTCCCTCATTCCATGGCTGGGGGCTGCGTGATGATGGTCCCGTCCACCGTCTGGATGGCCGTCTCCGAGACCCCCAGCTCCACAAAGCACCGGTAATCCGGTCTCCAGTCCCTCAAAGCACCGAATAAATCTGTAAGTCTGAGCCACTGATGATCTTGATGGCGTCAACGCTGGGCTGCTTGCGGGTGCCGTAACGGAAAATGGTGCCGCAGGTCTTGTTCTTGCGGATGAGGCCTCTGGTGCCATTGTAAGTGCCGCAGCGGGGACATTTCCGGATGCCCCACAGCGTGGCCTTCCCCAGGTCTGACAGGAAGGAGGGGACTTTGGTCCTCACCGATGCCGGTTCCATCCTCTGGGAAACCTGTAAGGGCAGAGAGAGGGGGGTGAGTTAACCGCCTGGGGAGGGACAGCGGGGACGCGGTGCTCGGCTGGTGACACCCATGGGTCCCTCTGCAGGTGGCCGACTGGCTGAAAGGACATGGGACGTAAAGCTGGGTGGCCTGACACCATTGCGGGGGGACACGCGGTGAGGGGACACACAGAGCAGCTCCTCGGAGGGACACCGGAGTGGAAACCACCATCTGAGGCAGCAACAATGGGAGAGAAAAGCTTGCGTGGATGGGACAGAAACTGAGCGATTTCCCCCTAGATCCACCTGGGTCGGGTTTCGGCAGCAGGTTGGCAGCCGAGGAGCACGAGCGACTCCCGGCGAGCAGCCCTGGTGCTGCTGGACCCACAATCCTGTCTGGATCATGGAATGAGAGAATCTTTTAGGTTGGAAAAGACCTTTCAGATCATCAAGTCCAACCATTAACTCAGCCCTGCCCAAAACACCACTAACCCACGTCCCTCAGCACCATGACTGCCCGCCTTTTAAATCCCTCCAGGGGTGGCGATTCCACCACTGCTCTGGGCAGCCTCTTCTGATGTTTGACAACCCTTGTGGTGCAGAAATTTTTCCTAATTCCCATCCTAAACCCGCCCTGGCGCAACTCGAGGCCATTTCCTCTTGTCCCATCGCCTGTTCCTTGGGAGAAGAGACCGACCCCCCCTGGCTACACTTGCTTTCAGGGAGTTGTGGAGAGTGAGAAGGTCTCCCCTCAGCCTCCTCTTCTCCAGGCTGAACACCCCCAGCTCCCTCAGCCACTCCTCACCAGACTTGTGCTCCAGACCCCTCACCAGCTCCGTTGCCCTTCTCTGGACACGCTCCGGTGCCTCAGCGTCCTTCTTGGAGTGAGGGGCCCCAAAATGAACACAATATTCGAGGTGGGGCGTCACTAGTGCTCAGTACAGGGGGACGGTCACTGCCCCAGTCCTGGCCACACCGTTCCTGACACAATCCATAAACATTTCTCCCCTGCCAACCGCATTTCCCCCTTCCCCTGCCCCACCCTGTCCTGGTGTGAGACACCAGGCGGGCTGGGAGGGCTGCCCGGCTCCCCTCGACCCCACGGCAGAGCCCTCCGCTCACCCCTGCCTCCTCACCACCACCAAAACCCCCCTTTTTGGGGCAAAACCAGGCACCGCGTGAAAAGCCACACGCAGCCGAGCCTTCGAGCCAGCATCCCACAGACGCAGAACGCGGGCAGAGGCAAAGGGCATTTATTGTCACCGCTGGAGCTGAGCGGTGGGCGTAAGGAGAGGCCGGGGACGCTGAAATGCAGCTCCCGGTGCCCCCGTGCTCACTGAATCCAGTCCCAGACCTCAGTGGGTATTTACACTGGATAAACTGGCGGTACTGGGAGCTCCCGGCCCAACTGCAAAGGACAGGGCACAGCTGAGGGGACGGTGGGTCTATGCCAGGTGGGACAATGCCCCGACACCCCCCTGGGTGAGCAGAAGGGCCCTCACCGAGGGGAGCGCAGGGGCAGGGACACCCCCATCCCAGCAGGGCCCGGGGACCAGCACAAGAACGAAGGGCCAGGTTGGGCCCTGCGTGAGGCAGGACCAGGATGGGGGCACGCTGCTGGGCCGGGCACTGGGAGCAGGGCCTCCTCTTGGCCACTGTCACCTCAGAACTGCGTCTGGGGCCTCCCCACGGCTACTGTCGCCTCAGGAGGGGGCCTCCACTCGGCTACTGTCGGCTCAGAGCAAGGGCTGGGGCCTCCGCTTGGCCACTCTCACCTCGGGTCGGGGCCTCTCCTCGATCTCCGTCGCCTCAGGAGGGTGCCTGGGGCTTCCCCATGGCTGCTGTCGCCTGAGGACAGAGCCTTCCCTCGGCTGCTCTTGCCTCAGAACAGGGGCTGGGGCCTCTCCATAACCACTGTCACCTCAGGAGAGGCCCTGCGGCCCCCCCATGGCCTCAGTCGCCTCAGAACAGGGCCTGGGACCTCCCCTGGGCCCCGGTCCCCACACGACCACGCCCGGGTTCACCTCCGTAGCAGGCCCGAGCCCTCCCCCCGCTCCCCACCGTGCAGCCTCACCCACAGCCCCTCGCCCACCCCCGACCCCCGCGCTGACGTCACTAACGCGGCCTCACCGTGTCGTCGGCCCCTCACCCCCGCCACCACCACCATGTCCCTTCTTCCCCTTCCCGTTCCCAGTGCCGTTTTCCCGCCATCCCCCCCGCCCCTCTGATGTCACTGCCTGTCCCGCTCGCGTGCAGGGCCCTCCCTCCTCCCCCCTCGTTTTTCACCTGCACCGCGGTGAAACCAGGCTCAGAACCATCAAACCTCTGAGAATTTCCCCCACAGCGAAGGTGCCAGGAGGGAAGAGTGGGGCTTTCCAGAGACCGCGGGAAGAAGCCCCTCTTTTCCCTCCTGGCACTTTCAATGTGGGAGCAAGCGGCAGGTTTAAACGAGGCGTAAGCGCCACCAATGGTCACTCACCGAGACAAAGCGCTGCGCTGCTGGCACGGGAGGCCGAGGTGGGGGTGATGACCTCTTGACGAGCCCCATGGGTGCCTCAGTGGCTCAGAATTTTGCGGGCTGGTCCCACCAGGGAGGCTGGGCTCCTCTGGCCAGTCGGCGGGTCCCGTGCCCAGCTCCTGCCTGCTGACACCATGGGCATCCTCGTCCCTGCCTGGCCCGGTATGAACTTCAGGCCAGAATTGCGGAAGTCCTGGCATTCATGCCGTTATGATCCGGACAACAGCACGACTGGTCTGTAGTTCTGGCTACACCTTTATTCTGCTGAAATCAGAATGGTCGACGCCTTCAGCTGTCAGTCGGGAGTCTTCTGATATCCCACATCCCTACTGCTGTCGGTAGCGGGGGAGACACGGGTCAGGTCGGGAAGACCAGGCGGATGTCCAGTCTTTCAGAGGCTGGCAGGGTGCTCGCTGGCGGGTGGGACAGTTTCCCAGGCACAGGTGATGGCTGCTGGGGTTTGGGCCGACTCTCAGGGGTGCTGGGATGGGTGGTGCGGCTGTCCGGGCATGAGGCGGAGCTGCTGGTGTTGGGCTGGGCTCCTGAAGCTGTGGAGAGGCGGCTGTGGAGAGAGGAGGCTGCTGAGGCTCTGACACGGCTGTGGTGTCGGGTGGGAGCCTCTCTCGGTCAAGCCTGGGCAGCAGCAGGGACCCGCAGGGAGCCCGGAGCTCGCGCGACAGCGGATGAGGAGGCAAGGCCAGAGCCTGCAGCAGCAGCGGCAGGTTTAAATGAGGTGTAACTGCCACCAACGATCAGTCACCAAGAGAAAGAGCTGCGGTGCTGGAGCATCAGCAGCTGAGCCGGATGATCACGGTGAAAAGGCGCTTTTCCCAAGATTTTCTGAGGCTGGGACAAGCCTGGGCAGGAGCAGGGACCGCAAACAGCCCGGAGCTCACACGAGAGTGGCTGAGAAGGCAAGGCCAGAGGCTGCAGCAGCAGGGGAAGGTTTAAACGATACATAATGGCCACCAGCAGTCACTCACTGAGACAAAGAGCTGCGGTGCTGGCACGGGAGGCCGAGGTGGGGGTGATGACCTGTAACGAGCTCCATGGGTGCCTCAGTGGCTCAGAATTTTGTGGGCCAGTCCCACCAGGGAGGCTGGGTCTTGCTGGCCCGCCGGCGGGTCCCGCGCCCACCTCCTGCCTGCTGACACCGTGGGCATCCTTATCCCTGCCTGCCCCGATAGGAACTTCAGACCAGAATTGCAGAACTCCTGGCATTGCTGCCGTTATGACACAGACAAGAGCGCGACTGCTCTGTATGTATGGCTACACCTTTATTTTGAAATCAGAATGGTCGACCCCTTCAGCTGTCAGTCGGGAGCCTTTTGATATCCCAAATCCCTACCGCTGTCGGTAACGGGGGAGGCTCGGGTGGGGTCGGGAAGACCAGGCGGACGTCCAGTCTGTCAGGGGCCCGTTTCTGGGTGCTCGGTGGCAGGTGGGCCGCTTTCCCAGGCACAGGTGATGGCTGCTGGGGTTGGGGCCGACTCTCAGGGGTGCTGGGACGGGTGGTGCGGCTGTCCGGGCACGAGGGAGAGCTGCTGGGTTTGGGATGGGCTCCTGAAGCTGCGGAGAGGAGGCTGTGGAGAGAGGAGGCTGCTGAGGCTCTGACACGGCTGTGGTGCCGGGCGGGTGTGAGGGTGCGGGACAGCGCCGGACGCCCCGGAGGGTGCGGGCATCTGGCTGCACGCGGGGAGCTCCGTGCAGGAAAACGGAGCTCCGCGCACCCCTGGGCTGGGGCTCCGCTCGCCTGCCCGTGGCTCGTCTCCTCTCCGCCCTGGCCATCCTGACCTGGCTGCTCTGCACGTGCCGGGAAGGAGACCCAGGGGACCAAAGCTGGGCACAGCAACGCAGGGCCAGGAGAGCCTCCTGCTCTCCTTTCTCAGCGTGCCTTGCAAGGACCAGCACTCGCCTCCCCTGCCCACCCCTCGCCAGACAAGGGGACAGCCTGGGCTCCCTCTTGGGTGAGCTGCTCTCCATCCTCTCTTCCGAATACCTGTCTGCAGAGATACACACCCCTGCCCAGACAAAACCCCTGCCCTTGCTGAGAACACGCACGCTGGCAGCGCTGGGCTCCAGATGGGACAGCTCTTTCTCCGAAGACGGGACGATAGCTGGGAAGGTTCCTCACCACGGCCGGAGTTGCTGGGACACCTTGGCTGAGGTGAACATCTGGGATTTACGGCATCACCTGACGGACATTGGCCCGTACCTAACTCGGCACTCCAGAACACCCTACCTCTAAATGCTTCATGGCTAATAGCAGCCATCTAATACAGGAGCTTGGCACCTCCTCCCCCGCAACAACTTACTTTTTCGTCTCCCTCCACAAATAGATCGCAAAACACAGTCCCATCCCAAACAGCACGGAGCCTAAGATCACCACGGTGCCTTCTATCCAATACTTCTGGAAGTCTTTAGGATCCGCAGCATTTGTGTTTCTCTTGCCATCCACACCTGGAGGAACAATTCCGTACGTTAGTGTGTCCTGCGCGCCACTGGCAGTCTCACAGGAGGTCTGACGTGGCCAGCAAACGTTCTTTCACACTTTGTTAGCATCCCTGAAGGAGGGAACACCCTGGAGCTGCGTTGTCTCCTTGGTTTCGGTAGAAGCAGAGGCAACTCCCACAGCCGTCGCAAATCAGTGCACTCTGGAGCCTCTCTTTCTCCTCTCGCCCCCAGCTCTCCCGCCCCAGCCAAGCACCCACACCCCAAAGGGACGGAGTCAGGCCCTCTCGGGAGACACCCCAACCTCCCTCTCCCTCTTTGCCTTTTTTTCAGCGTGGGCACCGCTTGCATGCCCCGAGTTTTCAGGACTTGTCTCCCCGCTGTTGTGCCTAGGGGGACTCACGGCGAGCTCTGGGGTGCAGCTATTGCGGGAGGTACATTCCATTAAGAGCCGCATTTCCCATCATCTGCTGAGGCTGGCTCAGATGGCCTCCTTCCCAAAATGGCAAAGTTCTGAAACTCGGGTGAACTGGGTGTGGTGGGCGGTGAGCATCCCCCCGCATCCAGAGAGGGTTAGGCGCACACTGCTGGCCATAACCTCCACAGCCCAGAGGTGACAGTCATCCTCAGAGAGCCCTTCCTGGCTTCTTTTCCATAGTTTGGCTGCTGACACGATGTGCGGCAGCGGGCACCAGGGGAAGAGCCTGCAGACACCCAGGGATTTTGATTCAGGACGCTGGATGACCGAGGGACGGCAATTACCTGGCACGCCTGCTGATTGAATTGCCCTCGTTGATTCATCAGAGACTGGCACTGCCTGACTGCCTCCTTCCTGAAGCGCCTTCTTGTCCACAGGCCCCCAGTCCCTCACTTTCAAAAGAAAGCAGGTCAGTTGAATGAGATAGAAGTAACCGCTCCTCATGGGCAACATGGTGTCTTCAGGAGGCGATACTTCCCAAAATACATGAGTATCGCTTAGACACAAAGCCTGGGAATTTGGGCGGGCACCTAGTCACTAGTCCAAACAACGTGTCCTTCATGGAGAAAAATCTAAACGCGAGACCCTCTTTGGTTTCCCAGTGCACACAAGAGCCCACAGTCCCCCAAAAGAAGCGGAAAAACACCCAAGTTACCTAAAACACAACCACCAAGAGACAGCTAAACCACCCGAGGCTGAGTTCACAGCCCTTCATTTGAGCTGCCTTCAAGTTAGGTGTCCGGCCTCAAGCTGGGTGTCCAGCTTTCACCTGTCCCTGAGCCCGAGGTGTCCCCGAGAGTCCTCAGACATCAAGGAGGACAACGGGGCTGGACCAGGCTGTGAAGCTGCGGCTGCTCCGGCCCTGGCCAACTCTGCCGGTCCCAGCAGCCCCAAGCTGCCTGCGCATCCTCTCTGCCACCCAGGGCCACTCTCCTCTCTGTTGACTTGCAGAGAGGGCGCTGGCCCTCTCACGGCTTCTCTGGGATCAGCTCCTCGGCAAGTTCCTCACGCGCTCAAGACGCGAGCACCGCCAGTTCCTGACAGCTGGACACCACCGTCTGCCCAGAGCAGCTCTGAGCAGTAACGCTCTAACTGGGGCAGCAGCTGTCCCTGGCACTCAGCTTGGACCACACCTGGCCGCAGAGACTCTGGACCGTCTCTGTCTGCAGCTCGCCAGCGCCTGCAAGGCGTGAAATTGAGTGTCACCGCAGGGAGGCTCTGCTCCATCCCTTCCTGCTGTCTAGGCTACGGCTTGTCCACACAGGCAGCTAAAACCTCAGCTTCCCGAGCCTTGTGCTTAAGAGTGAGATATGCCCACCATGTGCCGCTTTGTCCAATTCCTTCAGGAGTTCCTTTAGGACTTCTGATGACCGCTGGGAAGATTTTCTCTTTTCAGCTTTGGACTTTCCTCTCTGAGGACCTCCATCCACGTCTGTAAACAAACACACCAGAGCAGCTCCCGTGAGATATTTCAATAGAGTTCTTCCCACGGCAGCGAATGCAGTTCAAACACGGGATTGACCCATGGCACGCGTCTCTCCCTTCCACGCAGGAGCATTGTGCACAGCCACTGGGCACCTGGACCAGGCCCCTCTGAAACAAAGCACGCACCGAGCTGTCGGGAGACGGGACTCCCTGGAGCTCACACCAGCTCTAAACTCAAGCCCAACAAGCCCGCTGGCTTTGCAGCAGGCGCTGGAAGCAGCGCAGGATCGGAGAGGCTGGGAAGGAACGCTGTGCAAGGCCGAGTGCCCCAGCGCACATCACTGAGCCTGACCCATTCCCCCTCAGCTCTTCTGCATGTCTGAGTATCAGGCAACAAGATATTAAGTCAGACTTCGTATCAACAGACTATGAAAACCTAAATGCTCACTCATTCAAGCGACACACCTGTGGGATCGCCCTGAGGCTCCCGGACAAGATCTGGCAGAGAAGTCGGGTGGCCGTCGGCTGCAGGCACAGCTGTAATCAAGCACGTTTGCATGAGATGTGGTGATCTACTGCTTTCTCAGTGACCTGCAGTGACTGGAGGGGTCAGGTACTGTCGTGGGACCCAGACGTGGCTGGAGATTTCCGAAGCTGCAGAGGGGCCTGGGTGACCCGTTCGCTGGCACCTGGCAGCTCTCAGGATACTGTTTCCAGGCCAAGTGCACGTCCATCCTCAAGGACCGGATGGAGAAACATATGGCCCCTCGGGGATTCCTTCCCAGGAAGGAATTCCAGGATTCCTTCCTTTCTCACCCTGTGGCACCGCTCCTGGCCCCACTGTTCGCCTGGAAAATGCCCCCACAGCAACCACGGGCCCCTCCACCTCCCCGTGAGGCATCTGCCTCCTGACACCCGCAGACCTGGCCCACGGCTCACCCAGCCCCACTGCCCTCCCAGCCCTGCCCCACCACGACCCCAGCCCTGCTGCCACCCCGACGTGCCCTGGGTGCTGTACCACGCTGCCAGGGCTGGGGGACGGCTTGCCTGCCTACCTAATCCCGGCATTCTGCACGGAGCAGCCCGGGTGTCATGGGCTTGCAGCAGCACCAGGAGGAGGACAAGGAGGTGGGCGGGGGTTATGACCCCCTGCACCTGCACCATGCCGCTGCTACTGCTGCTGCCGCCGGCACTGCCGCTGCTGCTGGCACTGCCACTGATGGCAATACTGCCGCTGACGACGTTGGCACTGCTACCGCTACCGCTGCTGGCAACGCCACTGCTACGACCGCTGCTGGCACTGCTGCCGCTGCTGGCACTGCCGCTGCTGGCACTGCCGGAGCGCTGCCCATGGCACAGCACTGCACGTGAGGGCGTGGCACAGCTCTGTGACCTCACAGCCCGGCTGCCCCGCCGCAGCCACGGCCCTGGGGCACCGCCCCCAGCGGGACCGGCTGTGACACCTGCAGGGTCCCAGCGCGGCAAAACTGGCCAACCCAGGCTCGTCCCCACGCCGTTACCTGGAAAACACTGCTTTTTGGCTTGGAAGCGATTCTGGACAAAACACTCCCACAGCAGACAGACTTGGCTGCTTTGTCAAATGGGCCACAAGACAGAAAACAAAACTTCTCTAAAGAAAAGCCCGGCTTTACTCAGCATGTAAGCCTTTTGCCCGCGGGCTCTGGGGCAGTTCCCTCTCGTGCACAGCAAAATACGTGCGAAAGCTGCATCCCCGTCACGTAGAGGCCCTGCCAATGAATTACTGAGCCTGTGAACTACTGCACTTCAGTCACAGCTGCTCAGCAGAGTTGTGAGAAGACTGCCTTTGTGCTCTGGCCTTTGCGCCACCTGACGTGCTCGGAGAAGATCCTCGCCAGTCAGACGCCACGTCGGCCTTAATGGGATCCACTGTGCTCAGCCAGAACGAGTTAGACCTTTTCCAAAGGTCTTCCTCCCATTGGTTGACACTCTGCAAAGCTTCACCGATTTCTCTTTGCACCGCCATACTGTTGACCTTGCTTTTAATTCTTCCTCATCTATTGAGCACCCCGCTCCTTCGAAAATGCCCTTTTCCAAGAGAACCATGAAATCAGTATTTCAGCATTTTGAAAAAGAAAGGAACACCTGTTGTGTCGACAGTACAGAAATATTGCGTGGATCGATTTCAAAATACCTTTCCCTGTCTTTGAGGTGAGGAGGATGCTTAGGGAGAGTTAGATATCCTTTTTGCTTTCTGGATTAAGAAATCGAGTCAAACAAGGCCTGTCTTCTGCAGTGTTGCTTCAGGAACCTACCGGTGAAAGAGACTGAAAGCTTGGAGTCGCCGGTGAGACTCTGATGAGAGAGAGTTGCCTAAATACAGGACTTAAAACTGAGTGCTTGAAATACCAGTGCCTCTTTTTTTGCTTTTGCTCATGAGTCAAACGGAGCATCTCTGACCTCACAGGTACACCAGTTCTCCGCATTCCCATGGGCTCTATCGAAACGTGTCTGGAAGAGCAGTGTGGGGTCAGTTCTGCTCTCCCGGCCGCGTGGATGCCAGACATGTCCATGCGCGGGGTGTGCTCAGATGCGCAGCTCCCGCCGTGCCCCAGCGGCCAGACCCTGCTCGACTTCTCTCCTCCGACACCTCCAACATCACCAGCTCCACGGCCAGCGCGTCCGCTCCTAAGGCTGGGCTCGGCAGGCCGGTGGACTTGTCCACAAAGTCTTCCAGGGAAAACCTGGAAACCTTACCTAACTTTGGAGTGTTACACCGAGTCAGAAGACGCACTGGGAAGGGATGAGGATGCAAAGGCTAAAACCTTCACACTCCTTATTAGTAACGTGAAATAAAGAAAAGGGCACAACTGAAAGAACCTCGCCAATTTCTTTTACTTCTGCTACGTGGTTAGCCGCTGATGTTGTCAGAGATAATGACACCTTGGAAGAGTCAAAAGAAGGTCCTGGCTAAAAGGGAATGTGGTAGGCATCAAGGCATCGCAAGCCTGCAATCGCCTCACATAGGCTTTTAGTAACTACTTGCATGGGGTCTGTCAAATGTCAGTGATGCTCTTTAAAGTGTGGACGCTCATTCAGCCACCAGCGGTCTCCAGAGCGAGGTTACAAAGATGCTTGTTCTTCCTCTAGGTGCTGGCTAGCACAAGCCATGCTGCCCGGGTAACAATGAAAGCAGCGGGTGCAAAGCGTGCATACAGGTGGGCTTCTCTCTAATTGTCCAAGGAGCTGCTGTTGCAGGTACTAAGGAACAGATGTATCTCATTCTCTTTCCAGTGCTCTCATGAGGAGGGGCGGGGGAAGAAGGAATTCCATCCTTCCCTGACACTGACAAAAAAAGGCCCAGACTATGAGAGAACAGAAATAGAGTCATTTTTATCCCAGACCTTTACCTAAAGCAATATCTTTCAAAAGAGGAAACAAAAAATCTTAAAAGTCATTTTACCTGAACAGCCAGCGCAGGGGAAACATTCTCTTTTTCTCATTTTCAGGATAAAATGATGTCTGTACACAGTCAAGCACGCCTTGCAAACCTCAGAGGTCACCGAACACGGGAACTGACAGTTCCGTTTAGTTTACAGTATGCAAAAGACATCTTGAACATGCTCCTGAAAACTTGAAGTAAAAACCCTTCCCTTAACTTCTCAACTGTTTTTAACCAGAAGAAGATGAAAAAGGGAAGACTGTGTGGCTGCAGTCTTTCTCGCTTTAAGATGCGCCAAGCAGGAACGAGGATGCTGGACGTGCTACTCACAAACCAAGCCCACCTGCCTCGTAGCGCCTCAGTTAGTGACAGCCTCGGCTGCAGTCATCTCAATATTGTGGAGTCTGGGATCCTGCCGGGCGCCCTGAAGGTTAGCACTGAGGCACAGATTTCAGATTTTTGAAGAGCAAGGCTCAGTTTGCTGAGAGCCCAGATGGCAGGGATTCCACGGGAAGCTTCCCCGGAGGAGCAAGTGAGTGCTGGGAGTTTTTCAAGAATGCTCTCCTGGAAGCACAAAACCAGTTTATTCCCAAGAAAGGGAATTCCCTTCGTTGGGTCGCTGGCCTTGGGAACAACAATCCAGGCTGACGTAAATACAAACCCAGGAAGAGTTGGTATAGAAGCTATTACAGGCGCCTGAGCCCTACACATCAATGGGCCCTGACGATATCCACCCGAGGGTGTTAAGAGAGCTGGCTCCTTTTCAAACTGGCAACCTGCTGTCCTGGTGCCGGTCGGGGAAGGGTTAATTTCCCCAGGACCTGGCAGGGACACAGGTATTCCATCCCCTGTGGGCCATGCCCTGGGAGCTGCCCCTTCGCAGGGCTGGGGCTTCCCAGGTCCGGTCAGTGAGCGGTGCTATCGTAACCATGTTTTGTATATTCCTCTCTCAGTATTCTTCTTGTTGTTTTCTTCTTTTCTTTGCTGTAATGTTAAACTGCCTTTACCTCAACCCGTGAGTTTTGCCTTTTTCTTCCATGTCTTTCCCTCATTCCATGGCTGGGGGCTGCGTGATGATGGTCCCGTCCACCGTCTGGATGGCCGTCTCCGAGACCCCCAGCTCCACAAAGCACCGGTAATCCGGTCCCCGGTCCCTCTGCTGCACTGAATAAACCAGTAAGTCCAAGCCACTAACGATCTTGACGGCGTCAACGCTGGGCTGCTTGCGGGTGCCGTAGCGGAAGATGGTGCCGCAGGTCTTGTTCTTGCGGATGAGGCCTCTGGTGCCATTGTAAGTGCCGCAGCGGGGACATTTCCGGATGCCCCGCAGCGTGGCCTTCCCCAGGTCCGACAGGAAGGAGGGGACTTCGGTCCTCACCGATGCCGGTTCCATCCTCTGGGAAACCTGTAAGGGCAGAGAGAGGGGGGTGACTTAACCGCCTGGGGAGGGACAGCGGGGATGCGGTGCTCGTCTGGTGACACCCACAGGATACGCAGGTGGCAGTGGCCGTCCTCAGTCCCCAGCAGCCACAGAGATGGAGGGGACAAAGAGAGAGAGGGGGAAGCGACTGGCTGAAAGGACGTGGGACATAAAGCTGGGTGGCCTGACACCATTGCGGGGGGACACGCGGCAAGGGGACACACAGAGCAGCTCCTCGGAGGGACACCGGAGTGGAAACCACCATCTGAGGCAGCAACAATGGGAGAGAAAAGCTTGCGTGGACGGGACAGACACCGAGCGATTTCCCCCTAGATCCACCTGGGTCGGGTTTTGGCAGCAGGTTGGCAGCTGAGGAGCACGAGCGGCATCTATTGTCACCGCTGGAGCTGAGCGGTGGGTGTGAGGAGAGGCCGGGGACGCTGAAATGCAGCTCCCGGTGCCCCCGTGCTCACTGAATCCAGTCCCAGACCTCAGTGGGTATTTACACTGGATAAACTGGCAGCACTGGGAGCTCCCAGCCCAACTGCAAAGGACAGGGCACAGCTCAGGGAACGGTGGGTCTGTGCCAGGTGGGAAAATGCCCCGACACCCCCCTGAGTGAGCAGAACGGCCCTCAGCGAGGGAAGCGCAGGGGCAGGGACACCCCCATCCCAGCAGGGCCCGGGGGTCAGCGCAGGAATGAAGGGCCAGGCTGGGCCCTGGGTGATGTGGGACCAGGATGGGGGCACCATGCTGGGCTGGGCACTGGGGAGCAGGGCCTCCCCTTGGCCACTGTCACCTCAGAAATGGGTCTGGGGCCTCCCCACGGCTACCATCGCCTCAGGAGGGGGCCTCCACTCGGCTACTGTCGGCTCAGAGCAAGGGCTGGGGCCTCCCCTTGGCCCCTCTCACCTCGGGTCGGGGCCTCTCCTCCATCTCCGTCGCCTCAGGAGGGTGCCTGGGGCCTCACCCACAGCCCCTCGCCCACCCCCGACCCCCGCGCTGACGTCACTAACGCGGCCTCACCCTGTCGTCGGCCCCTCACCCCCGCCACCGTGTCGCTTCTTCCCCTTCCCGTTCCCGTTCCCAGTGCCGTTTTCCCGCCATCCTCCCCGCCCCTCTGATGTCACTGCCTGTCCCGCTCGCGCGCGGGGCCCTCCCTCCTCCCCCTCTCTTTTTTAACCTGCGCTGCGGCGCGTGAGCCCGGCCCCGGCCACCGCGAGGGACTCGGCTGTGGCGCCACGCCCCTTCGCTCCTATTGGTCGGCCAGTATCACGTGGGGTGGCGCGCGAGCTCCTGGCAAGGCGCCAGGGCCGACAACCCGGGCCTGTTCTCACCCCGCGGGCGAAGGAGCCAGGAGGGAAAAGTGTTGCTTCTTCTCACCCTCTCTGGGGACAGCTTTCCTTGCCCCAGTAACCTCTGTGCTAACGCTCTCCCCAGAACCGGGCTCAAAACCATCAAACCTCTGAGAATTTCTCACACAGCGACGGTGCCAGGAGGGCAGAGTGGGGCTTTCCAGAGACAGTGGGAAGAAGCCTCTCTTTTCTTTATGGGATTTCCATTCTTTATGGAAATTTTTGAGGCTGGACCTGGGGCGAGTGAGAAAGGGTGGTTTTGAGGTTGAAGGCGCCAGGAAAGTCCAGAGCCAAAAGGTCTGACTTTTGGCAGACCAACGGGATGTCTGGAAGTTTGCCTGCTGCTGCCTGTGTGGTCCACATGCCAACCAAGGGTACCCCAAATTTACTGTGGCAGGATGACTGTGCTAAGTCAAGTGCTGCCCAAGCAACAGGGGCAGGAAAATCTCACCCAGCAACCGCATCAAACAGTGACTGGCCGAGCCAAGACGACCTGCACGCTGATTGATCGAACTGCGAGCCGACAGGGACTATAAACTAGTGCCAAGCCAGACCACAACTGGGACCCTCACCACCATCACTTGAGACCTACGGATCAACGGGAAGCCATTGAACTCCAAAGGACCGATGAGTTGCCATCGGGCCTGTGGTGGTGACTATACTCTTGCTGTGCTCCGTAATACTGCTTCCCCTGGCCTGTCGACGGGTCCCGTGCCCAGCTCCTGCCTGCTGACACCGTGGGCATCCTCGTCCCTGCCTGCCCCGGTATGAGCTTCAGCCCAGAATTGCTGAATTCCTGGCATTGCTGCCATTACGACCCAGAGAATGGAGCGACTGGTCTGTATTTACGGCTACACCTTTATTCTGAACTCAGAATGGTCGACCCCTGCAGCTGTCCGTCGGGAGCCTTGTGGCAGCCCAAACCCGTACCGCTGTCGGGGCCACCTGGCACCCTTGCAGGATGATGAGGGCGATGGTCTTGGGGGGCAGGTGGGCGGTTTCAGTTCCTGCGGGTGCTGGAGGGCGCTGGCCTGGTCCCGAAGAACCGTCTGGCTGCGTTGGGCAGTGGTGGATGCAGGTGTTGAGTTGGGAAGGTCTGGGCTGGTGGGGGCCGGTTCCCAGGTGCTCCCTGGCAGGTGGGCCGGTTTCCCAGGCAATAGGTGATGGCTGCTGCGGTTGGGGTCGGCTGGCCGGGCAGGGCAGCAGGGGAGGTGGCAGTGGGATCAGGAAGGCCAGGCAGTGTCCGGGCTGGTGCGGGCCATTCCTGGATGCTCCGTGGAAAGTGGGTGTGCTTTCGAGACACAGATGACGGCTGCTGGTGTTGGGGACCGGGGCAGTGCTTAGTCAGGCAGCAGGGGAGGTGGGGCTGGGGTTTGGCAGGCCAGGCGTCTATCCGGGCTGGTGGGGACCTCTTCCTGGGTGCTCCCTGGCAGGCATGCAGGTCTTTGAGGCAGAGATGATGGCTGTCAGTGTTGGGGCTGGCTGGCCGAGTTGGGCAGCAGGGGAGGCAGCGGTGGGGTTGGGAAGGTCAGGCGGCTGTCCGGGCTGGCGGGGCCCCTTTGTTCCATTCTCTGTGGAAGCCGGTCCAATTTTCAAGGCAGAGATGATGGCTGGTGGTGTTGGGGCCACATCTCTGAGGTGGGCAGCGGGAGAAGCAGTGGTGGGCTCAGGAAGGCCAGGCAGCTGTCCTGGCTGCTGGGGCCCGTTCCCGGGTGCTCCCTGGCAGGTGGGGCCGGTTTCCCAGGCACAGGTGATGGCTGCTGGGGTTGGGGCTGTTTCTCAGAGGTGCTGGGACGGGTGGTGCAGCTGTCCGGGCACGAGGGGTAGCTGCTGGGTTTGGGATGGGCTTTTGAGGCTGCGGAGAGGTGGCTGTGGAGAGAGGAGGCTGCTGAGGCTCTGACGCTGGCAGGGCAATGTGCGAACAGAGCAGGCCTTGGCGCCGTGCAAGCAGTGTTCAGCAGCAGCCAAACCATGGGTGTGCTACCCACACTGCTTTGGTCACAATTCCAAGACTCGGTACCAGAGAGGCTGCCAGGAAGAAAATTAAGGCCCTCCCCGCCAAAACCATGACAGACGGTATCTCCATTATGGCTTGAGAGCAGCTTTGTGCCGCTCTGTGTTTTCTTTAGGGCTTTGCCTTCTGTGGTATATTTGTGTGCACCCAAGGCAGGGGCTGGGCTGGGGCTGGTACTGCCCTACACAGGAGCCCTGTCCTGTGCACCCCAGGACAGAGCTGGCATGGGGAGCAGAGGTGGAGCTGATGACCTGTTGACGAGCCCCATGGCTGCCTCAGGGGCTCAGAATTTAGCGGGCCGGTCCCACCAGGGAGGCTGCGTTCCCCTGGCCCGTCGGCGGGTCCCATGCCCAGCTCCTGCCTGCTGACACCGTGGGCATCCTCGTCCCTGCCTGCCCCGATATGAACTTCAGCCCAGAATTGCTGAATTCCTGGCATTGCTGCCGTTATGAACCGGACAACAGCGCAACTGGTCTGTATTTATAGCTATGACTCTATTCTGCAATCAGAATGGTCAAGCCCTTCAGTTCTCAGTCGGGAGTCTTCTGATGTCTGAAACCCGTACTGCTGTCGACAGCGGTGGAGGCACAGGTGGCGTCGGGAAGACCAGGCGGATGTCCAGTCTTTCAGGGGCCCGTTTCTGGGTGCTCCCTGGTAGGTGGGCCGGTTTCCCAAGCGCAGGTGATGGCTGCTGGGGTTGGGGCTGGCTCTCAGAGGTGCTGGGACTGGTCGTGCGGCTGTCCGGGCATGAGGAGTAGCTGCTGGTGTTGAGCTGGGCTCCTGAAGCTGTGGAGAGGCGGCTGTGGAGAGAGGAGGCTGCTGAGGCTCTGACACGGCTGTGGTGCTGGGCGGGTGCGAGGGTGCGGGACAGCGATGGACGCCCCGGGGGGTGTGGGCATCCGGCTGCAGGTGGGGAGCTCCGTGCAGGAAAACGTGGCTCCGCGCACCCCTGTGCTGGGGCTCCGCTCGCCTGCCCGTGGCTCGTCTCCTCTCCGCCCTGGGCATCCTGACCTGGCTGCTCTGCACGTGCCGGGAAGGAGACCCAGGGGACCAAAGCTGGGCACAGCAACGCAGGGCCGGGAGAGCCTCCTGCTCTCCTTTCTCAGCGTGCCTGGCAAGGACCAGCACTCGCCTCCCCTGCCCATCCCTGGCCAGACAAGGGGACAGCCTGGGCTCCCTCTTGGGTGAGCTGCTCTCCATCCTCTCTTCAGAATACCTGTCTGCAGAGATACACACCCCTGCCCAGACAAAACCCCCGCCCTTGCTGAGAACACGCACGCTGGCAGCGCTGGGCTGCAGATGGGACAGCTCTTTCTCCAAAGCCGGGACGATAGCTGGGAAGGTTCCTCACCATGGCCGGAGTTGCTGGGACACCTTGGCTCATCTGGGATTTATGGCATCACCTGACGGACTTTGGCCCGTACCTAACTCGGCACTCCAGAACACCCTACCCCTAAATGCTTCATGGCTAATAGCAGCCATCTAATACAGGAGCTTGGCACCTCCTCCCCCGCAACAACTTACGTTTTTCTCTCCCTCCACAAATAGATTGCACAACACAGTCCCATCCCAAACAGCATGGAGCCTAAGATTGTCATGGTGCCTTCTATCCAATACTTCTGGAAGTCCTCAGGATTTGTGGCATTTGTGTTTCTGTTCCCATCCACACCTGGAGAAACAATTCCGTACGTTAGTGTGTCCTGCGCGCCACTCGCAGTCTCACAGGAGGTCTGACATTGCCAGCAAACGTTCTTTCGCACTTTGTTAGCATCCCTGAAGGAGGGAACACCCTGGGGCTGCGTTGTCTCCTTGGTTTCGGTAGAAGCAGAGGCAACTCCCACAGCCGTCGCAAATCAGTGCACTCTGGAGCTTCTCTTTCTCCTCTCGCCCACAGCTCTCCTGCCCCAGCCAAGCACCCACACCCCGAAGGGACGGAGTCAGGCCCTCTCGGGAGACACCCCAACCTCCCTCTCCCCCTTTGCCTTTTCTTCAGCGTGGGCACCGCTTGCATGCCCCGAGTTTTCAGGACTTGTCTCCCCGCTGTTGTGCCTAGGGGGACTCACGGCGAGCTCTGGGGGGCGGCTATTGCGGGAGGTACATTCCATTAAGAGCCGCATTTCCCATCATCTGCTGAGGCTGGCTCAGATGGCCTCCTTCCCAAAATGGCAAAGTTCTGAAACTCGGGTGAACTGGGTGTGGTGGGCGGTGAGCATCCCCCCGCATCCAGAGAGGGTTAGGCGCACACTGCTGGCCATAACCTCCACAGCCCAGAGGTGACAGTCATCCTCAGAGAGCCCTTCCTGGCTTCTTTTCCATAGTTTGGCTGCTGACACGATGTGCGGCAGCGGGCACCAGGGGAAGAGCCTGCAGACACCCAGGGATTTTGATTCAGGACGCTGGATGACCGAGGGACGGCAATTACCTGGCACGCCTGCTGATTGAATTGCCCTCGTTGATTCATCAGAGACTGGCACTGCCTGACTGCCTCCTTCCTGAAGCGCCTCCTTCTCCACAGGCCCCCAGTCCCTCACTTTCAAAAGAAAGCAGGCCAGTTGAACGAGATAGAAGTAACCGTTCCTCATGGGCAACATGGTGTCTTCAGGAGGCGATACTTCCCAAAATACATGAGTATCGCTTAGACACAAAGCCCACAGACCCCCAAAAGAAGCAGAAAAACACCCAAGTTACCTAAAACACAACCGGCAAGAGACAGGTAAACCACCCGAGGCTGAATTCTCAGCCCTTCATTTGAGCGGCCTTCAAGTTAGGTGTCCGGCCTCAAGCCGGGTGTCCAGCTTTCACCTGTCCCTGAGCCCGAGGTGTCCCCGAGAGTCCTCAGACATCAAGAACAACGGGGCTGGACCAGGTTGTGAAGCTGGGGCTGCTCCGGTCCCGGCCAACTCTGCCGGTCCCAGCAGCCCCAAGCTGCCTGCGCATCCTCTCTGCCACCCAGTGGCACTCTCCTCTCTGTTGACTTGCAGAGAGGGCGCTGGCCCTCTCACGGCTTCTCTGGGATCAGCTCCTCGGCAAGTTCCTCACGCGCTCAAGACGCGAGCACCGCCAGTTCCTGACAGCTGGACACCGCCGTCTGCCCAGAGCAGCTCTGAGGAGTAATGCTCTAACTGGGGCAGCAGCTGTCCCTGGCACTCAGCTTGGACCACACCTGGCAGCAGAGACTCTGGACCGTCTCTGTCTGCAGCTCGCCAGCGCCTGCAAGGCGTGAAATTGAGTGTCACCGCAGGGAGGCTCTGCTCCATCCCTTCCTGCTGTCTAGGCTACGGCTTGTCCACACAGGCAGCTAAAACCTCGGCTTCCCGAGCCTTGTGCTTAAGAGTGAGATATGCCCACCATGTGCCGCTTCGTCCAATTCTTTCAGGAGTTCCTTTAGGACTTCTGATGACCGCTGGGAAGATTTTCTCTTTTCAGCTATGGACTTTGCTCTTTGAGGACCTCCAGCCACGTCTGTAAACAAACACACCAGAGCAGCTCCCGTGAGATATTTCAATAGAGTTCTTCCCACCTGAACGGCAGCGAATGCAGTTCAAACACAGGATTGACCCGTGGCACGCGTCTCTCCCTTCCACGCAGGAGCATTGTGCACAGCCACTGGGCACCTGGACCAGGCCCCTCTGAAAGAAAGCACGCACCGAGACGGGACTCCCTGGAGCTCACACCAGCTCTAAACTCAAGCCCAACAAGCCCGCTGGCTTTGCAGCAGGCGCTGGAAGCAGCGCAGGGTCGGAGAGGCTGGGAAGGAACGCTGTGCAAGGCCGAGTGCCCCGGGGCACATCACTGAGCCTGACCCATTCCCCCTTGGCTCTTCTGCAAGTCTGAGCATCGGCCAAGAAGATATTAAGTCAGACTTCGTATCAACAGACTATGAAAACCTAAATGCTCACTCATTCAAGCGACACACCTGTGGGATCGCCCTGAGGCTCCCGGACGAGATCCGGCAGAGAAGTCGGGTGGCCGTCGGCTGCAGGCACAGCTGTAATCAAGCACGTTTGCATGAGATGTGGTGATCTACGGCTTTCTCAGTGACCTGCAGTGACTGGAGGGGTCAGGTACTGTTGCGGGACCCAGACGTGGCTGGAGATTTCCAAAGCTGCAGAGGGGCCTGGGTGACCCGTTCGCTGGCACCTGGCAGCTCTCAGGATACTGTTTCCAGGCCAAGTGCACGTCCATCCTCAAGGACCGGATGGAGAAACATATGGCCCCACGGGGATTCCTTCCCAAGAGATGTCTACCGTGCACAGAAGCAGCCCACAGGAAAGCACCGGAGGGAAACACTGACCATTCACACCTCCCATGGAGAAGAGCCCCACTGGTCGGTGAGAGCCTGCACCAGCGCTGCCCCGTCTGCTCCCCGGGCTGTGGGCGGGGGTTGTGTGTCCCATGGGGGCCTGGATTCGCCCAAGGAGAGAACTGCAGGGCTCGAGCAGGAATGCTTCTGTTTTCCTGAGCGGACATCTCCCACGGTCGGCCGGCCCCGAGGCTGAAAGCCGAGATGCAGCCGGGGAGCGGCAGAGCCATGGCCCCGGGCACGGCTGTGACCAGCCTGGGGAAGAAGTGCTCCTGCGGTGCCGCTGCGGCCCAGACCCGCAGGCTGGGCTAAGGCTGCTGCGGGGCAGGGCGGCACAGGGCCGGCTCCAGGGATGGTTTCTCACCCTGTGGTGCCACTCCTGGCCCCACTGTTTGCCTGGAAAATGTCCCCGCAGCAGCCGCGGGCCCCTCCACCTCCCTGTGAGGCATCTGCCTCCTGACACCCACAGAGCTGGCCCACGGCTCACCAAGCCCTGCTGCCCTCCCAGCCCTGCCCCACCACGACCCCAGCCCCGCTGCCACCCCGAGGTGTGCTGGGTGCTGTGCCACGCTGCCAGGGCTGGGGGACGGCTTGTCTGCCTACCTAATCCCGGCATTCTCCATGAAGCAGCCCAGGTGTCATGGGCTTGCAGCAGCACCAGGAGGAGGACAAGGAGGCAGGCGGGGGTCATGACGCCCTGCACTTGCACTATGCTGCTGCTGCTGCTGCTGGCACTGCTGCCGCTGCTGCCGCTGCTGGCACTGCCGGAGCGCTGCCCGTGGCACAGCACTGCACGTGAGGGCGTGGCACAGCTCTGTGACCTCACAGCCCCGCTGCCCCACCGCAGCCACGGCCCTGGGGCACCGCCCCCAGCGGGACCGGCTGTGACACCTGCAGAGTCCCAGCACGGCACAACTGGCCAACCCAGGCTCGTCCCCACACCGTTACCTGGAAAACACTGCTTTTTGGCTTGGAAGCGATTCTGAACGAAACACTCCCACAGCAGACAGACTTGGCTGCTTTGTCAAATGGGCCACAAGACAGAAAACAAAACTTCTCTAAAGAAAAGCCCGGCTTTACTCAGCATGTAAGCCTTTCGCCCGCGGGCTCTGGGGCAGTTCCCTCTCGTGCACAGCAAAATACGTGCGAAAGCTGCATCCCCGTCACGTAGAGGCCCTGCCAATGAATTACTGAGCCTGCGAACTACTGCACTTCAGTCACAGCTGCTCAGCAGAGTTGTGAGAAGACTGCCTTTGTGCTCTGGCCTTTGCGCCACCTGACGTGCTCAGAGAAGATCCTCGCCAGTCAGACGCCACGTCGGCCTTAATGGGATCCACTGTGCTCAGCCAGAACGAGTTAGACCTTTTCCAAAGGTCTTCCTCCCATTGGTTGACACTCTGCAAAGCTTCGCCGATTTCTCTTTACACCGCCATACTGTTGACCTTGCTTTTAATTCTTCCTCATCTATTGAGCACCCCGCTCCTTTGAAAATGCCGTTTCCCAAGAGAACCATGAAATCAGTATTTCAGCATTTTGAAAAAGAAAGGAACACCTGTTGTGTCGACAGTACAGAAATATTGCGTGGATCGATTTCAAAATACCTTTCCCTGTCTTTGAGGTGAGGAGGATGCTTAGGGAGAGTTAGATATCCTTTTTGCTTTCTGGATTAAGAAATCGAGTCAAACAAGGCCTGTCTTCTGCAGTGTTGCTTCAGGAACCTACCGGTGAAAGAGACTGAAAGCTTGGAGTCGCTGGTGAGACTCTGATGAGAGATAGCTGCCTAAATACAGGACTTAAGACTGAGTGCTTGAAATACCAGTGCCTCTTTTTTTGCCTTTGCTCATTGTGGCAGATCTACGCGCAGGGGCCTGCGTTCGGCCAAGGACCCAGTGAGCAGAGCACACGGAAACAGGAACGCAGACAGCGATACGGATGGAACGAAGAGGCACCGGGTCAATATAAACGTGGAACAAGAAAACAGCTTTGCGTGCTTATCTGGGTGGGCACTGAATAAGGCAGCTGGGTTAGTGAGCTGAAATACGTGTTTACTTGCCCAGCCGGTGCATGGAAAGTTTTAGAGCTCGCGTATAAAAGCCGAGGCCTGAGAAGCAATAAACCATTCCGTGCTCATCACAGCCGGAGTCCGTGCCTTCATACACCACAAACGGCGCCCGAATCGCGTTTAAAAGAACAAGGATTAAAAGGAACAGAGATATGAAGTACTAATTATCCGGTGGCGTGACCCGCGGCTGGACGGAGGAATTCCTACCGAGAGCTCTCTAACAATTCCTTTCCTCGCCCTTCGCTGGAGGAAAAAGGTGAGCAGCCGCGGTGGACATTCAAAATGGGACAAAGAGCCACTGGTGAACAGAAATGGCAACTTGAACTTCTGCAGCGCGCTTTCACAGAACAGGGCTTTAGAGTGGCCCCTGTACCCCCAGCTGCGGACCCTGAGCCGGAATCTGCTGGAATTCCAATCCTGCAGAACGTTACCAAAAGCGGAACTGGGGAGGCGAAGAGCCAGAAGATCCCTTTGATGCCGATCCACCAAGTCCAGGGACCGAGGGGATTTCTCTCCACCTTTTACCCCAATTCAAGCTACGCCTGCATCTGCTCTGACTGCGGAGGAGCTCTGAGAGCGGCAGCGAGGACAGTGGTGACCGCGCTCCTCCGTTCTTAACCCTCCTGCCTTTGCGCCAGGGACCGCGTCTGTTCCTCCTTCTCACCCGCCTGTCCGTGCGCAGCCGGGACCGGGCTATGGCGGGGTAGAATCATAGAATCATTTAGGTTGGAAAAGACCCTTGGGATCATCAAGTCCAACCATCAACCCCACTCTACGAAGTTCTCCCTTACACCGTATCCCTTAACACCGCGTCTAAACGAGTCTTAAACACATGCAGGGATGGTGACTCCACCACCTCCCTGGGCAGCCTATTCCGGCGTCTGACCACTCTTTCTGTGAAGACTTTTTTCCTAATGTGCAGCCTAAACCTCCCCTGCTGCAGCTTGAACCCATTCCCTCTTGTTCTATCGCTAATTACCTGTGAGAAGAGACCAGCACCAGCCTCTCTACAATGGCCTTTCAAGTAGTTGTAGAGAGCGATGAGGTCTCCCCTCAGCCTCCTCTTCCTCAAACTAAACAGTCCCACCTCCTTCAATCGCTCCTCGTAAGATTTATTCTCCAGGCCCTTCACCAGCTTCGTTGCCCTCCTCTGCACTCGCTCCAGCACCTCGAGATCTCTCTCGTATTGAGGTGCCCAGAACTGGACACAGTACTCCAGGTGTGGCCTCACCAGTGCTGAGCACAGGGGGACAATCCCCTCCCTTCTTCTGCTGGTCACACTAGTTCTAATACAAGCCAGGATGCCATTGCCTTTCTCGGCCACCTGGGCACACTGCTGGCTCATGTTCAGCCCCTTGTCAATTAGAACCCCCAGGTCCTTTTCTGCCAGGCAGCTCTCCAGCCCTGCTTCCCCAAGCCTGTGGTGATGGGTGGGGTTGTTGTGGCCCAAGCGCAGGGTCCAATCTATCCAAGTCTCTCCGTAGAACCTCCCTATCCTCATGCAGATCAACACTCCCGCTTAGCTTCGTGTCATCTGCAAACTCGCTTATGATACACTCTAGGTCCTTATCAAGGTCAGCAGTAAAGATGTTAAACAGAAAAGGTCCCAACACCGAGCCCTCGGGGACACCACTTGTGACCGGCCGCCAGCTGGATTTAACTCCATTGACCACCACTCTTGGGGACCGCCCATCCAGCCAGTGCTTGATCCAGCAGATCGTATGCTCATCCAGGCCATGAGCCGCCATTTTGTCCGTGAGAATTCTATGGGGGACAGTGTCAAATGCTTTTTAAAAGACTAGGTAGACAATGTCCACAGCCTTTCCCTCATCCAATAATCAATCGGGTCATCTTGTCATAGAAGGAGATCAGGTTCGTCAGGCAGGGCCGGCCTTTCATAAACCCACGCTGACTAGGCCCGATCCCCTGCTTGTCCCTTAGATGACTTGTAATGGCTCTCCAGATGATCTGCTCCATGACCTTCCCTGCTCCCGAGGTCACACTGACAGGCCTATAGTTTCCTGGATCCTCCTTTCTGCCTTTTTTGTAGATGGGCGCTACATTTGCTACCCTCCAGCCCATTGGGACCTCCCCAGTTAGCCATGACTTCAGGTAGATCATGGGAAGTGGCTTGGCGAGCACGTCTGCCGACTCTTTCAGCACTCTTGGATGTAACCCATCCGGTCCCATAGACCTGTGCGCATCCAAGCGGAGTAGCAGGTCACTGATCACTTCCTCATGAATTGTGACGACCTCGTCCAGCTTCCCCTCCCTGTCTCCCAGCTCACGAGGCTGGGTGCCCAGGGAACAGCTCGTTCCACTGCTGAAGACTGAGGCAAAGTAGGCGTTGAGCACCTCAGCCTTTTCCTCAGCCTTTGGGACTATGTTTCCCTCTGCATCCCGTAAGGGAGGGAGACTTTCCCTAATCCTCCTTTTGTTGTTCATGAATTTATAGAAACATTTTTTGTTATCCTTAACAGCTGTAGCTAGGTTGAGCTCTAGCCGCGCTTTGGCTCTCCTCATTTTCTCCCTGCATAGCTTCGCTATATCCCTATGGTCTCCATGAGAGACCTGCCCCCTCTTCCAAGGGTCACAGGCTCTCCTTTTGTCCTTGAGGTCCAGCCAAAGGTCCCCATTTAGCCAGGCCGCTCTCCTTCCCCGCCTCTGAGCGGGTATTGTCCCACTGTGGGGAAAGGCGGGGAGCCGGCCATGGCGGCAGGAATCCCACCCGCCGGGGCGGCGCGGGGCGGCGCAGAGGGACGGCCGCCGGCGGCGGAGGGAGACGACGGGCCGCGCCCACCCCGCCCCGCCCCGTCTGGCGCTCAAAGCGAGGCCGCGTGCTGCCTGGCGGGAAAGAACCCTCCGCCTGTGGGCGGCCGCTGGGGTCTGCAGCTGCCAGAGCGTTCCTTCGCAGACAAGGGGGGAGCGACAGCAAGAGGGGGCTCCGGAGACAGCCCGGCCCCCCGGGAAGAGGCAGAGGACTGGCATCAGCAGACAGACATACAGACGTGGGGCATTAAACGTGTCGCCGGTAGTCCTCATTCCCCGGCTGGGCAAGCAGCTGTGCAGTGGACGCATCGCACTTTAAAAAGCACGCTTGCTACACACGAAAGGGGGCACCCCGTAGGTGTGACACCTCAAGAGCGACTGTGTAACGCAACTCCTGTTTTAAAGTTGGCCCAGAATTGCTGAATTCCTGGCATTGCTGCCGTTACAACCTGGACAACAGGCTATAACCTGTTATAAAGGCTATGCCTTTATTCTGCTGAACTCAGAATGGTCGACCCCTGCAGCTGTCACTCTGGAGTGCTGTGGCAGCCCAACCCTGTACCGCTGTCAGGGCCAGCTGACACCCTTGCAGGACGACGATGGCGATGGTCTTGGGGGGCAGGCGGGTGGTTTCAGTTCCTGCAGGGGCTGGAGGGCGCTGGCCTGGTCCCGAAGGGTTGTCTGGCCGAGCAGGGCAGTGGGGGAGGTGGGCGTTGGGTTGGGAAGGCCGGGCGGCTGTCCAGGCTGTTGGGAGCCGGTTCCCGGGTGCTCTCTGGCAGGCGGGACAGTTTCCCAGGCACAGGTGATGGCTGCTAGGGTCGGGGCCGGCTCCCAGAGGTGCTGGGATGGGTGGTGCTGTTGTCCGGGTCCTAGTAGTAGCTGCTGGGGTTGGGCTGGGCTTGTGAAGCTGCAGAGAGGTGCCTGTGGAGAGAGGAGGCTGCTGAGGCCCTGAATACTCCAGAACACCCTACCTCTAAATGCTTCATGGCTAATAGCAGCCATCTAATACAGAAGTTCGGCACCTCCCCCAACGACAACTTACTTTTTCCTCTCCCTCCACAGACAGATCGCACAACACAGTCCCATCCCAAACAGCATGAAGCCTAAGATCGCCATAGCGCCTTCTATCCAATACTTCTGGAAGTCTTGAGGATCTATGGCATTTGTGTTTCTCTTGCCATCCACACCTGGAGGAACAATTCCGTACGTTAGTGTGTCCTGTGCGCCACTGGCAGTCTCACAGGAGGTCTGACATGGCCAGCAAACGTTCTTTCGCACTTTGTTAGCATCCCTGAAGGAGGGAACACCCTGGGGCTGCGTTGTCTCCTTGGTTTCGGTAGAAGCAGAGGCAACTCCCACAGCCGTCGCAAATCAGTGCACTCTGGAGCCTCTCTTTCTCCTCTCGCCCCCAGCTCTCCCGCCCCAGCCAAGCACCCACACCCCAAAGGGACGGAGTCAGGCCCTCTCGGGAGACACCCCAACCTCCCTCTCCCTCTTTGCCTTTTCTTCAGCGTGGGCACCGCTTGCATGCCCCAAGTTTTCAGGACTTGTCTCCCCGCTGTTGTGCCTCGGGGGACTCACGGCGAGCTCTGGGGGGCGGCTATTGCGGGAGGTACATTCCATTAAGAGCCGCATTTCCCATCATCTGCTGAGGCTGGCTCAGATGGCCTCCTTCCCAAAATGGCAAAGTTCTGAACCTCGGGTGAACTGGGTGTGGTGGGCGGTGAGCATCCCCCCGCATCCAGAGAGGGTTAGGCGCACACTGCTGGCCATAACCTCCACAGCCCAGAGGTGACAGTCATCCTCAGAGAGCCCTTCCTGGCTTCTTTTCCATAGTTTGGCTGCTGACACGATGTGCGGCAGCGGGCACCAGGGGAAGAGCCTGCAGACACCCAGGGATTTTGATTCAGGACGCTGGATGACCGAGGGACGGCAATTACCTGGCACGCCTGCTGATTGAATTGCCCTCGTTGATTCATCAGAGACTGGCACTGCCCGACTGCCTCCTTCCTGAAGCGCCTCCTTGTCCACAGGCCCCCAGTCCATCACTTTCAAAAGAAAGCAGGTCAGTTGAACGAGATAGAAGTAACCGCTCCTCATGGGCAACATGGTGTCTTCAGGAGGCGATACTTCCCAAAATACATGAGTATCGCTTAGACACAAAGCCTGGGAATTTGGGGGTGCACCAGGTCACTTGTCCAAAGAACGTGGCCTTCATGGAGAAAAATCTAAACGCGAGACCCTCTTTGGTTTCCCAGTGCACACAAGAGCCCACAGTCCTCCAAAATAAGCGGAAAAACACCCAAGTTACCTAAAACACAACCAGCAAGAGACAGCTAAACCACCCGAGGCTGAATTCACAGCCCTTCATTTGAGCTGCCTTCAAGTTAGGTGTCCGGCCTCAAGCCGGGTGTCCAGCTTTCACCTGTCCCTGAGCCCGAGGTGTCCCCGAGAGTCCTCAGACATCAAGGAGGACAACGGGGCTGGACCAGGCTGTGAAGCTGGGGCTGCTCCGGCCCTGGCCAACTCTGACGGTCCCAGCGGCCCCAAGCTGCCTGCGCATCCTCTCTGCCACCCAGTGGCACTCTCCTCTCTGTTGACTTGCAGAGAGGGCGCTGGCCCTCTCACGGCTTCTCTGGGATCAGCTCCTCGGCAAGTTCCTCACGCGCTCAAGACGCGAGCACCGCCAGTTCCTGACAGCTGGACACCACCGTCTGCCCAGAGCAGCTCTGAGGAGTAACGCTCTAACTGGGGCAGCAGCTGTCCCTGGCACTCAGCTTGGACCACACCTGGCAGCAGAGACTCTGGACCGTCTCTGTCTGCAGCTCGCCAGCGCCTGCAAGGCGTGAAATTGAGCGTCACCGCAGGGAGGCTCTGCTCCATCCCTTCCTGCTGTCTAGGCTACGGCTTGTCCACACAGGCAGCTAAAACCTCGGCTTCCCGAGCCTTGTGCTTAAGAGTGAGATATGCCCACCATGTGCCGCTTTGTCCAATTCCTTCAGGAGTTCCTTTAGGACTTCTGATGACCGCTGGGAAGATTTTCTCTTTTCAGCTTTGGACTTTCCTCTCTGAGGACCTCCAGCCACGTCTGTAAACAAACACACCAGAGCAGCTCCCGTGAGATATTTCAATAGAGTTCTTCCCACCTGAACGGCAGCGAATGCAGTTCAAACACGGGATTGACCCGTGGCACGCGTCTCTCCCTTCCACGCAGGAGCATTGTGCACAGCCACTGGGCACCTGGACCATGCCCCTCTGAAACAAAGCACGCACCGAGCTGTCGGGAGACGGGACTCCCTGGAGCTCACACCAGCTCTAAACTCAAGCCCAACAAGCCCGCTGGCTTTGCAGCAGGCGCTGGAAGCAGCGCAGGGTCGGAGAGGCTGGGAAGGAACGCTGTGCAAGGCCGAGTGACCCAGCGCACATCACTGAGCCTGACCCATTCCCCCTCGGCTCTTCTGCATGTCTGACCATCGGCCAACAAGATATTAAGTCAGACTTCGTATCAACGGACTATGAAAACCTAAATGCTCACTCATTCAAGCGACACACCTGTGGGATCGCCCTGAGGCTCCCGGACAAGATCTGGCAGAGAAGTCGGGTGGCCGTCGGCTGCAGGCAGAGCTGTAATCAAGCACGTTTGCATGAGATGTGGTGATCTACTGCTTTCTCAGTGACCTGCAGTGACTGGAGGGGGTCAGGTACTGTCGTGGGACCCAGACATGGCTGGAGATTTCCGAAGCTGCAGAGGGGCCTGGGGGACCCGTTCGCTGGCACCTGGCAGCTCTCAGGATACTGTTTCCAGGCCAAGTGCACGTCCATCCTCAAGGACCGGATGGAGAAACATATGGCCCCTTGGGGATTCCTTCCCAGGAAGGAATTCCAGGATTCCTTCCTTTCTCACCCTGTGGCACCGCTCCTGGCCCCTCTGTTCACCTGGAAAATGCCCCCACAGCAACCACGGGCCCCTCCACCTCCCCGTAAGGCATCTGCCTCCTGACACCCGCAGACCTGGCCCACGGCTCACCCAGCCCCGCTGCCCTCCCAGCCCTGCCCCACCACGACCCCAGCCCCGCTGCCACCCCGACGTGCCCTGGGTGCTGTGCCACGCTGCCAGGGCTGGGGGACGGCTTGCCCGCCTACCTAATCCCGGCATTCTGCACGGAGCAGCCCGGGTGTCATGGGCTTGCAGCAGCACCAGGAGGAGGACAAGGAGGTGGGCGGGGGTTATGACCCCCTGCACCTGCACCATGCCGCTGCTACTGCTGCTGCCGCCGGCACTGCCGCTGCTGCTGGCACTGCCACTGATGGCAATACTGCCGCTGACGACGTTGGCACTGCTACCGCTACCGCTGCTGGCAACGCCACTGCTACGACCGCTGCTGGCACTGCTGCCGCTGCTGCCGCTGCTGGCACTGCCGGAGCGCTGCCCGCGGCACAGCACTGCACGTGAGGGCGTGGCACAGCTCTGTGACCTCACAGCCCCGCTGCCCCACCGCAGCCACGGCCCTGGGGCACCGCCCCCAGCGGGACCGGCTGTGACACCTGCAGAGTCCCAGCGCGGCTAAACTGGCCAACCCAGGCTCGTCCCCACGCCGTTACCTGGAAAACACTGCTTTTTGGCTTGGAAGCGATTCTGGACAAAACACTCCCACAGCAGACAGACTTGGCTGCTTTGTCAAATGGGCCACAAGACAGAAAACAAAACTTCTCTAAAGAAAAGCCCGGCTTTACTCAGCATGTAAGCCTTTCGCCCGCGGGCTCTGGGGCAGTTCCCTCTCATGCACAGCAAAATACGTGCGAAAGCTGCATCCCCGTCACGTAGAGGCCCTGCCAATGAATTACTGAGCCTGTGAACTACTGCACTTCAGTCACAGCTGCTCAGCAGAGTTGTGAGAAGACTGCCTTTGTGCTCTGGCCTTTGCGCCACCTGACGTGCTCAGAGAAGATCCTCGCCAGTCAGACGCCACGTCGGCCTTAATGGGATCCACTGTGCTCAGCCAGAACGAGTTAGACCTTTTCCAAAGGTCTTCCTCCCATTGGTTGACACTCTGCAAAGCTTCACCGATTTCTCTTTACACCGCCATACTGTTGACCTTGCTTTTAATTCTTCCTCATCTATTGAGCACCCCGCTCCTTCGAAAATGCCCTTTTCCAAGAGAACCATGAAATCAGTATTTCAGCATTTTGAAAAAGAAAGGAACACCTGTTGTGTCGACAGTACAGAAATATTGCGTGGATCGATTTCAAAATACCTTTCCCTGTCTTTGAGGTGAGGAGGATGCTTAGGGAGAGTTAGATATCCTTTTTGCTTTCTGGATTAAGAAATCGAGTCAAACAAGGCCTGTCTTCTGCAGTGTTGCTTCAGGAACCTACCGGTGAAAGAGACTGAAAGCTTGGAGTCGCCGGTGAGACTCTGATGAGAGAGAGTTGCCTAAATACAGGACTTAAAACTGAGTGCTTGAAATACCAGTGCCTCTTTTTTTGCTTTTGCTCATGAGTCAAACGGAGCATCTCTGACCTCACAGGTACACCAGTTCTCCGCATTCCCATGGGCTCTATCGAAACGTGTCTGGAAGAGCAGTGCGGGGTCAGTTCTGCTCTCCCGGCCGCGTGGATGCCAGATATGTCCATGCGCTGGGTGTGCTCAGATGCACAGGTCCTGCTGTGCCCCAGCGACCAGACCCTGCTCGACTTCTCTCCTCCGACACCTCCAACATCACCAGCTCCACGGCCAGCGCGTCTGCTCCTAAGGCTGGGCTCGGCAGGCTGGTGGACTTGTCCACAAAGTCTTCCAGGGAAAACCTGGAAACCTTACCTAACTTTGGAGTGTTACACCGAGTCAGAAGACGCACTGGGAAGGGATGAGGATGCAAAGGCTAAAACCTTCACACTCCTTATTAGTAACGTGAAATAAAGAAAAGGGCACAACTGAAAGAACCTCGCCAATTTCTTTTACTTCTGCTACGTGGTTAGCCGCTGATGTTGTCAGAGATAATGACACCTTAGAAGAGTCAAAAGAAGGTCCTGGCTAAAAGGGAATGTGGTAGGCATCAAGGCATCGCAAGCCTGCAATCGCCTCACATGGGCTTTTAGTAACTACTTGCATGGGGTCTATCAAACGTCAGTGATGCTCTTTAAAGTGTGGACGCTCATTCAGCCACCAGCAGTCTCCAGAGCGAGGTTACAAAGATGCTTGTTCTTCCTCTAGGTGCTGGCTAGCACAAGCCATGCTGCCCGGGTAACAATGAAAGCAGCGGGTGCAAAGCGTGCATACAGGTGGGCTTCTCTCTAATTGTCCAAGGAGCTGCTGTTGCAGGTACTAAGGAACAGATGTATCTCATTCTCTTTCCAGTGCTCTCATGAGGAGGGGCGGGGGAAGAAGGAATTCCGTCCTTCCCTGACACTGACAAAAAAAGGCCCAGACTATGAGAGAACAGAAATAGAGTCATTTTTATCCCCGACCTTTACCTAAAGCAATATCTTTCAAAAGAGGAAACAAAAAATCTTAAAAGTCATTTTACCTGAACAGCCAGCGCAGGGGAAACATTCTCTTTTTCTCATTTTCAGGATAAAATGATGTCTGTACACAGTCAAGCACGCCTTGCAAACCTCAGAGGTCACCGAACACGGGAACTGACAGTTCAGTTTAGTTTACAGTATGCAAAAGACATCTTGAACATGCTCCTGAAAACTTGAAGTAAAAACCCTTCCCTTAACTTCTCAACTCTTTTGAACCAGAAGAAGATGAAAAAGGGAAGACTGTGTGGCTACAATCTTTCTCGCTTTAAGATGCGCCAAGCAGGAACGAGGATGCTGGACGTGCTACTCACAAACCAAGCCCACCTGCCTCGTAGCGCCTCAGTTAGTGACAGCCTCGGCTGCAGTCATCTCAGTATTGTGGAGTCTGGGATCCTGCCGGGCGCCCTGAAGGTTAGCACTGAGGCAAAGATTTCAGATTTTTGAAGAGCAAGGCTCAGTTTGCTGAGAGCTCAGGTGGCAGGGATTCCACGGGAAGCTTCCCCGGAGGAGCAAGTGAGTGCTGGGAGTTTTTCAAGAATGCTCTCCTGGAAGCACAAAACCAGTTTATTCCCAAGAAAGGGAATTCCCTTCGTTGGGCGGCTGGCCTTGGGAACAACAATCCAGGCTGACGTAAACACAAACCCAGGGAGAGTTGGTATAGAAGCTATTACAGGCGCCTGAGCCCTACACATCAATGGGCCCTGACGATATCCACCCGAGGGTGTTAAGAGAGCTGGCTCCTTTTCAAACTGGCAACCTGCTGTCCTGGTGCCGGTCGGGGAAGGGTTAATTTCCCCAGGACCTGGCAGGGACACAGGTATTCCATCCCCTGTGGGCCATGCCCTGGGAGCTGCCCCTTCGCAGGGCTGGGGCTTCCCAGGTCCGGTCAGTGAGCGGTGCTATCGTAATCATGTTTTGTATATTCCTCTCTCAGTATTCTTCTTGTTGTTTTCTTCTTTGCTGTAATGTTAAACTGCCTTTACCTCAACGCGTGAGTTTTGCCTTTTTCTTCCATGTCTTTCCCTCATTCCATGGCTGGGGGCTGCGTGATGATGGTCCCGTCCACCGTCTGGATGGCTGTCTCCGAGACCCCCAGCTCCACAAAGCACCGGTAATCCGGTCCCCGGTCCCTCTGCTGCACTGAATAAACCAGTAAGTCCAAGCCACTAACGATCTTGACGGCGTCAACGCTGGGCTGCTTGCGGGTGCCGTAGCGGAAGATGGTGCTGCAGGTCTTGTTCTTGCGGATGAGGCCTCTGGTGCCATTGTAAGTGCCGCAGCGGGGACATTTCCGGATGCCCCGCAGCGTGGCCTTCCCCAGGTCTGACAGGAAGGAGGGGACTTTGGTCCTCACCGATGCCAGTTCCATCCTCTGGGAAACCTGTAAGGGCAGAGAGAGGGGGGTGACTTAACCGCCTGGGGAGGGACAGCGGGGATGCGGTGCTCGTCTGGTGACACCCACAGGATACGCAGGTGGCAGTGGCCGTCCTCAGTCCCCAGCAGCCACAGAGATGGAGGGGACAAAGAGAGAGAGGGGGAAGCGACTGGCTGAAAGGACGTGGGACATAAAGCTGGGTGGCCTGCCACCATTGCGGGGGGACACGCGGCAAGGGGACACACAGAGCAGCTCCTCGGAGGGACACCGGAGTGGAAACCACCATCTGAGGCAGCAACAATGGGAGAGAAAAGCTTGCGTGGACGGGACAGAAACTGAGCGATTTCCCCCTAGATCCACCTGGGTCGGGTTTTGGCAGCAGGTTGGCAGCTGAGGAGCACGAGCGACACCCAACGAGCAGCCCTGGTGCTGCTGGACCCACAATCCTTGGAAAAGGCCTTTCAGATCATCAAGTCCAACCATTAACTCAGCCCTGCCCAAAACACCACTAACCCACGTCCCTCAGCACCACGTCTGCCCGGCTTTTAAATCCTTCCAGGGATGGCGACTCCACCAGTGTCCTGGGCAGCCTCTTCTGATGTTTGACCACCCTTGTGGTGAGAAATTTTTCCTAATTTCCATCCTAAACCCGCCCTGGTGCAACTGGAGGCCATTTCCTCTTGTCCCATCGCCTGTTCCTTGGGAGAAGAGACTGACCCCCCCGGCTACCCCTTCCTTTCAGGGAGTTGTGGAGAGTGAGAAGGTCTCCCCTCAGCCTCCTCTTCTCCAGGCTGAACACCCCCAGCTCCCTCAGCCACTCCTCACCAGACTCGTGCTCCAGAGCCCTCACCAGCTCCGTTGCCCTTCTCTGGACACGCTCCGGCGCCTCAGTGTCCTTCTTGGAGTGAGGGGCCCCAAAATGAACACAATATTCGAGGTGGGGCCTCACCAGTGCCCAGTACAGGGGGACGGTCACTGCCCCAGTCCTGGCCACACCGTTCCTGACACAATCCATAAACATTTCTCCCCTGCCAACCGCATTTCCCCCTTCCCCTGCCCCACCCTGTGCTGGTGTGAGACACCAGGCGGGCTGGGAGGGCTGCCCGGCTCCCCTCGACCCCACGGCAGAGCCCTCCGCTCACCCCTGCCTCCTCACCACCACCAAAACCCCCCTTTTTGGGGCAAAACCAGGCACCGCGTGAAAAGCCACACGCAGCCGAGCCTTCGAGCCAGCATCCCACAGACGCAGAACGCGGGCAGAGGCAAAGGGCATTTATTGTCACCGCTGGAGCTGAGCGGTGGGTGTGAGGAGAGGCCGGGGACGCTGAAATGCAGCTCCCGGTGCCCCCGTGCTCACTGAATCCAGTCCCAGACCTCAGTGGGTATTTACACTGGATAAACTGGCAGCACTGGGAGCTCCCAGCCCAACTGCAAAGGACAGGGCACAGCTGAGGGGACGGTGGGTCTATGCCAGGTGGGAAAATGCCCCGACACCCCCCTGGGTGAGCAGAACGGCCCTCACCAAGGGGAGCGCAGGGGCAGGGACACCCCCATCCCAGCAGGGCCCGGGGGCCAGCGCAGGAATGAAGGGCCAGGCTGGGCCCTGGGTGATGTGGGACCAGGATGGGGGCACCATGCTGGTCTGGGCACCGGGGAGCAGGGCCTCCCCTTGGCCACTGTCACCTCAGAAATGGGTCTGGGGCCTCCCCACGGCTACCATCGCCTCAGGAGGGGGCCTCCACTCGGCTACTGTCGGCTCAGAGCAAGGGCTGGGGCCTCCCCTTGGCCCCTCTCACCTCGGGTCGGGGCCTCTCCTCCATCTCCGTCGCCTCAGGAGGGTGCCTGGGGCCTCACCCACAGCCCCTCGCCCACCCCCGACCCCCGCGCTGACGTCACTAACGCGGCCTCACCCTGTCGTCGGCCCCTCACCCCAGCCACCGTGTCGCTTCTTCCCGTTCCCGTTCCCGTTCCCAGTGCCGTTTTCCCGCCATCCTCCCTGCCCCTCTGATGTCACTGCCTGTCCCGCTCGCGCGCGGGGCCCTCCCTCCTCCCCCTCTCTTTTTTAACCTGCGCTGCGGCGCGTGAGCCCGGCCCCGGCCACCGCGAGGGACTCGGCTGTGGCGCCACGCCCCTTCGCTCCTATTGGTCGGCCAGTATCACGTGGGGTGGCGCGCGAGCTCCTGGCAAGGCGCCAGGGCCGACAACCCGGGCCTGTTCTCACCCCGCGGGCGAAGGAGCCAGGAGGGAAAAGTGTTGCTTCTTCTCACCCTCTCTGGGGACAGCTTTCCTTGCCCCAGTAACCTCTGTGCTAACGCTCTCCCCAGAACCGGGCTCAAAACCATCAAACCTCTGAGAATTTCTCACACAGCGACGGTGCCAGGAGGGCAGAGTGGGGCTTTCCAGAGACAGTGGGAAGAAGCCTCTCTTTTCTTTATGGGATTTCCATTCTTTATGGAAATTTTTGAGGCTGGACCTGGGGCGAGTGAGAAAGGGTGGTTTTGAGGTTGAAGGCGCCAGGAAAGTCCAGAGCCAAAAGGTCTGACTTTTGGCAGACCAACGGGATGTCTGGAAGTTTGCCTGCTGCTGCCTGTGTGGTCCACATGCCAACCAAGGGTACCCCAAATTTACTGTGGCAGGATGACTGTGCTAAGTCAAGCGCTGCCCACGCAACAGGGGCAGGAAAATCTCACCCAGCAACCGCATCAAACAGTGACTGGCCGAGCCAAGACGACCTGCACGCTGATTGATCGAACTGCGAGCTGACAGGGACTATAAACTAGTGCCAAGCCAGACCACAACTGGGACCCTCACCACCATCACTTGAGACCTACGGATCAACGGGAAGCCATTGAACTCCAAAGGACCGATGAGTTGCCATCGGGCCTGTGGTGGTGACTAGACTCTTGCTGTGCTCCGTAATACTGCTCCTCTCTTTTCTGCCTTTTCTCTACTTCCTCCTTCGCTCTAGTGCTCATCTTAGTGACTAATGATGGGGAATAACAATAAAACTGCAGTGAGCGGCATCTGACCTTGTTTGTGTCTCAAACTCACGCTCAGAATCAGTACAAACCCCTCCTGGACCCAACGTAGTTGGACCGGGATGTAAGAGGGTGATGACCTGTTGACAAGCCCCATGGCTGCCTCACTGGCTCAGAATTTATCGGGCCGGTCCCACCAGGGAGGCTGGGATCCCACAGCCCGTCGTCTGGTCCCGTGCCCAGCTCCCTGCCTGCTGACACCGTGGGCATCCTCATCCCTGCCTGCCCCGATATGAAGTTTGGCCCAGAATTGCTGAATTCCTGGCATTGCTGCCGTTACAACCTGGATGTTGTGGTTTAGCCTCAGACGGCAACAAAGAACCACGTGCCGCTCGCTCGGGCCTTCGTAATACAGGAAGAATCAGAAGAAAAAGGTTGAGACAAAGGCAGTTTAACAGAACAGCAAAGGGAACAAGCAAAGCAATGACAATAACACGGATAGAGGAACATACAAACACGATTACGGAACTGCCGCTCCCCGCCGCTCACCGACCTGACCCGGGACGCCCCAGCCTGCTCCCAGCGGCGACTTCCTGCCCCCTCCCCCGGCAGCTCAGGGTGGGCATGGCTCACATGGCATGGAATACCAGGAAAAATTAACCCTATCCCCGCCGGAACCAGGACATTATCCACCCCTTAGTCCATACCATCTATGCCACGCCCAGATCTTACAGGTTCCAATGAATTGCCACCACTCTCCCCTGTCATATATATATACATATATATTCATGCAGATATAATGCCCTTAGTTTATGGGCCATCCCTCCAAAGTGTCCGTTGAGTTCTTGTAATCCATGGCTTTGGGATCCATCTGTTAGAACAGTCTCTCAGGGCAGGTGAGATGCTGTGTGGTGCTGGTCTGTTGCATGCTGTATTTTTTGGAGCTTGTGGCTGGCGCACCCGGTGTGGCTCATGCACACAGTCCGTGGGCTGAAGATGTAGATCTTGAGGAAGTTGCTGGGCGCCAGCTGCTGAGATCAGTTCTTATCCCATCACCCCCGTGCCTTACTCGTAGTACAACTGATAGCAATTATAGCAATGAGGACATACAGTGACAGTGTTAGTTAGTAATGAACAACACACAATTTGATTCATTGGCTATTCTCACCCAAAATCAGATCCCCATGAGGTACACATCGGACTTCCCCATCCTTCCGCATCACCCACCAAGTGCACGCAGGTCCTTGGGCAAAAGCAATCCCACGGATGGGTTTGCCTTTGCCTGAGGCAGGACTAACCCAGACTGTCTTCCCTAGCATATTCTTCATGTGCACTACGGGGACTTTATCCCCTTCTACAGTACGTGGAAGTTTTGATTGGGCAGGGCCAGCCCGATTGGTAGATCCCCTGGTGTTAACTAGCCAGGTAGCTTTTGCTAGATGTGTATCCCAGTGTTTTAAAGTCCCACCACCCATTGCTCTCAGTGTAGTTTTTAACAGTCCATTGTATCGTTCTATCTTCCCAGAGGCTGGTGCGTGACAGGGGATGTGATACACCCACTCGATACCATGCTCTTTGGCCCAGGTGTCTATGAGGCTGTTTCGGAAATGAGTCCCGTTGTCCGACTCAATTCTCTCTGGGGTACCATGTTGCCACAGGACTTGCTTTTCAAGGCCCAGGATAGTGTTCCGGGCAGTGGCATGGGGCACAGGGTATGTTTCCAGCCATCCGGTGGTTGCTTCCACCATTGTGAGCACATAGCGCTTGCCTTGATGGCTTTGTGGCAGTGTGATATAATCAATCTGCCAGGCCTCCCCATATTTGTATTTCAGCCATCGCCCTCCATACCAAAGAGGCTTTAAACGCTTGGCTTGCTTGATTGCAGCGCATGTCTCACATTCATGGATGACCTGTGCAATAGTGTCCATGGTCAAGTCCACCCCTCGGTCACGAGCCCATCTATATGTCGCATCTCTTCCTTGATGGCCTGAGGAGTCATGGGCCCACTGAGCTATGAATGGTTCACCCTTATGTTGCCAGTCCAGATCCACCTGAGCCACTTCAATCCTAGCAGCCCGATCCACCTGCTGCTTGTTCTGATGTTCCTCCGTGGCCCGATTCTTTGGTACATGGGCATCTACATGGCGTACTTTCACAACCAGATTCTCTATCTGGGCAGCAATATCTTTCCATAGTTCAGCAGCCCAGATGGGTTTGCCTCTGCGCCGCCAGTTGCCCTGCTTCCACTGCTGTAACCACCCCCACAGAGCATTTGCCACCATCCATGAGTCAGTGTAGAGATAAAGTACTGGCCATTTTTCTCGCTCAGCAATGTCCAAAGCCAGCTGAATGGCTTTCACCTCTGCAAACTGGCTCGATTCACCCTGTCCCTCACTGGCTTCTGGAACTTGTCGTGTAGGACTCCACACAGCAGCCTTCCAGTTTCGATGCCTTCCCACAATCCGGCAGGACCCATCAGTGAACAGGGCATATTTCTTCTCATTTTCTGGCAGTTTATTATATGGTGGGGCCTCTTCCGCACGCATCACCTCCTCCTCTGGTGACATTCCGAAATCCTTGCCTTCTGGCCAGTCCACGATCACTTCCAGAATTCCTGGGCGAACTGGGGTTTCCCATTCGAGTTCGCTGCGTGATCCGTGCAATCCACTTACTCCATGTAGCATCAGTTGCATGATGTGTGGTGGGGACCCTTTCTTTGAACATCCAGCCCAGCACCGGCAGTCGAGGTGCTGAGAGGAGCTGTGCTTCTGTACCAACCACTTCCGAAGCAGCTCAAACCCCTTCATATGCTGCCAATATCTCTTTTTCTGTTGGAGTGTAGTGGGCTTCGGATCCTCTGTATCCACGACTCCAAAACCCCAGGGGTCGACCTCGGGTCTCCCCTGGTGCTTTCTGCCAGAGGCTCCAGGTAGGGCCGTTCTCCCCGGCTGCGGTGTAGAGCACATTTTTAACATCTTGTCCTGCCCGGACTGGCCCCAGGGCCACTGCATGGACTATTTCCTGTTTGATTTGTTCAAAAGCTTGTCCTTGCTCAGGACCCCATTTAAAATCATTCTTCTTCCGGGTTACTTGATACAGAGGGCTTACAGTGAGACTGTAATCTGGGATATGCATTCTCCAAAAACCCACAATGCCTAAGAAAGCTTGTGTTTCCTTTTTACTAGTTGGTGGAGACATAGCTGCTATTTTGTTGATCACATCCATTGGAATCTGACGGCGTCCATCTTGCCATTTTATTCCTAAAAAATGGATCTCCTGCGCAGGTCCCTTGACCTTACTTCGTTTTATGGCAAAACCAGCTTTCAGAAGGATTTGGACTATTTTACTCCCTTTCTCAAAAACTTCTTCTGCTGTGTTTCCCCATACAATGATGTCATCAATGTACCGCAGATGTTCTGGAGCTTCACCCTGTTCCAGTGCAGTCTGGGCCAGTCCATGGCAAATGGCGGGGCTGTGTTTCCACCCCTGGGGCAGTCGATTCCAGGTGTACTGGACGCCCCTCCAAGTGAAAGCAAACTGTGGCCTGCACTCTGCTGCCAAAGGGATTGAGAAGAATGCATTAGCGATATCAATTGTGGCATACCACTTGGCTGCCTTGGACTCCAGTTCGTACTGGAGTTCTAGCATGTCCGGCACGGCAGCGCTCAGCGGTGGCGTGACTTCATTCAGGCCACGGTAGTCTACAGTTAGCCTCCACTCTCCATTAGATTTTCACCCAGCCATATGGGACTGTTAAAGGGTGAGCGAGTCTTGCTGATCACCCCTTGCACCTCTAGTTGACGAATCAGCTTATGGATGGGAATCAGAGAGTCTCGGTTAGTGCGATATTGCCGCCGATGCACCGTTGTGGTAGCAATCGGCACCTGCTGTTCTTCGACCCTCAACAACCCCACAACAGAAGGGTCCTCTGAGAGACCAGGCAAGGTAGACAACTGTTTAACTTCCTCCGTCTCCAAGGCAGCTATGCCAAAAGCCCAACGGTACCCTTTTGGGTCCTTAAAATACCCTCTCCTGAGGTAATCTATGCCAAGGATGCATGGAGCCTCTGGGCCAGTCACAATCATAGAATCATAGAATCATAGAATTGTTGAGGTTGGAAGGGACCTTAAGATCATCGAGTCCAACCTTTAGCCTACCCTGACAAGAGCCACTTCTAAACCATGTCCCTAAGTGCCCCATCTACCTTTTTTTTAAACACCTCCAGGGATGGTGAATCCACCACCTCCCTGGGCAGCCTATTCCAATGTTTAATAACCCTTTCAGTGAAAAAATGTCTCCTAATATCTAATCTAAACCTCCCCTGACGTAACTTGAACCCGTTTCCCCTCGTCCTATCACTTGTCACCAGGGAGAAGAGGTCAGCCCCCATCTCTCTACAACCTCCTTTCAGGTAGTTGTAGAGGGTGATAAGGTCTCCCCTCAGCCTCCTCTTCTCCAGGCTAAACAACCCCAGCTCCCTCAGTCGTTCTTCATAAGGTTTGTCCTCCAGACCCCTCACCAGCTTTGTAGCCCTTCTCTGGACACGCTCCAACACCTCAATGTCCCTCTTGTAGCGAGGGGCCCAAAACTGAACGCAGTACTCGAGGTGGGGCCTCACCAGTGCCGAGTACAGGGGGATGATCACTTCCCTAGTCCGGCTCACCACACTATTCCTGATACAGGCTAGGATGCTGTTGGCCTTCTTGGCCACCTGGGCACACTGCTGGCTCGTATTCAGCTGGCTATCAACCAACACCTCCAGGTCCTTTTCTGTCGAGCTGCTTTCAAGCCACTCTGCCCCAATCCTGTAGCGCTGCATGGGGTTGTTGTGTCCCAAGTGCAGGACCCGGCATTTGGCCTTGTTGAACCTCATACCATTGGTCTCAGCCCATCGGTCCAGCCTGTCCAGATCCCTCTGCAGAGCCAACCTACCCTCAAGCAGATCAACACGCCCGCCCAGTTTAGTGTCATCTGCGAACTTACTGAGGGTGCATTCGATCCCTTCATCCAGATCACTGATAAAGATATTAAAGAGAACCGGCCCCAGCACCGAGCCCTGGGGGACACCACTTGTGACCGGACACCAACTGGATTTAACTCCATTTACCACCACTCTCTGGGCACGGCCATCCAGCCAGTTTTTTACCCAGCGAAGAGTACACCTGTCCAGGCCACGAGCAGCCAGTTTCTCCAGGAGAATGCTGTGGGAAACAGTGTCAAAAGCTTTGCAAAAATCCAAGTAGATAACATCCACAGCTTTTCCCTCATCCACTAAGTGGGTCACCTTATCATAGAAGGATATTAGGTTTGATAGGCATGACCTGCCCTTCACAAACCCATGCTGACTGGGCCTGATCACCCTGTTCTCCTGCATGTGCCGTGTAATGGCACTGAGGAGGATCTGTTCCATGACCTTCCCAGGCACCGAGGTCAGACTGACTGGCCTGTAGTTCCCCGGATCCTCCTTCCGGCCCTTCTTGTGGATGGGTGTCACATTTGCTAACCTCCAGTCAGCTGGGACCTCCCCGGTTGTCCAGGACTGCTCATAAATGATACCAAGTGGCCTTGCGAGCACCTCCGCCAGCTCTTTCAATACCCTTGGGTGGATCCCATCCGGCCCCATAGATTTGTGCACCTCCAGGTGCTGAAGCAGGTCCCTCACCATTTCCCTTTGGATTACGGGGGCTTCATTCTGCTCCCCATCCCTGTCTTCTAGTTCAGGGGTCTGGGTGCTCAGGGAACAACTGGTCCTACTGCTGAAGACTGAGGCAAAGACTTCATTAAGTACCTCAGCCTTTTCCTCATCCTTGGTCACTATGTTGCCGGCCCTATCTACTAGAGGACAGAGATAATCCTTAGTCCTCTTCCTATTGCTAATATATTTATAGAAGCTTTTTTTGTTGTCCTTGACAACAGAAGCCAGGTTTAGCTCCAGCTGGGCTTTGGCCCTCCTGATTTTTTCCCTACATAGCTTAACTACCTCTTTGTAGTCGTCTTGAGTGGCCTGCCCTTCCTTCCAGAGGCCACAGATCCTCTTTTTTTCCCTAAGTTGCAACACTAGCTCCCTGTTTAGCCAGGCCGGCCTTTTTCCCCGACGGCTTGTCTTCTGGCACATGGGGACAGCCTGCTCCTGCGCCTTTAAGACTTCCTTCTTGAAAATCATCCAGGCTTCCTGGGCTCCTTTGCCCTGGAGGACTGCCTCCCAGGGGACTTTGTCAACCAGGCTCCTGAAAAGCCCAAAGTCCGCCCTCCGGAAGTCCAAGGTAGCAGTTCTGCTGACCCCTCTCCCTGCTTCTCGCAGAATTGAAAACTCTATCATTTCATGGTCACTGTTCCCAAGACAGCCTCCAACCTTCACATCCCCCACAAGACCTTCCCTATTTACAAACAACAGATCCAGCAGGGCACCTTCCCTAGTTGGCTCTCTCACTAGCTGTGTCAGGAAGTTATCCCCAGCACATTCCAGGAACCTTCTAGACTGTTCCCTCCCTGCTGTATTGTATTCCCAGCAGATGTCCGGCAAATTGAAGTCCCCCACGAGGACAAGAGCTCGCGATCTTGAGACTTCTCCCAGCCGTTTATAGAATATTTCATCTGCCTCCTCATCCTGATTGGGCGGTCTATAACAGACTCCTCCTACGATATCTGCCTTGTTAGCCCTGCCCCTGATTCTTACCCATAAACACTCAGTCTCATTATCACCATCATTAAGTTCAAAGCATTCATAACACTCCTTAACATACAGGGCCACACTCCCGCCTCTCCTTGCTTGCCTATCCTTCCTGAAGAGCCTATAGGCATCCATGACAGCACTATAGCTATGTGAGTCATCCCACCACGTTTCTGTGATGGCGACTACATCATAATTATCCTGCTGCACAATGGCTTCCAGCTCCTCCTGTTTGTTACCCATGCTACGTGCATTAGTGTATAAGCACTTCAGCTGGGCTATAGGTCCTCTCCGTGGTCACGCAGGTAGAACCACAGGGTGCCTCGTGGTGTGTACCCTCTGTACTCTCTCTCTTGAGTGGGGAAATGCCTGCTTCTAATAGCTGAGACGCTGGCCCGTGCAGGTGGGGAGTAGGAGATATTCTCTTCAAGTTGCTGGACCTTCCGCGACAGCTTCTCCACAGCTGAGACAAGGGGGGAAGAGAGACTTTCTTCATATCGCCGGAGCCGGCCAGCCACCTCATCCACCATTGGTCCCTCTTCACCTTTCCGGCCCTCCCTCCTCCCCCTCTCTTTTTTAACCTGCGCTGCGGCGCGTGAGCCCGGCCCCGGCCACCGCGAGGGACTCGGCTGTGGCGCCACGCCCCTTCGCTCCTATTGGTCGGCCAGTATCACGTGGGGTGGCGCGGGAGCTCCTGGCAAGGCGCCAGGGCCGACAACCTGGGCCTGTTCTCACCCCGCGGGCGAAGGAGCCAGGAGGGAAAAGTGTTGCTTCTTCTCACCCTCTCTGGGGACAGCTTTCCTTGCCCCAGTAACCTCTGTGCTAACGCTTTCCCCAGAACCGGGCTCAAAACCATCAAACCTCTGAGAATTTCTCACACAGCAACAGTGCCAGGAGGGCAGAGTGGGGCTTTCCAGAGACAGTGGGAAGAAGCCTCTCTTTTCTTTATGGGATTTCCATTCTTTATGGAAATTTTTGAGGCTGGACCTGGGGCGAGTGAGAAAGGGTGGTTTTGAGGTTGAAGGCGCCAGGAAAGTCCAGAGCCAAAAGGTCTGACTTTTGGCAGACCAACGGGATGTCTGGAAGTTTGCCTGCTGCTGCCTGTGTGGTCCACATGCCAACCAAGGGTACCCCAAATTTACTGTGGCAGGATGACTGTGCTAAGTCAAGCGCTGCCCACGCAACAGGGGCAGGAAAATCTCACCCAGCAACTGCATCAAACAGCGACTGGCCGAGCCAAGACGACCTGCACGCTGATTGATCGAACTGCGAGCCGACAGGGACTATAAACTAGTGCCAAGCCAGACCACAACTGGGACCCTCACCACCATCACTTGAGACCTACGGATCAACGGGAAGCCATTGAACTCCAAAGGACCGATGAGTTGCCATCGGGCCTGTGGTGGTGACTAGACTCTTGCTGTGCTCCGTAATACTGCTCCTCTCTTTTCTGCCTTTTCTCTACTTCCTCCTTCGCTCTAGTGCTCATCTTAGTGACTAATGATGGGGAATAACAATAAAACTGCAGTGAGCGGCATCTGACCTTGTTTGTGTCTCAAACTCACGCTCAGAATCAGTACAAACCCCTCCTGGACCCAACGTAGTTGGACCGGGATGTAAGAGGGTGATGACCTGTTGACAAGCCCCATGGCTGCCTCACTGGCTCAGAATTTATCGGGCCGGTCCCACCAGGGAGGCTGGGATCCCACAGCCCGTCGTCTGGTCCCGTGCCCAGCTCCCTGCCTGCTGACACCGTGGGCATCCTCATCCCTGCCTGCCCCGATATGAAGTTTGGCCCAGAATTGCTGAATTCCTGGCATTGCTGCCGTTACAACCTGGATGTTGTGGTTTAGCCTCAGACGGCAACAAAGAACCACGTGCCGCTCGCTCGGGCCTTCGTAATACAGGAAGAATCAGAAGAAAAAGGTTGAGACAAAGGCAGTTTAACAGAACAGCAAAGGGAACAAGCAAAACAATGACAATAACACGGATAGAGGAACATACAAACACGATTACGGAACTGCCGCTCCCCGCCGCTCACCGACCTGACCCGGGACGCCCCAGCCTGCTCCCAGCGGCGACTTCCTGCCCCCTCCCCCGGCAGCTCAGGGTGGGCATGGCTCACATGGCATGGAATACCAGGAAAAATTAACCCTATCCCCGCCGGAACCAGGACATTATCCACCCCTTAGTCCATACCATCTATGCCACGCCCAGATCTTACAGGTTCCAATGAATTGCCACCACTTTCCCCTGTCATATATATATACATATATATTCATGCAGATATAATGCCCTTAGTTTATGGGCCATCCCTCCAAAGTGTCCGTTGAGTTCTTGTAATCCATGGCTTTGGGATCCATCTGTTAGAACAGTCTCTCAGGGCAGGTGAGATGCTGTGTGGTGCTGGTCTGTTGCATGCTGTATTTTTTGGAGCTTGTGACGGGTGCACCCGGTGTGGCTCATGCACACAGTCCGTGGGCTGAAGATGTAGATCTTGAGGAAGTTGCTGGGCGCCAGCTGCTGAGGCCAGTTCTTATCCCATCACCCCCGTGCCTTACTCGTAGTACAACTGATAGCAATTATAGCAATGAGGACATACAGTGACAGTGTTAGTTAGTAATGAACAACACACAATTTGATTCATTGGCTATTCTCACCCAAAATCAGATCCCCATGAGGTACACATCGGACTTCCCCATCCTTCCGCATCACCCACCAAGTGCACGCAGGTCCTTGGGCAAAAGCAATCCCACGGATGGGTTTGCCTTTGCCTAAGGCAGGACTAACCCAGATTGTCTTCCCTAGCATATTCTTCATGTGCACTACGGGGACTTTATCCCCTTCTACAGTACGTGGAAGTTTTGATTGGGCAGGGCCAGCCCGATTGGTAGATCCCCTGGTGTTAACTAGCCAGGTAGCTTTTGCTAGATGTGTATCCCAGTGTTTTAAAGTCCCACCACCCATTGCTCTCAGTGTAGTTTTTAACAGTCCATTGTATCGTTCTATCTTCCCAGAGGCTGGTGCGTGACAGGGGATGTGATACACCCACTCGATACCATGCTCTTTGGCCCAGGTGTCTATGAGGCTGTTTCGGAAATGAGTCCCGTTGTCCGACTCAATTCTCTCTGGGGTACCATGTTGCCACAGGACTTGCTTTTCAAGGCCCAGGATAGTGTTCCGGGCAGTGGCATGGGGCACAGGGTATGTTTCCAGCCATCCGGTGGTTGCTTCCACCATTGTGAGCACATAGCGCTTGCCTTGACGGCTTTGTGGCAGTGTGATATAATCAATCTGCCAGGCCTCCCCATATTTGTATTTCAGCCATCGCGCTCCATACCAAAGAGGCTTTAAACGCTTGGCTTGCTTGATTGCAGCGCATGTCTCACATTCATGGATGACCTGTGCAATAGTGTCCATGGTCAAGTCCACCCCTCGGTCACGAGCCCATCTATATGTCGCATCTCTTCCTTGATGGCCTGAGGAGTCATGGGCCCACTGAGCTATGAATGGTTCGCCCTTATGTTGCCAGTCCAGATCCACCTGAGCCACTTCAATCCTAGCAGCCCGATCCACCTGCTGCTTGTTCTGATGTTCCTCCGTGGCCCGATTCTTTGGTACATGGGCATCTACATGGCGTACTTTCACAACCAGATTCTCTATCTGGGCAGCAATATCTTTCCATAGTTCAGCAGCCCAGATAGGTTTGCCTCTGCGCTGCCAATTTCCCTGCTTCCACTGCTGTAACCACCCCCACAGAGCATTTGCCACCATCCATGAGTCAGTGTAGAGATAAAGTACTGGCCATTTTTCTCGCTCAGCAATGTCCAAAGCCAGCTGAATGGCTTTCACCTCTGCAAACTGGCTCGATTCACCCTGTCCCTCACTGGCTTCTGGAACTTGTCGTGTAGGACTCCACACAGCAGCCTTCCAGTTTCGATGCCTTCCCACAATCCGGCAGGACCCATCAGTGAACAGGGCATATTTCTTCTCATTTTCTGGCAGTTTATTATATGGTGGGGCCTCTTCCGCACGCATCACCTCCTCCTCTGGTGACATTCCGAAATCCTTGCCTTCTGGCCAGTCCACGATCACTTCCAGAATTCCTGGGCGAACTGGGGTTTCCCATTCGAGTTCGCTGCGTGATCCGTGCAATCCACTTACTCCATGTAGCATCAGTTGCATGATGTGTGGTGGGGACCCTTTCTTTGAACATCCAGCCCAGCACCGGCAGTCGAGGTGCTGAGAGGAGCTGTGCTTCTGTACCAACCACTTCCGAAGCAGCTCAAACCCCTTCATATGCTGCCAATATCTCTTTTTCTGTTGGAGTGTAGCGGGCTTCGGATCCTCTGGATCCCCGACTCCAAAACCCCAGGGGTCGACCTCGAGCCTCCCCTGGTGCTTTCTGCCAGAGGCTCCAGGTAGGGCCGTTCTCCCCGGCTGCGGTGTAGAGCACATTTTTAACATCTTGTCCTGCCCGGACTGGCCCCAGGGCCACTGCATGGACTATTTCCTGTTTGATTTGTTCAAAAGCTTGTCCTTGCTCAGGACCCCATTTAAAATCATTCTTCTTCCGGGTTACTTGATACAGAGGGCTTACAGTGAGACTGTAATCTGGGATATGCATTCTCCAAAAACCCACAATGCCTAAGAAAGCTTGTGTTTCCTTTTTACTAGTTGGTGGAGACATAGCTGCTATTTTGTTGATCACATCCATTGGAATCTGACGGCGTCCATCTTGCCATTTTATTCCTAAAAAATGGATCTCCTGCGCAGGTCCCTTGACCTTACTTCGTTTTATGGCAAAACCAGCTTTCAGAAGGATTTGGACTATTTTACTCCCTTTCTCAAAAACTTCTTCTGCTGTGTTTCCCCATACAATGATGTCATCAATGTACCGCAGAAGTTCTGGAGCTTCACCCTGTTCCAGTGCAGTCTGGGCCAGTCCATGGCAAATGGCGGGGCTGTGTTTCCACCCCTGGGGCAGTCGATTCCAGGTGTACTGGACGCCCCTCCAAGTGAAAGCAAACTGTGGCCTGCACTCTGCTGCCAAAGGGATTGAGAAGAATGCATTAGCGATATCAATTGTGGCATACCACTTGGCTGCCTTGGACTCCAGTTCGTACTGGAGTTCTAGCATGTCTGGCACGGCAGCGCTCAGCGGTGGCGTGACTTCATTCAGGCCACGGTAGTCTACAGTTAGCCTCCACTCTCCATTAGATTTTCGCACCAGCCATATGGGACTGTTAAAGGGTGAGCGAGTCTTGCTGATCACCCCTTGCACCTCTAGTTGACGAATCAGCTTATGGATGGGAATCAGAGAGTCTCGGTTAGTGCGATATTGCCGCCGATGCACCGTTGTGGTAGCAATCGGCACCTGCTGTTCTTCGACCCTCAACAACCCCACAACAGAAGGGTCCTCTGAGAGACCAGGCAAGGTAGACAACTGTTTAACTTCCTCCGTCTCCAAGGCAGCTATGCCAAAAGCCCAACGGTACCCTTTTGGGTCCTTAAAATACCCTCTCCTGAGGTAATCTATGCCAAGGATGCATGGAGCCTCTGGGCCAGTCACAATGGGATACTTTTGCCACTCATTCCCAGTTAGGCTCACTTCTGCCTCCAGTACAGTCAACTCTTGGGATCCCCCTGTCACCCCAGAAATACAAATGGGTTCTGCCCCTCTATAGCTTGATGGTATTAAAGTACACTGCGCACCCGTGTCCACTAGAGCCTTATACTCCTGTGGGTCTGATGTGCCAGGCCATCGAATCCACACCGTCCAATAAACCCGGTTGTCCCTTTCCTCCACCTGGCCGGAGGCAGGGTCCCCCTAATACTGGTCATAGTATCCATTACTCACTTCTTGCAGAAATGACTTGGAAGTTCCTTCAAGAGGATCAGAAGCAAGATCAGGCCTTCTGCTCTGTCTGGGGCACGGCCCACTGGAAACTGAGGCAGCACTTTTCCTGGAGGGATCCCCTTTTGTGGTTGTCCTTCCTTGCAACTCCTGTGCCCGTGTCCGCAGGATCGAAGTAGGTTGTCCATCCCAGTTCCTCATGTCCTCTCCATGGTCACGCAGGTAGAACCACAGGGTGCCTCATGGTGTGTACCCTCTGTACTCTCTCTCTTGAGTGGGGAAATGCCTGCTTCTAATAGCTGAGACGCTGGCCCGTGCAGGTGGGGAGTAGGAGATATTCTCTTCAAGTTGCTGGACCTTCCGCGACAGTTTCTCCACAGCTGAGACAAGGGGGGAAGAGAGACTTTCTTCATATCGCCGGAGCCAGCCAGCCACCTCATCCACCATTGGTCCCTCTTCACCTTTCCGTTCCATTACTGCCAGTGAGTTGGCATATGACGATGGTGCGCTCCGTACAAACTTCCGTCACATGGGCCTTGTGCATTGCACCTCATCAGGGTCTGTGGGTAAGTCTGCGTCGTCCCAGTCATAATAAATCATCTCCCGCACAGCTAATTCTCTCAGGTACTGGATACCTCTTTCCATGGTAGTCCACTTGCTTGGTTGACATACAACATCCTCACTGAAGGGGCACCTCTCCCTCACGCCTGACAGGAGTCGTTTCCAGAGGCTGAGGGCTTGGGTCTTCTTCCCAATTGCCTTGTCAATGCCGCCTTCCCTAGACAGGGATCCCAGCTGCCTGGCTTCTCTACCCTCTGATTGCAGGCTACTGGCCCCGTTATCCCAGCACCGGAGCAGCCAGGTGACAATGTGCTTGCCTGAAAGTCGGCTGAAATCTTTTCGCATATCCCGCAGCTCACTCAAGGATAGGGATCGAGTAATTATCTCTGGTTCTGCCTCTTCCTCCTGCTCTCGTGATGACCCTGGTCGATCATCATCTCTTACTAAGCGAACTGATTTCTTCGTGTACCTCTTCTTCTGTATGGGGGCAACTGATACTGGCACGGGTTGGTTCCCTGGTTCAGTGGCAGTGGCTGCCACAGGGGTTGGAGTAGCCACAGTGTCCGTTGCAGGGGTTGCGGTAGCCGCAGTGGCTGCTGGTCTGGTCTCCATCTCTTCCCCCTGAGGGTGCTGCATAATACTGAGCAGTGCCTGATAGATACTGGCCAGGGCCCAGCACAGTGCGGTGAGTTGTGCCTCTCTAGAATAGCCACAGCATTTTCCCTTCAAATATTCTACCACTTTATCAGGGTCCTGTAATTGTTCAGGGGTGAATTCCCAGACCATTGGAGGTGAGAAGTTCTCTAGGTACCTGCCCATGTTCTCCCACAGGCCGTGCCACCCCTGACTGTCCAGCCTCGGAGCAGATCTCCGGGTGGTAGTCTTAAATAGCTGTTTAACCTTAAACGGGACCTGGAACACATTCAGCAGACATAACAATAGGACCAGGCTGGTTTGAGTATCCCAAGGATATTCAAAATTCTCAAAAGCTGCCATACCTGACCCGAAGGAGAAAAGGGAGGCAAAAGACCTGGGGAAAGTGTCCCCCCTGTTTCCCCCACAGACTGGGTGTAATTATTAATCAATTCTGAGAGACGGTGCCCAAGGTACGGACAGGACAGCAACACCACATAAAAGCCCCAAAGTAACTGTCTAACAAGTGATGTTATCATCTCATAAGCCGATATTGCACAGGACAACAAAATGATAATCCTCATCCCTCTCCCAGAAGTAACAAAAAGCATCGGAAGGAGTACATAAGCCATATAGGAATTCACATAACACAGCCATGAGAACAAACCAAGCAACATGGTGACCAGCGACTATTTGCCTAATACAATAAACGCATACAAGAAATTCGTTTTTTCAAGCTCTAGTTGAATTCTGTCGTTATCTCAACCCTTCGAGCCCCACGTTGGGCACCAAAAAGTACTGTCCTGGTTTAGCCTCAGACGGCAACAAAGAACCACGTGCCGCTCACTCGGGCCTTCCCAATACAGGAAGAATCAGAAGAAAAAGGCAAGACTCTTGGGTTGAGACAAAGGCAGTTTAACAGAACAGCAAAGGGAACAAGAAAACAACAATAACACGGACAGAGGCATATACAAACACGATTACAGAACCGCCGCTCCCCGCCGTTTACCAACCGGACCCGGGACGCCCCAGCCCACTCCAAGCGGTGACTTCCTGCCCCCTCCCCCGGCAGCTCACAGCTCAGGGTGGGCATGGCTCACATGGCATGGAATACCAGGAAAAATTAACCCTATCCCCGCTGGAACCAGGACACTGGACAATGGCACGACTGGTCTGTATTTATGGCTACGCCTTTATTCTGCTGAACTCAGAATGGTCGACCCCTGCAGCTGTCAGTCCGGAGTGTTGTGGCAGCCCAAACCCGTACCGCTGTCGAGGCCACCTGGCACCCTTGCAGGACGACGAGGACGATGGTCTTGGGGGGCAGGCGGGTAGTTTCAGTTCCTGCAGGGGCTGGAGGGCGCTGGCCTGGTCCCGAAGGGTTGTCTGGCCGAGCAGGGCAGTGGGGGAGGCGGGCGTTGGGTTGGGAAGGCCGGGCGGCTGTCCAGGCTGTCGCAAGCCGGTTCCCGGGTGCTCCCTGGCAGGCGGGACAGTTTCCCAGGCACAGATGATGGCTGCTGTGGTTGGGGCCGGCTCCCAGAGGTGCTGGGATGGGTGGTGCTGTTGTCCGGGTCCTAGTAGTAGCTGCTGGGGTTGGGCTGGGCTTGTGAAGCTGCAGAGAGGCGCCTGTGGAGAGAGGAGGCTGCTGAGGCCCTGAATACTCCAGAACACCCTACCTCTAAATGCTTCATGGCTAATAGCAGCCATCTAATACAGGAGCTTGGCACCTCCCCCAACGACAACTTACTTTTTCCTCTCCCTCCACAGACAGATCGCACAACACAGTCCCATCCCAAACAGCATGGAGCCTAGGATCGCCATGGCGCCTTCTATGCAATACTTTTGGAAGTCTTTAGGATCCGCAGCATTTGTGTTTCTCTTGCCATCCACACCTGGAGGAACAATTCCGTACGTTAGTGTGTCCTGCGCGCCACTGGCAGTCTCACAGGAGGTCTGACATTGCCAGCAAACGTTCTTTCGCACTTTGTTAGCATCCCTGAGGGAGGGAACACCCTGGGGCTGCATCGTCTCCTTGGTTTCAGTGAAAGCAAAGGAAACCCCCACAGCCGTCGCAAATCAGTGCACTCTGGAGCCTCTCTTTCTCCTCTCGCCCCCAGCTCTCCCGCCCCAGCCAAGCACCCACACCCCGAAGGGACGGAGTCAGGCCCTCTCGGGAGACACCCCAACCTCCCTCTCCCTCTTTGCCTTTTCTTCAGCGTGGGCACCGCTTGCATGCCCCGAGTTTTCAGGAGTTGTCTCCCACTTCTGGCCCCCTGCAAGACTGCTCAGTACCTGCGTTCTTTGGAAGAACATCATCCATCCCAGCGTGGCGGGCTTCCCCGGGGTTGGACAGCACTGCCAAAAATCCCAGAAAGGTAAAGCCTCAGCATGGCCCAGGCACAGAGGGTGCAGAAGGACGGTGCAGGTTCCCTCTAAGCCGTACCCCATCTCTCAGTGCAGCCCTTTGGACCTCAGGTCACAGGAGGGATCCCCCGCTGTTGTGCCTCGGGGGACTCACGGCGAGCTCTGGGGTGCAGCTATTGCGGGAGGTACGTTCCATTAAGAGCTGCATTTCCCATCATCTGCTGAGGCTGGCTCAGATGGCCTCCTTCCCAAAATGGCAAAGTTCTGAACCTCGGGTGAACTGGGTGTGGTGGGCGGTGAGCATCCCCCCGCATCCAGAGAGGGTTAGGCGCACACTGCTGGCCATAACCTCCACAGCCCAGAGGTGACAGTCATCCTCAGAGAGCCCTTCCTGGCTTCTTTTCCATAGTTTGGCTGCTGACACGATGCGCGGCAGCGGGCACCAGGGGAAGAGCCTGCAGACACCCAGGGATTTTGATTCAGGACGCTGGATGACCGAGGGACGGCAATTACCTGGCACGCCTGCTGATTGAATTGCCCTCGCTGCTTCATCAGAGACTGGCACTGCCCGACTGCCTCCTTCCTGAAGCGCCTCCTTCTCCACAGGCCCCCAGTCCCTCACTTTCAAAAGAAAGCAGGCCAGTTGAATGAGATAGAAGTAACCGCTCCTCATGGGCAACATGGTATCTTCAGGAGGCGATACTTCCCAAAATACATGAGTATCGCTTAGACACAAAGCCTGGGAATTTGGGGGTGCACCTCGTCACTAGTCCAAACAACATGTCCTTCATGGAGAAAAATTCAAGTGCGAGACACTTTTCGGGTACCAGTGCACACAAGAGCCCACAGTCCCCCAAAAGAACCAGAAAAACGCACCCAAGTTACCTAAAACACAACCAGCAAGAGACAGCTAAACCACCTGAGGCTGAATTCACAGCCCTTCATTTGAGCTGCCTTCAAGTTAGGTGTCCGGCCTCAAGCCGGGTGTCCAGCTTTCACCTGTCCCTGAGCCCGAGGTGTCCCCGAGAGTCCTCAGACATCAAGGAGAACAACGGGGCTGGACCAGGCTGTGAAGCTGGGGCTGCTCCGGCCCTGGCCGAGTCTGCTGGTCCCAGCGGCCCCAAGCTGCCTGCGCATCCTCTCTGCCACCCAGTGGCACTCTCCTCTCTGTTGACTTGCAGAGAGGGCGCTGGCCCTCTCACGGCTTCTCTGGGATCAGCTCCTCGGCAAGTTCCTCACGCGCTCAAGACGCGAGCACCGCCAGTTCCTGACAGCTGGACACCGCCGTCTGCCCAGAGCAGCTCTGAGGAGTAACGCTCTAACTGGGGCAGCAGCTGTCCCTGGCACTCAGCTTGGACCACACCTGGCAGCAGAGACTCTGGACCGTCTCTGTCTGCAGCTCGCCAGCGCCTGCAAGGCGTGAAATTGAGCGTCACCGCAGGGAGGCTCTGCTCCATCCCTTCCTGCTGTCTAGGCTACGGCTTGTCCACACAGGCAGCTAAAACCTCGGCTTCCCGAGCCTTGTGCTTAAGAGTGAGATATGCCCACCATGTGCCGCTTTGTCCAATTCCTTCAGGAGTTCCTTTAGGACTTCTGATGACCGCTGGGAAGATTTTCTCTTTTCAGCTTTGGACTTTCCTCTCTGAGGACCTCCAGCCACGTCTGTAAACAAACACACCAGAGCAGCTCCCGTGAGATATTTCAATAGAGTTCTTCCCACCTGAACGGCAGCGAATGCAGTTCAAACACGGGATTGACCCGTGGCACGCGTCTCTCCCTTCCACGCAGGAGCATTGTGCACAGCCACTGGGCACCTGGACCATGCCCCTCTGAAACAAAGCACGCACCGAGCTGTCGGGAGACGGGACTCCCTGGAGCTCACACCAGCTCTAAACTCAAGCCCAACAAGCCCGCTGGCTTTGCAGCAGGCGCTGGAAGCAGCGCAGGGTCGGAGAGGCTGGGAAGGAACGCTGTGCAAGGCCGAGTGACCCAGCGCACATCACTGAGCCTGACCCATTCCCCCTCGGCTCTTCTGCATGTCTGACCATCGGCCAACAAGATATTAAGTCAGACTTCGTATCAACGGACTATGAAAACCTAAATGCTCACTCATTCAAGCGACACACCTGTGGGATCGCCCTGAGGCTCCCGGACAAGATCTGGCAGAGAAGTCGGGTGGCCGTCGGCTGCAGGCAGAGCTGTAATCAAGCACGTTTGCATGAGATGTGGTGATCTACTGCTTTCTCAGTGACCTGCAGTGACTGGAGGGGGTCAGGTACTGTCGTGGGACCCAGACGTGGCTGCAGATTTCCGAAGCTGCAGAGGGGCCTGGGGGACCCGTTCGCTGGCACCTGGCAGCTCTCAGGATACTGTTTCCAGGCCAAGTGCACGTCCATCCTCAAGGACCGGATGGAGAAACATATGGCCCCTTGGGGATTCCTTCCCAGGAAGGAATTCCAGGATTCCTTCCTTTCTCACCCTGTGGCACCGCTCCTGGCCCCTCTGTTCACCTGGAAAATGCCCCCACAGCAACCACGGGCCCCTCCACCTCCCCGTGAGGCATCTGCCTCCTGACACCCGCAGAGCTGGCCACGGCTCACCCAGCCCCGCTGCCCTCCCAGCCCTGCCCCACCACGACCCCAGCCCCGCTGCCACCCCGACGTGCCCTGGGTGCTGTGCCACGCTGCCAGGGCTGGGGGACGGCTTGCCCGCCTACCTAATCCCGGCATTCTGCACGGAGCAGCCCGGGTGTCATGGGCTTGCAGCAGCACCAGGAGGAGGACAAGGAGGTGGGCGGGGGTTATGACCCCCTGCACCTGCACCATGCCGCTGCTACTGCTGCTGCCGCCGGCACTGCCGCTGCTGCTGGCACTGCCACTGATGGCAATACTGCCGCTGACGACGTTGGCACTGCTACCGCTACCGCTGCTGGCAACGCCACTGCTACGACCGCTGCTGGCACTGCTGCCGCTGCTGCCGCTGCTGGCACTGCCGGAGCGCTGCCCGCGGCACAGCACTGCACGTGAGGGCGTGGCACAGCTCTGTGACCTCACAGCCCCGCTGCCCCACCGCAGCCACGGCCCTGGGGCACCGCCCCCAGCGGGACCGGCTGTGACACCTGCAGAGTCCCAGCGCGGCTAAACTGGCCAACCCAGGCTCGTCCCCACGCCGTTACCTGGAAAACACTGCTTTTTGGCTTGGAAGCGATTCTGGACAAAACACTCCCACAGCAGACAGACTTGGCTGCTTTGTCAAATGGGCCACAAGACAGAAAACAAAACTTCTCTAAAGAAAAGCCCGGCTTTACTCAGCATGTAAGCCTTTCGCCCGCGGGCTCTGGGGCAGTTCCCTCTCATGCACAGCAAAATACGTGCGAAAGCTGCATCCCCGTCACGTAGAGGCCCTGCCAATGAATTACTGAGCCTGCGAACTACTGCACTTCAGTCACAGCTGCTCAGCAGAGTTGTGAGAAGACTGCCTTTGTGCTCTGGCCTTTGCGCCACCTGACGTGCTCAGAGAAGATCCTCGCCAGTCAGACGCCACGTCGGCCTTAATGGGATCCACTGTGCTCAGCCAGAACGAGTTAGACCTTTTCCAAAGGTCTTCCTCCCATTGGTTGACACTCTGCAAAGCTTCACCGATTTCTCTTTACACCGCCATACTGTTGACCTTGCTTTTAATTCTTCCTCATCTATTGAGCACCCCGCTCCTTCGAAAATGCCCTTTTCCAAGAGAACCATGAAATCAGTATTTCAGCATTTTGAAAAAGAAAGGAACACCTGTTGTGTCGACAGTACAGAAATATTGCGTGGATCGATTTCAAAATACCTTTCCCTGTCTTTGAGGTGAGGAGGATGCTTAGGGAGAGTTAGATATCCTTTTTGCTTTCTGGATTAAGAAATCGAGTCAAACAAGGCCTGTCTTCTGCAGTGTTGCTTCAGGAACCTACCGGTGAAAGAGACTGAAAGCTTGGAGTCGCCGGTGAGACTCTGATGAGAGAGAGTTGCCTAAATACAGGACTTAAAACTGAGTGCTTGAAATACCAGTGCCTCTTTTTTTGCTTTTGCTCATGAGTCAAACGGAGCATCTCTGACCTCACAGGTACACCAGTTCTCCGCATTCCCATGGGCTCTATCGAAACGTGTCTGGAAGAGCAGTGCGGGGTCAGTTCTGCTCTCCCGGCCGCGTGGATGCCAGATATGTCCATGCGCTGGGTGTGCTCAGATGCACAGGTCCTGCTGTGCCCCAGCGACCAGACCCTGCTCGACTTCTCTCCTCCGACACCTCCAACATCACCAGCTCCACGGCCAGCGCGTCTGCTCCTAAGGCTGGGCTCGGCAGGCTGGTGGACTTGTCCACAAAGTCTTCCAGGGAAAACCTGGAAACCTTACCTAACTTTGGAGTGTTACACCGAGTCAGAAGACGCACTGGGAAGGGATGAGGATGCAAAGGCTAAAACCTTCACACTCCTTATTAGTAACGTGAAATAAAGAAAAGGGCACAACTGAAAGAACCTCGCCAATTTCTTTTACTTCTGCTACGTGGTTAGCCGCTGATGTTGTCAGAGATAATGACACCTTAGAAGAGTCAAAAGAAGGTCCTGGCTAAAAGGGAATGTGGTAGGCATCAAGGCATCGCAAGCCTGCAATCGCCTCACATGGGCTTTTAGTAACTACTTGCATGGGGTCTATCAAACGTCAGTGATGCTCTTTAAAGTGTGGACGCTCATTCAGCCACCAGCGGTCTCCAGAGCGAGGTTACAAAGATGCTTGTTCTTCCTCTAGGTGCTGGCTAGCACAAGCCATGCTGCCCGGGTAACAATGAAAGCAGCGGGTGCAAAGTGTGCATACAGGTGGGCTTCTCTCTAATTGTCCAAGGAGCTGCTGTTGCAGGTACTAAGGAACAGATGTATCTCATTCTCTTTCCAGTGCTCTCATGAGGAGGGGCGGGGGAAGAAGGAATTCCGTCCTTCCCTGACACTGACAAAAAAAGGCCCAGACTATGAGAGAACAGAAATAGAGTCATTTTTATCCCCGACCTTTACCTAAAGCAATATCTTTCAAAAGAGGAAACAAAAAATCTTAAAAGTCATTTTACCTGAACAGCCAGCGCAGGGGAAACATTCTCTTTTTCTCATTTTCAGGATAAAATGATGTCTGTACACAGTCAAGCACGCCTTGCAAACCTCAGAGGTCACCGAACACGGGAACTGACAGTTCAGTTTAGTTTACAGTATGCAAAAGACATCTTGAACATGCTCCTGAAAACTTGAAGTAAAAACCCTTCCCTTAACTTCTCAACTCTTTTGAACCAGAAGAAGATGAAAAAGGGAAGACTGTGTGGCTACAATCTTTCTCGCTTTAAGTTGCGCCAAGCAGGAACGAGGATGCTGGACGTGCTACTCACAAACCAAGCCCACCTGCCTCGTAGCGCCTCAGTTAGTGACAGCCTCGGCTGCAGTCATCTCAATATTGTGGAGTCTGGGATCCTGCCGGGCGCCCTGAAGGTTAGCACTGAGGCAAAGATTTCAGATTTTTGAAGAGCAAGGCTCAGTTTGCTGAGAGCTCAGGTGGCAGGGATTCCACGGGAAGCTTCCCCGGAGGAGCAAGTGAGTGCTGGGAGTTTTTCAAGAATGCTCTCCTGGAAGCACAAAACCAGTTTATTCCCAAGAAAGGGAATTCCCTTCGTTGGGCGGCTGGCCTTGGGAACAACAATCCAGGCTGACGTAAACACAAACCCAGGGAGAGTTGGTATAGAAGCTATTACAGGCGCCTGAGCCCTACACATCAATGGGCCCTGACGATATCCACCCGAGGGTGTTAAGAGAGCTGGCTCCTTTTCAAACTGGCAACCTGCTGTCCTGGTGCCGGTCGGGGAAGGGTTAATTTCCCCAGGACCTGGCAGGGACACAGGTATTCCATCCCCTGTGGGCCATGCCCTGGGAGCTGCCCCTTCGCAGGGCTGGGGCTTCCCAGGTCCGGTCAGTGAGCGGTGCTATCGTAATCATGTTTTGTATATTCCTCTCTCAGTATTCTTCTTGTTGTTTTCTTCTTTGCTGTAATGTTAAACTGCCTTTACCTCAACGCGTGAGTTTTGCCTTTTTCTTCCATGTCTTTCCCTCATTCCATGGCTGGGGGCTGCGTGATGATGGTCCCGTCCACCGTCTGGATGGCTGTCTCCGAGACCCCCAGCTCCACAAAGCACCGGTAATCCGGTCCCCGGTCCCTCTGCTGCACTGAATAAACCAGTAAGTCCAAGCCACTAACGATCTTGACGGCGTCAACGCTGGGCTGCTTGCGGGTGCCGTAGCGGAAGATGGTACCGCAGGTCTTGTTCTTGCGGATGAGGCCTCTGGTGCCATTGTAAGTGCCGCAGCGGGGACATTTCCGGATGCCCCGCAGCGTGGCCTTCCCCAGGTCTGACAGGAAGGAGGGGACTTTGGTCCTCACCGATGCCAGTTCCATCCTCTGGGAGACCTGTAAGGGCAGAGAGAGGGGGGTGACTTAACCGCCTGGGGAGGGACAGCGGGGATGCGGTGCTCGTCTGGTGACACCCACAGGATACGCAGGTGGCAGTGGCCGTCCTCAGTCCCCAGCAGCCACAGAGATGGAGGGGACAAAGAGAGAGAGGGGGAAGCGACTGGCTGAAAGGACGTGGGACATAAAGCTGGGTGGCCTGACACCATTGCGGGGGGACACGCGGCAAGGGGACACACAGAGCAGCTCCTCGGAGGGACACCGGAGTGGAAACCACCATCTGAGGCAGCAACAATGGGAGAGAAAAGCTTGCGTGGACGGGACAGAAACTGAGCGATTTCCCCCTAGATCCACCTGGGTCGGGTTTTGGCAGCAGGTTGGCAGCTGAGGAGCACGAGCGACACCCAACGAGCAGCCCTGGTGCTGCTGGACCCACAATCCTTGGAAAAGGCCTTTCAGATCATCAAGTCCAACCATTAACTCAGCCCTGCCCAAAACACCACTAACCCACGTCCCTCAGCACCACGTCTGCCCGGCTTTTAAATCCTTCCAGGGATGGCGACTCCACCAGTGTCCTGGGCAGCCTCTTCTGATGTTTGACCACCCTTGTGGTGAGAAATTTTTCCTAATTTCCATCCTAAACCCGCCCTGGTGCAACTGGAGGCCATTTCCTCTTGTCCCATCGCCTGTTCCTTGGGAGAAGAGACTGACCCCCCCGGCTACCCCTTCCTTTCAGGGAGTTGTGGAGAGTGAGAAGGTCTCCCCTCAGCCTCCTCTTCTCCAGGCTGAACACCCCCAGCTCCCTCAGCCACTCCTCACCAGACTCGTGCTCCAGAGCCCTCACCAGCTCCGTTGCCCTTCTCTGGACACGCTCCGGCGCCTCAGTGTCCTTCTTGGAGTGAGGGGCCCCAAAATGAACACAATATTCGAGGTGGGGCCTCACCAGTGCCCAGTACAGGGGGACGGTCACTGCCCCAGTCCTGGCCACACCGTTCCTGACACAATCCATAAACATTTCTCCCCTGCCAACCGCATTTCCCCCTTCCCCTGCCCCACCCTGTGCTGGTGTGAGACACCAGGCGGGCTGGGAGGGCTGCCCGGCTCCCCTCGACCCCACGGCAGAGCCCTCCGCTCACCCCTGCCTCCTCACCACCACCAAAACCCCCCTTTTTGGGGCAAAACCAGGCACCGCGTGAAAAGCCACACGCAGCCGAGCCTTCGAGCCAGCATCCCACAGACGCAGAACGCGGGCAGAGGCAAAGGGCATTTATTGTCACCGCTGGAGCTGAGCGGTGGGTGTGAGGAGAGGCCGGGGACGCTGAAATGCAGCTCCCGGTGCCCCCGTGCTCACTGAATCCAGTCCCAGACCTCAGTGGGTATTTACACTGGATAAACTGGCAGCACTGGGAGCTCCCAGCCCAACTGCAAAGGACAGGGCACAGCTGAGGGGACGGTGGGTCTATGCCAGGTGGGAAAATGCCCCGACACCCCCCTGGGTGAGCAGAACGGCCCTCACCAAGGGGAGCGCAGGGGCAGGGACACCCCCATCCCAGCAGGGCCCGGGGGCCAGCGCAGGAATGAAGGGCCAGGCTGGGCCCTGGGTGATGTGGGACCAGGATGGGGGCACCATGCTGGTCTGGGCACCGGGGAGCAGGGCCTCCCCTTGGCCACTGTCACCTCAGAAATGGGTCTGGGGCCTCCCCACGGCTACCATCGCCTCAGGAGGGGGCCTCCACTCGGCTACTGTCGGCTCAGAGCAAGGGCTGGGGCCTCCCCTTGGCCCCTCTCACCTCGGGTCGGGGCCTCTCCTCCATCTCCGTCGCCTCAGGAGGGTGCCTGGGGCCTCACCCACAGCCCCTCGCCCACCCCCGACCCCCGCGCTGACGTCACTAACGCGGCCTCACCCTGTCGTCGGCCCCTCACCCCCGCCACCGTGTCGCTTCTTCCCGTTCCCCTTCCCGTTCCCAGTGCCGTTTTCCCGCCATCCTCCCCGCCCCTCTGATGTCACTGCCTGTCCCGCTCGCGCGCGGGGCCCTCCCTCCTCCCCCTCTCTTTTTTAACCTGCGCTGCGGCGCGTGAGCCCGGCCCCGGCCACCGCGAGGGACTCGGCTGTGGCGCCACGCCCCTTCGCTCCTATTGGTCGGCCAGTATCACGTGGGGTGGCGCGGGAGCTCCTGGCAAGGCGCCAGGGCCGACAACCCGGGCCTGTTCTCACCCCGCGGGCGAAGGAGCCAGGAGGGAAAAGTGTTGCTTCTTCTCACCCTCTCTGGGGACAGCTTTCCTTGCCCCAGTAACCTCTGTGCTAACGCTCTCCCCAGAACAGGGCTCAAAACCATCAAACCTCTGAGAATTTCTCACACAGCAACAGTGCCAGGAGGGCAGAGTGGGGCTTTCCAGAGACAGTGGGAAGAAGCCTCTCTTTTCTTTATGGGATTTCCATTCTTTATGGAAATTTTTGAGGCTGGACCTGGGGCGAGTGAGAAAGGGTGGTTTTGAGGTTGAAGGCGCCAGGAAAGTCCAGAGCCAAAAGGTCTGACTTTTGGCAGACCAACGGGATGTCTGGAAGTTTGCCTGCTCCTGCCTGTGTGGTCCACATGCCAACCAAGGGTACCCCAAATTTACTGTGGCAGGATGACTGTGCTAAGTCAAGCGCTGCCCACGCAACAGGGGCAGGAAAATCTCACCCAGCAACTGCATCAAACAGCGACTGGCCGAGCCAAGACGACCTGCACGCTGATTGATCGAACTGCGAGCCGACAGGGACTATAAACTAGTGCCAAGCCAGACCACAACTGGGACCCTCACCACCATCACTTGAGACCTACGGATCAACGGGAAGCCATTGAACTCCAAAGGACCGATGAGTTGCCATCGGGCCTGTGGTGGTGACTAGACTCTTGCTGTGCTCCGTAATACTGCTCCTCTCTTTTCTGCCTTTTCTCTACTTCCTCCTTCGCTCTAGTGCTCATCTTAGTGACTAATGATGGGGAATAACAATAAAACTGCAGTGAGCGGCATCTGACCTTGTTTGTGTCTCAAACTCACGCTCAGAATCAGTACAAACCCCTCCTGGACCCAACGTAGTTGGACCGGGATGTAAGAGGGTGATGACCTGTTGACAAGCCCCATGGCTGCCTCACTGGCTCAGAATTTATCGGGCCGGTCCCACCAGGGAGGCTGGGATCCCACAGCCCGTCGTCTGGTCCCGTGCCCAGCTCCCTGCCTGCTGACACCGTGGGCATCCTCATCCCTGCCTGCCCCGATATGAAGTTTGGCCCAGAATTGCTGAATTCCTGGCATTGCTGCCGTTACAACCTGGATGTTGTGGTTTAGCCTCAGACGGCAACAAAGAACCACGTGCCGCTCGCTCGGGCCTTCGTAATACAGGAAGAATCAGAAGAAAAAGGTTGAGACAAAGGCAGTTTAACAGAACAGCAAAGGGAACAAGCAAAACAATGACAATAACACGGATAGAGGAACATACAAACACGATTACGGAACGGCCGCTCCCCGCCGCTCACCGACCTGACCCGGGACGCCCCAGCCTGCTCCCAGCGGCGACTTCCTGCCCCCTCCCCCGGCAGCTCAGGGTGGGCATGGCTCACATGGCATGGAATACCAGGAAAAATTAACCCTATCCCCGCCGGAACCAGGACATTATCCACCCCTTAGTCCATACCATCTATGCCACGCCCAGATCTTACAGGTTCCAATGAATTGCCACCACTTTCCCCTGTCATATATATATACATATATATTCATGCAGATATAATGCCCTTAGTTTATGGGCCATCCCTCCAAAGTGTCCGTTGAGTTCTTGTAATCCATGGCTTTGGGATCCATCTGTTAGAACAGTCTCTCAGGGCAGGTGAGATGCTGTGTGGTGCTGGTCTGTTGCATGCTGTATTTTTTGGAGCTTGTGGCTGGCGCACCCGGTGTGGCTCATGCACACAGTCCGTGGGCTGAAGATGTAGATCTTGAGGAAGTTGCTGGGCGCCAGCTGCTGAGGCCAGTTCTTATCCCATCACCCCCGTGCCTTACTCGTAGTACAACTGATAGCAATTATAGCAATGAGGACATACAGTGACAGTGTTAGTTAGTAATGAACAACACACAATTTGATTCATTGGCTATTCTCACCCAAAATCAGATCCCCATGAGGTACACATCGGACTTCCCCATCCTTCCGCATCACCCACCAAGTGCACGCAGGTCCTTGGGCAAAAGCAATCCCACGGATGGGTTTGCCTTTGCCTAAGGCAGGACTAACCCAGATTGTCTTCCCTAGCATATTCTTCATGTGCACTACGGGGACTTTATCCCCTTCTACAGTACGTGGAAGTTTTGATTGGGCAGGGCCAGCCCGATTGGTAGATCCCCTGGTGTTAACTAGCCAGGTAGCTTTTGCTAGATGTGTATCCCAGTGTTTTAAAGTCCCACCACCCATTGCTCTCAGTGTAGTTTTTAACAGTCCATTGTATCGTTCTATCTTCCCAGAGGCTGGTGCGTGACAGGGGATGTGATACACCCACTCGATACCATGCTCTTTGGCCCAGGTGTCTATGAGGCTGTTTCGGAAATGAGTCCCATTGTCCGACTCAATTCTCTCTGGGGTACCATGTTGCCACAGGACTTGCTTTTCAAGGCCCAGGATAGTGTTCCGGGCAGTGGCATGGGGCACAGGGTATGTTTCCAGCCATCCGGTGGTTGCTTCCACCATTGTGAGCACATAGCGCTTGCCTTGACGGCTTTGTGGCAGTGTGATATAATCAATCTGCCAGGCCTCCCCATATTTGTATTTCAGCCATCGCCCTCCATACCAAAGAGGCTTTAAACGCTTGGCTTGCTTGATTGCAGCGCATGTCTCACATTCATGGATGACCTGTGCAATAGTGTCCATGGTCAAGTCCACCCCTCGGTCACGAGCCCATCTATATGTCGCATCTCTTCCTTGATGGCCTGAGGAGTCATGGGCCCACTGAGCTATGAATGGTTCGCCCTTATGTTGCCAGTCCAGATCCACCTGAGCCACTTCAATCCTAGCAGCCCGATCCACCTGCTGCTTGTTCTGATGTTCCTCCGTGGCCCGATTCTTTGGTACATGGGCATCTACATGGCGTACTTTCACAACCAGATTCTCTATCTGGGCAGCAATATCTTTCCATAGTTCAGCAGCCCAGATAGGTTTGCCTCTGCGCTGCCAATTTCCCTGCTTCCACTGCTGTAACCACCCCCACAGAGCATTTGCCACCATCCATGAGTCAGTGTAGAGATAAAGTACTGGCCATTTTTCTCGCTCAGCAATGTCCAAAGCCAGCTGAATGGCTTTCACCTCTGCAAACTGGCTCGATTCACCCTGTCCCTCACTGGCTTCTGGAACTTGTCGTGTAGGACTCCACACAGCAGCCTTCCAGTTTCGATGCCTTCCCACAATCCGGCAGGACCCATCAGTGAACAGGGCATATTTCTTCTCATTTTCTGGCAGTTTATTATATGGTGGGGCCTCTTCCGCACGCATCACCTCCTCCTCTGGTGACATTCCGAAATCCTTGCCTTCTGGCCAGTCCACGATCACTTCCAGAATTCCTGGGCGAACTGGGGTTTCCCATTCGAGTTCGCTGCGTGATCCGTGCAATCCACTTACTCCATGTAGCATCAGTTGCATGATGTGTGGTGGGGACCCTTTCTTTGAACATCCAGCCCAGCACCGGCAGTCGAGGTGCTGAGAGGAGCTGTGCTTCTGTACCAACCACTTCCGAAGCAGCTCAAACCCCTTCATATGCTGCCAATATCTCTTTTTCTGTTGGAGTGTAGCGGGCTTCGGATCCTCTGGATCCCCGACTCCAAAACCCCAGGGGTCGACCTCGAGCCTCCCCTGGTGCTTTCTGCCAGAGGCTCCAGGTAGGGCCGTTCTCCCCGGCTGCGGTGTAGAGCACATTTTTAACATCTTGTCCTGCCCGGACTGGCCCCAGGGCCACTGCATGGACTATTTCCTGTTTGATTTGTTCAAAAGCTTGTCCTTGCTCAGGACCCCATTTAAAATCATTCTTCTTCCGGGTTACTTGATACAGAGGGCTTACAGTGAGACTGTAATCTGGGATATGCATTCTCCAAAAACCCACAATGCCTAAGAAAGCTTGTGTTTCCTTTTCACTAGTTGGTGGAGACATAGCTGCTATTTTGTTGATCACATCCATTGGAATCTGACGGCGTCCATCTTGCCATTTTATTCCTAAAAAATGGATCTCCTGCGCAGGTCCCTTGACCTTACTTCGTTTTATGGCAAAACCAGCTTTCAGAAGGATTTGGACTATTTTACTCCCTTTCTCAAAAACTTCTTCTGCTGTGTTTCCCCATACAATGATGTCATCAATGTACCGCAGAAGTTCTGGAGCTTCACCCTGTTCCAGTGCAGTCTGGGCCAGTCCATGGCAAATGGCGGGGCTGTGTTTCCACCCCTGGGGCAGTCGATTCCAGGTGTACTGGACGCCCCTCCAAGTGAAAGCAAACTGTGGCCTGCACTCTGCTGCCAAAGGGATTGAGAAGAATGCATTAGCGATATCAATTGTGGCATACCACTTGGCTGCCTTGGACTCCAGTTCGTACTGGAGTTCTAGCATGTCCGGCACGGCAGCGCTCAGCGGTGGCGTGACTTCATTCAGGCCACGGTAGTCTACAGTTAGCCTCCACTCTCCATTAGATTTTCGCACCAGCCATATGGGACTGTTAAAGGGTGAGCGAGTCTTGCTGATCACCCCTTGCACCTCTAGTTGACGAATCAGCTTATGGATGGGAATCAGAGAGTCTCGGTTAGTGCGATATTGCCGCCGATGCACCGTTGTGGTAGCAATCGGCACCTGCTGTTCTTCGACCCTCAACAACCCCACAACAGAAGGGTCCTCTGAGAGACCAGGCAAGGTAGACAACTGTTTAACTTCCTCCGTCTCCAAGGCAGCTATGCCAAAAGCCCAACGGTACCCTTTTGGGTCCTTAAAATACCCTCTCCTGAGGTAATCTATGCCAAGGATGCATGGAGCCTCTGGGCCAGTCACAATCATAGAATCATAGAATCATAGAATTGTTGAGGTTGGAAGGGACCTTAAGATCATCGAGTCCAACCTTTAGCCTACCCTGACAAGAGCCACTTCTAAACCATGTCCCTAAGTGCCCCATCTACCTTTTTTTTAAACACCTCCAGGGATGGTGAATCCACCACCTCCCTGGGCAGCCTATTCCAATGTTTAATAACCCTTTCAGTGAAAAAATGTCTCCTAATATCTAATCTAAACCTCCCCTGACGTAACTTGAACCCGTTTCCCCTCGTCCTATCACTTGTCACCAGGGAGAAGAGGTCAGCCCCCATCTCTCTACAACCTCCTTTCAGGTAGTTGTAGAGGGTGATAAGGTCTCCCCTCAGCCTCCTCTTCTCCAGGCTAAACAACCCCAGCTCCCTCAGTCGTTCTTCATAAGGTTTGTCCTCCAGACCCCTCACCAGCTTTGTAGCCCTTCTCTGGACACGCTCCAACACCTCAATGTCCCTCTTGTAGCGAGGGGCCCAAAACTGAACGCAGTACTCGAGGTGGGGCCTCACCAGTGCCGAGTACAGGGGGATGATCACTTCCCTAGTCCGGCTCACCACACTATTCCTGATACAGGCTAGGATGCTGTTGGCCTTCTTGGCCACCTGGGCACACTGCTGGCTCGTATTCAGCCGGCTATCAACCAACACCCCCAGGTCCTTTTCTGTCGAGCTGCTTTCAAGCCACTCTGCCCCAATCCTGTAGCACTGCATGGGGTTGTTGTGTCCCAAGTGCAGGACCCGGCATTTGGCCTTGTTGAACCTCATACCATTGGTCTCAGCCCATCGGTCCAGCCTGTCCAGATCCCTCTGCAGAGCCAACCTACCCTCAAGCAGATCAACACGCCCGCCCAGTTTAGTGTCATCTGCGAACTTACTGAGGGTGCATTCGATCCCTTCATCCAGATCACTGATAAAGATATTAAAGAGAACCGGCCCCAGCACCGAGCCCTGGGGGACACCACTTGTGACCGGACACCAACTGGATTTAACTCCATTTACCACCACTCTCTGGGCATGGCCATCCAGCCAGTTTTTTACCCAGCGAAGAGTACACCTGTCCAGGCCATGAGCAGCCAGTTTCTCTAGGAGAATGCTGTGGGAAACAGTGTCAAAAGCTTTGCAAAAATCCAAGTAGGTAACATCCACAGCTTTTCCCTCATCCACTAAGTGGGTCACCTTATCATAGAAGGATATTAGGTTTGATAGGCATGACCTGCCCTTCACAAACCCATGCTGACTGGGCCTGATCACCCTGTTCTCCTGCATGTGCCGTGTAATGGCACTGAGGAGGATCTGTTCCATGACCTTCCCAGGCACCGAGGACAGACTGACTGGCCTGTAGTTCCCCGGATCCTCCTTCCGGCCCTTCTTGTGGATGGGTGTCACATTTGCTAACCTCCAGTCAGCTGGGACCTCCCCGGTTGTCCAGGACTGCTCATAAATGATACCAAGTGGCCTTGCGAGCACCTCCGCCAGCTCTTTCAATACCCTTGGGTGGATCCCATCCGGCCCCATAGATTTGTGCACCTCCAGGTGCTGAAGCAGGTCCCTCACCATTTCCCTTTGGATTACGGGGGCTTCATTCTGCTCCCCATCCCTGTCTTCTAGTTCAGGGGTCTGGGTGCTCAGGGAACAACTGGTCCTACTGCTGAAGACTGAGGCAAAGACTGCATTAAGTACCTCAGCCTTTTCCTCATCCTTGGTCACTATGTTGCCGGCCCTATCTACTAGAGGACAGAGATAATCCTTAGTCCTCTTCCTATTGCTAATATATTTATAGAAGCTTTTTTTGTTGTCCTTGACAACAGAAGCCAGGTTTAGCTCCAGCTGGGCTTTGGCCCTCCTGATTTTTTCCCTACATAGCTTAACTACCTCTTTGTAGTCGTCTTGAGTGGCCTGCCCTTCCTTCCAGAGGCCATAGATCCTCTTTTTTTCCCTAAGTTGCAACACTAGCTCCCTGTTTAGCCAGGCCGGCCTTTTTCCCCGACGGCTTGTCTTCTGGCACATGGGGACAGCCTGCTCCTGCGCCTTTAAGACTTCCTTCTTGAAAATCATCCAGGCTTCCTGGGCTCCTTTGCCCTGGAGGACTGCCTCCCAGGGGACTTTGTCAACCAGGCTCCTGAAAAGCCCAAAGTCCGCCCTCCGGAAGTCCAAGGTAGCAGTTCTGCTGACCCCTCTCCTTGCTTCTCGCAGAATCGAAAACTCTATCATTTCATGGTCACTGTTCCCAAGACAGCCTCCAACCTTCACATCCCCCACAAGACCTTCCCTATTTACAAACAACAGATCCAGCAGGGCACCTTCCCTAGTTGGCTCTCTCACTAGCTGTGTCAGGAAGTTATCCCCAGCACATTCCAGGAACCTTCTAGACTGTTCCCTCCCTGCTGTATTGTATTCCCAGCAGATGTCCGGCAAATTGAAGTCCCCCACGAGGACAAGAGCTCGCGATCTTGAGACTTCTCCCAGCCGTTTATAGAATATTTCATCTGCCTCCTCATCCTGATTGGGCGGTCTATAACAGACTCCTCCTACGATATCTGCCTTGTTAGCCCTGCCCCTGATTCTTACCCATAAACACTCAGTCTCATTATCACCATCATTAAGTTCAAAGCATTCATAACACTCCTTAACATACAGGGCCACACTCCCGCCTCTCCTTGCTTGCCTATCCTTCCTGAAGAGCCTATAGGCATCCATGACAGCACTATAGCTATGTGAGTCATCCCACCACGTTTCTGTGATGGCGACTACATCATAATTATCCTGCTGCACAATGGCTTCCAGCTCCTCCTGTTTGTTACCCATGCTACGTGCATTAGTGTATAAGCACTTCAGCTGGGCTATAGGTCCTCTCCGTGGTCACGCAGGTAGAACCACAGGGTGCCTCGTGGTGTGTACCCTCTGTACTCTCTCTCTTGAGTGGGGAAATGCCTGCTTCTAATAGCTGAGACGCTGGCCCGTGCAGGTGGGGAGTAGGAGATATTCTCTTCAAGTTGCTGGACCTTCTGCGACAGTTTCTCCACAGCTGAGACAAGGGGGGAAGAGAGACTTTCTTCATATCGCCGGAGCCGGCCAGCCACCTCATCCACCATTGGTCCCTCTTCACCTTTCCGTTCCATTACTGCCAGTGAGTTGGCATATGACGATGGTGCGCTCCGTACAAACTTCCGCCACATGGGCCTTGTGCATTGCACCTCATCAGGGTCTGTGGGTAAGTCTGCATCGTCCCAGTCATAATAAATCATCTCCCGCACAGCTAATTCTCTCAGGTACTGGATACCTCTTTCCATGGTAGTCCACTTGCTTGGTTGACATACAACATCCTCACTGAAGGGGCACCTCTCCCTCACGCCTGACAGGAGTCGTTTCCAGAGGCTGAGGGCTTGGGTCTTCTTCCCAATTGCCTTGTCAATGCCGCCTTCCCTAGACAGGGATCCCAGCTGCCTGGCTTCTCTACCCTCTGATTGCAGGCTACTGGCCCCGTTATCCCAGCACCGGAGCAGCCAGGTGACAATGTGCTCGCCTGAAAGTCGGCTGAAATCTTTTCGCATATCCCGCAGCTCACTCAAGGATAGGGATCGAGTAATTATCTCTGGTTCTGCCTCTTCCTCCTGCTCTCGTGATGACCCTGGTTCATCATCATCTCTTACTAAGCGAACTGATTTCTTCGTGTACCTCTTCTTCTGTATGGGGGCAACTGATACTGGCACGGGTTGGTTCCCTGGTTCAGCGGCAGTGGCTGCCACAGGGGTTGGAGTAGCCACAGTGTCCGTTGCAGGGGTTGCGGTAGCCGCAGTGGCTGCTGGTCTGGTCTCCATCTCTTCCCCCTGAGGGTGCTGCATAATACTGAGCAGTGCCTGATAGATACTGGCCAGGGCCCAGCACAGTGCGGTGAGTTGTGCCTCTCTAGAATAGCCACAGCATTTTCCCTTCAAATATTCTACCACTTTATCAGGGTCCTGTAATTGTTCAGGGGTGAATTCCCAGACCATTGGAGGTGAGAAGTTCTCTAGGTACCTGCCCATGTTCTCCCACAGGCCGTGCCACCCCTGACTGTCCAGCCTCGGAGCAGATCTCCGGGTGGTAGTCTTAAATAGCTGTTTAACCTTAAACGGGACCTGGAACACATTCAGCAGACATAACAATAGGACCAGGCTGGTTTGAGTATCCCAAGGATATTCAAAATTCTCAAAAGCTGCCATACCTGACCCGAAGGAGAAAAGGGAGGCAAAAGACCTGGGGAAAGTGTCCCCCCTGTTTCCCCCACAGACTGGGTGTAATTATTAATCAATTCTGAGAGACGGTGCCCAAGGTACGGACAGGACAGCAACACCACATAAAAGCCCCAAAGTAACTGTCTAACAAGTGATGTTATCATCTCATAAGCCGATATTGCACAGGACAACAAAATGATAATCCTCATCCCTCTCCCAGAAGTAACAAAAAGCATCGGAAGGAGTACATAAGCCATATAGGAATTCACATAACACAGCCATGAGAACAAACCAAGCAACATGGTGACCAGCGACTATTTGCCTAATACATTAAACGCATACAACAAATTCGTTTTTTCAAGCTCTAGTTGAATTCTGTCATTATCTCAACCCTTCGAGCCCCACGTTGGGCGCCAAAAAGGACTGTCCTGGTTTAGCCTCAGACGGCAACAAAGAACCACGTGCCGCTCACTCGGGCCTTCCCAATACAGGAAGAATCAGAAGAAAAAGGCAAGACTCTTGGGTTGAGACAAAGGCAGTTTAACAGAACAGCAAAGGGAACAAGAAAAACAACAACAATAACACGGATAGAGACATATACAAACACGATTACGGAACCGCCGCTCCCTGCCGCTCACCGACCGGACCGGGGACGCCCCACCTCGCTCCAAGCGGTGACTTCCTGCCCCCTCCCCCAACAGCTCAGGGTGGGCATGGCTCACATGGCATGGAATACCAGGAAAAATTAACCCTATCCCCGCTGGAACCAGGACACTGGACAATGGCACGACTGGTCTGTATTTATGGCTACGCCTTTATTCTGCTGAACTCAGAATGGTCGACCCCTGCAGCTGTCAGTCCGGAGTGTTGTGGCAGCCCAAACCCGTACCACTGTCGAGGCCACCTGGCACCCTTGCAGGACGACGAGGACGATGGTCTTGGGGGGCAGGCGGGTGGTTTCAGTTCCTGCAGGGGCTGGAGGGCACTGGCCTGGTCCCGAAGGGTTGTCTGGCCGAGCAGGGCAGTGGGGGAGGCAGGCGTTGTGTTGGGAAGGCCGGGCGGCTGTCCAGGCTGTCGCAAGCCGGTTCCCGGGTGCTCCCTGGCAGGTGGGACAGTTTCCCAGGCACAGGTGATGGCTGCTGGGGTCGGGGCCGGCTCCCAGAGGTGCTGGGATGGGTGGTGCTGTTGTCCGCGTCCTAGTAGTAGCTGCTGGGGTTGGGCTGGGCTTGTGAAGCTGCAGAGAGGCGCCTGTGGAGAGAGGAGGCTGCTGAGGCCCTGAATACTCCAGAACACCCCACCTCTAAATGCTTCATGGCTAATAGCAGCCATCTAATACAGAAGTTCGGCACCTCCCCCAACGACAACTTACTTTTTCCTCTCCCTCCACAGACAGATCGCACAACACAGTCCCATCCCAAACAGCATGGAGCCTAGGATCGCCATGGCGCCTTCTATGCAATACTTTTGGAAGTCTTTAGGATCCGCAGCATTTGTGTTTCTCTTGCCATCCACACCTGGAGGAACAATTCCGTACGTTAGTGTGTCCTGCGCGTCACTGGCAGTCTCACAGGAGGTCTGACATTGCCAGCAAACGTTCTTTCGCACTTTGTTAGCATCCCTGAGGGAGGGAACAGCCTGGGGCTGCGTCATCTCCTTGGTTTCGGTGGAAGCAAAGGAAACTCCCACAGCCGTCGCAAATCAGTGCACTCTGGAGCTTCTCTTTCTCCTCTCGCCCCCAGCTCTCCTGCCCCAGCCAAGCACCCACACCCTGAAGGGATGGAGTCAGGCCCTCTCGGGAGACACCCCAACCTCCCTCTCCCCCTTTGCTTTTTCTTCAGCGTGGGCACCGCTTGCATGCCCCGAGTTTTCAGGACTTGTCTCCCACTTCTGGCCCCCTGCAAGACTGCTCAGTAGCTGCGTTCTTTGGAAGAACCTCATCCATCCCGGCGTGGCGGGCTTCCCCGGGGGTGGACAGCACTGCCAAAAATCCGAGAAACGTAAAGCCTCAGCATGGCCCACGCACAGAGGGTGCAGAAGGACGGTGCAGGTTCCCTCTAAGCCGTGCCCCATCTCTCAGTGCAGCCCTTTCGACCTCAGGTCACAGGAGGGATCCCCCGCTGTTGTGCCTCGGGGGACTCACGGCGAGCTCTGGGGGGTGGCTATTGCGGGAGGTACATTCCATTAATTTCCCATCATCTGCTGAGGCTGGTTCAGATGGCCTCCTTCCCAAAATGGCAAAGTTCTGAAACTCGGGTGAACTGGGTGTGGTGGGCGGTGAGCATCCCCCCGCATCCAGAGAGGGTTAGGCGCACACTGCTGGCCATAACCTCCACAGCCCAGAGGTGACAGTCATCCTCAGAGAGCCCTTCCTGGCTTCTTTTCCATAGTTTGGCTGCTGACACGATGTGCGGCAGCGGGCACCAGGGGAAGAGCCTGCAGACACCCAGGGATTTTGATTCAGGACGCTGGATGACCGAGGGACGGCAATTACCTGGCACGCCTGCTGATTGAATTGCCCTCGCTGCTTCATCAGAGACTGGCACTGCCTGACTGCCTCCTTCCTGAAGCGCCTCCTTCTCCACAGGCCCCCAGTCCCTCACTTTCAAAAGAAAGCAGGTCAGTTGAACGAGATAGAAGTAACCGCTCCTCATGGGCAACATGGTGTCTTCAGGAGGCGATACTTCCCAAAATACATGAGTATCGCTTAGACACAAAGCCTGGGAATTTGGGGGTGCACCAGGTCACTAGTCCAAACAACGTGTCCTTCATGGAGAAAAATCTAAACGCGAGACCCTCTTTGGTTTCCCAGTGCAAACAAGAGCCCTGAGTCCCCCCAAAAAAACGGAAAAACACACCCAAGTTACCTAAAACACAACCGGCAAGAGACAGCTAAACCACCTGAGGCTGAATTCACAGCCCTTCATTTGAGCTGCCTTCAAGTTAGGTGTCCGGCCTCAAGCCAGGTGTCCAGGTTTCACCTGTCCCTGAGCCTGAGGTGTCCCCGAGAGTCCTCAGACATCAAGGAGAACAACGAGGCTGGACCAGGCTGTGAAGCTGGGGCTGCTCTGGCCCTGGCCAACTCTGCCGGTCCCAGCAGCCCCAAGCTGCCTGCGCATCCTCTCTGCCACCCAGGGCCACTCTCCTCTCTGTTGACTTGCAGAGAGGGCGCTGGCCCTCTCACGGCTTCTCTGGGATCAGCTCCTCGGCAAGTTCCTCACGCGCTCAAGACGCGAGCACCGCCAGTTCCTGACAGCTGGACACCACCGTCTGCCCAGAGCAGCTCTGAGGAGTAACGCTCTAACTGGGGCAGCAGCTGTCCCTGGCATTCAGCTTGGACCACACCTGGCCGCAGAGACTCTGGACCGTCTCTGTCTGCAGCTCGCCAGCGCCTGCAAGGCGTGAAATTGAGTGTCACCGCAGGGAGGCTCTGCTCCATCCCTTCCTGCTGTCTAGGCTACGGCTTGTCCACACAGGCAGCTAAAAACCTCGGCTTCCCGAGCCTTGTGCTTAAGAGTGAGATATGCCCACCATGTGCCGCTTTGTCCAAATCCTTCAGGAGTTCCTTTAGGACTTCTGATGACCGCTGGGAAGATTTTCTCTTTCCAGCTTTGGACTGTGCTCTTTGAGGACCTTAACGGAAAGTAGAAAGTTGAATTTCTCACAAATCAAGTACTGAAAGCGAGTGCTTTGTCAGGGAAGTCAGTCAAAACTGACTCCTCCCCCCTGCAATGCCAGGTGAGCTGGAAACGCCCCCTCTGTACCCACATCTGCAACCAAACACCCACGGGAAGCTGCCAGCATCCCTTGGCACACACTCCATCATAGCAGAACACGTTAAGGGGATCACGCAATGACAGGGCACACACCATGCAGTTCTATATTCTCACACCCGCAACAGATGCCTCGCTCTCATTTGGGCTTTCAGCTGGCAGCTCTCAAACAACGTAAAAAGCCATGACGTACCCATGCCATCTCCCTGAGCGTCAGCCCTGGAACCCAGCCGGGAAGCTGGATATCCATCGCCTCCAGCCATGTCTGTAAACAAACACACCAGAGCAGCTCCCGTGAGATATTTCAATAGAGTTCTTCCCACCTGAACGGCAGCGAATGCAGTTCAAAGACGGGATTGACCCGTGGCACGCGTCTCTCCCTTCCACGCAGGAGCATTGTGCACAGCCACTGGGCACCTGGACCAGGCCCCTCTGAAACAAAGCACGCACCGAGCTGTCGGGAGACGGGACTCCCTGGAGCTCACACCAGCTCTAAACTCAAGCCCAACAAGCCCGCTGGCTTTGCAGCAGGCGCTGGAAGCAGCGCAGGGTCGGAGAGGCTGGGAAGGAACGCTGTGCAAGGCCGAGTGCCCCAGGGCACATCACTGAGCCTGACCCATTCCCCCTCAGCTCTTCTGCATGTCTGAGTATCAGCCAACAAGATATTAATTCAGACTTTGTATCAACAGACTATGAAAACCTAAATACTCGCTCATTCAAGCGACACACCTGTGGGATCGCCCTGAGGCTCCCAGATGAGATCTGGCAGAGAAGTCGGGTGGCCATCGGCTGCAGGCACAGCTGTAATCAAGTACATGAGATGTGGTGATCTACTGCTTTCTCAGTGACCTGCAGTGACTGGAGGGGGTCAGGTACTGTCGTGGGACCCAGACGTGGCTGGAGATTTCCGAAGCTGCAGAGGGGCCTGGGTGACCCGTTCGCTGGCACCTGGCAGCTCTCAGGATACTGTTTCCAGGCCAAGTGCATGTCCGTCCTCAAGGACCGGATGGGGAAACATATGGCCCCTCGGGGATTCCTTCCCAGGAGATGTCTACCATGCACAGAAGCAGCCCACAGGGAAGCACCAGAGGGAAACACTGACAATTCACACCTCCCATGGAAAAGAGTCCTCCCCACCTCCCACGGCTCTCCTCTGTGGAAAAGAGCCACCTCCCCATGAGGCATCAGCCTCCTGACACCCACAGAGCTGGCCATGGCTCGCCCGGCACCGCTGCCCTCCCAGCCCTGCCCCACCACGTCCCCAGCCCCGCTGCCACCCCGACGTGCGCTGGGTGCTGCGCCACGCTGCCAGGGCTGGGGGACGGCTTGCCTGCCTACCTAATCCCAGCACTCTCCACGGAGCAGCCCAGGCCTCATGGGCTTCCAGAAGCAGCAGGAGGAGGATAAGGAGGCGGCCCGGGGTCACGGCCCCCTGCACCTGCACCATGCCGCTGCTGCTGTTGGCACTGCTGCTGCTGCTACCACTACTGGCACTGCCGCCACTGCTACCACTACTGGCAATACTGCCGCTGCTGGCACTGCTGCTGCTGCTGCCAATGCCAGAGCACTGCCCACGGCACAGCACTGCACGTGAGGGCGTGGCACAGCTCTGTGACCTCACAGCCCGGCTGCCCCACCGCAGCCACGGCCCTGGGGCACCGCCCCCAGCGGGACCGGCTGTGACACCTGCAGAGTCCCAGCGTGGCAAAACTGGCCAACCCAGGCTCGTCCCCAACCGTTACCTGAAAAACACTGCTTTTTGGCTTGGAAGCGATTCTGGACAAAACACTCCCACAGCAGACAGACTTGGCTGCTTTGTCAAATGGGCCACAAGACAGAAAACAAAACTTCTCTAAAGAAAAGCCCGGCTTTACTCAGCATGTAAGCCTTTCGCCCGCGGGCTCTGGGGCAGTTCCCTCTCGTGCACAGCAAAATACGTGCGAAAGCTGCATCCCCGTCACGTAGAGGCCCTGCCAATGAATTACTGAGCCTGTGAACTACTGCACTTCAGTCACAGCTGCTCAGCAGAGTTGTGAGAAGACTGCCCTTGTGCTCTGGCCTTTGCGCCACCTGACGTGCTCAGAGAAGATCCTCGCCAGTCAGACGCCACGTCGGCCTTAATGGGATCCACTGTGCTCAGCCAGAACGAGTTAGACCTTTTCCAAAGGTCTTCCTCCCATTGGTTGACACTCTGCAAAGCTTCGCCGATTTCTTTTTACACCGCCATACTGTTGACCTTGCTTTTAATTCTTCCTCATCTATTGAGCACCCCGCTCCTTCGAAAATGCCCTTTTCCAAGAGAACCATGAAATCAGTATTTCAGCATTTTGAAAAAGAAAGGAACACCTGTTGTGTCGACAGTACAGAAATATTGCGTGGATCGATTTCAAAATACCTTTCCCTGTCTTTGAGGTGAGGAGGATGCTTAGGGAGAGTTAGATATCCTTTTTGCTTTCTGGATTAAGAAATCGAGTCAAACAAGGCCTGTCTTCTGCAGTGTTGCTTCAGGAACCTACCGGTGAAAGAGACTGAAAGCTTGGAGTCGCCGGTGAGACTCTGATGAGAGAGAGTTGCCTAAATACAGGACTTAAAACTAAGTGCTTGAAATACCAGTGCCTCTTTTTTTGCTTTTGCTCATGAGTCAAACGGAGCATCTCTGACCTCACAGGTACACCAGTTCTCCGCATTCCCATGGGCTCTATCGAAACGTGTCTGGAAGAGCAGTGTGGGGTCAGTTCTGCTCTCCCGGCTGCGTGGATGCCAGACATGTCCATGCGCGGGGTGTGCTCAGATGCGCAGCTCCCGCCGTGCCCCAGCGGCCAGACCCTGCTCGACTTCTCTCCTCCGACACCTCCAACATCACCAGCTCCACGGCCAGCGCGTCCGCTCCTAAGGCTGGGCTCGGCAGGCCGGTGGACTTGTCCACAAAGTCTTCCAGGGAAAACCTGGAAACCTTACCTAACTTTGGAGTGTTACACCGAGTCAGAAGACGCACTGGGAAGCGATGAGGATGCAAAGGCTAAAACCTTCACGCTCCTTATTAGTAACGTGAAATAAAGAAAAGGGCACAACTGAAAGAACCTTGCCAATTTCTTTTAGTTCTGCTACGTGGTTAGCCGCTGATGTTGTCAGAGATAATGACACCTTAGAAGAAGGTCCTGGCTAAAAGGGAATGTGGTAGGCATCAAGGCATCGCAAGCCTGCAATCGCCTCACATAGGCTTTTAGTAACTACTTGCATGGGGTCTGTCAAATGTCAGTGATGCTCTTTAAAGTGTGGACGCTCATTCAGCCACCAGCGGTCTCCAGAGCGAGGTTACAAAGATGCTTGTTCTTCCTCTAGGCGCTGGCTAGCACAAGCCATGCTGCCCGTGTAACAATGAAAGCAGCGGGAGCAAAGCGTGCATACAGGTGGGCTTCTCTCTAATTGTCCAAGGAGCTGCTGTTGCAGGTACTAAGGAACAGATGTATCTCATTCTCTTTCCAGTGCTCTCATGAGGAGGGGCGGGGGAAGAAGGAATTCCGTCCTTCCCTGGCACTGACAAAAAAAGGCCCAGACTATGAGAGAACAGAAACAGAGTCATTTTTATCCCAGACCTTTACCTAAAGCAATATCTTTCAAAAGAGGAAAAAAAAATCTTAAAAGTCATTTTACCTGAACAGCCAGCGCAGGGGAAACATTCTCTTTTTCTCATTTTCAGGATAAAATGATGTCTGTACACAGTCAAGCACGCCTTGCAAACCTCAGAGGTCACAGAACACGGGAACTGAGAGTTCTGTTTAGTTTAGGATGTTCAGTGTCTAACGGTACACAAAAGACATCTTGAACACGCTCCTGAAAACTTGAAGTAAAAACCCTTCCCTTAACTTCTCAACTGTTTTTAACCAGAAGAAGAGGAAAAAGGGAAGACTGTGTGGCTGCAGTCTTTCTCGCTTTAAGATGTGCCAAGCAGGAACGAGGATGCTGGACGTGCTACTCACAAACCAAGCCCACCTGCCTCGTAGCGCCTCAGTTAGTGACAGCCTCGGCTGCAGTCATCTCAGTATTGTGGAGTCTGGGATCCTGCCGGGCGCCCTGAAGGTTAGCACTGAGGCAAAGATTTCAGATTTTTGAAGAGCAAGGCTCAGTTTGCTGAGAGCCCAGATGGCAGGGATTCCACGGGAAGCTTCCCCGGAGGAGCAAGTGAGTGCTGGGAGTTTTTCAAGAATGCTCTCCTGGAAGCACAAAACCAGTTTATTCCCAAGAAAGGGAATTCCCTTCGTTGGGCAGCTGGCCTTGGGAACAACAATCCAGGCTGACGTAAACACAAACCCAGGGAGAGCTGGTATAGAAGCTATTACAGGCGCCTGAGCCCTACACATCAATGGGCCCTGACGATATCCACCCGAGGGTGTTAAGAGAGCTGGCTCCTTTTCAAACTGGCAACCTGCTGTCCTGCTGCCGGTGGGGGAAGGGTTAATTTCCCCAGGACCTGGCAGGGACACAGGTATTCCATCCCCTGTGGGCCATGCCCTGGGAGCTGCCACTTTGCAGGGCTGGGGCTTCCCAGGTCCGGTCAGTGAGCAGTGCTATCGTAATCATGTTTTGTATATTCCTCTCTCAGTATTCTTGTTGTTGTTTTCTTCTTTTCTTTGCTGTAATGTTAAACTGCCTTTATCTCAACGCGTGAGTTTTGCCTTTTTCTTCCAAGTCTTTCCCTCATTCCATGGCTGGGGGCTGCGTGATGATGGTCCCGTCCACCGTCTGGATGGCCGTCTCCGAGACCCCCAGCTCCACAAAGCACCGGTAATCCGGTCTCCAGTCCCTCAAAGCACCGAATAAATCTGTAAGTCTGAGCCACTGATGATCTTGATGGCGTCAACGCTGGGCTGCTTGCGGGTGCCGTAACGGAAAATGGTGCCGCAGGTCTTGTTCTTGCGGATGAGGCCTCTGGTGCCATTGTAAGTGCCGCAGCGGGGACATTTCCGGATGCCCCACAGCGTGGCCTTCCCCAGGTCTGACAGGAAGGAGGGGACTTTGGTCCTCACCGATGCCGGTTCCATCCTCTGGGAAACCTGTAAGGGCAGAGAGAGGGGGGTGAGTTAACCGCCTGGGGAGGGACAGCGGGGACGCGGTGCTCGGCTGGTGACACCCATGGGTCCCTCTGCAGGTGGCTGACTGGCTGAAAGGACATGGGACGTAAAGCTGGGTGGCCTGCCACCATTGCGGGGGGACACGCGGTGAGGGGACACACAGAGCAGCTCCTCGGAGGGACACCGGAGTGGAAACCACCATCTGAGGCAGCAACAATGGGAGAGAAAAGCTTGCGTGGATGGGACAGAAACTGAGCGATTTCCCCCTAGATCCACCTGGGTCGGGTTTTGGCAGCAGGTTGGCAGCCGAGGAGCACGAGCGACTCCCGGCGAGCAGCCCTGGTGCTGCTGGACCCACAATCCTGTCTGGATCATGGAATGAGAGAATCTTTTAGGTTGGAAAAGACCTTTCAGATCATCAAGTCCAACCATTAACTCAGCCCTGCCCAAAACACCACTAACCCACGTCCCTCAGCACCACGTCTGCCCGCCTTTTAAATCCCTCCAGGGGTGGCGATTCCACCACTGCTCTGGGCAGCCTCTTCTGATGTTTGACAACCCTTGTGGTGCAGAAATTTTTCCTAATTCCCATCCTAAACCCGCCCTGGCGCAACTCGAGGCCATTTCCTCTTGTCCCATCGCCTGTTCCTTGGGAGAAGAGACCGACCCCCCCTGGCTACACTTGCTTTCAGGGAGTTGTGGAGAGTGAGAAGGTCTCCCCTCAGCCTCCTCTTCTCCAGGCTGAACACCCCCAGCTCCCTCAGCCACTCCTCACCAGACTTGTGCTCCAGACCCCTCACCAGCTCCGTTGCCCTTCTCTGGACACGCTCCGGTGCCTCAGCGTCCTTCTTGGAGTGAGGGGCCCCAAAATGAACACAATATTCGAGGTGGGGCGTCACTAGTGCTCAGTACAGGGGGACGGTCACTGCCCCAGTCCTGGCCACACCGTTCCTGACACAATCCATAAACATTTCTCCCCTGCCAACCGCATTTCCCCCTTCCCCTGCCCCACCCTGTCCTGGTGTGAGACACCAGGCGGGCTGGGAGGGCTGCCCGGCTCCCCTCGACCCCACGGCAGAGCCCTCCGCTCACCCCTGCCTCCTCACCACCACCAAAACCCCCCTTTTTGGGGCAAAACCAGGCACCGCGTGAAAAGCCACACGCAGCCGAGCCTTCGAGCCAGCATCCCACAGACGCAGAACGCGGGCAGAGGCAAAGGGCATTTATTGTCACTGCTGGAGCTGAGCGGTGGGCGTAAGGAGAGGCCGGGGACGCTGAAATGCAGCTCCCGGTGCCCCCGTGCTCACTGAATCCAGTCCCAGACCTCAGTGGGTATTTACACTGGATAAACTGGCGGTACTGGGAGCTCCCGGCCCAACTGCAAAGGACAGGGCACAGCTGAGGGGACGGTGGGTCTATGCCAGGTGGGACAATGCCCCGACACCCCCCTGGGTGAGCAGAAGGGCCCTCACCGAGGGGAGCGCAGGGGCAGGGACACCCCCATCCCAGCAGGGCCCGGGGACCAGCACAAGAACGAAGGGCCAGGTTGGGCCCTGCGTGAGGCAGGACCAGGATGGGGGCACGCTGCTGGGCCGGGCACTGGGAGCAGGGCCTCCTCTTGGCCACTGTCACCTCAGAACTGCGTCTGGGGCCTCCCCACGGCTACTGTCGCCTCAGGAGGGGGCCTCCACTCGGCTACTGTCGGCTCAGAGCAAGGGCTGGGGCCTCCGCTTGGCCACTCTCACCTCGGGTCGGGGCCTCTCCTCGATCTCCGTCGCCTCAGGAGGGTGCCTGGGGCTTCCCCATGGCTGCTGTCGCCTGAGGACAGAGCCTTCCCTCGGCTGCTCTTGCCTCAGAACAGGGGCTGGGGCCTCTCCATAACCACTGTCACCTCAGGAGAGGCCCCGGGGCCCCCCCATGGCCTCAGTCGCCTCAGAACAGGGCCTGGGACCTCACCTGGGCCCCGGTCCCCACACGACCACGCCCGGGTTCACCTCCGTAGCAGGCCCGAGCCCTCCCCCCGCTCCCCACCGTGCAGCCTCACCCACAGCCCCTCGCCCACCCCCGACCCCCGCGCTGACGTCACTAACGCGGCCTCACCGTGTCGTCAGCCCCTCACCCCCGCCACCACCACCATGTCCCTTCTTCCCCTTCCCGTTCCCAGTGCCGTTTTCCCGCCATCCCCCCCGCCCCTCTGATGTCACTGCCTGTCCCGCTCGCGTGCAGGGCCCTCCCTCCTCCCCCCTCGTTTTTCACCTGCACCGCGGTGAAACCAGGCTCAGAACCATCAAACCTCTGAGAATTTCCCCCACAGCGAAGGTGCCAGGAGGGAAGAGTGGGGCTTTCCAGAGACCGCGGGAAGAAGCCCCTCTTTTCCCTCCTGGCACTTTCAATGTGGGAGCAAGCGGCAGGTTTAAACGAGGCGTAAGCGCCACCAATGGTCACTCACCGAGACAAAGCACTGTGGTGCTGGCACGGGAGGCCGAGGTGGGGGTGATGACCTCTTGACGAGCCCCATGGGTGCCTCAGTGGCTCAGAATTTTGCGGGCTGGTCCCACCAGGGAGGCTGGGCTCCTCTGGCCAGTCGGCGGGTCCCGTGCCCAGCTCCTGCCTGCTGACACCATGGGCATCCTCGTCCCTGCCTGGCCCGGTATGAACTTCAGGCCAGAATTGCGGAAGTCCTGGCATTCATGCCGTTATGATCCGGACAACAGCACGACTGGTCTGTAGTTCTGGCTACACCTTTATTCTGCTGAAATCAGAATGGTCGACGCCTTCAGCTGTCAGTCGGGAGTCTTCTGATATCCCACATCCCTACTGCTGTCGGTAGCGGGGGAGACACGGGTCAGGTCGGGAAGACCAGGCGGATGTCCAGTCTTTCAGAGGCTGGCAGGGTGCTCGCTGGCGGGTGGGACAGTTTCCCAGGCACAGGTGATGGCTGCTGGGGTTTGGGCCGACTCTCAGAGGTGCTGGGATGGGTGGTGCGGCTGTCCGGGCATGAGGCGGAGCTGCTGGTGTTGGGCTGGGCTCCTGAAGCTGCGGAGAGGCGGCTGTGGAGAGAGGAGGCTGCTGAGGCTCTGAGGCGACTGTGGTGTCGGGTGGGAGCCTCTCTCGGTCAAGCCTGGGCAGCAGCAGGGACCCGCAGGGAGCCCGGAGCTCGCGCGACAGCGGATGAGGAGGCAAGGCCAGAGCCTGCAGCAGCAGCGGCAGGTTTAAATGAGGTGTAACTGCCACCAACGATCAGTCACCAAGAGAAAGAGCTGCGGTGCTGGAGCATCAGCAGCTGAGCCGGATGATCACGGTGAAAAGGCGCTTTTCCCAAGATTTTCTGAGGCTGGGACAAGCCTGGGCAGGAGCAGGGACCGCAAACAGCCCGGAGCTCACACGAGAGTGGCTGAGAAGGCAAGGCCAGAGGCTGCAGCAGCAGGGGAAGGTTTAAACGATACATAATGGCCACCAGCAGTCACTCACTGAGACAAAGAGCTGCGGTGCTGGCACGGGAGGCCGAGGTGGGGGTGATGACCTGTAACGAGCTCCATGGGTGCCTCAGTGGCTCAGAATTTTGTGGGCCAGTCCCACCAGGGAGGCTGGGTCTTGCTGGCCCGCCGGCAGGTCCCGCGCCCACCTCCTGCCTGCTGACACCGTGGGCATCCTTATCCCTGCCTGCCCCGATAGGAACTTCAGACCAGAATTGCAGAACTCCTGGCATTGCTGCCGTTATGACACAGACAAGAGCGCGACTGCTCTGTATGTATGGCTACACCTTTATTTTGAAATCAGAATGGTCGACCCCTTCAGCTGTCAGTCGGGAGCCTTTTGATATCCCAAATCCCTACCGCTGTCGGTAACGGGGGAGGCTCGGGTGGGGTCGGGAAGACCAGGCGGACGTCCAGTCTGTCAGGGGCCCGTTTCTGGGTGCTCGGTGGCAGGTGGGCCGCTTTCCCAGGCACAGGTGATGGCTGCTGGGGTTGGGGCCGACTCTCAGGGGTGCTGGGACGGGTGGTGCGGCTGTCCGGGCACGAGGGAGAGCTGCTGGGTTTGGGATGGGCTCCTGAAGCTGCGGAGAGGAGGCTGTGGAGAGAGGAGGCTGCTGAGGCTCTGACACGGCTGTGGTGCCGGGCGGGTGTGAGGGTGCGGGACAGCGCCGGACGCCCCGGAGGGTGCGGGCATCTGGCTGCACGCGGGGAGCTCCGTGCAGGAAAACGGGGCTCCGCACACCCCTGGGCTGGGGCTCCGCTCGCCTGCCCGTGGCTCGTCTCCTCTCCGCCCTGGCCATCCTGACCTGGCTGCTCTGCACGTGCCGGGAAGGAGATCCAGGGGACCAAAGCTGGGCACAGCAACGCAGGGCCAGGAGAGCCTCCTGCTCTCCTTTCTCAGCGTGCCTTGCAAGGACCAGCACTCGCCTCCCCTGCCCACCCCTCGCCAGACAAGGGGACAGCCAGGGCTCCCTCTTGGGTGAGCTGCTCTCCATCCTCTCTTCAGAATACCTGTCTGCAGAGATACACACCCCTGCCCAGACAAAACCCCTGCCCTTGCTGAGAACACGCACGCTGGCAGCGCTGGGCTCCAGATGGGACAGCTCTTTCTCCGAAGACGGGACAATAGCTGGGAAGGTTCCTCACCACGGCCGGAGTTGCTGGGACACCTTGGCTGAGGTGAACATCTGGGATTTACGGCATCACCTGACGGACATTGGCCCGTACCTAACTCGGCACTCCAGAACACCCTACCTCTAAATGCTTCATGGCTAATAGCAGCCATCTAATACAGGAGCTTGGCACCTCCTCCCCCGCAACAACTTACTTTTTCGTCTCCCTCCACAAATAGATCGCAAAACACAGTCCCATCCCAAACAGCACGGAGCCTAAGATCACCACGGTGCCTTCTATCCAATACTTCTGGAAGTCTTTAGGATCCGCAGCATTTGTGTTTCTCTTGCCATCCACACCTGGAGGAACAATTCCGTACGTTAGTGTGTCCTGCGCGCCACTGGCAGTCTCACAGGAGGTCTGACGTGGCCAGCAAACGTTCTTTCACACTTTGTTAGCATCCCTGAAGGAGGGAACACCCTGGAGCTGCGTTGTCTCCTTGGTTTCGGTAGAAGCAGAGGCAACTCCCACAGCCGTCGCAAATCAGTGCACTCTGGAGCCTCTCTTTCTCCTCTCGCCCCCAGCTCTCCCGCCCCAGCCAAGCACCCACACCCCAAAGGGACGGAGTCAGGCCCTCTCGGGAGACACCCCAACCTCCCTCTCCCTCTTTGCCTTTTTTTCAGCGTGGGCACCGCTTGCATGCCCCGAGTTTTCAGGACTTGTCTCCCCGCTGTTGTGCCTAGGGGGACTCACGGCGAGCTCTGGGGTGCAGCTATTGCGGGAGGTACATTCCATTAAGAGCCGCATTTCCCATCATCTGCTGAGGCTGGCTCAGATGGCCTCCTTCCCAAAATGGCAAAGTTCTGAACCTCGGGTGAACTGGGTGTGGTGGGCGGTGAGCATCCCCCCGCATCCAGAGAGGGTTAGGCGCACACTGCTGGCCATAACCTCCACAGCCCAGAGGTGACAGTCATCCTCAGAGAGCCCTTCCTGGCTTCTTTTCCATAGTTTGGCTGCTGACACGATGCGCGGCAGCAGGCACCAGGGGAAGAGCCTGCAGACACCCAGGGATTTTGATTCAGGACGCTGGATGACCAAGGGACGGCAATTACCTGGCACGCCTGCTGATTGAATTGCCCTCGTTGATTCATCAGAGACTGGCACTGCCCAACTGCCTCCTTCCTGAAGCGCCTCCTTCTCCACAGGCCCCCAGTCCATCACTTTCAAAAGAAAGCAGGTCAGTTGAATGAGATAGAAGTAACCGCTCCTCATGGGCAACATGGTGTCTTCAGGAGGCGATACTTCCCAAAATACATGAGTATCGCTTAGACACAAAGCCTGGGAATTTGGGCGGGCACCTAGTCACTAGTCCAAACAACGTGTCCTTCATGGAGAAAAATCTAAACGCGAGACCCTCTTTGGTTTCCCAGTGCACACAAGAGCCCACAGTCCCCCAAAAGAAGCGGAAAAACACCCAAGTTACCTAAAACACAACCACCAAGAGACAGCTAAACCACCCGAGGCTGAGTTCACAGCCCTTCATTTGAGCTGCCTTCAAGTTAGGTGTCCGGCCTCAAGCTGGGTGTCCAGCTTTCACCTGTCCCTGAGCCCGAGGTGTCCCCGAGAGTCCTCAGACATCAAGGAGGACAACGGGGCTGGACCAGGCTGTGAAGCTGGGGCTGCTCCGGCCCTGGCCAACTCTGCCGGTCCCAGCAGCCCCAAGCTGCCTGCGCATCCTCTCTGCCACCCAGGGCCACTCTCCTCTCTGTTGACTTGCAGAGAGGGCGCTGGCCCTCTCACGGCTTCTCTGGGATCAGCTCCTCGGCAAGTTCCTCACACACTCAAGACGCGAGCACCGCCAGTTCCTGACAGCTGGACACCACCGTCTGCCCAGAGCAGCTCTGAGCAGTAACGCTCTAACTGGGGCAGCAGCTGTCCCTGGCACTCAGCTTGGACCACACCTGGCCGCAGAGACTCTGGACCGTCTCTGTCTGCAGCTCGCCAGCGCCTGCAAGGCGTGAAATTGAGTGTCACCGCAGGGAGGCTCTGCTCCATCCCTTCCTGCTGTCTAGGCTACGGCTTGTCCACACAGGCAGCTAAAACCTCAGCTTCCCGAGCCTTGTGCTTAAGAGTGAGATATGCCCACCATGTGCCGCTTTGTCCAATTCCTTCAGGAGTTCCTTTAGGACTTCTGATGACCGCTGGGAAGATTTTCTCTTTTCAGCTTTGGACTTTTCTCTCTGAGGACCTCCATCCACGTCTGTAAACAAACACACCAGAGCAGCTCCCGTGAGATATTTCAATAGAGTTCTTCCCACCTGAACGGCAGCGAATGCAGTTCAAACACGGGATTGACCCATGGCACGCGTCTCTCCCTTCCACGCAGGAGCATTGTGCACAGCCACTGGGCACCTGGACCAGGCCCCTCTGAAACAAAGCACGCACTGAGCTGTCGGGAGACGGGACTCCCTGGAGCTCACACCAGCTCTAAACTCAAGCCCAACAAGCCCGCTGGCTTTGCAGCAGGCGCTGGAAGCAGCGCAGGATCGGAGAGGCTGGGAAGGAACGCTGTGCAAGGCCGAGTGACCCAGCGCACATCACTGAGCCTGACCCATTCCCCCTCAGCTCTTCTGGATGTCTGAGTATCAGGCAACAAGATATTAAGTCAGACTTCGTATCAACGGACTATGAAAACCTAAATGCTCACTCATTCAAGCGACACACCTGTGGGATCGCCCTGAGGCTCCCGGACAAGATCTGGCAGAGAAGTCGGGTGGCCGTCGGCTGCAGGCACAGCTGTAATCAAGCACGTTTGCATGAGATGTGGTGATCTACTGCTTTCTCAGTGACCTGCAGTGACTGGAGGGGTCAGGTACTGTCGTGGGACCCAGACGTGGCTGGAGATTTCCGAAGCTGCAGAGGGGCCTGGGTGACCCGTTCGCTGGCACCTGGCAGCTCTCAGGATACTGTTTCCAGGCCAAGTGCACGTCCATCCTCAAGGACCGGATGGAGAAACATATGGCCCCTCGGGGATTCCTTCCCAGGAAGGAATTCCAGGATTCCTTCCTTTCTCACCCTGTGGCACCGCTCCTGGCCCCACTGTTCGCCTGGAAAATGCCCCCACAGCAACCACGGGCCCCTCCACCTCCCCGTGAGGCATCTGCCTCCTGACACCCGCAGACCTGGCCCACGGCTCACCCAGCCCCACTGCCCTCCCAGCCCTGCCCCACCACGACCCCAGCCCTGCTGCCACCCCGACGTGCCCTGGGTGCTGTACCACGCTGCCAGGGCTGGGGGACGGCTTGCCCGCCTACCTAATCCCGGCATTCTGCACGGAGCAGCCCGGGTGTCATGGGCTTGCAGCAGCACCAGGAGGAGGACAAGGAGGTGGGCGGGGGTTATGACCCCCTGCACCTGCACCATGCCGCTGCTACTGCTGCTGCCGCCGGCACTGCCGCTGCTGCTGGCACTGCCACTGATGGCAATACTGCCGCTGACGACGTTGGCACTGCTACCGCTACCGCTGCTGGCAACGCCACTGCTACGACCGCTGCTGGCACTGCTGCCGCTGCTGGCACTGCCGCTGCTGGCACTGCCGGAGCGCTGCCCGCGGCACAGCACTGCACGTGAGGGCGTGGCACAGCTCTGTGACCTCACAGCCTGGCTGCCCCACCGCAGCCACGGCCCTGGGGCACCGCCCCCAGCGGGACCGGCTGTGACACCTGCAGGGTCCCAGCGCGGCAAAACTGGCCAACCCAGGCTCGTCCCCACGCCGTTACCTGGAAAACACTGCTTTTTGGCTTGGAAGCGATTCTGGACAAAACACTCCCACAGCAGACAGACTTGGCTGCTTTGTCAAATGGGCCACAAGACAGAAAACAAAACTTCTCTAAAGAAAAGCCCGGCTTTACTCAGCATGTAAGCCTTTCGCCCGCGGGCTCTGGGGCAGTTCCCTCTCGTGCACAGCAAAATACGTGCGAAAGCTGCATCCCCGTCACGTAGAGGCCCTGCCAATGAATTACTGAGCCTGTGAACTACTGCACTTCAGTCACAGCTGCTCAGCAGAGTTGTGAGAAGACTGCCTTTGTGCTCTGGCCTTTGCGCCACCTGACGTGCTCGGGGAAGATCCTCGCCAGTCAGACGCCACGTCGGCCTTAATGGGATCCACTGTGCTCAGCCAGAACGAGTTAGACCTTTTCCAAAGGTCTTCCTCCCATTGGTTGACACTCTGCAAAGCTTCACCGATTTCTCTTTACACCGCCATACTGTTGACCTTGCTTTTAATTCTTCCTCATCTATTGAGCACCCCGCTCCTTCGAAAATGCCCTTTTCCAAGAGAACCATGAAATCAGTATTTCAGCATTTTGAAAAAGAAAGGAACACCTGTTGTGTCGACAGTACAGAAATATTGCGTGGATCGATTTCAAAATACCTTTCCCTGTCTTTGAGGTGAGGAGGATGCTTAGGGAGAGTTAGATATCCTTTTTGCTTTCTGGATTAAGAAATCGAGTCAAACAAGGCCTGTCTTCTGCAGTGTTGCTTCAGGAACCTACCGGTGAAAGAGACTGAAAGCTTGGAGTCGCTGGTGAGACTCTGATGAGAGAGAGTTGCCTAAATACAGGACTTAAAACTGAGTGCTTGAAATACCAGTGCCTCTTTTTTTGCTTTTGCTCATGAGTCAAACGGAGCATCTCTGACCTCACAGGTACACCAGTTCTCCGCATTCCCATGGGCTCTATCGAAACGTGTCTGGAAGAGCAGTGTGGGGTCAGTTCTGCTCTCCCGGCCGCGTGGATGCCAGACATGTCCATGCGCTGGGTGTGCTCAGATGCGCAGCTCCCGCCGTGCCCCAGCGGCCAGACCCTGCTCGACTTCTCTCCTCCGACACCTCCAACATCACCAGCTCCACGGCCAGCGCGTCCGCTCCTAAGGCTGGGCTCGGCAGGCCTGTGGACTTGTCCACAAAGTCTTCCAGGGAAAACCTGGAAACCTTACCTAACTTTGGAGTGTTACACCGAGTCAGAAGACGCACTGGGAAGGGATGAGGATGCAAAGGCTAAAACCTTCACACTCCTTATTAGTAACGTGAAATAAAGAAAAGGGCACAACTGAAAGAACCTCGCCAATTTCTTTTACTTCTGCTACGTGGTTAGCCGCTGATGTTGTCAGAGATAATGACACCTTGGAAGAGTCAAAAGAAGGTCCTGGCTAAAAGGGAATGTGGTAGGCATCAAGGCATCGCAAGCCTGCAATCGCCTCACATAGGCTTTTAGTAACTACTTGCACGGGGTCTGTCAAATGTCAGTGATGCTCTTTAAAGTGTGGACGCTCATTCAGCCACCAGCGGTCTCCAGAGCGAGGTTACAAAGATGCTTGTTCTTCCTCTAGGTGCTGGCTAGCACAAGCCATGCTGCCCGGGTAACAATGAAAGCAGCGGGTGCAAAGCGTGCATACAGGTGGGCTTCTCTCTAATTGTCCAAGGAGCTGCTGTTGCAGGTACTAAGGAACAGATGTATCTCATTCTCTTTCCAGTGCTCTCATGAGGAGGGGCGGGGGAAGAAGGAATTCCATCCTTCCCTGACACTGACAAAAAAAGGCCCAGACTATGAGAGAACAGAAATAGAGTCATTTTTATCCCAGACCTTTACCTAAAGCAATATCTTTCAAAAGAGGAAACAAAAAATCTTAAAAGTCATTTTACCTGAACAGCCAGCGCAGGGGAAACATTCTCTTTTTCTCATTTTCAGGATAAAATGATGTCTGTACACAGTCAAGCACGCCTTGCAAACCTCAGAGGTCACCGAACACGGGAACTGAGAGTTCCGTTTAGTTTACAGTATGCAAAAGACTTCTTGAACATGCTCCTGAAAACTTGAAGTAAAAACCCTTCCCTTAACTTCTCAACTGTTTTTAACCAGAAGAAGATGAAAAAGGGAAGACTGTGTGGCTGCAGTCTTTCTCGCTTTAAGATGCGCCAAGCAGGAACGAGGATGCTGGACGTGCTACTCACAAACCAAGCCCACCTGCCTCGTAGCGCCTCAGTTAGTGACAGCCTCGGCTGCAGTCATCTCAATATTGTGGAGTCTGGGATCCTGCCGGGCGCCCTGAAGGTTAGCACTGAGGCAAAGATTTCAGATTTTTGAAGAGCAAGGCTCAGTTTGCTGAGAGCTCAGATGGCAGGGATTCCACGGGAAGCTTCCCCGGAGGAGCAAGTGAGTGCTGGGAGTTTTTCAAGAATGCTCTCCTGGAAGCACAAAACCAGTTTATTCCCAAGAAAGGGAATTCCCTTCGTTGGGCAGCTGGCCTTGGGAACAACAATCCAGGCTGACGTAAACACAAACCCAGGGAGAGTTGGTATAGAAGCTATTACAGGAGCCTGAGCCCTACACATCAATGGGCCCTGACGATATCCACCCGAGGGTGTTAAGAGAGCTGGCTCCTTTTCAAACTGGCAACCTGCTGTCCTGGTGCCGGTCGGGGAAGGGTTAATTTCCCCAGGACCTGGCAGGGACACAGGTATTCCATCCCCTGTGGGCCATGCCCTGGGAGCTGCCCCTTCGCAGGGCTGGGGCTTCCCAGGTCCGGTCAGTGAGCGGTGCTATCGTAACCGTGTTTTGTATATTCCTCTCTCAGTATTCTTCTTGTTGTTTTCTTCTTTTCTTTGCTGTAATGTTAAACTGCCTTTACCTCAACGCGTGAGTTTTGCCTTTTTCTTCCATGTCTTTCCCTCATTCCATGGCTGGGGGCTGCGTGATGATGGTCCCGTCCACCGTCTGGATGGCCGTCTCCGAGACCCCCAGCTCCACAAAGCACCGGTAATCCGGTCCCCGGTCCCTCTGCTGCACTGAATAAACCAGTAAGTCCAAGCCACTAACGATCTTGACGGCGTCAACGCTGGGCTGCTTGCGGGTGCCGTAGCGGAAGATGGTACCGCAGGTCTTGTTCTTGCGGATGAGGCCTCTGGTGCCATTGTAAGTGCCGCAGCGGGGACATTTCCGGATGCCCCGCAGCGTGGCCTTCCCCAGGTCCGACAGGAAGGAGGGGACTTTGGTCCTCACCGATGCCGGTTCCATCCTCTGGGAAACCTGTAAGGGCAGAGAGAGGGGGGTGACTTAACCGCCTGGGGAGGGACAGCGGGGATGCGGTGCTCGTCTGGTGACACCCACAGGATACGCAGGTGGCAGTGGCCGTCCTCAGTCCCCAGCAGCCACAGAGATGGAGGGGACAAAGAGAGAGAGGGGGAAGCGACTGGCTGAAAGGACGTGGGACATAAAGCTGGGTGGCCTGACACCATTGCGGGGGGACACGCGGCAAGGGGACACACAGAGCAGCTCCTCGGAGGGACACCGGAGTGGAAACCACCATCTGAGGCAGCAACAATGGGAGAGAAAAGCTTGCGTGGACGGGACAGAAACCGAGCGATTTCCCCCTAGATCCACCTGGCTCGGGTTTTGGCAGCAGGTTGGCAGCTGAGGAGCACGAGCGGCATCTATTGTCACCGCTGGAGCTGAGCGGTGGGTGTGAGGAGAGGCCGGGGACGCTGAAATGCAGCTCCCGGTGCCCCCGTGCTCACTGAATCCAGTCCCAGACCTCAGTGGGTATTTACACTGGATAAACTGGCAGCACTGGGAGCTCCCAGCCCAACTGCAAAGGACAGGGCACAGCTGAGGGGACGGTGGGTCTGTGCCAGGTGGGAAAATGCCCCGACACCCCCCTGAGTGAGCAGAACGGCCCTCACCAAGGGGAGCGCAGGGGCAGGGACACCCCCATCCCAGCAGGGCCCGGGGGCCAGCGCAGGAATGAAGGGCCAGGCTGGGCCCTGGGTGATGTGGGACCAGGATGGGGGCACCATGCTGGGCTGGGCACTGGGGAGCAGGGCCTCCCCTTGGCCACTGTCACCTCAGAAATGGGTCTGGGGCCTCCCCACGGCTACCATCGCCTCAGGAGGGGGCCTCCACTCGGCTACTGTCGGCTCAGAGCAAGGGCTGGGGCCTCCCCTTGGCCACTCTCACCTCGGGTCGGGGCCTCTCCTCGATCTCCGTCGCCTCAGGAGGGTGCCTGGGGCCTCACCCACAGCCCCTCGCCCACCCCCGACCCCCGCGCTGACGTCACTAACGCGGCCTCACCCTGTCGTCGGCCCCTCACCCCAGCCACCGTGTCGCTTCTTCCCCTTCCCGTTCCCGTTCCCAGTGCCGTTTTCCCGCCATCCCCCCCGCCCCTCTGATGTCACTACCTGTCCCGCTCGCGCGCGGGGCCCTCCCTCCTCCCCCCCTCTTTTTTAACCTGCGCTGCGGCGCGTGAGCCCGGCCCCGGCCACCGCGAGGGACTCGGCTGTGGCGCCACGCCCCTTCGCTCCTATTGGTCGGCCAGTATCACGTGGGGTGGCGCGCGAGCTCCTGGCAAGGCGCCAGGGCCGACAACCCGGGCCTGTTCTCACCCCGCGGGCGAAGGAGCCAGGAGGGAAAAGTGTTGCTTCTTCTCACCCTCTCTGGGGACGGCTTTCCTTGCCCCAGTAACCTCTGTGCTAACGCTCTCCCCAGAACCGGGCTCAAAACCATCAAACCTCTGAGAATTTCTCACACAGCAACAGTGCCAGGAGGGCAGAGTGGGGCTTTCCAGAGACAGTGGGAAGAAGCCTCTCTTTTCTTTATGGGATTTCCATTCTTTATGGAAATTTTTGAGGCTGGACCTGGGGCGAGTGAGAAAGGGTGGTTTTGAGGTTGAAGGCGCCAGGAAAGTCCAGAGCCAAAAGGTCTGACTTTTGGCAGACCAACGGGATGTCTGGAAGTTTGCCTGCTGCTGCCAGTGTGGTGTATGTGCCAACCAAGGGTACCCCAAATTTACTGTGGCAGGATGACTGTGCTAAGTCAAGCGCTGCCCACGCAACAGGGGCAGGAAAATCTCACCCAGCAACTGCATCAAACAGCGACTGGCCGAGCCAAGACGACCTGCACGCTGATTGATCGAACTGCGAGCCGACAGGGACTATAAACTAGTGCCAAGCCAGACCACAACTGGGACCCTCACCACCATCACTTGAGACCTACGGATCAACGGGAAGCCCTTGAACTCCAAAGGACCGATGAGTTGCCATCGGGCCTGTGGTGGTGACTAGACTCTTGCTGTGCTCCGTAATACTGCTCCTCTCTTTTCTGCCTTTTCTCTACTTCCTCCTTCGCTCTAGTGCTCATCTTAGTGACTAATGATGGGGAATAACAATAAAACTGCAGTGAGCGGCATCTGACCTTGTTTGTGTCTCAAACTCACGCTCAGAATCAGTACAAACCCCTCCTGGACCCAACGTAGTTGGACCGGGATGTAAGAGGGTGATGACCTGTTGACAAGCCCCATGGCTGCCTCACTGGCTCAGAATTTATCGGGCCGGTCCCACCAGGGAGGCTGGGATCCCACAGCCCGTCGTCTGGTCCCGTGCCCAGCTCCCTGCCTGCTGACACCGTGGGCATCCTCGTCCCTGCCTGCCCCGATATGAAGTTTGGCCCAGAATTGCTGAATTCCTGGCATTGCTGCCGTTACAACCTGGATGTCGTGGTTTAGCCTCAGACGGCAACAAAGAACCACGTGCCGCTCGCTCGGGCCTTCCTAATACAGGAAGAATCAGAAGAAAAAGGTTGAGACAAAGGCAGTTTAACAGAACAGCAAAGGGAACAAGCAAAGCAATGACAATAACACGGATAGAGGAACATACAAACACGATTACGGAACTGCCGCTCCCCGCCGCTCACCGACCTGACCCGGGACGCCCCAGCCTGCTCCCAGCGGCGACTTCCTGCCCCCTCCCCCGGCAGCTCAGGGTGGGCATGGCTCACATGGCATGGAATACCAGGAAAAATTAACCCTATCCCCGCCGGAACCAGGACATTATCCACCCCTTAGTCCATACCATCTATGCCACGCCCAGATCTTACAGGTTCCAATGAATTGCCACCACTTTCCCCTGTCATATATATATACATATATATTCATGCAGATATAATGCCCTTAGTTTATGGGCCATCCCTCCAAAGTGTCCGTTGAGTTCTTGTAATCCATGGCTTTGGGATCCATCTGTTAGAACAGTCTCTCAGGGCAGGTGAGATGCTGTGTGGTGCTGGTCTGTTGCATGCTGTATTTTTTGGAGCTTGTGGCTGGCGCACCCGGTGTGGCTCATGCACACAGTCCGTGGGCTGAAGATGTAGATCTTGAGGAAGTTGCTGGGCGCCAGCTGCTGAGGCCAGTTCTTATCCCATCACCCCCGTGCCTTACTCGTAGTACAACTGATAGCAATTATAGCAATGAGGACATACAGTGACAGTGTTAGTTAGTAATGAACAACACACAATTTGATTCATTGGCTATTCTCACCCAAAATCAGATCCCCATGAGGTACACATCGACTTCCCCATCCTTCCGCATCACCCACCAAGTGCACGCAGGTCCTTGGGCAAAAGCAATCCCACGGACGGGTTTGCCTTTGCCTAAGGCAGGACTAACCCAGACTGTCTTCCCTAGCATATTCTTCACGTGCACTACGGGGACTTTATCCCCTTCTACAGTACGTGGAAGTTTTGATTGGGCAGGGCCAGCCCGATTGGTAGATCCCCTGGTGTTAACTAGCCAGGTAGCTTTTGCTAGATGTGTATCCCAGTGTTTTAAAGTCCCACCACCCATTGCTCTCAGCGTAGTTTTTAACAGTCCATTGTATCGTTCTATCTTCCCAGAGGCTGGTGCGTGACAGGGGATGTGATACACCCACTCGATACCATGCTCTTTGGCCCAGGTGTCTATGAGGCTGTTTCGGAAATGAGTCCCGTTGTCCGACTCAATTCTCTCTGGGGTACCATGTTGCCACAGGACTTGCTTTTCAAGGCCCAGGATAGTGTTCCGGGCAGTGGCATGGGGCACAGGGTATGTTTCCAGCCATCCAGTGGTTGCTTCCACCATTGTGAGCACATAGCGCTTGCCTTGATGGCTTTGTGGCAGTGTGATATAATCAATCTGCCAGGCCTCCCCATATTTGTATTTCAGCCATCGCCCTCCATACCAAAGAGGCTTTAAACGCTTGGCTTGCTTGATTGCAGCGCATGTCTCACATTCATGGATGACCTGTGCAATAGTGTCCATGGTCAAGTCCACCCCTCGGTCACGAGCCCATCTATATGTCGCATCTCTTCCTTGATGGCCTGAGGAGTCATGGGCCCACCGAGCTATGAATAGTTCACCCTTATGTTGCCAGTCCAGATCCACCTGAGCCACTTCAATCCTAGCGGCCCGATCCACCTGCTGCTTGTTCTGATGTTCCTCCGTGGCCCGATTCTTTGGTACATGGGCATCTACATGGCGTACTTTCACAACCAGATTCTCTATCCGGGCAGCAATATCTTTCCATAGTTCAGCAGCCCAGATAGGTTTGCCTCTGCGCTGCCAATTTCCCTGCTTCCACTGCTGTAACCACCCCCACAGAGCATTTGCCACCATCCATGAGTCAGTGTAGAGATAAAGTACTGGCCATTTTTCTCGCTCAGCAATGTCCAAAGCCAGCTGAATGGCTTTCACCTCTGCAAACTGGCTCGATTCACCCTGTCCCTCACTGGCTTCTGCAACTTGTCGTGTAGGACTCCACACAGCAGCCTTCCACTTTCGATGCCTTCCCACAATCCGGCAGGACCCATCAGTGAACAGGGCATATTTCTTCTCATTTTCTGGCAGTTTATTATATGGTGGGGCCTCTTCCGCACGCATCACCTCCTCCTCTGGTGACATTCCGAAATCCTTGCCTTCTGGCCAGTCCACGATCACTTCCAGAATTCCTGGGCGAACTGGGGTTTCCCATTCGAGTTCGCTGCGTGATCCGTGCAATCCACTTACTCCATGTAGCATCAGTTGCATGATGTGTGGTGGGGACCCTTTCTTTGAACATCCAGCCCAGCACCGGCAGTCGAGGTGCTGAGAGGAGCTGTGCTTCTGTACCAACCACTTCCGAAGCAGCTCGAACCCCTTCATATGCTGCCAATATCTCTTTTTCTGTTGGAGTGTAGCGGGCTTCGGATCCTCTGGATCCCCGACTCCAAAACCCCAGGGGTCGACCTCGAGCCTCCCCTGGTGCTTTCTGCCAAAGGCTCCAGGTAGGGCCGTTCTCCCCGGCTGCGGTGTAGAGCACATTTTTAACATCTTGTCCTGCCCGGACTGGCCCCAGGGCCACTGCATGGACTATTTCCTGTTTGATTTGTTCAAAAGCTTGTCCTTGCTCAGGACCCCATTTAAAATCATTCTTCTTCCGGGTTACTTGATACAGAGGGCTTACAGTGAGACTGTAATCTGGGATATGCATTCTCCAAAAACCCACAATGCCTAAGAAAGCTTGTGTTTCCTTTTTACTAGTTGGTGGAGACATAGCTGCTATTTTGTTGATCACATCCATTGGAATCTGACGGCGTCCATCTTGCCATTTTATTCCTAAAAAATGGATCTCCTGCGCAGGTCCCTTGACCTTACTTCGTTTTATGGCAAAACCAGCTTTCAGAAGGATTTGGACTATTTTACTCCCTTTCTCAAAAACTTCTTCTGCTGTGTTTCCCCATACAATGATGTCATCAATGTACCGCAGATGTTCTGGAGCTTCACCCTGTTCCAGTGCAGTCTGGGCCAGTCCATGGCAAATGGCGGGGCTGTGTTTCCACCCCTGGGGCAGTCGATTCCAGGTGTACTGGACGCCCCTCCAAGTGAAAGCAAACTGTGGCCTGCACTCTGCTGCCAAAGGGATTGAGAAGAATGCATTAGCGATATCAATTGTGGCATACCACTTGGCTGCCTTGGACTCCAGTTCGTACTGGAGTTCTAGCATGTCCGGCACGGCAGCGCTCAGCGGTGGCGTGACTTCATTCAGGCCACGGTAGTCTACAGTTAGCCTCCACTCTCCATTAGATTTTCACCCAGCCATATGGGACTGTTAAAGGGTGAGCGAGTCTTGCTGATCACCCCTTGCACCTCTAGTTGACGAATCAGCTTATGGATGGGAATCAGAGAGTCTTGGTTAGTGCGATATTGCCGCCGATGCACCGTTGTGGTAGCAATCGGCACCTGCTGTTCTTCGACCCTCAACAACCCCACAACAGAAGGGTCCTCTGAGAGACCAGGCAAGGTAGACAACTGTTTAACTTCCTCCGTCTCCAAGGCAGCTATGCCAAAAGCCCAACGGTACCCTTTTGGGTCCTTAAAATACCCTCTCCTGAGGTAATCTATGCCAAGGATGCATGGAGCCTCTGGGCCAGTCACAATCATAGAATCATAGAATCATAGAATTGTTGAGGTTGGAAGGGACCTTAAGATCATCGAGTCCAACCTTTAGCCTACCCTGACAAGAGCCACTTCTAAACCATGTCCCTAAGTGCCCCATCTACCTTTTTTTTAAACACCTCCAGGGATGGTGAATCCACCACCTCCCTGGGCAGCCTATTCCAATGTTTAATAACCCTTTCAGTGAAAAAATGTCTCCTAATATCTAATCTAAACCTCCCCTGACGTAACTTGAACCCGTTTCCCCTCGTCCTATCACTTGTCACCAGGGAGAAGAGGTCAGCCCCCATCTCTCTACAACCTCCTTTCAGGCAGTTGTAGAGGGTGATAAGGTCTCCCCTCAGCCTCCTCTTCTCCAGGCTAAACAACCCCAGCTCCCTCAGTCGTTCTTCATAAGGTTTGTCCTCCAGACCCCTCACCAGCTTTGTAGCCCTTCTCTGGACACGCTCCAACACCTCAATGTCCCTCTTGTAGCGAGGGGCCCAAAACTGAATGCAGTACTCGAGGTGGGGCCTCACCAGTGCCGAGTACAGGGGGATGATCACTTCCCTAGTCCGGCTCACCACACTATTCCTGATACAGGCTAGGATGCTGTTGGCCTTCTTGGCCACCTGGGCACACTGCTGGCTCATATTCAGCCGGCTATCAACCAACACCTCCAGGTCCTTTTCTGTCGAGCTGCTTTCAAGCCACTCTGCCCCAATCCTGTAGCGCTGCATGGGGTTGTTGTGTCCCAAGTGCAGGACCCGGCATTTGGCCTTGTTGAACCTCATACCATTGGTCTCAGCCCATCGGTCCAGCCTGTCCAGATCCCTCTGCAGAGCCAACCTACCCTCAAGCAGATCAACACGCCCGCCCAGTTTAGTGTCATCTGCGAACTTACTGAGGGTGCATTCGATCCCTTCATCCAGATCATTGATAAAGATATTAAAGAGAACCGGCCCCAGCACCGAGCCCTGGGGGACACCACTTGTGACCGGACACCAACTGGATTTAACTCCATTTACCACCACTCTCTGGGCACGGCCATCCAGCCAGTTTTTTACCCAGCGAAGAGTACACCTGTCCAGGCCATGAGCAGCCAGTTTCTCTAGGAGAATGCTGTGGGAAACAGTGTCAAAAGCTTTGCAAAAATCCAAGTAGGTAACATCCACAGCTTTTCCCTCATCCACTAAGTGGGTCACCTTATCATAGAAGGATATTAGGTTTGATAGGCATGACCTGCCCTTCACAAACCCATGCTGACTGGGCCTGATCACCCTGTTCTCCTGCATGTGCCGTGTAATGGCACTGAGGATGATCTGTTCCATGACCTTCCCAGGCACCGAGGACAGACTGACTGGCCTGTAGTTCCCCGGATCCTCCTTCCGGCCCTTCTTGTGGATGGGTGTCACATTTGCTAACCTCCAGTCAGCTGGGACCTCCCCGGTTGTCCAGGACTGCTCATAAATGATACCAAGTGGCCTTGCGAGCACCTCCGCCAGCTCTTTCAATACCCTTGGGGGGATCCCATCCGGCCCCATAGATTTGTGCACCTCCAGGTGCTGAAGCAGGTCCCTCACCATTTCCCTTTGGATTACGGGGGCTTCATTCTGCTCCCCATCCCTGTCTTCTAGTTCAGGGGTCTGGGTGCTCAGGGAACAACTGGTCCTACTGCTGAAGACTGAGGCAAAGACTTCATTAAGTACCTCAGCCTTTTCCTCATCCTTGGTCACTATGTTGCCGGCCCTATCTACTAGAGGACAGAGATAATCCTTAGTCCTCTTCCTATTGCTAATATATTTATAGAAGCTTTTTTTGTTGTCCTTGACAACAGAAGCCAGGTTTAGCTCCAGCTGGGCTTTGGCCCTCCTGATTTTTTCCCTACATAGCTTAACTACCTCTTTGTAGTCGTCTTGAGTGGCCTGCCCTTCCTTCCAGAGGCCATAGATCCTCTTTTTTTCCCTAAGTTGCAACACTAGCTCCCTGTTTAGCCAGGCCGGCCTTTTTCCCCGACGGCTTGTCTTCTGGCACATGGGGACAGCCTGCTCCTGCGCCTTTAAGACTTCCTTCTTGAAAATCATCCAGGCTTCCTGGGCTCCTTTGCCCTGGAGGACTGCCTCCCAGGGGACTTTGTCAACCAGGCTCCTGAAAAGCCCAAAGTCCGCCCTCCGGAAGTCCAAGGTAGCAGTTCTGCTGACCCCTCTCCCTGCTTCTCGCAGAATCGAAAACTCTATCATTTCATGGTCACTGTTCCCAAGACAGCCTCCAACCTTCACATCCCCCACAAGACCTTCCCTATTTACAAACAACAGATCCAGCAGGGCACCTTCCCTAGTTGGCTCTCTCACTAGCTGTGTCAGGAAGTTATCCCCAGCACATTCCAGGAACCTTCTAGACTGTTCCCTCCCTGCTGTATTGTATTCCCAGCAGATGTCCGGCAAATTGAAGTCCCCCACGAGGACAAGAGCTCGCGATCTTGAGACTTCTCCCAGCCGTTTATAGAATATTTCATCTGCCTCCTCATCCTGATTGGGCGGTCTATAACAGACTCCTCCTACGATATCTGCCTTGTTAGCCCTGCCCCTGATTCTTACCCATAAACACTCAGTCTCATTATCACCATCATTAAGTTCAAAGCATTCATAACACTCCTTAACATACAGGGCCACACTCCCGCCTCTCCTTGCTTGCCTATCCTTCCTGAAGAGCCTATAGGCATCCATGACAGCACTATAGCTATGTGAGTCATCCCACCACGTTTCTGTGATGGCGACTACATCATAATTATCCTGCTGCACAATGGCTTCCAGCTCCTCCTGTTTGTTACCCATGCTACGTGCATTAGTGTATAAGCACTTCAGCTGGGCTATAGGTCCTCTCCGTGGTCACGCAGGTAGAACCACAGGGTGCCTCGTGGTGTGTACCCTCTGTACTCTCTCTCTTGAGTGGGGAAATGCCTGCTTCTAATAGCTGAGATGCTGGCCCGTGCAGGTGGGGAGTAGGAGATATTCTCTTCAAGTTGCTGGACCTTCCGCGACAGTTTCTCCACAGCTGAGACAAGGGGGGAAGAGAGACTTTCTTCATATCGCCGGAGCCGGCCAGCCACCTCATCCACCATTGGTCCCTCTTCACCTTTCCGTTCCATTACTGCCAATGAGTCGGCATATGACGATGGTGCGCTCCGTACAAACTTCCGCCACATGGGCCTTGTGCATTGCAGCTCATCAGGGTCTGTGGGTAAGTCTGCATCGTCCCAGTCATAATAAATCATCTCCTGCACAGCTAATTCTCTCAGGTACTGGATACCTCTTTCCATGGTAGTCCACTTGCTTGGTTGACATACAACATCCTCACTGAAGGGGCACCTCTCCCTCACGCCTGACAGGAGTCGTTTCCAGAGGCTGAGGGCTTGGGTCTTCTTCCCAATTGCCTTGTCAATGCCGCCTTCCCTAGACAGGGATCCCAGCTGCCTGGCTTCTCTACCCTCTGATTCCAGGCTACTGGCCCCATTATCCCAGCACCGGAGCAGCCAGTATACCTCTGTGTACAGTATACCTCTTCGTGTACCTCTTCTTCTGTATGGGGGCAACTGATACTGGCACAGGTTGGTTCCCTGGTTCAGCGGCAGTGGCTGCCACAGGGGTTGGAGTAGCCACAGTGTCCGTTGCAGGGGTTGCGGTAGCCGCAGTGGCTGCTGGTCTGGTCTCCATCTCTTCCCCCTGAGGGTGCTGCATAATACTGAGCAGTGCCTGATAGATACTGGCCAGGGCCCAGCACAGTGCGGTGAGTTGTGCCTCTCTAGAATAGCCACAGCATTTTCCCTTCAAATATTCTACCACTTTATCAGGGTCCTGTAATTGTTCAGGGGTGAATTCCCAGACCATTGGAGGTGAGAAGTTCTCTAGGTACCTGCCCATGTTCTCCCACAGGCCGTGCCACCCCTGACTGTCCAGCCTCGGAGCAGATCTCCGGGTGGTAGTCTTAAATAGCTGTTTAACCTTAAACGGGACCTGGAACACATTCAGCAGACATAACAATAGGACCAGGCTGGTTTGAGTATCCCAAGGATATTCAAAATTCTCAAAAGCTGCCATACCTGACCCGAAGGAGAAAAGGGAGGCAAAAGACCTGGGGAAAGTGTCCCCCCTGTTTCCCCCACAGACTGGGTGTAATTATTAATCAATTCTGAGAGACGGTGCCCAAGGTACGGACAGGACAGCAACACCACATAAAAGCCCCAAAGTAACTGTCTAACAAGTGATGTTATCATCTCATAAGCCGATATTGCACAGGACAACAAAATGATAATCCTCATCCCTCTCCCAGAAGTAACAAAAAGCATCGGAAGGAGTACATAAGCCATATAGGAATTCACATAACACAGCCATGAGAACAAACCAAGCAACATGGTGACCAGCGACTATTTGCCTAATACATTAAACGCATACAACAAATTCGTTTTTTCAAGCTCTAGTTGAATTCTGTCGTTATCTCAACCCTTCGAGCCCCACGTTGGGCGCCAAAAAGGACTGTCCTGGTTTAGCCTCAGACGGCAACAAAGAACCACGTGCCGCTCACTCGGGCCTTCCCAATACAGGAAGAATCAGAAGAAAAAGGCAAGACTCTTGGGTTGAGACAAAGGCAGTTTAACAGAACAGCAAAGGGAACAAGAAAACAACAATAACACGGATAGAGACATATACAAACACGATTACGGAACCGCCGCTCCCTGCCGCTCACCGACCGGACCGGGGACAACCCAGCCTGCTCCAAGCGGTGACTTCGTGCCCCCTCCCCCAACAGCTCAGGGTGGGCATGGCTCACATGGCATGGAATACCAGGAAAAATTAACCCTATCCCCGCTGGAACCAGGACACTGGACAATGGCACGACTGGTCTGTATTTATGGCTACGCCTTTATTCTGCTGAAATCAGAATGGTCGACCCCTTCAGCTGTCAGTCCGGAGTGTTGTGGCAGCCCAAACCCGTACTGCTGTCGAGGCCACCTGGCACCCTTGCAGGACAACGAGGACGATGGTCTTGGGGGGCAGGCGGGTGGTTTCAGTTCCTGCAGGGGCTGGAGGGCACTGGCCTGGTCCCGAAGGGTTGTCTGGCCGAGCAGGGCAGTGGGGGAGGCAGGCGTTGTGTTGGGAAGGCCGGGCGGCTGTCCAGGCTGTCGCAAGCCGGTTCCCGGGTGCTCCCTGGCAGGTGGGACAGTTTCCCAGGCACAGGTGATGGCTGCTGGGGTTGGGGCCGGCTCCCAGAGGTGCTGGGATGGGTGGTGCTGTTGTCCGGGTCCTAGTAGTAGCTGCTGGGGTTGGGCTGGGCTTGTGAAGCTGCAGAGAGGCGCCTGTGGAGAGAGGAGGCTGCTGAGGCCCTGAATACTCCAGAACACCCTACCTCTAAATGCTTCATGGCTAATAGCAGCCATCTAATACAGAAGTTCGGCACCTCCCCCAACGACAACTTACTTTTTCCTCTCCCTCCACAGACAGATCGCACAACACAGTCCCATCCCAAACAGCATGGAGCCTAGGATCGCCATGGCGCCTTCTATGCAATACTTCTGGAAGTCTTTAGGATCCGCAGCATTTGTGTTTCTCTTGCCATCCACACCTGGAGGAACAATTCCGTACGTTAGTGTGTCCTGCGCCTCACTGGCAGTCTCACAGGAGGTCTGACATTGCCAGCAAACGTTCTTTCGCACTTTGTTAGCATCCCTGAGGGAGGGAACACCCTGGGGCTGCGTCATCTCCTTGGTTTCGGTGGAAGCAAAGGAAACTCCCACAGCCGTCACAAATCAGTGCACTCTGGAGCTTCTCTTTCTCCTCTCGCCCCCAGCTCTCCTGCCCCAGCCAAGCACCCACACCCCGAAGGGACGGAGTCAGGCCCTCTCGGGAGACACCCCAACCTCCCTCTCCCTCTTTGCCTTTTCTTCAGCGTGGGCACCGCTTGCATGCCCTGAGTTTTCAGGACTTGTCTCCCACTTCTGGCCCCCTGCAAGACTGCTCAGTAGCTGCATTCTTTGGAAGAAAGCCATCCATCCCGGCGTGGCGGGCTTCCCCGGGGGTGGACAGCACTGCCAAAAATCCCAGAAAGGTAAAGCCTCAGCATGGCACGCGCACAGAGGGTGCAGAAGGACGGTGCAGGTTCCCTCTAAGCCATGCCCCATCTCTCAGTGCAGCCCTTTCGACCTCAGGTCACAGGAGGGATCCCCCGCTGTTGTGCCTCGGGGGACTCACGGCGAGCTCTGGGGGGCGGCTATTGCGGGAGGTACATTCCATTAAGAGCCGCATTTCCCATCATCTGCTGAGGCTGGCTCAGATGGCCTCCTTCCCAAAATGGCAAAGTTCTGAAACTTGGGTGAACTGGGTGTGGTGGGCGGTGAGCATCCCCCCGCATCCAGAGAGGGTTAGGCGCACACTGCTGGCCATAACCTCCACAGCCCAGAGGTGACAGTCATCCTCAGAGAGCCCTTCCTGGCTTCTTTTCCATAGTTTGGCTGCTGACACGATGTGCGGCAGCGGGCACCAGGGAAAGAGCCTGCAGACACCCAGGGATTTTGATTCAGGACGCTGGATGACCGAGGGACGGCAATTACCTGGCACGCCTGCTGATTGAATTGCCCTCGCTGCTTCATCAGAGACTGGCGCTGCCTGACTGCCTCCTTCCTGAAGCGCCTCCTTCTCCACAGGCCCCCAGTCCCTCACTTTCAAAAGAAAGCAGGTCAGTTGAATGAGATAGAAGTAACCGCTCCTCATGGGCAACATGGTGTCTTCAGGAGGCGATACTTCCCAAAATACATGAGTATCGCTTAGACACAAAGCCTGGGAATTTGGGGGTGCACCTCGTCACTAGTCCAAACAACGTGTCCTTCATGGAGAAAAATTCAGGGGCGAGACACTTTTCGGATACCAGTGCACACAAGAGCCCACAGTCCCCCAAAAGAACCGGAAAAACACACCCAAGTTACCTAAAACACAACCGGCAAGAGACAGCTAAACCACCTGAGGCTGAATTCACAGCCCTTCATTTGAGTGGCCTTCAAGTTAGGTGTCCGGCCTCAAGCCGGGTGTCCAGCTTTCACCTGTCCCTGAGCCCGAGGTGTCCCCGAGAGTCCTCAGACACCAAGGAGAACAAGAGGGCTGGACCAGGCTGTGAAGCTGGGGCTGCGCCGGCCCTGGCCAACTCTGCCGGTCCCAGCAGCCCCAAGCTGCCTGCGCATCCTCTCTGCCACCCAGGGCCACTCTCCTCTCTGTTGACTTGCAGAGAGGGCGCTGGCCCTCTCACGGCTTCTCTGGGATCAGCTCCTCGGCAAGTTCCTCACGCGCTCAAGACGCGAGCACCGCCAGTTCCTGACAGCTGGACACCACCGTCTGCCCAGAGCAGCTCTGAGCAGTAACGCTCTAACTGGGGCAGCAGCTGTCCCTGGCACTCAGCTTGGACCACACCTGGCAGCAGAGACTCTGGACCGTCTCTGTCTGCAGCTCGCCAGCGCCTGCAAGGCGTGAAATTGAGTGTCACCGCAGGGAGGCTCTGCTCCATCCCTTCCTGCTGTCTAGGCTACGGCTTGTCCACACAGGCAGCTAAAACCTCGGCTTCCCGAGCCTTGTGCTTAAGAGTGAGATATGCCCACCATGTGCCGCTTCGTCCAATTGCTTCAGGAGTTCCTTTAGGACTTCTGATGACCGCTGGGAAGATTTTCTTTTTTCAGCTTTAGACTTTGCTCTTTGAGGACCTTAACGGAAAGTAGAAAGTTGAATTTCTCACAAATCAAGTACTGAAAGCGAGTGCTTTGTCAGGGAAGTCAGTCAAAACTTCCCTGCGACTCATTCTGGATGTCGTCTCCAAACACATAGAGGAACAGGAAGTTATTGGAAGTGGTCAGCATGGATTTACCAAGGGCAAATCATGCCTGACCAATCTGATAGCTTTCTATGATGTTATAACGGGTTGGCTGGATGAGGGGAGAGCCGTAGATGTCATCTACCTTGACCTTAGCAAGGCTTTTGACACTGTCTCCCATAACATCCTCATTAGGAAGCTGAGGAAGTATGGGCTAGATGAGGTGACAGTGAGGTGGATCGAGAGCCGGCTGAGTGACAGAACTCAGAGGGTTGTGATCAGCAGCACAGAGTCCAGTTGGAGGCCTGTAACCAGTGGTGTCCCTCAGGGGTCAATACTTGGACCAATTTTGTTCAATATATTCATTAATGACCTCGATGAGGGGACAGAGTGCATCCTCAGCAAGTTTGCTGATGATACCAAGCTGGGAGGGGTGGCCGACACTCCAGAGGGCAGTGCTGCCATCCAGCGTGACCTGGACAGGCTGGAGAGCTGAGCAGAGAAGAACCTAATGAGGTTCAACAAAAGCAAGTGTAGGGTCCTGCACCTGGGAAGGAAGAATGCCAAACACCAGTATATGTTAGGGGCGGACATGCTGGGAAGCAGCTCTGAGGAGAAGGACCTGGGGGTCCTGGTAGACAGCAAATTATCCATGAGCCAGCAGTGTGCCCTTGTCGCCAAGAAGGCCAATGGCATCCTGGGCTGCACAGGGAAGACTGTGGCCAGTAGGTCGAGGGAGGTCATTCTCCCCCCCTACTCTGCACTGGTGAGGCCACAACTGGAGTACTGTGTCCAGTTTTGGGCTCCCCAGTTCAAGAGGGACAGGGAACTACTGGAGCGAGTCCAGCGTAGGGCAACCAAGATGATTATGGGACTGGAGCACCTCCCTTATGAGGAAAGGCTGAAAGAGCTGGGACTCTTTAGCCTGGAGAAGAGAAGGTTGAGGGGGGACCTGATTAATGTTTACAAGTATCTAAAGGGTGGGTTTAAGGAGGACAGAGCCAGGCTCTTTTCAATGGTTCCCAGCGACAGGACAAGGGGCAATGGGCACAAGCTGGAACATAGGAAGTTCCGTTCAAATACACGGAAAAACTTCTTTACAGTGAGGGTGACAGAGCACTGGAACAGGCTACCCAGGGAGGGTGTGGAGTCCCCTTCTCTGGAGATTTTCAAGACCCGCCTGGATGCAGCCCTGAGGGATGTGCTTTAGGCAATCCTGCTCTAGCAGGGGAGTTGGACTAGATGATCTCTAGAGGTCCCTTCCAACTCTGAAGATTCCGTGATTCCGTGATTCCTCCCCCCTGCAATGCCAGGTGAGCTGGAAAAGTCCCCTCTGTACCCACATCTGCAACCAAACACCCACGGGAAGCTGCCAGCATCCCTTGGCATACACTCCATCATAGCAGAACACGTTAAGGGGATCACGCAATGACAGGGCACACACCATGCAGTTCTATATTCTCACACCCGCAACAGATGCCTCGCTCTCATTTGGGCTTTCAGCTGGCAGCTCTCAAACAACGTAAAAAGCCATGACGTACCCATGCCATCTCCCTGAGCGTCAGCCCTGGAACCCAGCCGGGAAGCTGGATATCCATCGCCTCCAGCCACGTCTGGAAACAAACACACCAGAGCAGCTCCCGTGAGGTATTTCAATAGAGTTCTTCCCACCTGAATGGCAGCGAATGCAGTTCAAACACGGGATTGACCCGTGCCACGCGTCTCTCCCTTCCACGCAGGAGCATTGTGCACAGCCCCGGGGCACATCACTGAGCCTGACCCATTCCCCCTCAGCTCTTCTGCATGTCTGAGCATCGGCCAAGAAGATATTAAGTCAGACTTCGTATCAACAGACTATGAAAACCTAAATGCTCACTCATTCAAGCAACAGACCTGTGGGATCGCCCTGAGGCTCCCGGACGAGATCCGGCAGAGAAGTCGGGTGGCCGTCGGCTGCAGGCACAGCTGTAATCAAGCACGTTTCCATGAGATGTGGTGATCTACTGCTTTCTCAGTGACCTGCAGTGACTGGAGGGGTCAGGTACTGTCGTGGGACCCAGACGTGGCTGGAGATTTCCGAAGCTGCAGAGGGGCCTGGGTGACCCGTTCGCTGGCACCTGGCAGCTCTCAGGATACTGTTTCCAGGCCAAGTGCACGTCCATCCTCAAGGACCGGATGGAGAAACATATGGCCCCTCGGGAATTCCTTCCCAGGAGATGTCTACCATGCACAGAAGCAGCCCACAGGAAAGCACCGGAGGGAAACACTGACCATTCACACCTCCCGTGGAGAAGAGTCCTCCCCACCTCCCATGGCTCTTCTCTGTGGAAAAGAGCCACCTCCCCATGAGGCATCAGCCTCCTGACACCCGCAGAGCTGGCCACAGCTCGCCTGGCACCGCTGCCCTCCCAGCCCTGCCCCACCACGACCCCAGCCCCGCTGCCACCCCGACGTGCGCTGGGTGCTGCGCCACGCTGCCAGGGCTGGGGGACGGCTTGCCTGCCTACCTAATCCCGGCACTCTCCACGGAGCAGCCCAGGCATCATGGGCTTCCAGAAGCATCAGGAGAAGGATAAGGAGGCGGGCCGGGGTCACGGCCCCCTGCACCTGCACCATGCTGCTGCTGCTGTTGGCACTGCTGCTGCTGCTACCACTACTGGCACTGCCACTGCTGCTACTGCTGCTGCCACTGCTGCCGCTGCTGCCACTGCTGGCACTGCTGCTGCTGCTGGCACTGCCGCTGCCGCTGCTGGCACTGCCGCTGCTGGCACTGCCGGAGCGCTGCCCGCGGCACAGCACTGCACGTGAGGGCGTGGCACAGCTCTGTGACCTCACAGCCCCGCTGCCCCACCGCAGCCACGGCCCTGGGGCACCGCCCCCAGCGGGACCGGCTGTGACACCTGCAGAGTCCCAGCGCGGCAAAACTGGCCAACCCAGGCTCGTCCCCACGCCGTTACCTGGAAAACACTGCTTTTTGGCTTGGAAGCGATTCTGGACAAAACACTCCCACAGCAGACAGACTTGGCTGCTTTGTCAAATGGGCCACAAGACAGAAAACAAAACTTCTCTAAAGAAAAGCCCGACTTTACTCAGCATGTAAGCCTTTCGCCCGCGGGCTCTGGGGCAGTTCCCTCTCGTGCACAGCAAAATACGTGCGAAAGCTGCATCCCCGTCACGTAGAGGCGCTGCCAAAGAATTACTGAGCCTGTGAACTACTGCACTTCAGTCACAGCTGCTCAGCAGAGTTGTGAGAAGACTGCCCTTGTGCTCTGGCCTTTGCGCCACCTGACGTGCTCGGAGAAGATCCTCGCCAGTCAGATGCCACGTCGGCCTTAATGGGATCCACTGTGTTCAGCCAGAACGAGTTAGACCTTTTCCAAAGGTCTTCCTCCCATTGGTTGACACCTTCAAAATACCTTTCCCTGTCTTTGATGTGGGGAGGATGCTTAGGGAGAGTTAGATATCCTTTTTGCTTTCTGGATTAAGAAATCGAGTCAAACAAGGCCTGTCTTCTCCAGTGTTGCTTCAGGAACCTACCGGTGAAAGAGACTGAAAGCTTGGAGTCGCTGGTGAGACTCTGATGAGAGAGAGTTGCCTAAATACAGGACTTAAAACTGAGTGCTTGAAATACCAGTGCCTCTTTTTTTGCTTTTGCTCATGAGTCAAACGGAGCATCTCTGACCTCACAGGTACACCAGTTCTCCGCATTCCCATGGGCTCTATCGAAACGTGTCTGGAAGAGCAGTGTGGGGTCAGTTCTGCTCTCCCGGCCGCGTGGATGCCAGATATGTCCATGCGCTGGGTGTGCTCAGATGCGCAGGTCCCGCCGTGCCCCAGCGACCAGACCCTGCTCGACTTCTCTCCTCCGACACCTCCAACATCACCAGCTCCACGGCCAGCGCGTCCGCTCCTACGGCTGGGCTCGGCAGGCCTGTGGACTTGTCCACAAAGTCTTCCAGGGAAAACCTGGAAACCTTACCTAACTTTGGAGTGTTACACCGAGTCAGAAGAAGCACTGGGAAGGGATGAGGATGCAAAGCCTAAAACCTTCACACTCCTTCACGCTGTTCAGTGTCTAACGGTACGCAAAAGACATCTTGAACACGCTCCTGAAAACTTGAAGTAAAAACCTTTCCCTTAACTTCTCAACTCTTTTGAACCAGAAGAAGAGGAAAAAGGGAAGACTGTGTGGCTGCAGTCTTTCTCGCTTTAAGATGTGCCAAGCAGGAACGAGGATGCTGGACGTGCTACTCACAAACCAAGCCCACCTGCCTCGTAGCGCCTCAGTTAGTGACAGCCTCGGCTGCAGTCACCTCAGTATTGTGGAGTCTGGGATCCTGCCGGGCGCCCTGAAGGTTAGCACTGAGGCAAAGATTTCAGATTTTTGAAGAGTAAGGCTCAGTTTGCTGAGAGCTCAGGTGGCAGGGATTCCACGGGAAGCTTCCCCGGAGGAGCAAGTGAGTGCTGGGAGTTTTTCAAGAATGCTCTCCTGGAATCATAGAATCATAGAATCATAGAATCATAGGGTTGGAAGGGACCTCTGGAGATCATCTAGTCCAACCCCCCTGCCAGAGCAGGGTCACCTAGAGCAGGTTACACAGGAACACGTCCAGGTGGGTTTTGAATGTCTCCAGAGATGGAGACTCCACCACCTCTCTGGGCAGCCTGTTCCAGTGCTCTGCCACCCTCAGGGTAAAGAAGTTCCTCCTCATGTTTAGGTGGAACTTCCTATGTTCCAGTTTGTGCCCATTGCCTCTTGTCCTGTCCCCGGGCACCACTGAAAAGAGCCTCGCCCCATCGTCCTGACACCCACCCTTTAAGTATTTATAAGCGTTGATAAGGTCCCCCCTCAGACGTCTTTTTTCCAGACTGAAGAGACCCAAATCCCTCAGCCTTTCCTCATAAGAGAGGTGTTCCAGTCCCCTAATCATCCTCGTAGCCCTCCGCTGCACCCTTTCCAGCAGTTCCCTGTCCCTCTTGAACCGGGGAGCCCAGAACTGGACACAGTACTCCAGGTGCGGCCTCACCAAGGCAGAGTAGAGGGGGAGGATGACCTCCCTTGACCTGCTGGCCACGCTCCTCTTGATGCACCCCAGGATGCCATTGGCCTTCTTGGCCACAAGGGCACATTGCTGGCTCATGGTCATCCTGTTGTCCACCAGGACTCCCAGGTCTCTTTCCACAGAGCTGCTCTCCAGCAGGTCAGCACCCAACCTGTACTGGTGCATGGGGTTGTTCCTCCCCAGGTGCAGCACCCTACACTTTCCCTTGTTGAACTTCATAAGGTTTCTCTCTGCCCAGATCTCCAACCTGTCCAGGTCTCTCTGTATGGCGGCACAGCCTTCCGGTGTGTCAGCCACCCCACCCAGCTTGGTGTCATCAGCAAACTTGCTGAGGGTGCACTCTATCCCCTCATCCAGGTCATTGATGAATATATTGAACAGGACTGGACCCAGTACTGACCCCTGGGGTACACCACTCGTCACTGGTCTCCAACTAGACTCTGTGCCCCTAATCACAACCCTCTGAGCTCTATCTTTCAACCAGTTTTCTATCCACCCCACTGTCCATTCATCTAACCCACACTTCCTAAGCTTCCCTATGAGGATGCTGTGGGAGACCGTGTCAAACGCCTTGCTTAAGTCAAGGTAGACCACATCTACCGCCCTCCCCTCATCTATCCATCTAGTCATGCCATCGTAGAAGGCTATCAGGTTAGTCAGACATGATTTCCCCTTGGTGAATCCATGCTGAGTACTTCTGATAGCTTTCTTTTCCTCTACATGCCTTGAGATGACACCCAGAACGAGCTGTTCCATCATCTTTCCAGGGATGGAGGTGAGGCTGACCGGCCTGTAGTTCCCCGCCTCCTCCTTCTTGCCTTTCTTGAAGACTGGAGTGACATTGGCTTTCCTCCAGTCCGCAGGCACCTCGCCTGTTCTCCAGGACTTTTCAAAGATGATGGAGAGCGGCCCAGCAATGACTTCTGCCAGCTCCCTCAGCACTCTCGGGTGCATCCCATCAGGGCCCATGGACTTGTGAATATCTAGATGATCTAATTGGTCCCTCACTCGCTCCTCCTCAACCCAAGGGAAGTCGTCTTCTTTCCCTGTTACTTTATTCAATGCCTGGGACTCCTGAGGGCTGGGCGGAGCAGAAAAGACCGAAGCAAAGAAGGCATTCAGTAACTCTGCCTTCTCCACATCCTCCGTCACCATGACTCCTGCCTCATTCAGCAGTGGGCCTACAACTTCCCTGGTCTTCCTTTTGCTTCCAATATACTTGTAGAAGCTCTTTTTGTTGTGCTTGATGTCCCTAGCCAGGTCTAATTCCAAGGCGGCCTTGGCTTTCCTTGTTTCATCCCTGCACGCTCTGGTGGCATTCTTGTAATCCTCCCAAGGGGTCAGTCCCTCCTTCCACTTATTATAAACTTCCTTCTTCCACTTGAGCTTTTTCTGAAGCTCCCTGCTCAACCATGCAGGTCTCCTGCGTCCCTTGGCAGATTTCTTTCTCTTAGGGATGCACCGACCCTGAGCTTGGAGGAAGTGGTCTTTGAATATCAACCAGCTTTCTTGAGCCCCTTTGCCTTCCAGAGCCCTAGCCCACGGGATCTCTCCAAGCAGTTTCTTGAAGAGGTCGAAGTTAGCCCTCCTGAAATCCAAGGTTGTAATTTTACTTCTTGTTGTTGTTTTGTGGATAGTACCCATGATCCTGAACTCAATCATTTCATGATCACTACAACCTAGGGTGCCCCCAACCTTAATGTCCTCCACCAATCCCTCTGTGTTTGTCAGTACCAGGTCCAGGAGTGCTCCTCTCCTTGTTGGCTCCTGTACCACCTGTGTCAAAAAGTTGTCATCAATGCACTGGAGGAGCCTCCTGGACTGTGCATGCCTGGCTGTGTGGTCTTCCCAGCAGATATCGGGGTGATTGAAGTCCCCCATGAGAACCAGGGCCTGCGCTTGCGAGGCTACCTTCAGTTGTCTGTAGAAAGCCTCATCAGTCTCCCCACCCTGATCAGGTGGCCTGTAATAAACACCCACAACAGTGTCCCTCATATTTGCCTGTCCCTTAATCCTCACCCATAAGCTCTCAACCCGCTCTTCATCCGCCCCTAGTGAGAGCTCGATGCATTCCAAATGCTCTCTCACATAGAGTGCAATTCCACCACCACGCCTCGCTGGTCTGTCTTTCCTGAAAAGGACATAGCCATCCATGACAGCATTCCAGTCATGCGAGTTGTCCCACCACGTCTCAGTAATTGCAATGAGATCATGGCCCCGCAACCGCACACAGACCTCCAGCTCTTCCTGCTTATTCCCCATGCTGCGTGCATTGGTGTATAAGCATTTCAGAGAGGGAGTTGTGTGTGTAGTTTTGACCCTTGAGATGTGGTGTGCCTTCTGGCTTTCAGAAATACTGGCACACTGGCCCACGAGCGCTGAGCAACTACACCCTGGCACCTCACCAGCAAGCCCAGTACCATCCCCACCCCCCCTTCAGATCTAGTTTAAAGCCCTCTCAATGAGCCCCTTCTAGCACAAAACCAGTTTATTCCCAAGAAAGGGAATTCCCTTCGTTGGGCGGCTGGCCTTGGGAACAACAATCCAGGCTGACGTAAACACAAACCCAGGAAGAGTTGGTATAGAAGCTATTACAGGCGCCTGAGCCCTACACATCAATGGGCCCTGACGATATCCACCCGAGGGTGTTAAGAGAGCTGGCTCCTTTTCAAACTGGCAACCTGCTGTCCTGGTGCCGGTGGGGGAAGGGTTAATTTCCCCAGGACCTGGCAGGGACACAGGTATTCCATCCCCTGTGGGCCATGCCCTGGGAGCTGCCACTTTGCAGGGCTGGGGCTTCCCAGGTCCGGTCAGTGAGCGGTGCTATCGTAGTCATGTTTTGTATATTCCTCTCTCAGTATTCTTGTTGTTGTTTTCTTCTTCTCTTTGCTGTAATGTTAAACTGCCTTTATCTCAACCCATGAGTTTTGCCTTTTTCTTCTGATCCTCCCGCCTCGCCATGGGAGTGGGGGTGGGACGAGAGAGCGGTTCTTTGTTGCTGTCTGAGGCTAAACCACAACAATAGCATACAAAGCAGTAAGTGCTGATTTTGCGCCTCAAAAATGATTGTGATGTTGCCACAGGTGACACTCTGGCTGGTTTGATCTTATCCTGTAAAGATGGTAAAATGTATGTCTCTTGACAGACTGAGTTACCTGAACTACAAGGTACCTTGGGTCTCCTGACATTGTGCCCTACGTGGAAAAGGACCCCTGGGTAGCGCGCACAAAGAGAGCAAAAATACAACTGGAAGGATATGTAGGATGGCAAGACCCAGGAGTAGCCCTTCGCATAGCTTGGGGGATGGAAAGATTTTGGGGATTTGGGTCTGCTACTACACAAACATGATTAGGATGAGTTAAATAAGCCTACCAAGTAGAGAAATTAGCTAATGCTACCGATGTCAGTCTACAGTTGCTTAACAGTCAATTACAAGCTACTTCAAAAATGGCTCTTCATAACCACATGACACTAAATGCTGTTACAACAAAATGGACATTTTGTTTGGACATAGATACAGCCATGAAGGCTATATCTAAACCTCTCCAGCGCAGACTGCTGGGTGCGTATCCCTAATGTTACACAGGATCTCAACACTCAACTAGACAAAATGCAACAAGTGGAGAAAGACACTGCCCATGTCAAGAATCAATGAATCGCAGCTGCCTTTTGAAAGTGTCTAGTTGGTTTGGAATTGGTGTTGTTCGTTGGGATCCAAAATTTAACACCATATATGTTAATGTTTGTTGTGATTAGAATTGTTCTAAGTGTAGCAATGTCTTGTGTAAAATCAACCATTATGAAAGCTATTAGCATAAAGATGATTCAGCTTACCGATTATACTCCTTTACAAGAAGAGGATAACCCCATTGATGTCGCAACACTGTGGCCCTAATTTGAGACCACGCAGGGTGGAAGTGCTGCACACGCAAAAAAATAGCTCAGCGTCACTGACGAACACCTGTTGCCTAGAACAGACACCGAGACTGGGTGCAGATCTGGTGATTTTTGTTTCCACAGGCTCTGAGGGGGGACAAGAGGTGAAGTGGGGGTCGCGTGGTCCTGTTCTCCCAGTTCCCACAGGAAATGCGCCAACTGCTCGCAAGAGATACACAAATGCTGACCAACCATAAGCAACAATGGCTTGACCACAGTCCCACCCACTCACTTTGCCCAAAAAAGAGGCGTAAGTGTTACTCCGATTTCGTGCCTAAAGTTGGAGACGAGAATCCGATGCCAAATTGCAGGGACAGATCGACATGTTTGTCCTGCTCGCGTGTCCCCCCCGCCTCAGAAGGGATGCCTTTTGGTAAGACATGTGACCTTGGCCTTGCCGAGTGCTTACCCGGGAAATATCTTTAAAGCTCTAGAGCTACACTGCAGTTTAGTGCATTTGCCAGCCCGATCTTAAAAAATCTGTAAATGTTGCATAAGAATAAACCGTACTATTCATGACCTGATGGCTGCTTTTGAATGCAGCCGGACGTATGGCAGATCAGCTATTCGTGCATCTGCTGTCAGGCCTATAGTCATGGCAATAATTGGCCTGTTACTAAGAGATAATTAGCCGCCCCTAGCCCCTGTAATCTCTGAGGATCAGCTAGAACGCAAAGGGATTCACCTCTTATGAAATTTATCTATTCGCTAAATGCGACATTAAATTGGTGTCACAGACAAAATTGCCATGGATAAACTACTGCAAGACACAACTGCGCACTGTCCCAGGCAGGGACTGAATGGGCCCAGAAATTTTGGAAAGATGAGGGCAAGGTAGTAGAGCAAATACAACAATGTAGGAGTCAACAGAAACTAAAAAAAGGAAAAGGTAAAAGAGTAATTTATGAAATATTAAATATTTGTGAAATATTAATAAAATAATAAAAACAAAAGATAACAATATTAATTTAAAAAATGAAGTATATACAACATACATAACCTGTATCGACCTCCCAGGATGACGATGACATCACCGGCAGGCACTGGGGGAGTCCCAGACCAGACACAGCGACGGATGGGAGCTGGATTCCAGATCTGGAGTCAAGAACGCATGGATCAGGATCAAAGGCAGATGAACAGACTCCTTCTCGGACAGCAGCCATTAAAGAAAGAGGATGACCCCTTGATCCCTCAGCATTTATACTGAGCATGAGGCAGATGGGATGGAATACCCCATTAGTCAGTTTTGGGTCACCTCTCCTGTCCGCTCCTCTCGCAGGTGCTACGCTCTTCCACTTCCAGTTGGGAAACCCGGCCAGAGATGGAGGCGTTGATAAAGCGATTAGGAGAAAGTCGAACACTCTCAGTCTCTGGAGGCGACTCTTGCCAGCTGTAAAGGGCAGGTATCCCTTTAAGGATGATATCGAACGCCGCCCGAGCAAATGGACCACCATGGAGAAAGGTATTAAGTACCTGAGGGAACTGGCTGTGTGAGAGGTGATTTATGGTGACTAGCAAGGGAATGTAGATCCCGATGAAATGCCGTGCAAACGACCTATGATGAGGAAGTTTGTGCAGAGTAAATGCAGTGGCTAACAGAGTACAACAGTGCCTTCCAACCATTCTATGATTCTATGATCCGCAGTCATCAGGAGAGATGGAAAGAATGAACAAAAATAAAATTGCTCAAACTTGTAGTCAGGTAGGTTTGAAGTGGCAAGTGGCATAAAGTTTCTCGAATAGTACTGTGGGATATTAGAAACACCCCTCGCCAACCTCTAGGGCTGTCAGCACCAGAAATAGCATTTGGCAGGCCCTTAGCTGTACCTGGGACCTTTGTCCCTGCTAGGACCAGCCTCTTAGATGGTGATGAACAAGTTAACAAATTCGTGTTGGGGATACAAAAACATCTACAAGAAAACAGGGCACAAGCCAGATGGTTTCATGCAGTACCAGCTGGAATGCAATTACAAGAGATCCAGCCTGGAGATGCAAGTCCGCTCTTGCAAAGCAAAGTTGGACCCTAAATGGAAGGGTCCATATTCTGTGTATATGTAAGCAACCACTTACTTTGCTGTAAAGGTTGCAGAGAAGGCTAACTGGATTCACCACTCTCTTGTTAAACAACTGCCAAAAGAACATCAGTTATGTGGACCACCGTCAACCATGTGGGACTCCGTCAAACCCGCCTTGGAGATTGAGACTGGGACCATTAGAGCTTCCAAAGGCTAAAGGAATTCCAGAATCATGTCGGTTTTGTTTTCCTTCTAGAGCAACCTAGACCAGGAGTCATCTGCTGCTTGGCCAAGCGGACCGTCAGAGACTGTAAATCAAGGACAGTGTGCTATTTGGTGTATTTACCACCCTTACAGAGCAGCGATCACTCCAGACTCAGTTCCAAGAGGGGAAGGTTTGAGATGGCACCAGTATGGTTGGCTTTGGTTATCCTGCACCAGTTGTGGCCCATGTCATCCTGGGTGGTGTATCAATAAAGGTTGTTGGGAAAACCATCATTGAGGTTGGGGCTGGGAAAATACAACCTGACACCCAGAAGCAGCGGCGAGTAGGTCAAACCCACGCAGGGCTGCCTCCGCAGTGCATTCTCCCCCAGCTGGGCCATTCAGGGCGGATGACTCTGGGGGGCAGCTGGGGGGCTGGGATGGAATTCAGCAGCGGGATCTGCAGGAGGCTCGGCAGGGGACTCTCTGGAGGACCCTTTAGAGGACCCTCTGGGCAACCCTTCAGGGGACTCTCTGGAGGACTCTCCTCTGAAGCCTCCGTAGGACTCTCCTGAGAAGACTCCCCAGGACTCTCTGGCAGCCGGGTGGGGAGGGCTGCCACCACCCTGCCCTGCGTCCTCTTGGGGGTCCAGCAAGGGGGATGGCACCACCCCCAGGAGGGGTCAGCATCCCCCAGCACCACTGCCACCACTCGCTCCTCAGGGCTGTCGCCCTCCGCCCCGTGCTCCGAGACTGTGGGGAGCTGGTGGAGCAAGGCAGGGCTGTCAGGGACATCGGAAACGTTGGGGGTATTGGGGACAGTCCCCCAGCCCCGCTGCCACTGCTCGGTCCTTGCGGCAGCCACCCTTCGCCATGTGCTCTGAGAGGTCAGGGAGCTCACGGACAAAGGTGCTCAAGCTGGAGCTGTCACGGACATGGGGGATAGTGTCCGTGCCAGGCAAGCGTACCGCTGATGTTGGTGTCACCTGCCTGCTGGGGAAAGACCTCGGCAAAGGCATCTGGGCCCTGCTCAGGCAGGTCCGCAGGCTTCTCCGGGGCCGCCGGGGTGGTCACCGCTGCTGAAAAGGCAAACAAAGACAACCCAACCCCGGGGTGATGCAAGCTGTCCTCGGCGCGGGCCACCCGCCTGCGGGCTCGGCCACCCCCCAAACCTCACCTTTGGTCTTTGTCGTGGTTCTGCTGGTTGGCGGAGCCAGGGCGGGCTGGTGGGGGCCGGCGGTGGGGATGCGGTCCTCCATGGCCACCACATCCTCCTTAAAGGCCTCCACCGGGCTCTGGGCGCTGCCAGGCAGGGTGCGGGGCACGGGGGTCCCTGCACCCCGCGCTGAGCCAGGGCGGGGGCCGGGGCGGTGACGCTCCTGCCGGGCACCTCCGAGGCCATCGGCAGCCAGAGAGGGACCCTCCCTGTTGGGGAGAGCGAAGTGGGTGCTGAGTGGGATCCTGGGGGCCCGAGCGGGTGGGGGGCATCCTGGGACGGGGTAGGAGCACCAGGAGAAGCAGGACCTGCTGCTGCCCCTGCCACGGCAGGGGGCAGGGGGGAGTTTGCTGGGGACAAACAGCCTCTGCCCCCCTGTTGATCATTCTGCCAGCACCTGTTTCAGCCAGCCTCGCAAGGGTTTGACTTTTCATACCACAACTGCCTGATTTTTGAGGGTAGGTGAATTTCCTCCCCAAGGGGAAGGGATGAGGCTGGCACCGGTGGCCCTCTGATGCTGACATATGCTGCCCTATGCTGCCCCAGTGGTGGGGATGGGGGGAGTCGGGGAGCTTTGGGGTTGTTTTTGTCCTCCCCCTCTCTGCTCCGAGGGGCCAAGTTGCTGCTCCCAACTGTGGTGGAACCATTGCTAGTACCAGCTGTCACGAAAATTTGGCAACTGGCCCAGGCCGACCGAGGAGAGAGGTTGGGACACAAAGTACAGCATTACAAGAGGAATTCTTGCGTTTGTGCGCATGAGGTGTCCCTTTGCAACTGGAGGACCCCGAGTGCAGTCTTACGCATGGTTCTTGCACCTTTCAAGTGTTCAGATCCAACACGATTTGGCCAATTGTTACTTACACACGCTGTTGTTTGGCAAAGCCACCCTGATTCTGCGGCCTCATCATCCACCAGCTTCTTTCTTGATCCAGACGTCCCTGCGGTCAGTCTTGCTGCAGGTCCTTGTGTGGAATAAATACTGAATTGGCTAAAAATACAAAAGTACAGCACTGTCATGAAGAATACAATGTCTGTGGTTCCCTGATAAGCTACATGAGGTACGGGACGGGATGCAATTATTCCGCGGCTTTACCTTGTGATGTATAGCGGATATGGGAATGGGATGATACCATGAAACAGATAAGGTGCCAATTAGCTGCCCACTCGATACTCGGAGCCAACATTTTGTCAAATTTTGATGAAATGCTGTCCTTTGTGCGAACTTTGCTCATTATAATGTCATTATAATACCAAAACACACCTCCATCCCGAAGGCTGCCCACCTCCAAGGTGCCACCACTCCTTCTTGAGTCTGCGCCCTGAATTTCTCGTAAACTATACCTTTAATTGTGAAGGGAGGGAATTTTACACCAGTCATAATAAAAGTACGTATGACTAAAGTCACTCAAACTCCACTTTGAAGATAAAAAATAGTATAAAAATAGCCCGAGAGAGGGGGGATACCCGGGGAAGACAGAAGCGTTTGTCTCACTGCAGTGTTTTGCCCCAGCTTCAAGTCTTCGGTCAGTCCTGGAAACCCCCAGCTGAACAGTCACAAAGCAGCGAGGGCCTGAGCGCTTTCTGGTTTGGCTTGGTGTAACTTGTATGTCTGTGTCCCTTTGCCCATCACCTGTGTCTTTCTCCTTGAAGGGATGATGATCTCTGGGAGGAACCTGAAGCAGCAGCACAGACCTGCTCCCTCCATCGACCCATCGCAGCGTGCCTGCCTTGAATGCCCACTGTTCGACGTTCTTTCCTCTCAGAGCTGTGATCAGAACCTTCGTCCAGAGGAGAGCTGTTCGTTTCATGGCCTCATGAAAGAAAATCCAAGAGTAGAAGGAAGAACTGGGTCTGATGGTGGACCTGACATCCAGAACTGGATACTACAGGCCAGGGGTCAGTCTTGGTCCTGCTGGGGGGGAAGCGAAGCTTTGTGATGTTCATGTGTCCCTTCCTGGGGAGTGCTGGTGGGGCCGTGCCGAGGCAGTGTGGTTGGGCAGCAGGCAGGCGTCCTTCCCTGCAGGGTCTGCCCATGTAAGGGGAGACATCCATGGCTTTTCAGATATCATGGAGAGTGGCTTGGCAACTACATCAGCCAGTTCCCTTGGGGCTCTGGGATGCATCTCACCAGGTGCCCTAGACTTGTGTATGTTCAGGTTCCTCAGGTGGTCACAAACCTGATCTTCTCTTACAAAGGGAGGGATTTGCTCCCCCAGTCCCTGCCTTGTGGGCCATCCACACGAGGGGTGTGGGGAGAGAGGCTGCCAGTGAAGGCTGAGGCCCAAAAGTTGTTGAGTCCCTCAGCCTTCTCCTTGTCGACTGGCTCTAGCATGGGTGAGGTGCCAGAGCAGGCACGGAGCCCCAGCGTTGGTGGGGCTGTGGAAGCGCTGCTGAGGGCCAGCAATAGCTTTCCCTCCAAGCACCTTCTGTCCGGGAGCCTGGGGTGTCCTTTCTGGTGCTGGGCTCTGTGGAGGGTGAGGTGGTGGAGCACAGGGTTGGTCCTGGCTGCTGGGGGGACGTGGCACAAGGGAAGCCATTCTGTGCTGTATGAGGCGGGAGGGAGAGGCCTGTTGGTGCCAACCGGGTCAGTGCCGGGGAAGCCTTTGCAGCACACAGGCAGGGGAGATGTGAGCTCCTCCTTGACCCACCAATGTTTTCTCGTTCTCCTTCTGCAGCTCTGAGGGGTCAGAGGAGACCTGTCCCTTCCACATCCCCCATGTCGCTGCGCTCATGCTCCAGAGCAGGGATCTGCCGGGTGCAGCAGCGTGGCCTGCACCCCAATAGCCCCCATCAACCTTGTGTCCAAACCATGCAGGGCTCCAGGTCCCTCTGACATTTCTTCCTTGGCCTCCTCCAGGGTCTGAGCATCCGTCGGGGACGCTCCCAGAGCCCGGTTGAGCAGGGGAGTGGAGTCCCCAGCGACTGGAAAAAGAGAAACATCGTACCCATGTTTAAAAGGGGGAGAAAGGAGGACCCTGGGAACTACTGACCTGTCAGCCTCATCTCTGTGCCTGGGAAGATCATGGAACAGATCCTCCAAGAAGCTCTGCCAAGGCTCAGAGAGGACAGGGAGGTGATTTGAGACAGCCAGCATGGCTCCATGGCGGGCAAGTCCTACCCGACCAATGTAGTGGCCTTCTACGATGGAGTGAATGCATCAGTGGACAAGGGAAGAGCTACGGATGTCATCTATCTCGACTCCTGTAAGGCCTTTCACATGGTCGCCCACAACATCCTTCTCTCTAAATTGGAGAGATACAGATTTGATGGGGGGAGCTGTTCAGTGGGTGAGGAATTGGTTAGATGGCCATGGACTCCAGAGAGGAGTGGTCAACAGCTTGATGTCTGGAAGGAGATCGGTGACAAGTGGTGTCCCTCAGGGGTCCGTACTGGGGTCAATACTGTTCAATATAGAATCATTGAATGTGTTGGGTTGGAAGGGATCTTTTAAGGTCATCTAATCCAACCCCCCCTGCAGTAAGCGGGGACAATATCTTCATCGATGACATAGACAATGGGATCGAGTGCACCCTCAGCAGGTTTGTGGATGACACTGAGGCGTGTGGTGCAGTTGACACACCTGAGCGACAGGATGCCATCCAGAGGGACCTGGACAGGCTGGAGAGGTGGGCCTGTGCGAACCTCATGAAGTTCAACCAGGCCAAGTGCAGGGTCCTGCACCTAGGCCTAGGCAACCCCCGGCAGAGCACAAGCTGGGGGAAGAATGGATTGAGAGCAGCCCTGACGAGAAGGACTTGGGGATACTGGTGGATGAAAAAATGATTATGACCCAGCAATGTGCACTCACAGCCCAGAAACCCCCCGCAGCCTGGGCTGCATCCCCAGCAGCGTGGGCAGCAGGGCGAGGGGGGGATTCTGCCCCTCTGCTCCGCTCGGGGGAGACAGACACCCCGCTCTGGGGCCACCAACAGCAGAAGGACACGGAGCTGTTGGAGCGGGGCCAGAGGAGGCCCCAGAGGTGCCAGGGGGGCCGGAGCCCCTCTGCTGTGGGGACAGGCTGAGAGAGCTGGGGGGGTTCAGCCTGGAGAAGAGAAGGCTCCGGGGAGACCTTCCAGCCCCTTCCAGTCCCTCAAGGGGCTCCAGGAAAGCTGGGGACAAACATTTTAGCAGGGCATGTTGTGATGGGACAAGGGGTAATGGTTTTTAACTAAAAGAGGGGAGATTCAGACAAGATCTCAGGAATTCTTTACTGTGAGGGTGGTGAGACAATGGCCCAGAGGTTGCCCAGAGATGGTGGATGCCCCATCCCTGGGAACATTCCAGGCCAGGTTGGACAGGGCTCCAAGCGACTTGGTCTAGTTGAAGATGTCCCTGCTCATGGCAGTGGGTTGGGCTAAATTGACCTTTAACCCTCCCAGCCCAAACCATTCAGTGACTCCATGAACAGCCCAGGTACAAATGGCACACCCACCACCTCGAGCTCCCACACCAAAGGTGCCAGAGGGAAAGCGGCTGCTAGCCCTCAGCAGTGCCTTCAGTCTCGCTACCACCAAGGCCCTGCACTCGCCCAGACCCCTCAGCCACACCAGAGCCCAGCTCCAAAGCAGACCCCTCCCAGCTCAGCCCCAGCTCTCAGCACAGGCAGTGGTGCACCCCACAAAGTACCACCAACCACCCTCAAACTGGAAGGAAGCGCTGGGATCATCCTAAAGCTGGGCACCCTTCAACCGGGACCACCTCACCCCAAACCAGGGCTGCACTAAACTGGGAATCTTAGCAGAGCTGGACACCCCCAAACAGGGACCACTGAGGTCCCCCTGACACAGAGCTCCCTGCAAACTGGGTTGCTTAAACTGGGAGCACTAGGATCCTCCCACACCTGGACCTTCCCTTAGTGGGACCATTGCACCTGTTCATCCTGGACCCTACTGAGGGCCTGGTGTAGCTACACTGAAGGTGCCCCCCCAAAACCCCAACTCCCCCCCGACCAGCCCCACAACCCCCAGGAAGGGAAGGGAAGAGGGGCGCTGTGGTTTAACTCGTTTTATTTAAGATTCATACAAGGTAACTGCGGCCCAGCTGGACCGTGCACATGTGGCTGAGACCCCGTAGAAACGCAGCAGTAAGTCAGGAGCAGGGTGGGACAGGGTGAGCTGCAGCGGGGCACAGCGCCCAGGCTGCTGAAGGAATGGTCAGTTGTTAAGACAAGGGTTTATGAGAGCTGCCCGCAGTCAGTAATGGTGATCTTCTTGCTTGTTTTGCCATCTTTAGAACCACAGCGTTCCATGGCCTCCACCACATTCATCCCCTCCTTGACGCGGCCGAAGACAACATGCTTGCCATCCAACCTGCAGGAGAAGCATTGGTCAGAGCTGGCACCTGCCATCCCCATGCGAGGGCCTGGGCACCCAGCCTGGCATGTCACCTCCCCACCAGGGACTCCCAGCTTGCCATCCTGCAGCCCCAAACTCACCACTCGGTCTTGGCAGTGCAGATGAAGAACTGGGAGCCATTCGTGTTGGGGCCAGCGTTGGCCATGGACAGGATGCCAGGGCCCGTGTGCTTCAGGATGAAGTTCTCATCAGGGAACTTCTCCCCATAGATGGATTTGCCGCCAGTGCCGTTGTGGCGCGTGAAGTCACCACCCTGCGAAGAAGTGGCGTTTCAGGTCACAGGAGCAGACTCTTGAACCAGCCGTGGCAGCAGGCAGACCCACCTTCCCACCCCAAATCTGCCAGCACTCAACTCCAAAACCCACGCAAGCGCCAGATCTCCTCACCCACCCACCTCCCTGCTGCAGCGGGAGCATCACACACCTGGCACATGAACCCAGGAATGATTCTGTGGAAGCAGGACCCCTTGTAGCCGAATCCCTGCTCACCAGTGCTCAGGGCACGGAAGTTTTCTGCAAAGGAAGTGGAAAACCACCATGAACTGGACTCGTTTTGTCCACAGTTAAGGAGAGCATCAGGGTTTGGTGCAGCCGCAGCGCGGCCAGCGCTGCTTTACCAACCTGCTGTCTTGGGGACCTTGTCTGCAAACAGCTGCAAAGAGAGGAGAGGTTGTTAGTGAAGTTGGGGTGAAGACGGGCCGCATGCCCAGCCTGCGGGGATACCCCCCCTCGCTGCTGAGAGCGCTGGGCTTCCCTCCAGGAGGTGAATCCCGGCCATGCCTGTGGCCGCAGAATATTCCCCGCCTCACGCTTTCATCTGGAAACTCTGCACTAACGGACATGGCATCCAAACAACTTTAAATACGCCCCACGCCTCCCCAGCGGGGCAGATGCGCATTCGTTCCGCTGGCTGGGATTAAATTAAAAACCTCTTTGCCGGGAGCTCCCCCGGGCAGGGCGCTCGCCGCCGCCCCGCGGCTCCAGGTGGGTTTTGGGCAGCAGCCGCCATCTGCGCTGCCAGGCGGGGCTCTGCGGCAGCCGCAGCGCGGCCATTCCTGGGGCGCAGCGCCCGGGCGTGCCGGGGATGCCTCACGCCGCGGCCGCTCGCCTCGCAGGGCGTTAAACGCATTCTTTTGGCAGCGATAATCCCCGGCCATCCGCCTGCCGCCGCTCCGGGACGCGGGAGCGCAGCGGGAGCCCTGGGAGCATCCCCGAGGGGGGGGAACGCGGCTCGCTCCGATGCGCCGGGCGAGTCCGGGGGCTGATGGGGCGAGGGGGAGAAGAACGGGACAAAATGGCGGCGCGGGCAGCCGCTGCCCCGCCGCCGGGGCGGAGCGGAAGCTCCTGGAACGCGGGCTAGTGGCGGGGCCGGGGGGGGGGGGGGGCGGCAGGTGCGGGGGAGGGCAATGGCCGCGGGCGACGGCACGCCCTGGGCGAGCACTCACCACCGCCGCCACCTCCCCAGAGAGGCCGGCCGCATCCTGCGCCCCGCGGCGGGGCCTTTGTTCCCTCCCCGCCGCCGCCGTGGCCGAGCGGCCCGGGACGCCCATACCATCCCCGCGGAGGCCCGCAGCCACGTGGAGGCACCGCGGGCCCCGCGGCCGCGCAGGTGCGGCGCCCACCGCCCCTCACGGCCCCGGCGAGGAAATGGCGGCAGGGGCCCCTACCCCAGCGCCGCCTGCTCTCCCCCGGCCTGTCCCCCAGCCCACCCGCCCCCACCTCGAAGGTGACGCGGCCCAGGGGCTCGCCGTTGGCGGCGATGTCGAAGAAGACGACGGGGTTGGCCATGGCGGGACCGGGGCGGCGGCGACGGCTCCGTGCGGCGGGCGCGGCGCAGCAGAAGGAGAAGGGGTACGCGCCGCCGCTTATATAGGGCCGAGGAGGACCCGCCTCCCCGGCGGCGCCGCCCAACGGCCGCTGGTCTTGTGGCGGAGTGGCGGGGCGGGCGGCGAATCAGCGGCGCCGCGCTTGGAAAGGCGGGGGGGAAGGGGAAGAAAAAAAGGCGGGGGCGGGGGGCGCGCGCGGGTCTGGCGGCTGGGCCGGGCGGGACGCGCATGCGCGATGCCGGCGGCGGGGAGGCGGTGCGGGGGGGGGCGGTGCGGGGGAGGAGGGGGGAGCTCGGATCCCGCTCCCCGCCCTCCAGGACCCCCGGCCCGGGCAGGCCCCCCCCCCGCCATGCCGGGTGCCGGCAGCGCTGCCCGCCTGGCGTGACCGGTGGCGGCGGACACGCTCCGCCGACCGGCCGGGCCGCAGGATCCATCCAGCCCGCCCCCACTCGCCCCCCCTACCCCCGCGTGGGGAGGTGGGGGGGAGGTGAGGGGGTGGCGTGGGGCCGGCCCCACCGCAGGGTGACAAAGGACGGAGGGGGACAAGCGTGAGCCCCGCCGAAACGAAATCCTTTAATAGGCAGCGATAAGGACGCGGTACAGGGAGCTCGGCGGCGGCGGGGGGGGGGGTGGGGGGAGGGAGGGAGGGAGGGAGGGGGGCGGTGGCGGCGGGGGGGGCGGCGGGGCCGAGCCCCACCGTCCTCCCCGCCCCCGCCGGGGGGGCGGCGTTATGCACATTTATACAGCGGCGCGGTGCGGCCCCGCGGCGACGCACTTGCCTTTAAATAAGGGGTGGGGGTCGCGGGGGGGGCAGTAGTGTTTCTACACTATGTACAGCCTTGTGCTTCTGAGGGCGGAGGCGAGCCCGTCCGTCTGTCCCTTCAGGGGAAACCCCCTTTTGGGGGGGTTGTCCCGGCTCCGCGGCGGCAGGGGCACGCCGGTGCTTCCCCACCCCCCGGCCCCGTGGCGGGGTCCGTGGTGGCGGGGGCGGGGGGGGGCAGGATGGATGGATGGCTTAGTTGTTCTCGAAGAGGGAGAGGAGGTCGTCGTTGCTGCTGGCGGGGAGGTCGGGGGGGCCCAGGTAGGAGAGCAGCTCGTCGGGGTTCGTCAGCTCGGGCAGCAGCTGCGGGGGGGGGGGGGGGCAGCGTGAGACCACCGGCCCCGTCCCCAGCCGGCGGCGGGAGGGCCAGCCGCCACCCCCCCCCCCCAGCCCCGGGGTACTCACGTCCAGGGCAGGCTCGGCGCCGTCGCCCGGCCCGGCCATAGCCGGAGGGAAGGCGAGGTCGGCGGCGGGGGGGCCCGGGGGGGGCCGCGCTGGTGCGCTCCGGTGGTGCAGCGGCTGTGGCGGCTGGCTGCCCGGGGGGGTGTTGTGCAGCCCCGGCTGCACCGGGGGGTGGGAGGGCTCCATCCGCCCCGGCGGGGGCAGCTGGTGGGGGGGAAGCGGCAGTGAGACCCCCCCCCCGTCCTCCCCCGCGACCCCCCCAAGAGGAGATGGGGGGGCCGGGGGAGGGGGGGGGAAGCCTCCCACCCGCAGCCCAGCTGACCTGCGCGGGGGGCTTCTCGGGGGGCAGGAGGCCACCGGGGATGTCAGACTGGTAGGAGATGGGGGGGGGTCCCGGCGTGAAATCGCTCAGCGTCGGGGTGCCGGGGGGAGGGAACGGCTCAGGGAACCCCCCGGGCCCTGGAAAGCTGGGACCTGCAGGAGGAAAGGAGGCAAGTGAGTGGGGTGGGGGAGGGGGGACATGGCCAGGGCCCGTCCCCCGCGGGTCCCCCCGTACCCGGGGCACCGTAGTCGGTGGTGGCCCCCGCGGGCGGTGGCGGCGGCAGCGCCGGGAAGGGCACGGAGCCGGGCCCCAGCGCCGCGATCATCTCCATGATGTTGGGCAGCACCATGTGCGTGGGGCTGAGGGTCCGGCACCGCTTCATTGCCGGCCCCTCCGGCTCCTCCTTGACGTGGACGTCGGGTTTGACCGGGACGGGCTTCCAGCTGCAGGTCGGGTCGATGGTGATCTCCTCGTGCTCTGAGCTGGGGGTGGCAGGAGCGTGGTGAAGGGCCAGTTGAGGGGGGGGGTCCATGCCGGTGGCATAGGGCCGGTCACAGAGGGATGGAGTACTTACTTCTGGATGTAGATCAGGATGCCCAGCATGTACTGGTCCACCTCCAGCCCCTCCAGCAGAGCCGTCTTACTGCCGGCAGGGAGAGGCAGGGTGAGGGCGGGTAACCCCCACCCACAGGCAGGGAACACCCCCCGCCCCCCTCCCCGCAGGCAGGGAACCCAGGACACGACCCTGTCAGTCCCCCACTCACTTGCAGACAGGACACCGCCACGTCCCCCTCTCACAGTTGAGCTGCAGGTAGGACTCCAGGTCGAAGCACTGCAGGGACAGGGCAGCAGCTGAGCCGGCAGCAGGGGGTGCAGGGAGGGGGGGGGACACAACACAACCCCCCAGCCCCCCGCCCCCCTCCCTACCTGTATGTGCCGGCAGTCGTGGCCCCTGGCTGGGAGCTGAATCCTCCGGAAGGTGATGGGGCACTTGAGGGACACCTTGATGGCTGTCTGCTCCACGCCATCCTCGCCATTGGGCCCCGGGGTCCCTGGGATGGTCCCGCTGCTGAAGTTGCGCTTGACTGTGTTGGGGAGGCGGGGGGGGGGTGAGGGGCACCGAGGGTCAGAACTGGGGCGTTGGGATGGGTGTGGCACCTGGGCATGGTGCCGCATCCACCCCATCATTCTGCAGCCCTGGACCAGTGTGTCGTCCCCCCCACCGTGCTGGAATCCCCGGAGCAGGGGGTCCCGTCCCCCACCCATGCTGCAGCTCTGGACCAGGGTGTCCACCCGCCCTGTGCCAGAGTTCTCAGACCAGCACGTGTCCCCCACCATACTGCAGACCCCGAGCAATGTGTTTCCACCTGTGCCAGAGCCCCCAAATGAGGGCGTCCTCCCCCACCATGCCCGAGCCCCCAGATCAAGGTGTTGTGTCCCTATTTCCCCCCCCCACCGATGCTGGAGCCAGGGTGTGTGTCCCCCACTATGCTGCAGCCCCTGATCAGGGTGTTCCCCCCCCTCCGTACCAGATGAGGGTGTCTCCCTGCACCGTGCCAGAGCCCCCAGACCAGGGTGTGTCCCCTGGCCATGTCAGAGTCCTCAGCCCAGTGCGTGTCCCCCACTGTGCTGCAGCCCCCAACCAAGGTGTCCCCCACGCCAGAGCCCCTGGACCATGGTGTCCCCCTCACCATACCAGAGTCCCCGGACCAGTGTGTCATTGTCCTCTCCATGCTGGAGCCCCCCAACCAGGGTGTGTGTCCCCACTGTGCTGCAGCCCGACCAGGCTGTGTGTCCCCCCCATGCCGGAGACCCCTGGATGAGGGTGTCTTCCCACCACCACGCTGGAGCCCCCAGACCACAGTGTCCCCCCGACTGTGCTGCAGCCCCCAACCAGGGTGTCCCCCCAGCACGCCAGAGCCCCTGGATGAGGGTGTACACCCACACTGTGCTGCTGCCCCTGACCAAGATGTTGTCCCCACCACCACCACCGCTGCAGAGGCCCCGATAAGGGTGTCTGTGTCCCCGTCCCCAAGCATGCCGGCAGTGGTGCTCACTTTTGGTGATGCAGTGCTCGGCAGGGAGCAGGCGCTTCTTGATGAGACCCTGCAGCACTGAGCGCACCGAGGGCCGGTGCACCAGCTGCAGGACAAAGAGGTGGGACTGCGGAGAGATGGGGGACGCTGAGCCACGGCCCCAGCTGCCACCACTCCCCCACCCCACCCCCGCCCAGGACCTCCCCGGTGACTCACGCAGCAGCAGGCGGTGACAGTGATCTGGATGGTGTTCCTGCCGGGCTGGCAGACGTGCTTCAGGTAGAGCGGCTTGTGGGAGGTCTTGTTGTCACCGCGCTCGATGGTGAGCGGTGTGGCGTTGACGCTGACCTGGACGGAGGCCGGCCAGTTGGTGTTCATCTGGCGGTCCTCGTGGTGGTAGCACTTGAACTGCAGCTCCAGGTCAGGCCTGGTGGGGCAGGGCAGGGTGTGGCTGGGGTGTGGCAGGGGGCGTGCCACACCCGCGAGCTACCACACTGGGTACCGCCGCACCATACAGCACCGTGCCAAGCCACCCTGTGTGCCACCAGGCCATGCCACACTGGGTGCCACCACACCACGCGGCACTGTGCCATGCCGAGCCACGACACGCAGCACCATGCTGTGCCAGATACGCCCTGTGCCGAGGTGTGCCATCCATGTACTGCCGCACCGTACGGCACTGTGGCAAACCGCACCGGGCGCTACCACACTGCAGTGCCATGCTAAGCCACGCCACGTACTACAGTGCCGTATGGCACCATGCCATGCCAAACACCGCCATGCGTCCAGCACCGCGCTGTGCCGAGGCCTCTGGGTGCCACTGTACCGTACAGCACTGTGCCGTGTTGAACCGCGCCGCGTGCCGCCATGCCGCGCTGTGCCACGCACCACGACGCAACGCCACACTGCGCAGCGCCACGCCGCGCTGCATGGCACCGCCCTGCCAAGCAGCCACTGCATCGCACCGCTGTGCTGCTCTGTGCCACGTGGTGCCGCGCCACGCCCTGCCGCGCCCTGCCACGCCCCCCCACCTCATCATGAGGGTCTTGTAGACAGAGTCACGCAGCTGGAAGACGTGGTTGCTGACGGCCAGGTTGTGCTGCAGGCGGAAGGGCTCCAGCACCACGCCGTCCCGCACCGGGAAGGTCAGCCGCAGCTCCTCCCCGGGCGCCGGCCCTGCGGGGACGCCTCAGCAGGGACCACACCCCACGCCCAGGCCACGCCCCGAAAAGCCCCGCCCACTGCCTCGGAACCCACCCTGCGGGAGGCCCCGCCCCCACAAAGAGGCCTCTGTCACTGCAGGAAGCCCCTCCCCCTCCGGGAGGCCACACCCCCTGCAAGAAGCCCCTCCCCCTACAGCCACACCTCGCCCATTCCTGAGCCCCGCCCACTCCAGGGCACCCCACCCCGTGCAAGAAGCCCCGCCTCCCAAAGCAGCCGCTCCCGGGGCCCCGCCCACTGAGGCCCCGCCCACTGAGGCCACGCCCTTGTCACAGGCACTGCCTACTACGCGCAGCCCCGCCCCTTCGCGCGAAGCCCCACCCACTGCCTCAAACCTCCCTCCCACTGGCCAAAGCCCGCGAGGCCCCTCCCACCCACCCACCCCCCGCGAAACCCCGGCAGTGGCCACGCCCCCGCGCGGAAGCCCCGCCCTTTCCCTGCGATGCCTCCCTGCAGCACGCTCCCCTTAAAGGGGCAACGGCTACCGGGCCGCCACCAGCGGCGCCTACACCCGGGCCCGGCGGGATGGGGGGGTGTCTGTGATGTGCCACCCCCGCCAGTGTCCCCCCCCGCGGCAGCGCCCCCCCCCTCCCCCAGCGGGGACACTTACCCGAGGGGGATGGGTGCAGGGAGGTGACGCTGGGCTTCATGTCCGTCAGGAAGGGCGACTTGACATCCTGACCCGGGGATGCGTAGGGGGGGATGCCGCTGCCTGGCGCCATGGGCGGCGTGGGGTTCCCGGCCAGCGGCGAGCTGGGGTACCCCGGCAGCGACCGGCCCGGCTGCAGAGGCACCGTGCACCCTCAGCGCCCGGCCGGGACGGCATTGACCCCACCACCACCCCACCCGCTGCCGGGACTCACCCCGTTAACGGCCGCCTGGCTGTAGGTGGTGAAGCCAACGCTCTGCCCATTGAACTGGTCAGCTGGCTGTGGGAGGAGGAAGGCCCCCGGGGGGTGGCACCAGGGGACAGCAGGCACCCATCCCCCCCGTTCCCCTCATGCCCACCGTCTCCCCATCGGTACCTTGTAATAGGGTCCAGCGTTGCCCGAGGCAGAGAGGTACTGGCCTATGCCCTGCTGCAGCCTGTGGCCAGGGTAGGAGGGGGACGGGGCAGAGGGCTGGGGGGCGCTGGGGGCGTACTGGGCACCAGCTGCAGCGTACTGCCCGCCCTGGAGGTACTGCTGCGCCGCATATCCCTGCAGGGCCGGGGCGGTCAGTGCCAGCAGGGAGGGGGGACCGTGACGGCACGCCGCAGACCCCGCCGGTGCGGATGCTCACCTCACTGGAGTACGCCCGCTTGAGGCCCTGGCGGGGGAGCTGCTGGCTTGGGGGGGGGCCGGGGTAGCTGTGCTGGGGCACCCGCTGCCCGCTGTACAGGGGGCCGGCACCGGGTGTCCGCACAGGGCTCATGCTGACGGGGGAGACGCCAGAGGAAGCCATGACACCTGCCATGCCAGCTGGGCTCATGCCGGCAGGGCCGCGGGGTCCGGCGTGGGGCAGGAACTGGCTGCCGAAGGGCTGCCCTGCGCCCATCTGTGGCAGGGAGAGATGGGGATCACAGCGCGGCAGTGGCAGCTGGCGGCCCCCTGGCTCTGCTGTGGCAGGGCTCTTACCGTGCCATACTGGCTCAGCTCCTGGCTCTGCTTCTCCTGCAGTGCTGCCACTGTCGCCGTAGCCGTGGCCGTGGCAGTAGCGGCAGCAGCAGCCACGGCGGCGGCAGCAGCCGCCTGGGTGAAGTCGGTGGGAGGCCGGCCGGCATGCGAGGGGAGCCCCATCCCGCTGGGGCCACCAGGGCTACCAGCGAAGCTGGAGAACAGAGAGACAGGGAAGGGGCGTGCAGTGGCCCTGTGGCGGGAGGCACGCCAGGGTGGGAGGCGTGGGGATGGCCTTACCTGGCGGCAAAGCCTGTCCCACCAGGATAGCTGCTCCGGCCATAGACGCCCGGTTGCACGTAGCCCTTCCCGGTCGCTCCCTCAGCAAAGGGCTGCTGCGGCAGGAACGGCGGCGAGCTCATCCCTGAACCAGTGCTGGCCATCCCGGGCAGCAGCGGGGTGCTGGAGCTGCTCCCCCCAGGACCCATGGGGCTGCCGAAAACCTGGGGGGGTGTGGAGGTGGAGGGGTTAGGCTAGGGGTGGCCATGGCTGGGGTGCCCGGGGGGGGGGGGGGTGTCTGAAGATGCTGGGGGGTTCCTTGAGGGGGTGGGGCTAAGGATGCTGGGGGGTCCCTGGGGGGGGCTGAGGATGCTGGAGGGTACCTGGGGGGAATCTGAGGATCCTGGGGGTCCCTGGGGTGAGGGGGATGAGGATGCTGGGGGGGGTTCCTTGAGGGGGTGGGGCTAAGGATGCTGGGGGGTCCCTGGGGGGGGGGGCTGAGGTTGCTGGGGGGGTACCTGGCTCTGGGAGGTGTTGCTGACCCCCCAGACGGTGGTTACCACGGAGAGGGATCCCGCTGGCTGATTGGTGCTCGGTTGCCAAGGAACGGCCTCGTATGCAAATGAACCATCACTAGGAAGAAAAACAAATTAATTAAAATGAAGATGGGGGGGGTGGGGGGGGGGAGGGGGAGGGGTGCTCACCCGTGGGGGGTGGAGGGTTTCATGGGGTTCATGGAGTTCATCGGCGGCGGGACGGCGTCACCCTCAACCGGGGCTGCGGGGATGAAGGCGCGGGGGGGGGATGAAGAGGACGGCAATCTCCGCCCCCCCCCCCCCCGCCGTGCCCGGGGGCGTTTGTGCCTTGTGCACGTCAGGGGGGGGCCCGGGTGGGGTGGGGTGGGGGGTGGTGGGGGGGAGCCATTTTGCTTCCCGTCCCCTGCCCGTCCCCCCGCACTCACCGTCTCGATCGGCCCCAAAATGGCCCTGGCGGCGCCGGGCGCGCGCGGCTGCGCGGAAGCTGCGCGGGATTTTCAGCGCGCGCGGCCGCCGGGGGGGGGGGGGGGCGGAGGGGGCGGGGCGAGGGGCGGGTCCCGGCCGGAGACCGCCCCGCCCGCGCACACAATGGGGCCGCGAGATCCCGGGGATGCACCGCCCCGCCCCCGCCCCGCCAGGCGCGGGCAGTCGAGCGCCGAGCGCCGGTGGGAGTGGGCGGGCGCGCGACGCGCGTGTGACAGCCGGCGCGTGACGCGGCGCGCGAGGGCGGGGCGCGCGTGTGACAGCGCGACGCGCGGGTGTGACCGCGTGGGGGGGGGGGGGGGGGGGCGGCACACCCGCGTGACGGCACGACGCGCGCGCGCGCGACCGCGTGGGGCGATGAGGCGTGACGCACGTGCGTGTGACAGCGCGACAGGAGCGCGTGGCCGCGCGCGGCGGTGGGCTGCGGCAGGTGTGCCGGCGTGCGCGGGGCGACGGGTCAGGGCGCATATGGGCGGCACCACAACACGCGTGCGTGGCGGGGGCCGTGACACGCGTGGGTGAGCAGGGGGTGAGGGGGCACGGCACACCTGTGTGACGGCGTGACACGCGTGTGTGACAGCACGACACACCTGTATGAGCGACACGCCAGTGCGACCGCGTGCAGGGTGACGGGGTGTAACACACGCGTGGCAGGGTGGGAGCACGGGCTGCGTGCGAGCGTGCGTGTGTGGTGCCAGGACGACAGTGGGACAGTAACGCGGCAGCACTGTCACGCTGGGAGGTGGCACACGCTTGTGCGAGCACCGCGGGGGGGGGGGGGGGGGGGGGGGCGGGAAATACCTCCTGCTTGAAGGCCCCTGGTGGCCCCGGGGGGACACAGTGTTTGCTGGGGGTGCCCCACCACCCCCGCTGGGCGTCGCCCCCACGCAGGCCCCCCCCGGGGGAGGGACACAGCAGCCCAAGGCTGGGTGTGGACAGAGGGGCCAGGGCTCCCCCCGGGACAGGCACAGCCCCACGGATGGCCCTGGAAGCTGGGGGGGGGGGCGGGGGGGCCAGACCCACCTGGGCCCTTCCCCCCCCTACCCCCGAGAGCCAGCAGCTGCGGGGCAAGTGCGACAGGAGACCTGGGGAGCGGGGAGGCAGCTGGCCCCATGGCGCCGGACGCCCCCAGAGCGGAGCCGGGAAAGCAGTTCCTCCTGGGGGATGACGGGGGTGGGAAAGCTGAGGGTCGCACCTGCCCTTTGCCAGGGGGCACCTCCCGGCCCCTCTGCCTCCCCCCGCCCCCCCCCCCCGGGGTTGGCTGCACCGACACTGGCCTGGCGCGAGCCAGACAAGGAGTCCAGGCACCAGCGTGGGGTTTGACAAGGTCTGTAGTTAAGGATCTGGGGGAGGCGAGCAGGGTACAGACAGAGGGACAGACAGACGGGCGGGCGCATGCTGCCGCCGCCGCCTGGCGCTCAGGCCAGGTCCTTGAAGGCGTCGAGGTTGAAGGCTGTGTCGAGGAGCCGCTGCAGCTCCGTCAGGTGAGTTTTCTTGTTGCCGGTGGCAGGGGCAGCCGCCGGCTCCCGCCCCGCATACCTGCGGGGAGAAGAAAGAGGTGATGGGGGGAGAAAAAGGTGCAGGCTGAGCTCCCCCCCTGCGCCACAGCCACCCCCCGAGTCCCTACCAGACAGGCTTGGCGCGGTTGATGGTGGTGCGAAGCCGGGGTTTGATGTAGTCGTAGTAGCCCTGGTTCTTGTGCTCCTCCTGGCACCACACCAGCTCGGCTGCCGGGTACTTCTCAGCTTCCCGCTGGAGGAGGTCGAAGGGGAAGGGGGAGAGCTGCGGGGCAGACGGAGTGGCGTCACGGCGGTGTCACGGGGGCCACGGCACCGCTGGCCCGCGGGCTCGGAGGCAGCTGGATCCTGCTCACCTGCTCCACCCTGGTGATGGCCACGTCGGCCTCCATCTGCCGGGCCTTGCGCTCACGGGTCAGGTCATAGTAGACCTTCCCTGTGCAGAACAGCACCCGCTTCACTCGCTCGGGGCTCTGGGCCGCAGGGCCGCTGTCAGGGATGACGCGGAGGAAGTGAGTGCCTGGAGGGGAGAGGATGGCACCGTCACCCTGCACCCTTGTCCCCTGCCAGCCCCCCCAGCACCCTGGCCTGGGCAGGCAAACCCGAGAGGCAGAGCCAGACCAGCTGGGACTGGCTCCGGCTCCCAGTACAAACCATCACGGCTCTGCGTGACTCTAGTCAGGGCTGCCAAACGCTGGCAGTGCCACTCCAGTGGAAAGTGGCTGCGGATGGAGCCACATCTCCCCGGGGTGCCAGGCTCAGCGCTAACGAGAGGTGGCTGCAATTCCCCGGGGTATGTGGCTGCAGCCGGCACAGCCCAGCCACGGTGCTGGAGGGGAGCGGGGAGGGAGGCAGGCAGCCTGCGTGCCGCGCCGGCGCAGTTCCCCGCACGGGCTGTCTGCGATGCCCCGACGCCGGTGGCGTCAGCCGCGCTTGGCCGCTGCAGCGTGGGGAGGCTGCTGCCGGGCGGACTTTACCCGAGGCAGACGGATCCTGCCCTTCACCCTTCATCCCGCGTTGCAGGAGGGGAACAAACACCTCCGCGCCGCTCATACCTGGCAGCATGTCATCAAAGCTGGAGCGGGCTTCGGGGTGGCGCAGCAGCGACTTTGGAGTGAAGATTATCAGCTGGAGGTGGGGGCAGAGGCAGAGCAAGGCGGTCAGCCTCACCAGAAACACCTCCCTTGCAAGCAAAGGCCGGAGCACCGACCTGCCCACCCCGCCCTGCCCCAGCACAGCCGCCGCTGCCAGATTTGCTCCGTGCTCTGCCAGACTGGGCACTGGTTTCCCACAGCACCAGCTTTCCCAGTACGGGTTTCCCCTGGGGGGGGTGAGCACCAGACTGAGGTGCTGCCCGGGACCTGCCTGCCCCACGGCACCGGGTTATTTACTGATCCCCACTGGCCCCAACGCCTCTGACCTCCCCGGGGAGCGCAGGAAGGGGTTGCAGCCACCCCAGCTGGCAGGAGCCGGCCGGCATCACAGCACGGACCGAGCCAACCCCGAGCACCAGGAGGTCCTTGGCACGGGCAAAGGCAAACTGCCTGCGTTTGCTGCTGAGGTGCAAGAACAAGCCTGCCCCGAGTCCCATCCCCAGGCCGGGCGGGGATGCTGGGCTGCCCTGCCCTGGCACCGAACCGGGCACAGAACCGCCGGCACTGACCGGTTTGCGGAAAGGCAAGAGGATCTGGCGCCGGAGGACGTGGAAGAAGTTGGCCGGAGTGGAGCAGTTCACAACAATCCAGTTGCAGTCGTAGAGCTGGCGCACGTCAAAGTCATCCAGTTTCTGCCTCAGCAGGCACAGCCGAGGGGATTTCAACAAACACAAGGTGCCTCTTGGCCTCGCAGCTCCGGCAGCAGGGAGAAGAGCGGCCCCCCCTCTCCCTCCCTCCCTCCCTCCTCTCCCCCTCCAGAGCACATGGAGACCCACAGAGATCTGGAGAGGCTGCAGATCTGTGCCTCCCACCTCGGGGCGCCCAGCAGCCCCCTCCCACACCACTTTTGGGGCCACCTCTGCCTTACGCCATGCAGCAGCCCAGGGGCAGCGGGGGTGCAGCCTGGGCACCGGGTTTCAGCCCCTTTCCCCAAACCCTCCCAGCTGCAGCATGAGCCCAGGGCGTCCCACGCCTCCTGCCACCGGCTCCCGACACCCATCCCGACCACAGCGCTGCGCTGAGCCCACCCGGGTGTAATTGCCCCCCCTCCCCGCCCCATGGCAAGGCAGCAGTCGGATCCAGGACACAGGAGGGCCGGGCTGCGCTCAGCACGGCCGCCACTCACAGGGAAGACGTCAGGATCGTCGTTGCACATCTGCAAGAATCGCTCTGGGCGGGCGGAGGAGTGCTCGGGACCCTGCGGGGACCAAGCCGAGGGCAGAGTGAGCGGGGGGGGGCAAGGCCAGCGCGAGGAGCCGATGTTGGGCACAGTCATGCCGCGAGCAGTGCTACCTGCTGCCACTGCCCTCGGCTCTGCTGCTGGTGCCGGCCAGGCAACGGGCGCCCCTGGGCACCCACGAGCTGGGGGGGTCCTTACCATGCCCTCCATGCCATGGGGAAGCAGCAGGACGATGCCGTTCTGCCTGACCCACTTGGCCTGCCCAGGACAGATGAACTGGTCGATTATGCACTGAGCAGTGTTGTGGAAGTCCCCGAACTGGGCTTCCCAAAGCACTAGGGCGTTGGGGCTGGCCATGGCAAAGCCCAGCTCGAATCCTGAGGGATGGGAGAGAAGCGAGTGGGTTATCCTCCCGGAGCGGGCTCACCCACCCTGGGCAGCGGGCACAGACCTCCTCACTCACCAAGGACGCCGTACTCTGACAGAGAGCTGTTGCAGACGGTGTAAGGAGCCTGGTTGGGCCAGAGGTGATTCATGGGGATACAGGTCCTCTTGTCCACGTTCTGATCGTGCAGGACATGGTGGCGATGGCTGGAAGAGGAGAAAGCGTTACTCCATTATCACCCTTTGGATCCCTTCTGGAAAGCCTGGAATCACCTTTATGGCCACCAAAAGCAAGCACGGCTTTTACCTGAATGTCCCCCTCTCAACATCCTGGCCACTCAGGCGGATGTGGATGCCCTCTTTGAGCAGGGAGCCGAACGCCATGTACTCTGCCAGGGCCCAGTCCACCGTCCGGTTCTTCACCATCTCCCCACGGGTTTTCAGAATACGGCTCAAACCTGCCGGGAGAGCAGCTGGTTCGTAGCTGGCACGGGAAGGAGCTCCAGTGACACTGTGTTTGTCCCTCAACCTGCCCACGGACTGACAGACTGCAAACGCCCAGAAGCAGAGGAACAGATCCACCTCTGCCCGAGGGATGAAGCAGGGGTGAGGAAATCAGGACTGCAGGGAAAGGATCAGCCCTGAAGAAGAGCTATTCCATAGTTCACTTCCTTAACGACAGCTCCCTCGTGAACTAATTCTCATAGACTCACAGGGTGGTTTGTGTTGGAAGGGACCTTCAGGGGTCACCTAGTCCAAGCCCCCCACCACCAGCAGGGACGCCTTCCACTAGACCAGGCTGCTCAAAGCCCCCTCCAGCCTGACTTTGAACACTTCTAATGATGGAGCATCCACAGCTTCTCTGGACAGCCCGCTCCCGTGTCTCACCACCCTCACCGTAAAACATTTCTTCCTTCTGTCCAATCTAGACCTACCCACTTTCACCTTAATTCCTTTGCCCCATCTCCTGTCGCTACAGGCCCTGGTAAAAAGTCTCTCTGCACCTTTTTTATCAGCCCCCTTTAAATACCACAGTAAGGTCTCCCTGGAGCCTTCTCTTCTCCAGGCCGAACACCACCAACTCTCTCGACCTTTCTGCTCAGCAGAGCTTTTCCAGCCCCGGGATTATTTTTGTGGCCTCCTCTGGACCCGCTCCAACAGGTCCATGTCTTTCTTGTGCTGGGGACCCCAGAGCTGGACACGGTGCTCCAGGCGGGGTCTCAGGAGAATGCAGAAGTGGAGCAGAGTCACCTCCCTTGGCCATGCAAATTGAAGCACTCTAACAGGTCCCTTGCTTCCAGGCTACGTTCAGCCCTATCCCGCATCTCTGGAACAAACGCCCAGCCTGGCATAGCTTCCACAAGCTCCTACCTCCATGGATAGTGAAATCCTCCACCGGCACTGAGCTGGCCACTTGACCAATGTGCGTCAAGTCCTCTTCATTCAGACCAGTGGAAGGGCAGGTCATGCTCCGGGGCTGGCCATCCAGAGTGAAGAAACCTGCAGGAGGAGGAGCAGTCCACCACGTTGCAGAAGCCACACCCAGCTCCGTGTGAAGACCTCAGGTCACAGACACCCTCAAGCAAGAGCGGGGGATGCCAGGAGCCAAGAGCACCACCCCACCTCCCCACCAGGTTGACCTACTAGAAAACAGCTGCCACGGCTCCAGAGAAGCCAGGCTCTTTGCTAGGGACCTCCAGAACATTGCTAGTGACTTACCAGGCCAGGGTGAATCCAGCCAGTGCTTGATGTGCAAGATCTTTTCATCCTTGGATCTCGCATGGGCCTCCTCACAGATCTTATCATACTTGGCAATTTCCTCCTGAAAGCAGAACCAAGGGGCAGAAAAACATTAGCGAGGGGTCTCCAAACAAGCGTGCCGAGCCTGGGGACCTTGGCACGAGCTTGGAAGGGTGCTGGAGAGCACAGCTGGCCCCCACAGCAGGGGAGCCCCAGGGCTGTGCAGCTCAGCCTTAGCGAGCAGAGCTGTTGGCAGGAGGCCCCCCAAGGGACAGCTCTGCTGCCATCTGAACCGACAACTTGATTTCAACCCTGGAGATGCTGCAAAGTGTTACCAGGGCAAGGAAGAGCCGGCAGAGCTGCTGCCACACTTGCTGCTGGGGCGGCGGAGCTGGGGCAGGGGACCTGCCCCAGATAACCCCAGGCCACAGCAAGCGCAAGTGCTGCAGAGCCCAACTCCCAGCTGTGCCGCAGTGGCCCAGCACTGTGTGGCCTGTGCTGCACCGATCATGGGGCAATCCTTGAACTAGATGTTCCTGCACTGTTTGGAGTTGGCACAGTCCAAGGACGAGCCTTGGCTCCTTACCCATCACTGCCAGGACTGCAGCACCCGCCCAACCCTACCACAGCTCTGCCACCTTTAGGTGACAAGCACAAGCAGAAACGGGTCCCGTCACATCGTCCACACCCAGGTCTGAACCAAACACCGGTTCTTCCCAGAGATGTCGCCTGCAGTTTTCCTCCCAGGCCCCACGGGACAGTACCTCGTACTCCGGCTGATTTACCACCCCCTGGGAAATCAGCAGCTCTGCGTATTTCTGCAGCACCGGTTTCTGTTTCCGGATCTGTTTGTACATCAGGGGTTGCGTGAACATGGGTTCATCCATCTCATTGTGACCGTTGCGCCTGTAACAAACCTGCCGGGAAGGGAAACAGCCTTTGAAAACAGCCACTTGCAATCCACGTCTCCAAAAGCCGTCAAAGGTACCTGGGTCTCTGTGCTAGGAAGGGTCTGAAACAGCCCAGGAGGGACGCGAGCGTGTCCTCCTCCATGCCGGAGGCGAGAGCAGGCTCCATACAGAGACGGTGTCGCCTCTCCAAGTGCTATTACAGCCTCACTGCCTTGCTTTACAGCACCTCCTCCCTCCCCTCACATCAAAAGGGACAGAAAAGCCCTGAAGAGAAACCTCAGCTTTCAGAAAATACACCCCAAGAGGTATTGTCAAGCGCCCACAGAGAGCTGCAGCTTTAGGATAAAGCCTTGTGCCACGTTTCTTACCAAATCCACCACCACGTCCTTATGGAAGGTGCTCCGCCACTCTGCTGCCACATTGCACACGTAGACAACGGCCTCCGGGTCATCTGCGTTGACATGGAAAATGGGCGCGTTCACCACGCGGGCAACATCGGTTGGGTATGGAGAGGAGCGGGCCATCCGGGGGTCTGTTGTGAAGCCGATCTGTAGCAGGTGAGAGGGAGCAGGACCAACACAGCGGTAAGGATTGGGAAAGCGGCACATACAGCTTTGAGGGCAGCTTGGCTGCTGCGGCTGAGCTGGGGGTTCCCTCACGGCTGCACCGCTCAGTCGTAGCACAACCTGCCTGTCTCCTGCACCTTGGGCACTGCAGCCCGTCCCGGTCCCTGCACCTGGGCTGTCATCCCTCTGCACCCACGGGGATGGGCTGGTCCCAGTGAAACGACTCTGCTTTATGCGGGGGCAGAACGGAGCAGCCCTGTGTGATCTTGCACACCGAGCATCGGGTTGCACCACCTTTGTGCCAGGCTGGACTCAAAAGCTGCTACTGTTGAGCAGCTGGGTATAAAGTACCCCCTGCCGACCCCAGGATGCCAGGCTCATGCCAGGACCATTGCCTGGGAAACAGCTACTGCCTGCTGCCAGCTACCACCCAGACCTGAGCCTGCAGAAGCTGGTCTGTGAGGGACCCCATGGATGCAGGGCATTTGCTCCTCACCTGGTTGTTCACCACGACGTGGACGGTGCCGTGGGTGGTGTAGGAGGGCAGGTCGCTCAAGTGGAAGGTCTCGTACACAATGCCCTGCCCAGCAAAAGCGGCGTCTCCATGCAGGAGGATGGACATCACCTGTGAGACATGAAGCCACGGCGGTCAGCAGGGGCTCTGTGGGGATGGTGGGCAGGGACAGCCACCAGGAAAGGGCCCAAGTCTCATCCCCGTGAGCCTTCGGCATCCCAGAAAGTACACGGAGCATCTCATCAGCACATCCGATGCTTCTCAAGGGATCAGAGCAGAGCTGGCCACGGTTGGCACAATCACCAGGGAGAAGGCTGCGGCCACCCGTTCTCCCCCGAGCAAGGGCGGCACGCTCAGGCACCTCAATTGGGCAGCGGGACGGCACCCAGCACACAGTGGCTGGGAGGCGAGTCCCATTCCCAAACACACACATCCCAAAGCAAAGCCTTTTTCTAACTGTGGGAAGATGAGAAAAATGCCTCTTCCCCCCAGCACTTTCACCCCAGAAGATCTTTGGGCAAGGAACCAGAACAGGAGCTCGCTCTGACTTCAGTGCCGTTATTTCGCTACCATACCCAGGGGCTGGCTGAGGACGCCACCTGTCAGACGAGGACGGAGTTTGTCTATTTATATCCAGCCCTCGGGGTGTAGAAGGAGGGGAAGTACTTTTGATCTCACCCTTCCACTTCCCTGGTGTTGGAGACAGGTCTGCGATGCATCAGACCGCAAATAAACCCCCACACACCAGCCTGTTCCCCACCTGCGCTCCCACCCAGGTGTGCAGAGCTGCCTCCTGCTGCCGGCTCCGGCTTTCCCAGCCTCAGGAATGGTTACCCCTGGTCAATTGAGATCCTTCAGCTTGAGGCTCCTACTGCCAAGGCTCCCAAGCTGTGATTCTCCGGTTGGCTTTCGGAAGCGCCCCTCATTTCCCTGCTTTCCAGCCAGGGGTTCAGGCATCTGCTGCTCCACACAGCCCGGCTGAGCCAGTCGTTCAGAGATGGAGGAAGTGGCAATGGGAGCTCGCGGTAGGCGAGTCCCTACCAAAGTTATCCCAAAGACAGCGGGGAAGGATGGGGGAGTTAGGGTGATAGCAGGGTAACGGGGGAAGGAGCACGGCAACAAAAACCAGGTGGGTTTCTTCACTTTCCCACCAGCCTGCCTCCCACCAAACCCCATCCAGCCTAGGCCACTTCACTGCGGGCATCTCAGCACCACTCACCTTCTTCCCTTCTGTGTCCCCGCAGTAAAACTGCTCCGCTTTAGTCTTGCCTTGAACAACGGGATCAGCTGCCTCCAAGTGAGAAGGATTTGCCACCAAGGAAAGGGTGATGTTCCTGTCGGTGACACGGTTAATCCGCCGGTGGTACATTCCCAGGTGGTACTTCACATCACCGGAGCCCTGAAGGAGGGGAGGGGAGAGGAGAGTCACCCCTAGGAACATGAGAGCTTTGGGGGCACAGAAGGAGACCTGAGACAGAGCGGTGCTGACCCCAGCGGCTGGACAAAGGGAGCACTTTCTGGAGGCACTGTCAGAAAGCAGCAGGCACTCGCTTTAGTTGCTGACCTGGCACCAGCAGAGCAGAAGTAGCCTGTTCCAGGTGCCGAACCACCAACAAACCTCAGACACGCGTCAAGCCCATTTAGGTAAGGTTGTAGGTGCAGGGGAAGAAGCAAGTGTGGTGGGTTTGGGGAAGACACTGGAAAACAGAGCTGGGATAACACTTACCCAAGCCCTGCCCACACTGTGGCAGTACAGCTGTTCCTGGCACCGCTCACAACACCCTGCAGTTCCCAGTCGGGGCACCTCAGAGCCTCAGGCTGATGCTTTCTCACCTCAAAACCCCACCTGAAGGGCACGGCAGGATAAAGCCAGCCCAGCCCAGCTTTCTGAAAGCAAAATCATCCCTGCTGATGATGCTGGAAGCTTTGGAGCGCAACAGAGCACGTGGCACAAGAAATTCGAGCCTCAGAGCTTTTGGAGCTGCTTTAGGACCCCGTATGGGGACCAGGGGCGGCTGCAGGAGTACAAGCCAAACTCTGCTCCTGGCCGCCTTCCCCTCGCCTTGTTGTTCACCCCACGGCTGCTTTACGCCCATGGAGAGCCACTGACCGCCCAGCCTGCACTGGAGACACCAGCACCGGCCAGGGCACGCGTCCCCCCTGGAAAAGGAAAGGGCACACCAGCACCAACATGAAGGCTTCAGTCACACGAGCGTGCATGCAACATGGAAATCCTTGCGACGCCAAACTCAGCGAGTGACACAAGCAGTGGAACAATCCAGCTCACTCTGCATGGCCACAGACCGCATGGGGATAGGCGACAGAACGCGCTACAGGCAGAGGAGGAGACTCACTTCATCAGCAGCCTCCAGCTTGGAGTCAAACTGGCAGAAGATCTGCTCCAGCTCTTTCCTGATCACGTTGGCGAGAACATTCAGGCGTCCCCTGCAAAAGCCAGACCGTTGTTGGCAACCAGCAGCGCCAGCCTGGCATCGAGTGCCGACAGTGACCTGCCATCCCCCCGTCACGCAGAGGCAATGCGACAGCCCCACACCTCCAGCGATGGCCGTAGGGTCACCCAGGGAGGGGGGTCTGCGGTTTCACCTGAGGAGACGGCAGACCCCTCAGCTCAGGGATGGACCAGCTGCTGCCACATCCCGACAGCTGCCCCAGAGCGGGCAGGCCGAATCCTGCGCTGGGATTCAAGCTCTGCCAGTTGAGCCACCACCCCTCTCCAGATGAATTTACAAATGAGCTGAAGCTGAAAACACCGTGATGAGCAGAGAGCAGCCAAGGCCTGAGCTCTCCAGCTAAGGTTCACCACTAGCCAAGACCAGTTAAGTGATGGCAGAAACCCGTTTGCCCTTCAGTACCAAACCCCAGCAGCATCCATCCCCCTTTCCCGCGCACCAAGCGCCGCCGAGGAGAGAAGCAGGGTTACCTGTGGGGCATCCCCATGATAACATAATCCACTCCCTTCTCACTCGACTTATCAATAATGGTCTTTAAGGCTGGGATCAGCACTTCACAGCCCTCCAGACCGAAACGCTTCTCAGAAGACCATTTCCGATGGAGGAACTCCTCAAACCTGGAAGGTGAAGGATGAGAGGGATCAGTGCCAGTGCTACAGCTGAGGGCAGAAACCAGAGAAAGGATGGGGACCGCACTGAGGGAGCCACAGCACCAAGCGATGCTTAAGAAGACATCATGCTGCAGACCAACAGCCTTCCCAGTCACCCAGTCCCCTCCTGCAGAGCCCAGCTGGCTGCTGCACCCCCAACAGTGTGCTGCACTTAAACCTTATTTTTAAACCTTTTCTTTCAGGACCATCCGTGTTTTCGGGCTCTTTGCCAGCACTTCAGCCTGCCAGCCCTGCAGCTCACTGGCATCACCCTGCTGATTAAGCTGAGCGCAACAGATGATGTCAAGATGTGACTCAGGTGGTGACTGCACCACTCTGGCTGGGAGCAAACCACCCCGGCAGCAAGGGAAGATAAGGGGAAGGTGAAGACCCCCCCAGGGTACCTGGTAGAGCGGACCAGCCTGGCCAGCAGCGTGCGTTTCTCTTCGTTGGTGAACTGCATGATGCCCGGGGTCTCAAACTTTTGACGGATCCACTGGCACTGCTCCAGGTCGTTGATGAACATGAACTCCACGCCGATGTGCTGGCAGTATGCCATCTGCCCCAACAGGAGACAGGCCATGAGACAACAGCCAGGGCTTTAACACCTCCTCACCCCCACAACACCACACACGCGGCACCATATCGGCCCAGGGACTCTTTCATTCCCCTCTTTAACCTTTCAGCAAGATGAAGAGCCCTCCTGCCCCAGCAGAGATGCAAACCCTCCTGTGTCTGGCAGCCGCACCGTGCTGCCGAAACACCACCAAGCGCTGCCTGCGGTGGCAGCCGGGGGGACCCATGAGCAGCGTTCGGCAGCCAGCCCTATTTTGGGAGTCTGGTTGGAGCTATTTCACCGGGAGAGGGGATGCCGCAGAGGACCTCAGACCCTGCACGTGACCCAGCATCAAAATGTTTAATTCCCTTTTCCTGAGGGGCCCAGGATCAGACCCTTGAGTCCTTTACATCCACCATCCACCTTGCAGGGGAGATTTTCCCTCAGTGGCATCAGCTGTGACCAGGTCCACAAACCCACTTCATATGGCAGGGAGAGAATCAGCAAAACGACCTCCCCAACAAACAAGGAGCCTGTTCTTGCAGCATATCTAAGATGTTGATGCAGCTTTGCTTCTCCCAAGGTCAACCTGTCTTGGCAGAGACAACCCGAGCAAGCCTACAGCGTGCCTGGGAGGCATCTGCATTCTCAGATCAGGCAGAGCAGGGTATGAAATGTGTCAGGAAAGGGGAACTGGCTGCAAGAGCTGGAAGCCCCAGCCCCAGGCTGGAGCTGCTCCTGCACCGAGACCCTCCAAGGGGCCACCGTGCAGGACAGCAGCACTATGGAGGGGAGTACCACCTGCCTCCAGCCTGCTCCTTTGCTCTCTCAGCACTGTTTCCTGCTTTAAACTGGAAAATATAGATGAAGAGGTTTCCAAAAATGCAACGTTTAGTTGCCTGGGGTTTGCTCCACCTTGGGTGGACCAAACGTGTTGCCCCAATGCAGCATGAAGCTGGAGGTGATCAGAGATGACCAGGTTAACATGGGGCAGCTGCTACGAGTGGGGCAAGCACCAAGGAGCAGCTCCTAACCTGAAAAGCTTAAAATCTGCAGGTTGGCGCAGGCTGCGGCCAGCAGCAGGGCCCAAGACCTCCAAAAAGCAACTGCTCTGCCCCTGCCCCAGGCTGCAAACAGGTCTCGCACAGCCCTCCCTGCCTTCCTCACCTCCAGCCGACGGATGATTTCCCGGAGCGGAAGAGCCGATTCATTTCCACCGATGAAAGTGGTTGTGGGCAAGTGGAAGACCTTGTCGAGGTCAGATTCATCCAGCCCGTAAAAGCCTGCAGGATTTTTCATGGGTGGGACAAGCGAAAGCAAGAGAGAGAAGGAAGGAAGGAGGATGGGGCGACACCGTCACACAGGGACCGGGTGCGGTTGGGAGAGGTGGGGAAGGGACAAAAAAAAGCAGCATAAAACCAAAAATAAGCATGAAGGAGGTTTATATGGATAAAAACCAAGCCGTAATTAAACAAAAAGACATTAAGCACAGAACAACAAGGTTATTATGAAAGGTAGCACAGGAAATGAAACACAAAGCAATATATATATATGCATGTAAATTGGTAATTAAAATCCAGGGTGAGAGTCAGGAAGTTTGAAGCCCCAGGAACGCAAAAAATACACCACAAATTATAACAGAGGGGAGAGAAAAGAAACAGAGGAATTGAGGAGTCACTGAGCACAACGGAGGTGTCACCACGTGATGGGAATTAAAAATGAAGAGCCAAAGTGGAGAAGGAAATGGTTAAAACAGACAAACCCCAAAGAGGGAGAGAAAGAGAAGCGAGAGAGAAAATGACATCAGGGCTCTGCGACGGACTCTCCTGAATAGCTCAGCCCGGGATCGGGGCAGCCAGCCGGCCCCTCCAAGGTTTTGCTGCCCAGATACCCCCTCGCCCAATTAGCAGCCTTTGAAGTCGGGGTTTAGCCTAGCTCTGCTCAGCAAACCCTCTCCTTTTTGGGTGCTGGCACCCTGTGGTTCATAGACGGCTCCTACTTATGGCACGCAGGGCTGGGGGTAGCTGGGTGCCCCTGGAGAAGGTGCTGAGCAGGGCTGGGAGCCGAAGGTCGGGTTTTAGAGCTGCCGATGAGCCCCGCTGCTGCCTGCTGCTGTTACAGCATCAGCACGTCCCTGCCAGGGCCCGCAGTGGCTCCGCGGTACCCCAAAGCCATCAGAGGTGCCTCAGCGCCCACTGAAGCTCATGGTTGTCTTTGGGGAAACTGAGGCACGGAGGAGGAGGGACCATGAACTGGCTGAATGATGCAGCAAGACAGAAGCAGAGCCAGGGAGTCTCAAGATCCTTTCGAAGCAGGAGCTTGGCTGGAACGGGGGGAGTGAGGGGAGCTGCCCACTCCCAACAGAGCCAGGTTTTGAGGTGTTCTCTAAGCCAGGGCAGGAGCCACAGAGGAGGTAGTGTTACCCCCGCTCCTCCCAGCTCTCTCCAAACCAGCCCAACGCCCCAGCTGGGGTCTCATTTAGGGAGGGTACGGGGGATGCCACCCCTAAACACTGCAGGGTTGTGCAAACCACCTTTCCCCGGGCAAAGGGAGGCAAAAATGGGCCCCTCCAGACCAAGCCATCTTTGAATTTAATCTTAAAAGAGTCGATCCCTCACACTCTGGTCAGGAATGGAGGATGAGCTGGAGACAGGGCTGGCCACAGCTCATCCCTGTGCAGCCTCAAGGATGGCACTTGCCGGAGGCTGGGAACATCCACAGCAAGCCCGGAGCAGAGGTTTTCCCGGTTGCCACCAATGTCCATCCCCTCCCTTGCCCACATCACCCTGCTGGACGCTGCTAGTCCCCAGGGAAGGAATTAAGCCAGACCCTGGGGAGCTCAGCTCCAGAGCCATGCCTGGGAGCACCGAACCACAGCTGGCAGGTGTTGAGGGTCTCTCCCCGCATCTCCAGGACTTCTCTGTGGTTCCCTCCCATACCGAAGTCCTGGAGAGAGGCGGCATTAGTACAGAGCATCCCAGTTAAGCTGCCTGCTGGAGGTTTCAGGGAAGCCTCGGTAATTTGCTGTGGCTCCCAGCCCCGCGGCAGAAGGCTTCGGCTTGCTCTGCCACACCAGTTTGAAGGCTCAGGCACACTTTGTGGGGTATCAGATTTTACAAGGAGTTTTCAAGGCTCTAAGCATCTCTGCTTCTGCTTTGCTGCAGCCTGCCAGCTTTTTTGACAGTGCTGAGTATTTATAGGCAGCAATATGATCAGATGGGGGGGGAAAGCGAGGGAGGAGCTGCCAAATTTTCACTGGGACAAAACCAGGGCAGAGTCAGGAGAAGACAGCTTGGATTTTTAGGAGATTCGAACCAATCGGGGAGATTGAGGCCTCCTAAAACTAACGTTCACAAAAAACATGTATTCTAGTAAGCTAGGCATGCAAACACACAGTATGGAAAAGGCCAGCGAGGCTCTAAATTGGGGATCTCTACAGGTGAAGCATCACTAACCAAGCGCCTACATCAAGACTTTTAGTGGGACAAATTAAAAATAAACACGTTACAAAACTCAAGAGTGGTGCAAGATTGGAAAGGACCGCTTTACCAGTTTGGTTCATGCCCAGAATAACCTATTCAAAGAGAGTCCTGCACTCCAGAGGGTTAAAGGCTCATTAATTGCATACCTCCTACTGTTAACACTCTCAGCCGCTCCTTGAACACTGCAAGATCTGGGGTGGGCAGGGAAGGGGGTGCAGAAAGGGAGAAGATAGAGAGACGCATTCAAAGTTAGTAAAAAAAAAACCACCTGGAACCGTGAAAACTAGTCATGGAAAGCACAAGTCAAAAAAATACAGTATTTAAAATACAGTCAAAAACCATCAGAGGCAAAAGGGCTGGGATGGAGGATGACTAAGCACTAGTCGGAAAAGAAAACCTGGTGGAAAGTCCGGCGAGAGGAGGGAGGAGTAGGGAGGGGAACGGGGGACATCACTGGGGAGCAGTTGAGCTGCATGGTTTGAGATCTCCTCTCACGCGCACACCTCAGACGGGAGACAGCCCAGCGTGGCATCTTCACCTGCTACGACCAAAAGGCATCATCCCATCACACTGCATCAAGGGGAGCGTTATCCTCTGCAGAGCAGGGAGCTGCCTCCCACCAACATCTGCTCCTGGAGGGTTTTGCTCTGCTCATCGCTACTGGGAGGATTTCAGGGTCGGCCCCAAGGAGGCACCACTGCTGCCCATGCACGGGCAGAACGGGAACCAGGGTATTAACGAGCAGGCCGTTAATGAGGAAGCCCAACAGTGAGGCAGGCACGCACGATGCCATTATTTCTCGAGTATGCTCGGTGCAGGCAGGAGCGCCAGGACGCCGTGCCGGATGCAGGCAGGGCTGCCGGAGCAGCAGGCAGCGCGCGTCACCGGAGCGCGCTCCCCAGCTAGGTTAGGTGACCCGAGTGCCTCAATCTCACCTGGGTTACAAGAAAGGCTTTGGAAACACTTCTTCTTTTGGTTATCAGGGAAAAGTCATACATTTAGGTGGGATGTTTGGTTAGCAAGGTCCCAAGCTGGGGAGAGGGGAGGCGGCAGTGTTCCCGGCCCATCTCCCCCGCAGGGGCTCGCCTGGCTCTTCCTGAGCTGGAAGACGATTTCCATCAATTTCCCTGGGCAAGAGGCAGGAGCAGCTGGCTTCCACAGAGAGACAGACAGACAGACGGATGCTCAGACACACACCGCCTTCCACGCACAACCTGGATTTCAGTGTGCTAAGGTATTATTTCCTTGGACAGGTCACATCAAGTTCTGCAGTCATCTTGTCCTTGTTTTACAACACTTACCACGCCAGACCAGCTGCAGTAGAGGACCAGGATGAGATTATTTTGGTTTTTAAAAAGAAAAGACAAGATTAAGAGGAATTTGGTGGCTCCGGCCCCACCACTCGTCAGACCAAGTACCCCCAGGCAGGCTTTCCTCCCCTTACATTTTCTCCAAAGCTCACACTGCTTAATCTAAAGAGAGCTTCCAAACCAGATCCAAACCAGTTGCTAAACAAAAGGCAATTGAGAAGAAAGATCGATTTCTGAGATTAACCATGCAACTCCTTTGAATTACAGCACTGCCCGGCCACAGTTTAAGCTGCTTGTGGCAGAGCTCACACCACAAAAGTTGACCTTTTAGGATTTCACTGCTCAGAAAGACGAAACAAGATTGTTTCCAAGTTTCAAAACTACTCTTGTTATTAACTGCTCTGTCAAGTGTTAAGAAAGACTCTTTCAAAGCAAAAAAAAAGCCAGCAGGATCTGCTTAGAAATTGGCTTTCCCTGCCACAAGCAGGCAACACCCGATCTTGGACTCAGCCAATGCTCTGCCCACACTGCACCAGCTCTGCTCTCCTCCCCTCCTGCTGAGCGCTGTTTGCAAGCTATGATCGCCAAGTTGTATTTTAAGATTGACCTGATGAGGTTTTCCAGGATGAGGATACCAGGGAAAGTCTACTCAGTATAAATAATACTTAGAGCAAGATAATAAAGCCTCCTTTGACTAGGCACAGCCATTTCAGTCTGGGGTCCCACCACAGAACACAACCCCAGCATGAGCTATCGGCTGATCCCAGCAGAGCTTGTTCCCAGGACTCATTATTTCCTACCAATTCATGGATTCCTGGTAATTAAATCAACACCAGGAACCACAATGACAAATATGTTAGTACGAAAGCCACAAAGAAAGAGAAATTTCACTTCAGGCCTGGCTCAGACACAGAGATCACGGGCTGAGATTCTCTTCCAACTGATGCCTCGGGACTAGCCGTGCCTGAACACTTTCCACCGTGGCAAGCCAGGCTGGGTCACACTGCTGGGCTCGTGACCACTCACCCTGGGGGAGCAGGAGAAATGGAGCTTATACTACATTACCCAGATTCTGTTACAGCTGTGACGATGCTGTCAGCCCAGCTCTGCAGTCGGGGCTCCAAGGGAAGACCTGCTCTTGGATCACTTTGAGCCCTTGGGCTCTTCATCCTCTGAAGCAAAGATGCTGCTGGAGCACACCTTGCTTCAGAGGAACCACGTGGTCAAAGCAGAAGAAAAGCCCTCTGAACTGACCATCCCCACTGAAGCAGTCCTCCGAGTTCAATGCCAAAGCAGAAACCAGGAAGGAGCAGTATCCCTCCAGGGTCTGTACTGGGACCAGTACGGCATAGATAGTGGGTTTGAGGGCACTGTCAGCCCTTGGTGCAGGTGACACCACGCTGAGTGGTGCAGTTGATATGCTGGAGGGAAGGGATGCAATCCAGAGGGACCTGGACAGGCTGGAGGAGGGGCCCCTTTGAAGTTCATGAGGTTCAACAAGGCCAAGTGCATGGGTCGGGGCAATCCCCAGTCCCAGCACAGACCTGGGGATGGATGGATGGATGGATGGATGGAGAGTAACCCTGAAAAGAAGGACTTGGAGATGCTGGTGGATGAAAAACTGGACATGAGCTGGCACTGCGCGCTTGCAGCCCAGAAAGCCAAACGTAGCCTGGGCTGCATTCAAAGAAGTGTAGCCAGCAGGTCAAGGGAGGTGCTTCTGCCCCACTTCTCCATTCTCCTGAGACCCCGCCTGGAGCACCGTGTCCAGCTCTGGGGTCCCCAGCACAAGAAAGACATGGACCTGTTGGAGCGGGTCCAGAGGAGGCCACAAAAATAATCCCGGGGCTGGAAAAGCTCTGCTGAGCAGAAAGGTCGAGAGAGTTGGTCGTGTTCGGCCTGGAGAAGAGAAGGCTCCAGGGAGACCTTACTGCAGTATTTAAAGGGGGCTGATAAAAAAGGTGCAGAGAGACTTTTTACCAGGGCCTGTAGCGACAGGAGATGGGGCAAGGGAATTGAGGTGAAAGTGGGTAGGTCTAGATTGGACAGAAGGAAGAAATGTTTTACGGTGAGGGTGGTGAGACACGGGAGCGGGCTGTCCAGAGAAGCTGTGGATGCTCCATCATTAGAAGTGTTCAAAGTCAGGCTGGAGGGGGCTTTGAGCAGCCTGGTCTAGTGGAAGGCGTCCCTGCTGGTGGTGGGGGGCTTGGACTAGGTGACCCCTGAAGGTCCCTTCCAACACAAACCACCCTGTGAGTCTGTGACTTACTGAGTGGCATGGTAACTCTGGTCCCCACACCCAGCTCCCTCTCCTCAGGAGGGAGAGCAGTCACTGCAACCACTTGCAGCCATCAGCTCTGGATTTCGGGCAGATCCAGCTCTCCTCTCAAAAGGGAAACATGTCCACTAGGCACAGGGCTTCAGCTGCTCGGCTTCAGCAGGACCGTAGTGCCCATAATAGAGGCCAAAATCCCTGAGCTAGAAAAGGCTCTCCTCACCCTTTCCTCTCCCCAGCCACTGGGAGTGGCTTCAAAGTCACCAGAAAGGTCTCCCTGTTCCCCTCGCAGGGCCCACCAAGAGCACTTGTGCCCTCTCCTGCACCTGGGTTCCTGGCCATCATCTCCCCACCTCTTCCCATCAAAACCTCCCAGGCACAGGGCTTGCTCAAACCCAGAGCCAGCCGGCCCCCAAGGCACAGCCAGGGCTTGGTCCTCCAGACAAGCACATCCGAAGTCCAGACCTCCGGGTGAAGCAGATTCCCCATCATCCAGCAAGTTGGGACAACCAAAACCTAATCCTTCCCTACCATTCCCAGTACACGTTGTCCTGTATGAAGGTCCAGCAGGTCCAGGGCTGGTGTCCCTGCACTGGCAGCTGAACAAGGAATCAAGATCATTTACATGCACCATACGTTCTGATCAGCTGTTTCAGTTGTGCAAGGTTAGTAATCATTACTGCTGCTCTACTCTAAGTTAGAAGCATGCCTCTCGAGCGCTCGTAGTGCCAGGGTAACAACCCTTGGAAAGCACCAGCAAGGTGAAAGAGCTCAGCGCCGCGACCTTGTTCTAGCTAGAAGAATGGCAGCGTAACACAGAGATCAAATCTAAAGCACGTTGAGAGGCGCTGAGTTTAAGCACTTACAGATTAGGATTTCAAGTCCTAGGCACCACACACACTTCTGTGCAACACTCATGCATTTTTCACTCAAAAGCATTGGGATTTCCACCTCTCTACTCGGATGGGAACACATCCCAAAGCTTCCTTGTTATGATCACCAGCAGGGACTTATAGGTCAGTCTTGGCAAAAGGGGGGAAATTAAGGGATTTACAGACGCTGCAGCAAGCTGGGAGTGAATGAGGGCAGGGCATCGCTGCAGGAGCACGCCAAGAGGCGCTTTTCAGCCCCACAGAGATGAAGCCAGCCCATTTCCCCCAGCTCTTGGGGTCCCCAAAAGCAGCACTGGAGCTGAGGGAACAGACCTCCAGCTCTCACCAACACAAAACCTCTCTGCTTCGCATTTCCAGAAGATTCTCCAATTGCTTCCACCCCTGGATGAGCGAGTTCAGTGACATAATTAATTGGCATCGGATGGAGGCGAAACATGAGCCGGGCAATAGGGTTTTGGCATAAGACCCATTCACGGTGACAGCCGGAGGGGGGCAGAACTGCTCCACAGCAGCCGGTTGACTATAAATTTAGAGTGATCATTACTAAGGAAACTTAAGACCTTTCCCCCCTTTCTGGTGAAGCAATCTACCTATAAAGCTGTGAAAGAGAGAGGAGCTCAAGCAATGCAGCACTAACTGCTCTCAAAGCCCTCACCCAGTTTGTCTGTGGATGTGATAATATCGGCTGGAAGGGAGGAGTCCAGATCTGCATCCAAGATGCCCAGTGGGTCGAGTTGTGCTACATGATGCCCTCGTATCTATGAAATGGGCCAGGAATGGAAAGGAGAACAGGCACCAAGAGGGAGGGGGGAAAGGGAGAAAAACAAAAGAGGGGAGGGGTAAAAAAGTTAAATTACATTAGAATTAATTTGCAGAGTAATTCTCACCGACGTTTGGAGAAACAGTTACTGGCGCATCATCAAAATTTACACAACTAATGCCGAGAGGATCAAGCTTTGCAATGTGATGACCCCTGACCTGGAAGCAATAACACAGATTAGTCATTAAAACAAGTTAATTGAAGAGACATTCCTTAAAAAAAAAAAACCACCCAAGTCATGCACAGTTGCCCTCTTTACATTTTCAGCAGAGCCACCCCAATTTCTGGCTGCCAACTAAAGCCTGGAGAAGTTGTGTTTACTTTCAGCTACAGCACGTAGAGGTGTGAGTGCCACCAGCTGCCAGGACCACTCTGCTCTGTCTGAAGCCAGGCTTCGGCAGGGCGAGCAGGGGGAGAGCGATCTCCTTCACAGCAGAGACCTTCCAGAGCCGCGGTCCAAGGGTCTCCCACCACCTGCCTGGTGTCCAACCTGAGCACCTCCTCTCTACAGATGCAGTAACTCCACACTGATGGTTTCCTCCTAAGCATCATGGCAAGTGAAGAGGCAATTTTGCAGATTTTGGAAGATCTAGGTGCTCCCCTGCCAACGTGGCAGAGAAAACAAGCATTGCCACCAGCAGCAGTAGCTTCTGAAAGGCAGAGAAACTTGTCCGAGGAACATCTGCCTGTCTGTGCTATTAGAGGTCAGCAGCTCACAGCAACGTTTGGGAGAGAGAAGCCTACAGCAGGGCTTGGAGCACCCTTCTGGGAAGGGGCAGGTGTGGAAATACCAAAGAGCTTTGGCACCAAGCCGGCTCCCGGCAGCAGCAGTCAGGCCAAGCGTCACCATGCTGGGTTTGAATCTGCATCAGGAGCCCCAGAGAATAACGAAAGGTAATGAGGAGTTCTGCTTTTCGCCTTCACAGGAGAAGGTGCCCACAGACAGACCCCACCACATCTCGCTGGGCAAACTCCATTCATTTCAGCAGCCAGCACTGTCCAATTGGCAAGCCAGTTTATTTCTTCACAGCTCCTGCTCTCGAAGCTTCAGGCTCAGCCATGGTGGGAGCAGGGCAGGAAACACTACTGCCACGGTAGAGAGCGTGGTGCCTTCTTTACGCTGTGAAAACGATACTCCTTGGCCATCAAATCTGTTACCAGTTAGAAAAATCATATATGAGGGGATTACTAAACCTCTGGTACAAACCAGACATACTGATCTGACCTTATTTACCAGAAAAGCATTCCTATTCAGAGTATCCCAAGGAGATTTTAGGAAAGGATTTTTGTGGTCTTACCAGCCAAAGAGCCTGAAATCAGCCATTGACATTGAGGCAAACTGCTAAGAAAGCACCGATCTCCCTCCGTGCTCTCTGCAGGGCCAGATGACGATGTGCCCGAGCACTGGTGGCCACACGGAAAGCCCTTTTTCTGGGCCAGCATTGTCTGGGAACAATTTGCTTGTCTGCCTTGCAACAAAGCACGGGGGCCAGCCCATCATTTAGCAGTCGGCAGGACGCACGCTCACCCCGCTGTTCCCCATGGCCAGGATGCTTTCAGCACGACCAGGAGGCCACTTTGTCGGGCAAGCAGCTTAGAGCTGGGGGGTCTGGTGGCTTTGGGGTCTACTCTGCGGTTTGCAGGTACACAGCAAATCCTCAAATCAGTGTGGAAGCGAGGAGAAGGTCTTTTCCCCCATAGGAGCCATGCTGCTCATTATTCTCCACGTGCAACAAAGTCAGGCAGATTGTCTTCCCCCAACCCAAAACAAGAGCACAGCAGGTATTTGCAGGAAGCACCACGCTGGCAGGCCCCGACCCTGATACAGGACTTCAGCCACCCGGTCATCTGCTGTAAAAGCAGCACAGCGAACTACGCACGGCCCAGGAAACTACTGGAGTGCATTGAGGACAACTTCCTAGCACAGGCGACGGAGGGCCTGACCAGATGAGAGGCACTGGCGGACCTGTGGCTCACTAATGAGGGAGAACTTATCACAGAGGTGAAGACTGGAGGTAGCCTGGGCTACAGCAATCATGCCCTGGTCAAATTCTCAGTCGTGACAGGTACAGGGCGGGTGAAAACCAGTCAGGACCCTAAACCTCAGAAAAGCAAACCTTCGGCTGTTTAGGGCGCTAGTGCATGGGATCCCTTGGGAAACTGCCCTCAGAGGCAAGGGAGCAAACCGGAGCTGAGAGATACTGAAAGATATTTTTCTTAGGGCACAAGAGCTCTCAGTCCCGACGTGCAGGGAGTTGGGCAGGGGAGGCAGGAGGCCAGCTTGGCTCAGTCAAGACTTCTTAGCCAAACTTAAACGCAAAACCAAAACGCATAGGCAGTGTAGACAGGGATACACATCCTGGGGAAGTGATAGGGATATGGCCCAAGAGGGGAGTGCAGGGAGGGGGGATCAGGAAAGCCAAGGCACAGCTGGAGCTGAACTTGGCCAGGGATGTGAAAAATAACAGAAGGGGTTTCTCCAGGTACACAGGACAACAAAGGAAGATGAAAGAAACTGTAACCCCCTGATGAGTGAAATGGGAGACCTGGCTATAACTGACATGGAGAAGGCTGAGGGACTAAGGACTTTTTCACCTCGGTCTTCACCAGCGAGTGCTTTAGCCACGCCACCCAATTCACGGAATCTAAAGGCAGGGACTGGGACAACGAAGTACCACCCACCATAGATCAGGTTCAAGACCATATAAGGAAACTAAACGTGCACAAGTTCATGCAACCTGATGAGATGCATCCAAGGATCCTGAGGGAAATGGAGGATGAAGTTGCCAAGCCCCTATCTGTTGTATTTGATAAGTCATGGCAGTCCCGTGAAGGTCCCAAGTGACTGGAAAAGGGGAAACATACCCTCCATTTTTAAAAAGGGAAAAAAGGAAGACCTGTGGAACTATAGGCTGGTCAGTCTCACCTCTGTGCCCAGCAAGATCGTGGAGCAGATCCTCCCGGAAACCATGCTAAGGCACATGGGAAACAGAGAGGTGACTGGTGACAGCCAACATGGCTTCACTGAGGGCAAACTGTGCCTGAGAAATTGATGGCCTTCTATGACAGGGTTACAGCATTGTAAGGGAAGAGAGACTGATGGCATCTACCTGGACTTGTGTGAAACACTTGACACTGTCCCGCATGACATTCCTGTCTCTAAATTGGAGAGACATGAATTGATGGATGGGCCACTCTGTGGGTAAGGAGTTGGCTGGACAGCTGCACACAAAGAACTGCGGTCAACAGATCAATGTCCAAGAGGTGACCAGTGACGAGTGGCGTTCCTCAGGGGTCAGTACTGGGACCAGTGCTGTTTAACATCTTTGTCGGTGACGTGGACAGTGGGATTGAGTGCACCCTCAGCAAGTTTGCCAACAACACCAAGCTGCATGGGGCGGTTGATATGCTGGAGGGAAGGGATGCCATCCAGAGGGACCTGGACAGGCTGGAGAGGTGGGCCTGTGCGAACCTCATGAAGTTCAACCAGGCCAAGTGCAGGGTCCTGCACCTAGGCCTAGGCAACCCCCGGCAGAGCACAAGCTGGGGGAAGAATGGATTGAGAGCAGCCCTGACGAGAAGGACTTGGGGATACTGGTGGATGAAAGAAATGATTACGACCCAGCAATGTGCACTCACAGCCCAGAAACCCCCCGCAGCCTGGGCTGCATCCCCAGCAGCCTGGGCAGCAGGGCGAGGGGGGGATTCTGCCCCTCTGCTCCGCTCGGGGGAGACAGACACCCCGCTCTGGGGCCACCAACAGCAGAAGACACGGAGCTGTTGGAGCAGGGCTGGAGGAGGCCCCGGAGGTGCTGGGAGGGCTGGAGCCCCTCTGCTGGGAGGACAGGCTGAGAGAGCTGGGGGGGTTCAGCCTGGAGAAGAGAAGGCTCCGGGGAGACCTTGGAGCCCCTTCCAGTCCCTCACGGGGCTCCAGGAAAGCCGAGGAGGGACTCTGGAGCAGGGAGGGGAGCCACGGGACGAGGGGGAAGGGTTTTACACTGAAAGGGGGGAGATTTAGATTAGATGTGAGGAAGAAATTGTTTGCTGTGAGGGTGGTGAGCCCCTGGCCCAGGTTGCCCAGAGGAGCTGTGGCTGCCCCATCCCTGGAGGGGTTCAAGGCCAGGCTGGACGGGGCTTGGAGCCACCTGGGCTGGTGGGAGGTGTCCCTGCCCAGGGCAGGGGGGTGGGAACCAGAGCATCTTTAGCATTCTATGCTTCAAAAAGAAATAATGACTTGGAGATGCAACCACGGCTACAATTAAGAAGCCATCACTACTGCCGCAGCAGTGCAGGGTCACTGCTCACCTACAATTACAGGGACAATCCAGCTCAATCCAATTAAGAAATTAATTGCCTGGTGTTTTAAGTAGGTTACCCATCACAGGTGGGGTTTCCTCCTGCCTTCCTACTCTTTTGTACCTACACTGTGCTGAACTTCCACACCTGGACACCCCACTGTAGCTAAAGCCCTACAGTGATACTGGGGTAGGAAGGGAGGTGGATTTCTCACTGCAGGCAGCTTAGAAAAATACATCCAAGAGCTATCACTTCTCAGCGCTGCCATTCTGAGACTGAGGAAGTGACGGGAATGCAGAAGAGGTTGTGGATTTTGTCTTCATATTGCTGACTTGGAGTTGCTGCCTCCAACGACATCAGTCACCACTTGTTTGAACTTGGCGTCTGCCCACATGTTCCCCCAGCAAGAGCTGCACAGCCTTTAGAAACGGCCTGCCAGGATCCACCCGAGCTGGAGAGAGCTGGCCAGGTAGTCACCTCCGATGAACTCAGTCACGAGGGAAGACGCAGGTCCTCACAAACATGTCCCAGCTTCCTCCTCTTAAAGAAAAGCAGGGCAGTGCCCCAATGTTGACATTGGCACATCGGCTGCAGAGACAGGCAGGGCAGGGTAGGGGCACTTTCTTCAAGCCGGAGAGCAGGGTCAAAGCTGGGCAGACCTTTGGACTTGCCCAGTGCTGCAGTTCTTGCCTTAACCTGTGGCCTTGTACATTGGATTTTCCAATCTGGATTTTATCTGAGCAGGAACACGACCTGCAGTGGGTGCTTCTTTGCAGGAATAGGTGAGAAGACCGTGGTCACACCTCCACAGCAGCTGGGTTTGTTAACTTCGCACCACAGCCCCAATTAAAGCTCCCACACTTGACAAACCAGAGTGCAACCAAAGGTGAAAGGATAACACAGATGTAGAAACACATTTAAATGTCATCTCAAGTTAAAATATTTGCTGGCCTCCCCCAGCCAGAGGATGTTTCCTTCCTTGTTTCTCCCAACAGGCTGACTTTGGCAGCATCAAAGTTGCCCAGCGGCAAATCTGAGTTGCAGCCCAGCAGCACCACAGCCCTCTTCCCAGTTGCAAATCGCAAGGAGGTATTTCCTGAACTTTTATTTTAGGACCTCAGAAGTTCTCTCAGCAACATGGGGGAAGCAGGATGGGGGTCCCACACCACTGCTGAGCAAGGCAGAAGCCCACAGCACAGCAGCATCATTCCAGCAGCCAGCAAACCACCCTGCTCAGAGAAGATCTCCCCCTCCCTGCAAACCTAATTGCTCTATTTGGGTGACAATAGCTTTAATCTTCCCATTGTCCATCAAAGCATCAGCTGAGCTACTGCCCTAAGGGATCAGCAGCTCCTGTTAAAAACCAGTCAGTCCAGCACTCATCCTGCATGCTCATCATGCAAAACACGTGCATCAGCCGCACTAACCCCAGCCCACCTCAGCCACCACATGCTCCTCCACGGAGGACATGCTCCTCCTCGGCACAAAGCTCATCTCCTTACCTGATATGCCCTGATGAGAGATTGCACTGCGAGATGGTCCTCCACCAGTTTATCTACGTTGGGCTGTGCTTGAACCAGGAACTGGGCTTGGGACAGCGTGGAAAGGCTGGTACTCAGTGGAGGGGGGCTTTGGTAAGCAGTGCCTGGAGCAGCTCCGGCATTGGCATTGCGAAAGAAGATGTCCCACGACTAGGAAAATGGAAAGAAGAGAGGCGAGAGGGTCATTACCTGCAACCCAAACAGCTCCTCACTCGAGGTTACTGGGGTCTCAGCTCTATTGCCACAGCAGAGAGAGAAATCCCCCGGGGGCAGAGCTGCCTCCTCCCTGGCACCCCAGCCCTACACAGCCACTGCCGAAGGCACCCACCTGCCTTGGACAGGAGAACACTAAAGCTCTCCCACTATTCCAATTACACCATTATCCCACTTCCCATCCACCTGGATTGCTTCTTTTGGCATGAGACCGTCCCCAGAGCCCCCCCTCCCTCTGCAGCAGCACTCAGGACAGGACACAGGTGACACCCCTCGCCTGGCTCGCCTACTGAAACCTCTGAGCAACGAGCCCCAGCCTGGTCTTCAGGCTCTAGTTTCCCTCCCTCCAGGGCAGGAGACTGTCCTCTAAATACTGACAATATTTCCTGAAAAATATTTTTGCCCTCTAATCAAATACACTTTTCCATGGTCTAAATGGCCTGAGACCCAAGTCCCAGTGTAAGCCGTGTTGTCCAACCCTCAACCAACAATGGCTTTTTTCTTTTTCTGCCTCCTCTCCAATTTTTCCCCATCCCTCAGCGACACCAGCACTATGTGGATACTCCCATGCCAGCTCTCCCATGCCCTTAGCGAGCCAGATACCCCCTCTGCTCCTGTTCCCCTCTGCAGATGGGTGTTAAGAAAACAAAGGAACCCCCCGACAAAAAAGCCCTTCAACAGACATGGTGCAACTTTGTGGTACTTATCCATCACTGCCTAAAGAGGCCAGAAGCGTCCCAGGCCAAACTCAAGTTAAACTGTCTACTTGGAGAGGCATCTACAGGCATAGGGAAGGGGAGAGACCAGCAGAGCAAAGTCCCAGACACGTCCTCCCATCACGCTCTCACCCCTGCCCACTTCCCACGTGCCACTGAGTGATAGCAGAAGACGAGGGCAAGGCAGAGCGGCATCTGCGTGCCTGCACCTACCCAAGACACCAGCTAGAGCAAACAAATCCCATCAGATTCACGCACTGGTTTCAGCCCAAGGGTCTCTCCGCCAACTGGGAGCAAGAGCCCAGCACTCAGCACCCTGCGTGCTCCTGAACCTCATGTCTGCATCACCCAGCCTCAGTGATGCAGAGATGGGCAAAGTGCTGCCCTACCCGAGTCGGAAAGAGCCATGAGAGCAGCTCCAGTGGTGGTTTGGGGCAGAACAAGCAGCTTTTGTGCCCTGGTAGCAGGGCAGAGGTGACTGAAAACCTAACCTTTGCCAGAGGAGCACCAGCTCTCCCCCTTCCATGGAGCTCCTCCAGCTGCAGCACCCATCACATGCCCCAGGAAGCTATTTCCAGCACGGGCCTACCCAGACACCCCATCACACGGCTGCGCGAGGTGACTAAATTTAGAAACAGGTCACTGAAGGAACATAAATAAAATCTGGAACAATTTGGCATGGTAACTGATAAACAATAGCTCCCCCAAAGGAAAAATGAAAAACAAAAAAAAACCAAAAAAAAAAGAAAGCAAAGCCGGAAAACACCCAATCCTGTTCTGACTGTTGTCTGCTAAAGGAAATTTCATCTGGAAAAGACGGAGAGCTGCTTTTTGTACGATCCTTACTCCTGGCCACTGGTGAGAGCACCCCAAGCCCCTTCCCTTCCCCAGGCTCACAGAACTCATGGGTGCCCCAGAAGCCATCGGCTCCTGGGAGCAGGAGGGACAAGTACCCCAGGATGGGCTCTGTGCCCTTGGGGTGGGGAGGAATCTGTCCGGCTGCTTTGCTTGGTGGTTTCAGGTTGATTAACGTGCCGGAAAATAAAGACAGACAAGAGAAAGGGAGCATCTGCTAGCCCAGGGAGGGGGGTGGCAGCGATGCTGGGGGACAGGGACAGAGCCAGGAGGCAGAGGTGTTGCCTTTATGACCTTCTCCCTTCTGACATTCAACACGGTTAACCTCCTGGAGATGCAATTTGCTTCTGTTCTGAACGAAAAAGTTCATTTTAAGCTCTCCAAACAAGGTGTGGCACCGGCTGCGTCAGCTCAGGCACTTTCACTAAATGCTTTATTGCCCAACATAATTACAGAGTATTTCAGGCTACCTGACCGCAGGCTTTGCCCCCAGTGAAGGCTGTGGCCCTGATAAGAGCTATAAAAACATCAACTTTCAAGTTGCTGATGTGGTTTCAAATTCAAGGGTATTCAAGGGCCGTGCCTGGGGTTTCTGGTCACCCATGGAGGTGTCTCTGGAGCTCACGTATCCCACGGGAGAGGCTGAAGAGCCCCATCAGCCTTATCCTGCTTTATTGCAGGAAGGAGGACTTTGCCTTAATCCAGCACTTGCAGAAGGTAAGAGCAGTAATAAAGCTCATCAGGTTATTCCCTTCTGACCCTCTCTGCGCCCACGGCAGCCCTGCGAGCATTCCTACAGTTCCTATACCCTACATATAAAGATAGGGTATAATACATATATATATATACACACAGGGTATAAGAGAGGTCAGATTCACCTCTTTTTTACTAAGAGGTCCCAAAGCTTTTATCTCCCCGCTCCTCGGTGCGCAGGCAGTGCTCCTCGTCTCGGTATGCTAAATGCTCCCAGGCCCCTGCTGTGACTGTCCCACAGCCACGTGTCCCACCACAGCCACAGCACAAGGTGTTAGCCCGGACTGACCTTCCCAGCACTCCTTTGTGCTGCTGCTCATGCGCCGCCAAAGCAGGATGGAAGAGGCAGCTGACTGCACCAAGCCTGGATAGTTCAGGCTTTAGAGGGATTTTGAGCTCAGCTCTGAGAGCAGAGCTCACCCCAGGCTTCTCTGCTGAGAACAGCCCCCAAAACAGCTCCCCAAGTGAAACCAGCATCTTTCACCTCATTTATCAGACTCGGTTCCTGGAGAAGGCTGTGAGTCCCAGGCTCCGCCACAAAACTGGCTCAGAGGTCAGACGCAGAGCAGAGGGAGAGGCGTGACATCTCCCACCCGCTGCAGGGCACCTCAAATTGGGCTGGGGCTGCTCCAGGCTGGGAGGTGCACAAGGGAGATACAGCCTGTGTCCCTGCTCCTTCTCCTGCCACATACTCCAGGGGACAGAAAGCACCAATCAGGCATGCTCCGCACCGCGGGCAAGCCACACAGGACCTCCCGCTGTGGCAGGGAGAAGAGGAGGAACACTCAGAGCTTAAGACAGGAAGAGCAGCCGGAACCAAATTTACAGCTGAGCGTAGGGAGTCAAGCAGCGATGGATCGGTTCAGGCTCTGCACATCGCCTTGTGCCTTATCAACAGAAGCAAGTTCTCTGGGGTGCCTGCTTTTGAAGATGGAGGATGAAACCCAAACATTTCCAACTCCTAAGCGATATTCTTACCAAATTCAGACTGGGCCCCTATTTGCGAGCACGACTGCAAAGGACACAAAAGCACCACCCAGGGCCAGGCACGGGGCTCTGGCCCCGCTGAAGGTTGTGGGCTCCTGCTGTCATGTCAGCAAAGCTGTGGTTACACATCGCAGTCTACACACATTGTGGTCATAAAACCACTTTCAATATAAAAATCAAAACACTGGCATATTGAGAAGTCCGTGTTAAAGGCTATGCGATGTGCATACATATGGAGAGAACTGTATCCCTTTACACCAGCCCAACCTGAACACGGGGGCTGTTGTTCAGGAATGCTAACCTTGTCGCAGATGTATGACTGTGGGTATCATCTACCCGCAGTCAAAGCTCTCCGGCCACCCGCCCTGAACCAAGACACTCAGGGTCCTGGGGAGATGGTGTGGGCTGTGACAAGCATTGCTAGCAGCCAGCACCGTACCCCCGTCGGCAAAGAGGGGGGTGGGAGGAGGGAAGTGGTCCCAGGAGCGAGCAGCACTCCCTCTGCCGCAGCCCACAGGCACCCTCGCCTCCTCTTTCCCCAGCTCTGCTCCTCCTTACTCATCGGAATCAGAAAATGGAGTTCAACTGAAGTTTAGCTCACGAAAAAAAGCCTAAAATAGCTTTAAAAAAAAATTACACTACTCTAAACACTTAAGTATATTCTACAGCTTAAACCACCAGTGTTTGCACAGAGGAAGTGAATTCATTTTGCTCAGCTGGGACGGTCATGCTGGCTGAAAGTCTTGTAGGTTTTGGTGACACCAGCAAAGAAAGCCCTTGTGAAGACCTAGTGAAGGTCTTGCCCTCACTAGCAAAAAGCAGCACGGCAAGGTGCAGCTGTCCTCTGCTCTGTGCACAGAACAGATAAGCCACAGCTGGGTCCATGTGACTGCCCAGCTTTTTTTTTGGAACTCCACCCTCGGATCTGACCCTACATCTACCAGGGTAGAGGCCAACGCTTATCAGGGATAGGGGTGACATACTCCGCTGCTGCTTCAGGGGACGCAGGCTGATGGGGACCACTCACAAGCTGATAACCAGGGACGGCTGCAACCCCAATCCCACTGCAGTGGCTCGGTGTCTCAGCAGGGACAGGGTGAGCTGTGAAAAAGCGTGGAGAGGAGAAAGGGGCAAAGCCAGGAGCTAGGAAGGGATCTTGGTAAAGGGGTCACTGGAACGAGGTGGGATCCACCCAGGAGAGATGAGTCAAGTATCAGTGCATTATCTGTCTAAGTGTGTCGGGGAGTAGCAGCAAAGTCCATGCCAAACCTCAGCTATCAACTCCACCAGGAGTTTTGGGACCGGGCATTGGATTTCATAAGATCAGTGGTTTGGGTTGGAAGGGACCTTCAAAGACCATCCAGTCCAACGCCCATGGTCTGGATCCTACTTTCTGACAAGTAGGATGTCACCTTGATTTTGGTTAAAAAGCAGTCTGTAAGACTTGCTTTTTACATCACTAGCATCAGGTTTGCTTCCTGGCAATGATAAGACCCTGCTTCATTTCACACTGATTTTCCTACTGCCACAAACCATCCCCAGATGCACTGGAGGCAAAATCTTATGTCAACTCCTGCACTGCTCACTAAGCACTCAGAAGTACTGCAAGGGACATCGATATCCAGGGGTGACTAATATACACTTGCAATTCTTCACCATAAACATTGGACTGAGGGCCTGGAGAGGTGGTGGGAGCGCCACCCCTGCACAGTGCTCAAAACTTAACCGCACGAGGCCCCAGCTGACATGGTGCAGCCACAAAGCTGAAGGCCACCTCCAAGCTGGCTATGCTGGGGCAGAGGCTCCAGAGGCTCCTTCCAACCTAAACTCTCCCAATTTCTTCAGCTGAGCATGCATGAGGACTCCCGTTCAGCACTGCATGCACTGCCCACCTACAGGCTAGCTGCTGAAGCTCCAGAGGCTACATTAAAGAGTAGACAGGACCAGAAGAGATCCAAGGTCTGGCCTCAGGACCCAAACACGCTTCCCAGTCAGCTGCCCCTGTTAGTCTTGATGTTTACTCTCACATCTGCTCAGAACGATATTCAAGACTGAGTAGGGTCTGTAGATCAAAGAGCCAGTATCAAACCATGAAGACCCTTTTCCAAAGGCACAACTGTGCCTGTCACTGGGACAAGCGCAGTATAACCCTCACTCGTTTTCAAATTAGACTACAGCATTTAGATTCATGGGTTTTAATTCAATATCCTGCCTCCAAAGGACTGGGCTGCATCACGTGCATGTGTTTGGGTAGCTTTCAAGTCACTATTTGACAAAGGGCACAACCCAAACCAACATACTTTGTGTCTTCCGAGTCTGTATTGCTTGGCTCAGCTACCTGTTTGCCTCAAAAGAAGCATAAAGTCAACGCTGTTTGTGAAAATTCAGCTTTGATCCTACCATAAAACCTTTACAGCACCCTAGAGGCTGTGTATTTTGGATGTGTGGGACCGGTGCCATCGCAAATACACTCAATGCTGATGCACATGTTGGGACATGAGATTCCTTACTCACTGTTGACTGCTCATTTAACCATCGCATCTTGGTTTGCGGACTGCTCATGTGCTACCGAATAAAGAAAATCCCTGCTCTGTATCAGGACGTGTATGAAACTGTCTTAAAAATCCCCTGGGTAATGCTGAGACTTAGTCACTAGAGGAACATTTTCCTTGTGAAACACTGGGGATGGGGAAAAAATGCAGTTGGGTTTCAGAAATCCTCTTCTCAGCTGAGCCCTCACCTGCTGGACTCTACGTTAGAGACATGGCCTTCTCCTCACTGGAGGAGCTTCAGTAATTCAGATCGAGACAGAGCTCTGCGCATACTGCCCACAGCCTGGGCGATTTCCCAGTTTTAAGTTCAGGAGCAGCTGGTGGGATAGCTACAGCCCACCTACCCCAACACGTAACTCAACATGTAACACCACCCGTGCCCGACGTAAAAAGGAAACCAGTGGAGAAAACCCTCTCTGCCTCCCCCCCATTCTCCACTCCAGAATAGATGAGCCATCAGAGCTGGAAAAATAAAGCATCGGAGCTCGTTAAAGATGGATTCCCAGGAGAAGCGATTCCTTGTGTCCGCTCGTGATCCAGGATGCTGCCTGCGTCCCACAAGGTGACGGCGTTCCCTTTTGAACAGAAAAGCTCCTCTTGGATCTTGCTCAAGGAATCGCTGATATTTCTTTTGGGCAAAGCAAGGCAGAAGGACCATCCACAACAATCTGGCCCCTCCGGCTGAATTCGATCCTCCCTGGGACACGTGCACTTACTTACCTGAACCCACTGCTCAGACACACAGAGAGAGAAGCGAAGGTGATATCCTGGTGAGGTTGCTCCTTACCTTATGTACACTTTTGGGATTTTCCAGCCAAGCATAATACATTTCCTCCACGTAGTTTGAACTAGTCCCACTCAAAAAGGGCTCAGCAGCCACCGGTGCGCTGTAGCACCTGATCTGTTGAAACGTCCTGGGTGCTGCCAGCCTGTGTTGGGAAATTGTCTTTACAGTCTGCGAGGCCGTCAACGGCCTCAGCTTTGCCGCACAAGTCCTTAAGTTAAGCATGTTTGTCCTGTCACCTCACGCAAATCCCTGCTGGGAGAGAAGGGAAAAATCAGTTAGAAATTACTGCAGAAGAGCAGAGACTAACCCCCCTTCACTCCCCATGAGCCCTGAGCACGGAGAACTGAGCTTAGGATCGGTTTTTAATTCAGGTAAATCCATCCATCCCGTCCCACAGCCAAGTCCCCAACAGCTGGGAAACACAGTTTTTCCTCAAGACACTTGGCGCAGCCAGGTCTGCCTCCCCTGCCCCTGCCAGCACGGCACCATCATCTCCCGACACGTTGGTGAAAAGCAGATTTTCTCGGTGGGGTACCCAATGCTGGCCTCAAACAAGCCACTGCACCTCAAAGCCACCTGCATCTTTTTATATCCAGCACCTTCCTACAAAATAAGGCACGTTTGATGGCGAAACACAGCCTGGATTAACAATGTAAGGCATCAGTTTCCCCCAGTGCTTTCCTCTTTAGTTCCCAGCCAACAACATCTACTCTTTTTCCAACAATAAATCCATAAAGTATTCTTTGATTTCTTGTGATCTTTTAATTCTTCCTCTGAGAATCCTCTTTTAGTTTGTTTTAAACAGGAAAATCCTCTATGAAACTCAGATTCCATCAAGAGCTGGACACTTAAGCCTTTCCATCTCCCATTTGCAGGGACATCGTACAAGTTTGAAGAAAAGCACTTTAAAGCACTGTGCCCAGAAAGGTGCTGGAAAAAACTTGTTACCAGCTGCATTTTAACACTGAATATCATGTTTTCCTTCACATCGAGCTGATCAAGCCTAGCAGGGCAAGCTCCTCCAGGTCTGTGCAAGCTGCAGGAAGACAGCTCTCATCACACCAACCCAGCATGGAAGCTTTTTCCATTGCCCTCTCTCCCAGGTAGAAGGTCTGGGCTTGGATTTTTGTTGCGTTATTCAACCTGCGACCACTCTGCTGGGCCAAGGTTTTCTTCTTGCTGTTTTCTGTTACGTGCACCAGGATAAAGCTGGGAAGAAACCGTCTACGGCAAAGACCCCTCTCAAAGTAGAGGTACGGTGGCGCAAAGCACTTCAGATGCCGGCTCCAGGACAGACCACTTTACCACTCCTTAAAAGCTCACAGCCAAGAAGGCCAATACAGTCCAAAGGCCCAGGGAGGGGCTCTCCCCTGCCCAGAGAACCCAGAAAAGCAACCTTGAGCTGGCGTGGGACCTCTCAAAGGTCCCCCAGCAACCTCCACCTCACAGCTCTTGGTGGGGTGCAAGGACCGTGCTCCTCCTTATACACATCTGACCGACAGCCACAGCCCAAGGGGAAGTGTTGGAGCAAGATCATCTCGGGGGAAGCGCTGGCACTTGGAGTCAGCTCTTCTTGAAAGGAAAGGAGCTACCCTTTCCACCCAGCTCCTCCCGCGAGAGTGGAACCCGAGGCTGGAGGGGACGCAACTGTCCAGTTTCCATATTCCCGACCAGTTTAACAAGCAGCATCCCAATGTCAAAGCAGCTATCATGCATTCACCAGACTAAAATGAAGCTTTGCAGTGGACTGGAGAAAAAAATACACCTTCGTTACCAGCATTTCATCAGCTGGGCTTCCAGATTTGCCTTGTAGAATTTAGTTCTGGCTACCTGGCACAGCAGCAGCTACGCTTCCGGCCTCAAAACACAAGATTTTGGTCCAAAGAGCCTGAGGAAGACCCAGGATCACTTTAATTCAGCCCAAGCGTTTTACAGATGTACCTGAGGGAAGGAGGGAAGATCACTCGTGCTTTCCACCCTGCTTGCTCACTTCTGTTCGCAGTCAAACAGGCAAGAAATGGCAGGCAGGTGCAGGACAGCGAGCGTGGCGGCACGAGATGCCTTCCCAGCTTACCCTCCTCAGAGTTCAGCAGCAAAACACAGGCAGATACTTCAGAGACCGGCTGAACGGCGTGTCAGCGCACAGGCAGGCACGCGGTAGGGGGAAAAAAAGCTTCAGGACGAAAGCGTGGGCGGCATCTCTGGCTTGGGTGTCTGGTTTCGGCGGTGCCACTCAGCAGCGTCCCGGTGACCTCTCTGGAGAACAGGGGTGTTAAGGCCAAGCTTTGCCCCAGAACGAGCAGAACCAGCCAGTCTCCAAGGGCCCCTCGCGGGGAGGGCTGGCTGCCCGAAGGCGCGGGAGGCCGTGGCGAGCCGGGCGCTGTTTCTGAGGTAAACCCCGTTAGCGCTAGCCGGCGGGGCGGGCAGGCGGCGGGGACCGCGCCCGAGACCGCCGCTGTGGGGTGACCCGAGGCTCGGGGAGGCGGCGACAGCTGCGGACGGGCCCGGGGACGGTGGCGCCCGGCCGGATCCCGTCCCAGCTTTCACCGAGAGGTCGAACAACGGGAAAACCCAACACACAGTGAGGAATGGCGGGGGGGGAAGGGGGGCGCGCGGCCCCACACACACTCGCGCGCGCCCCCGCCCCGCCTATCGCAGCGCCGCCAGGCGCCCAGCCGCCTCCCCATTGGCCGTGCGGGGCTGCCCGTCCAGCCGCCGTCCCGCCCCCCGCCCTGAGGCGCCCGGGTGGCGGCGCCAAGGACACCGGGGAGCGGCCGCGCCCGCGGCCGCGCCCGGCCCGGCGGGACCCGCGCCCGGCCCGGCGGGACCCTCCCCCCACCCCTCGGGCTTCGGGCTGCAGCCCTCGCCCAGGCCCTGCCCGGCCCGGCGCCGCCGCGGTACCCACCAGCCCGGCCCCTCCGTCCGCCCCGCTCCTGCCCCGGCTCTGACAGCGGCCCCAGCGCCGGCCTGCCCCGCCCGCCCCGCCCCGCGCTGCGTCACCGCGTCGCCACGCCCCCCACGCTGTGCCGCCACGCCTCCCCCAGCGGGCGCGGCTCAAGGCGCCTGCGCCGCCGCCCCGCGCGCCGGGCGGAACCTCCAGGGGAGGGGCCAGGTGGAGGGGCGGGGATTGGGCGGGGCGGGGCGGGGCGGGGCGGGGCGGTCGCCATGGTTACCCGGCGCGGCCACCGCCTCGGGTGTGGGCATCCCCCATGGCCCGGGGACCCCGGCATGGCCTGGGGACCCCCCCAACGGCCTGAGGAGCTTCCATGGCCTGCCTGGGGACCTCTGCCATCACCTGGGGACCGCCAATGGCCTGGGGACCCCTTCCACGGCCTGGCGACCCCACCAATGCCTGGGGATGCCCGCTGTGCCCTGGGGACCCCTGCCACAGCCTGGGGACACTAGCCATGTCCTGGGGACCCCTCCGTGGCCTGGGGGCCCCCTGACGGCCTGGAGACCTCCACCATGGCTTGAGGACCTCCACCATGGCCTCGGAACCTCCACCATGGCTTGAAGACCTCTACCACAGCCTGGGGACCCCTACTGTGGGGACTTCTGCCATGGCTTGAGGACCTCACCGTTGCTGTGGACCCCACCACAGCCTGGGGACAGCCACCACGATGTGGAGGACCCCCTGGCATGATGGACCTCATGGCCTGGGGGACCTCAGGCCTTTGGGGACATCCTGACGTGGGTGAGAGCCAGCGGGCCTCGCCTCTGTGTGGGGGACAGGCAAGAGGCGGCTGTGGGCACAGGGCCCTCCCGGGGAATTTTGGGGTGCTGGCTGTTTCCTGGGGATGAGTCACAGCAGTGGCAGGAGCCGGCCAGCACTTTCGGGAAGTGAAACAGGCGCCAGGAAAACACCCTGACAGCCCGTGGCGACGCAAGCTTGGCCACGCTTGTCCCCAGCCCAGCCGGCATGGTGCAACCGCTGGCACTCCATGGACACGGGGCATGCAGCTGCTGCGGGGGGTGACGAGGAGTGTCCCCCAAGGCCGTGTCCCCAAAGACCGTGTCCCCAGGGCGGTGCAGGTGGGCATGGGGGACCGAGGGGGTATTGGGGCAGTGGGGACAGGAGGGGTGACGGAGGGCGCCGTGGGCAGCGCAGGAGGAAGCTGTGGGGAAATGGCGGAGCGGCAGCGCTTGCGCCACCAGCCCCTTCCGGGGCAGCTGTGGTCCCCAGCACTGACGAGGGTGGACGTCATTGTGGCCCCGGCGGGATGGGGGTGGGGCAGGCCCTGCTGCATCAGCACGGCCACCAAGAGCTGGCACGCAAGCACCAGCCCCACACATTGACCCCAGAGCATCCCCCCTGGTCTCTGCCCCACACACCAACTCCAGAGCATCCTCCCTGGTCTGCCCCACACATTGACCCCAGAGCATCGCCCCTGGTCTCTGCCCCACACACCAACTCCAGAGCATCCTCCCTGGTCTGCCCCACACATTAACCCCAGAGCATCGCCCCTGGTCTCTGCCCCACACACCAACTCCAGAGCATCCTCCCTGGTCTGCCCCACACATTAACCCCAGAGCATCCCCCGTGGTCTCTGCCCCACACACCAACTCCAGAGCATCCCCCCTGGTCTGCCCCACACACTGACCCCAGAGCACCGTCCCTTGTCTCTCCCCACATGTGGCCCCTTGCCCAGCCCCCCAGTGCTGCTCGGGGACAGCCATCTCCCCAGGCCTCCCAGTTTCATCCGAGGAGCTGGGCAAACCCGGGTGTTGCGAAAGGTGGAAATCCCGCTCTGACGGCGTTTCCTTCCAGCAGCTCTTGAAAACCGGCTGCGCCGACGCCGGGCTCAGAGGGCACCCGAGCGACACCGCCAGCAGGACAGGCAGGAGCAGGCAGCCAAGCACCGCGGCGTTCAACAGGTACCGGCAAGTCTCTGCCCAGGTTTTCACAGTCGGCAGCAGAGATGGCGTTCGTCCCCGATTTGGACACACTGGAGAGCAGCAGGTAAGTGTGGCTGTGCCAGCTGGGGACACTGGGGACACAATGCTGCCCTTGTGCCGTGGTGGCCCTGGCTTCACCATCTCTCCTTTCCTTCCAGCCTGAACGAAGAGACATTTTATGGTCCCGACTGCCTCTGCCTGCAGAAGGTAATCCTGGGGCAGTGGGAATGGCCCTGGGACCACTGTGATGGGGAAGCCAGGCTCTCATCCCACATCCCCTTTCCTTCCCAGAAACCCCGCCTGGACTTGGAGGTCGCATCGCCTGAGGTGGGCATCCAGGTGACAGTGACCAAGGGACATGGCACCAGGACCTTTCGCCAGGCTGCCGTCCTCGTGGTGGCTGTGACCAAGCTCCTGAAGCGGCCGGCGCACAAGGACTTTGCTGACAGTGACCTTGGGGGCTTCCTGGATGATATTTTTGGTATGGGGACGTGGCATCAGGGGTGTCACCCCAGCCAGGGGATGCTCTTGGGGGATGCTATTGGACCTGGGTGCATCACCGTCCTCCTGACCATCTCCCTCCCTGCAGAGCCCGTCTCCTTCCAGCGGATCGAGGGCAGCTACACTGGGGCGCCCATCTACCGTTACACCCGCTCCCAGTCCTTCGACATCCTCGACATCGACCAGAAGTGCTTTGTCCTGGAGTCGCCCACCCAACTGGTGGCCCTGCACCTGCAGGGACCCTCCGCCGGGCGGAAAGGTGAGGGGACACAGTCCCAACCCAATGTCCTCGTCCCCGACCCCGGGACCACCCGGGAGCCACCCCACAGCCCCAGGACCGCCTGTTAACCTGTTCCTTCTCTTTGCAGTGAAGCTCAACATCGCTCTGTACCGTCCCCGGTCATCGAAGGGTGGCCTGGGGACTGGACGGATGCCAGTGGCATTGGGCATCAAGGGCTACCGACTCTATATGTCATGTGTGATGAGCGGCGCCGAGCCCGTGCTGCAGCTGGAGGTGAGTTGGGGGTCCCACCGGCTGCATCCCCCGTGGGGCTGAGGGCTCCATCCCACCCTGAACCCTGTTTTACCCCCTTGGCTGTAGGAAGCCGATGTCAGGAGGGACATCGAGAGCGTGGAGCTGACGCGCTTCATTTTCTACCGCTTGGACAGCCCAATCGAGGGGAAAACCCGCTTCGAGTCAGCTGCCTTCCCCGGCTGGTTCATCTGCACCTCCCTGCAGCCCCGCCAGCCCGTCGGCATCACCAACCGCCCTGACCAGGTCAACATTGCCACCTACGAGCTGAGCGGGCGCTGAGGAGCCCCCGCACCCAACCCAACCCAACTGGCAGTTGCTGGTTTTCAGGCTGTATGTACCGAGTACAACCCCCTCCCAGCCGGGACCCCCGTCCTCCCCATCTATTTCAGGTGAAATAGCAGCTCTGGGCCCTGTGGGCCTGAGTCACCCCAATTTATACTTATTTATTGTGTCTGGCCAGTGCTTTTAATTTATATACATTTTAATGGAAATATTGTGATTTTGTTATCTGGAATGGAGGTATTTGTTGGTGATGGAGGTGGAAATAAAAGGTTTCCCAGGATGGCGTTGCTCAACAAATTGCTCTCACAGGGTTAAACGATGAGGGGGTGGTTTGTGGATGGGAAAATCTGGCTGTTTCGGCTGCTTTTGGGGGTCCTGCAGGCCTGGGCACAGAGCCCACGGGGTGGGGGGTGACCCCCCCCCAGCCCTGGGACCATCCCACACCCAAGGGACCACCCCAGACACGGGCCACCCCGTTCCCACACCCACCCTGCAGCAGGGGGGCAACTGGGGCGGGCATCCCCAGGGCTGCCACGTCTGCCCCAGCCACTGCCACCACCAAGGCGTGACATGGTGGGCCATAGCATGGCCTGGCATGGTGCGGCATGGTGTGGCATCACATAGCACGGTGTGGCATCACATGGCCTGGTACGTCATGACATGACATGGCATGGTGCGGCATGGTGTGGCATGGTCTGGTTTGGCATAGGATGGTGTGGTGTGGCATGGCATGGCATGGCATGGTCTGGCATGGTGTGGGGTGGCATGGCATGGCATGACGTGTCGTGACATGACACGACACAGCATGGCGTGGCACGGCATGGCGTGGTGTGGCATGGTCTGGCATAGCGTGGTGTGGCGTCGCATGGCATGGCCCGGTGTAGCACGGCCTGCAATCACATAGCGTGGGGTGGGGTCGGGTGGGGTGGCATGCCACGTCCTGGCGCGTCATGCCATGACATGGCACGGCACGGTGTGGCTTGGCATGATAAGGCTTGGCGTGATAAGGCTTGGCGTGGTCTGGCCTGGTGGGACGCGGTCTGGCACGACACGACACGACACGACATAGCGTGGCATTGCCTGGCATGGTGTGCCGTGCCGTGCCGTGCCGTGCCGTGCCGTGCCGTGCCGTGCCGCCCCGCCGCACGCTAATTGATGGGAACGGTCTAATTGCCGGGGCAGCGGCCGGCGCCGGGTCCCCCCCTCGCCGCGCCCACAGCTGCCGGAGAGGAGGTGACGTTCGCGCCCCCCCCCCCCGTCCTCCTCTAGCCAATCACGACTCCTCGCGCCCGCCGGCCCCGCCCGAAGCCCGCTCTCTCTCGCTCTCCATTGGTCGGTTTGAAGGAGGGTGGCGGCCAATGAGCGCGGCGCGGCGGTTGGCGGCGGCAGCGGGTGGGTCGGTCGGTCGGTGGCCCCGCGGCCCCGCTGAGGCGAGCGGCCGGCATGGAGCGGGCAGGGCCGGTCGCGCAGGGTGAGGGGCCGGGGGGGCCCTGTGGGGCGGGGGCTGCTGGGGAAGGTTTTGGGGGGAGCCCTGTGTGGCGGTGGGTGCTGAGGGAGAGAGGCCGATGTGGGGCGGGGGGACCGTGTGTGTGCGGGGCGATCGGAGGGTTCTGTAGGGCAGGGATACGGGAGGCCCTCTGGGGTAGGGGGGACACCCCGCTGGGGACGGGCTGGCAGTGGTCAGTGGTGGAACGGCGAGTGCTGAGGGGGGATCTGGGGGCGCTGGGCTGGGGCGGGGAGCCGGAGCGGGTGGGCCTGCTCCGTGGGGCAGAGTGGAGGGGCAGGGACGGTGCGGGGGGGCGATGAGGGGTGTGGAGGGGGTACCCGCCAAATGGGAGCACTGGCGGGGTTCGGGAGGGTCTCTGTGGGGGCGGCTGGGGGGTGCCATGGGGTGCGAGAGCGCCCGGGGGTGCCTTGGAGCTCTGCGGAAGCCTCGGGGTGCAGCACCAAGGGGAGGGGGTGGCGAGAGGGGGGGGACTGAGGTGTCCTCCGAGCCCTGGGCGTGCGGGCTGTCGATGAGGGTGGGACAGCTTTGGGGACCAGGGGCGAGGCCCTGGGGACGGGGGCGATGCCGGACCCTGGCCAGGCCGGGCTGTCCCTGCCGTGGGGTGCCCCAGCACCGCAGCCAAGCTGGGGGTATCCCCTGTCCCCTGTCGAGACGCTGCTCGCTGTTCCCACCTGCCCACGTTAGCAGAGGGGTCCCCTGCGGCAGGGTACAGGCTCGCGGGATACGGAGCTGAAACGGGGTCATCGGCAGCATCTCCCCTTTCCTTCTGCAAATTGACCAAGCCCCACACAACTGGGGCTTCCAGCAGCATCACGTCACGAGCAATGGAGAGCTCTGGTCTTTATGTGGCAACGGGAAATGGAAACGCTCTGGGAATTTCTGAGAACAGCATCGCCAGGCTTGGGCAGGGAGCGCAGGGGACCTATATGGCAGTGCTGTGAATGTAAAGGAAATCTGTTTGTATCAGTGCTCTGAATACGAAAGTTGTGGTGCGTGCACTGCATTTTTCCTACCATCTCTTTGCAGAAGAGCAGAGAAGACGGCTCCAGGAGTACCGAGCAGCCAAAGAAAAGCTGAAATGCCCAAGTGCAAAGTAAGTCAGGAGGATGTTGGGCTTGGGGTAGATGATTTGTAAAGGTCCCTTCTGACCGAAATCACTCAGTGATTTCTCTGAGACAAAGCTGGCTTCCCGGGGTCTGCCTTCCCTGCGCAGCTGTTCACGAGCCTACAGAGCATCTCCTCCCACTGACGCGCTGTCAAGGCAGCGACCTGGGATGGCTCTGCCCCACAGCGCCCTGGCAGCGCTCTGCAGAGTTACTGGCAGCGGGACCAAAGAGATGCTCTGAGTGTTGACGTTTCCTGCTGGTGGATGTTTTCTCTTCTGGGTATTTTCTGAGTCTCTGTGAAACTTTCTCATCTCAGCCCTTGGGTCTGGCAGAACGGGCCCTTTTGCCAACGACTCAGCTTCGTAACTGTGCCTTGAAGAATGAGTGGTTCAAGCCTCACCACTACTTTTTAGTGGCAGCTTTCAGTGGCCTTCTGTGACAGGTTAATGTTAGGCAGGGGCATTTTCAGTGCGTTTAAAAGGAAATAGATACAACCACCTTTCAAATGAGTTACCTGGCTCTGGGAACCCATTGCTGCCTTGCTCGGTTCCCCTGGAGCCAGCCTGTGAGCAGATTCTCTGCTGTGAGCGCAGCAGCCGCTTGCAGGCTGTGGGTAGTGAGGCACCTTTCTGCACAGCTTTTAAATGAAACTGCTGATGTGCTTGGCAAACCTGAAGACTTGAAAGACTCCCTGTTGCACTGAGTATTTCTCATGACATTGTGGTGCAAAGGAAGCCATAAAACTACTCAGTGGGGAGAAGATAAAGGGAAGCAGGATCAGAGACCAGAAGGAGCAAACCATTCCCTGGTGCCGGGCTCTGGAAAACACCAGTAATATAATAGAAATGAGGAGAGAAGATTCATGATCTTTCTTTATGGCATAGTACGCCTCTTGTGTAGAAGAGAGGACAATACCCTAACTCTCCGGGCTCTTTCATTACAGAAAAATATCTGCACAGGCATTAATCTTCCCTAAGGCTGAGCTGCTAGCTGCAGAGCAGAGGGGTGGGAGAACTCCGCAGCTGGTTGATGTCAGAGGGCTCCACTTCAGGGGGGAGGAGGAGGGCGACAGGATGGGGGGAGCCGCAGCGAGGGCTGCTGTCCCATCTTCCCACTTTGCTGCCAGTGCCTGGGCAGCTTGAGGGACTTGCGAATCAGCTGCCGCAGCGCTGGGGCTCACCGTGGCAGAGTAAACCCCGCTGATGCGCTCTGAGACGCTGCTGTGACCTGCAGCGCGGCTGCAGCTGGCTGGATGCACCGTGGCTGCCTACAGCCCGCGGGGGAAATCGGGTGGCAGCCAGGGACAGCAGCCTCAGGAGCCTCCAAAGCTACTGCCTGCCAGGCCCCCCTGCCTGCCGGAGCCATGTTGGTTACTTTTGGAAGCCGTTAAGTTTTGTGACAACCTTGGATGTCAATTTTTTTTGTTGCTTTTCTGTTGCTGCACAGAAGAAAAAGAACTAATATTATGTGGTACTTCCTTTTTGATTTCCAAAAACTTATCGTAAGTTCCTGTGACTGATACAACCAGCAGTGGTTTAGATATTTAACCTTTTTCTGCAACAGTCGTTAAATAACCTGATATCTTGTCTAACTTCCTACAGACCCTTTTTAAAGGACAGGACAAATCGCGTGAATCCACCCTTAGACCCAGTCTCTAAACTAGTCCGTGTAAGTAGAAATTTTTTGAGTCTAGTTTTGTATTTCATGCTTGAAGTGAGTCGGGACAGAACAGGGTTCCCAAATCAGAGTAGTGAGCTCCTGACCCCAATGGGGTGCAGTCAACAGATTGCTAAATAGCTGTCAAGAAGTTATTATAACTAATTATTTTCCAGATGAACTTAGTGTGGGAGACACATCCTCTGCCCGTGCACTGGTGGGTGTTGTGTTGTTGTTCTGTTGACAGCTGCTTTGTCGCCTTTTGTCACCTTTGTCTTCATGTGGACGTCCCCTGGGCTAGCAGGGCTCGGGCAGGAGCAAGCTGTCAGGTTTTGACCAGGCTGAGCTCTCCCTGGGGCTGAGGTTCCCTTTGTCTCTCCAGGTTGATAAGAACAAGGATGTGCTCAGAAACGTGGCGAAGGGCCCTCAGAGGGATGGCAAGCTTGGTACCAAATCCACAGAGCACGTGGGCCATACTGCTCCACAGAAGTCTTCAAATACATCATCCCAGAGAGCAGCGGTGGCGCGTCCAGAGCCGCCGAGAAAGAGCGCAAGGCCTCCCATGGGGCTCATGCCAAGTATAAGCCACCATACGCAGCCCAGAGGGAGGCTCCCGGCTTCAAACCCCGGTCACCTAAATCCAGAAAGGAGCAAGAAGCCTGCACGGGAGACTGCAGCACCTCAGGCTGGAAGTGAGCACCCCCCTCCTGAGGCACCTTGCTCCCTGAGTGAGGGGCTGCGGGACAGGCTGGTCTGCAACAAGGAAAACGTCCGAGCACAAGCCTCTGCGCGCCCTGTGCAGAACAGAGTTTTTCAGTCTGATGGAAACAATCTTGGGAGCAAGAGAGACTTGGCTCGCAGACAAAGCTCAGCCACAATGTCAAGAACAATCATGGACCCAAAGGACAGAATTAACAGCCGCCAGGCTAAGGAAGAGCCGATTCAGGATAAATTCAGGAAAACCCTGCCAGGCTCAAAAAGCACATCTCAAAAACCAAGTGTCAAAACTCAGCCGTTGCAGCCCCCTCGGTTACTTAGTGCTTCTACTAATTTGCTACATAAAAAAACAGAGGCAAACCAGGAAAAAACTAATACGGCAAGGGAACCTGTAGGAAAGCCACTGGGCATAGTTCCAGCGGGAGGTCTGAAGCACCACAGTAGAGCCCCCCAACTGAGAAGATCTCCCACAAAGCTTCTGGCCTCCAGCAGGCCCCGTGGCACCACAAACATGAAATCCAGCCTGAAACCAGGGAGCACTGTGCCATGGCAAAGGCCCACGGCTAAAGAGGAGGCAGGTAGGAAGGAAGTGAAGGTGGTGCCTCCCAGACACACAGCGGCATCCCGAGCGGCAGTCCCCCAAAACCAGCCTCGCAGCATACACGGCTCCAAAACTCAAGCAACTGCGAGTGATTTTAGCGGCAGAGATAGGCTTAAACCAAAGCTGCCCATGGGAAGTGGAATCCAGGCTAGGCGTGTTCCCAAGACCCCATCGGCTGCGGACCGTAAGTAAGTTGCAGCTTTGGCCAACTGTCCTCACCTCCAGGGGACAGCAGAGTTTAAAGTGTTTAACCGGGTGAACCAGCACCAATCTGCTGGAAACAGGGTCCCGAGTCCCCTTATCAGTGAATCCCTGCTTGGAGCTTGGTGCCCCAGAAGAGAGGAGGGTGGGGAAGAGATTTGGTGGTACCCTGGCTTCCTCTGCCACCAGTTCACCAAGCAGGAGGAGAGTGTGCAGCCGCTCTCCTGTTTTATCTTCAAGGCACTGTTAAATTTGAGAGGGTTTTCCTTTCCCAGCCTGGAGCTCGGATGCTTTTTCAGGATAGATGTGCTGGTTCTTCCTGAGCAGCTGAAGTTGGCTAGAGGGAGATTCCGAGGGAGAACAGTAGCCTGGCAAGTGCTGCCGGTCTGCTGGGGTGGTAACAGCGATCCCTTGCTCCTTTAACAGGAAACAGCTGGAGGAGTGGTTGGCATCCAAAGGCAAGATATACAAGCGGCCACCTATGATGCTGCTTCAGAAAAAGGCAGTGAAGCTGTCCTGGAGAAATGTCAAGGAGAAAGAAAAGCAAGAGAAACCGGAGCAGCTCTGCCTGGAGAAGATCGATGACATATTGACTGAGTGCCTGAAGCTCGTTGAGGAGGTGGGAATGGGAAAGGAGCAACTCGAATGGGCTCCTCTTCTCCTGGAGCATCCCAGGGGATGAGAGCTATGTCCCCCCAGCAGCACACTGCGGTTTGGAGCAAGCGTTCTTGCTCGCTTGGTTGCAGTTACCCAACATCATATGTAGGAAAAGTAGAAGTCCTGGTGGAGTTATGGATAGGCCAAAGGCACGCAGCGCTGTGTCCTAACGGGGAAAACGGAGCAACAGCCGGTCATGGGGCCTGTGTGTGTCCTTGCCGGTGTCCTGGTACGCGGCGGTGCAGTCCGCAGCAGGAATTTCTGCGGCAGCAGCCCAGGCTGATTGAGCCAACTTGGGGTATGTCCCTGGTGGACCTCATGGCTGCTGTGAAGTATCACCTCTGGGAATGCTGACCGCGAGCCCCGCTCTGGGATTTAGTGGCTCCATTAGTGCCAGCACTGAGGAGTCAGTCCCTTGACATCCCTCTGAAATACTGGACTCATTTTACCACGGGGAAAATAGAGGCAGGAAAGCTGTTATCTGTCCATGGTCACAGAAGACTTGCAAAACCAAACTCTCCATACACTCCTTTTCCTAGAGAGCGCTGGGAGAGCAGTTATGCGGCAACAGCTCCCCCAGCGCGCGCCTCTGGCCCTTGCCATTGACACCTTTCTCTGTGACCTCGCACTTCTTGTAGGGTGTCCAGGCAGAGGACATCTCTGCAGTGCTGTCCCAAGTGCCCCAAGCAGAGAAATTTGCCAAGTTCTGGATCTGCAAAGCGAAACTTCTCGCCCGGATCGGCCCTTTTGATGTGACGGGGTTGTACAAAGCAGCAGTCTGCGCTGGTGCTGCGGTGAGTGAGACACTTCTTTTCCGTGGCTCCCCGTGTTCCCTGACTCTGCACCAGCAGGTCTCCTCAAGATCCAGGGGTCGGATTTTGGGATGAGTTTAGCAACACTAGCCACCGGTGAAAAAGCCCTTTAGCGCTGCCGGTCCCATTTTGTCCCATAGAAACACCTTTAAGCAGGCAGTGCCGTGCGGGCATGAATGGGGTCGGGGAGGACACGCACCCTGCTCTGTGTCGGAGCGGTGGCTGGAAGCGATGTGACGGCAGCTCTGTGCTGGTCTGGGCGGCGTAAGTGCAGCATCTGGTGGGATTTACCAGGGTAAACGCTGTGCAGGGCGGATGCCTGCCCAGCCGTGCCTGTGCGCTGACGGGTCACACCTGGCGAAGGGAAACTGCAGCCTTTTGCCACTGGCTTCGGCACAGGGTGTCACGACACAGCAAAAAACCTTTTCCCCTGTTCGGTTGTAACTCTGGTCTCCGTTCTCAAGTCAGGCCTGCCTTGACCTGCATTCTGCTTTTCCTGCAGCCGCTTCAGGAGCTCAGAGAAGTTGTCCTCGATATTTTGAAGGCTGCAGGCCAAACATCGGAAGGTAACATGTGCATATGGGGGCTGGCTGGCGGGCTGGAGCACGGGCAGGCTGGGGGTCCCTGCTGCTGCAGGCAGGGAAGCAGCATGGTTTGCAGTCTGTCCCAGCACCCCGTGTCCCTTTTGACTTGGATGGAGACAGTGTTGTGAAAGTCCACAACCCTGGTCTCAAAAATGGGGCAAGATTCCTCTGCCAGGGCTGGGCACTGTCCCAGCGCATCGCACCTCCGTAGCAAGGTGCCCTCAGTGTCCGGAGTGCCGCAGTGTTGGAACCCCTCCCAAGCTGCCGCTCTCTGCCCTCTGCAACCATGCTGCCCTTTTCCTCTCCCGTCAGGGGAAAAGGCTGAGCAGCCCGTTCCTTGCGAGCCTACAACACCTTGCCCAAACGAGAGGCAGCACGTGGCAGTGACTCCCTGCCCGACGGGGAGATCCCTGACCAGCCTGCCCGTCTCGGTCAAGTTACAAGTCACGTCTGCATCCAGGTAAGGCTGAGCTGCCCGCTCCTGGCAGCAAGTGCCCTTTCTGCCACCGCTCCTCTGCAGGGTTTACCTAAAGGCTCTTGTCCTCTCCACAGAGGAAAGGAGTTGCTGGGAGGCCGGGAGCTGAAATTCCTGACACCGGTGCGGCGCTCGCTGCGGATAGAGGGGGCTGGGAGCCACTACCCAGAGATGCTGAAGGACCATGACCCCGTGGTGTCATCCCTTAGTGAAATCCTGGATGCTGAGGAGGAGACTCAGTTCTTCTTCCGTAAAAACAAGGCTTTGCCAGAGGTGGCGGAGCTGGAAGGTTTGAGTTTGTATCCCCCAGAGTGCTGCTGAGGGATTCCCAGCAAGGTGCAGGCTGCTTGCTCCCCCATGCTGCCTTGCACACACTCCACTGACTCTTGTTGCCTCTCAGATGTGAATATGTAGAGGAGGCACGTAATAACCCTCTTTTAAATATACAAGCACTGTTTATAAATATATACAAACTTGCAGTAGAGATGGAGTGTGGCCTAGTGAGTAGTGTGCAAGGTCTGGGCTTGGAGACATGGGCTGTCCCCCTTGGGATCGCCCTTGGCTCCTCTGCTGCGTTGTGCCCCGATTTTCCTGCTGTCGGATGATGTCAGACAGACTCTGCAGCGCGCCAGGCACCTTCCGGTGTTTTGGAAGCAATATCCTGAGGGATTTCCTCAGGGCAGCGTTGTGCCCTACCTGGACAGCATCTGGAGGGTTCCCGCTGGGAGCCACGCACGGACCCGATGTCTCAAGTCCCGTGCAGCAGCGCCAGCTGTGCCCGGCCGGTGAGGGGCTGGAGGGACTGGGGTACCTCCGGTACCCTGCTTCCGCACGGGCCCCAGCGAGGCTGAAGGCGGCACAGGCAAGGGGTGCAGAGGTCCTCGGGATGCAGCCGTCCGGCTCTGGGAAGACCCCTGGGCACGGCTGGGGGTCCAGGATGGGCCAGCCCACCCTTGTGAGCGCGCTCAGGGCCCCTACAGCAGCCCCCCTCCCTCAAGGGCTGTTCTCACTCCCAGAGCAAATAGCAGCACTGGCTGCTGGTGACGGGCCGGTTGCTGGGGGCTGGCACGGTTCCCCGCTGCGGGAAGAGCAGTAAAGCAGTGCGACTGCCATGAAAGGTGGAGGGCAGCCCCGTCGTCACCCTCCTGTACCCAGCAAGTGGTGGTCCTGTCCTCATCCCGCCCTTTTGCCTCCTCCCGATACAGCCAGCACCAGCGTTGGCTCAGCATCTTTATTGAGAACCTCACTGTTGGAAGAAGTCAGAGCAGGATCTGGAAGTCCCGGCAGACCTTGTCCCCCTCCTCCGGAGTGCAGGACAGTGCTGGCAGAGGTGTCTCGGGGTGGCCACGCTCTGCCTGGGGGCTTGCAGTTGTCCCAGCTACTGGCCGAGGATTTGGGAATTTCCCTTTGCCCCCCACCTCCCAGGCTCGAGGGCAAAGCAGTTTTGGTTTAAAATAGCCAATTTTATGTCTGCAGTGCCAGGAGTTTGAGTCCCTTTTATAAATAGAAAAGGATAGAAAACAGAAGCAGGTGACAGCAGGGAAAAGGGATTCCTGGGGAGCAGCAGTCGCCTCCAGAGGTCTCCTATGTCTGAGCAACGTCACCCACCTCCACCCAGAGCCCAGCGCTGCGGTGAGCCCGGGGTTGGAGCTGCTGGGACCACCAACTGGTGCAAGGTGGGCTTCCAGCGATGCCCAGAGCCGCAGCGCTGCCAGCTCTCCCCAGCATTGGGTGGCCCCAGACTGGCATCGAGCTGGCCGGGAGACGCAGCTGATGCCAGGGGGGCCACGACTGGAAGCGGGGGGCACTGGGCAGCCCATGGGCTCAAGGACCCAGCTCCTGGCACAAGCGGGAGAAGGGGCACCACTGCACAGGGACAGGTGTGACATGGGGCATGGGCCAGAGCCACCAGCCATCCTGTGGCCATGGGAGGCGGTGGCTGGCCATGGGTGGCTTTGGTCTGCCAGCTGGCAGTGGTCCAGGGCTACCGAATGCCCCCATGTGGGCTGTCACCTGCCAGCTCAGCAGCCGTTGGTGCTGGGGTGGGCTCAGGCTTCTCCATCATCCTCCTCCTCCCCGCTGGAGTCTGGGGGGACCCCAGTGACCTGCGATGGAGGCGGGGGGGGGCTCAGTGGGCACAGGACCCCACCAGCAGGGGGGTGCTGCCGCTGGGACTCCCATGCCCCTCTGTCCCCTGCCACCCACCTGCTGGCCAGGGTGGCTGTGCCGGGTCAGCCAGGGGGCCAGGGCCATGCCTGCCTCCCCCGTGTCCAGGCGGCCGTGCTCCACCGTCGACTCGTGTGCCATCTGCGGCAGGGAGAAGGCTTGTGGAGAGGGGCCGGCACTGGCCAGCCGAGGGGCTGGGTGCCCACCAAACGTCCCCATCAGCCCCATACCCCCTTCCTGAGGCAGGGAGGGAAACTGAGGCATGGCAGGTGAGTCGGGGGCGGGGGGGGGCTGCGTACCAGCACCGGGGGTGCCCGGAAGAGGTAGCTGAAGGGATAGTAGAGGAAGTTGATGAAGGAGGCGGCATAAAGGTCTGCGTAGCGCATCAGCTGGTTGGCAAAGAGCGTCTGGCGCGAGCCACAGCGGAAGAGGCTGCCCATCTTCCCGTAGCACATGTCCATCTCATGCGTGACTTTCTGTGGGCACAGTGGGGGGAAGGTCAGGGCACCCAACAGCCCCCCCCGGGGTGCCCCCCTGCGGGGGAATCTGGGGCGGGGGGGGGCTGGCGTAGTGCCCTGGGTGTCACCTGGATCCGACGCTTGATGGAGCTGATGTCTGGGCGCTCGCTGCTGCCACTGTCCAAATGCCTGGAGTGGGAGAGACCCAGCTGGGGGCTCGCCCGGAGGGGCCCCCACAGGCACCTGCACCCCCCCTCCCCCCCGCCTGCCCCGAGCCCACTCACTGGTACAACTCCGCCAGGAAGAGGTCCAGGCTCCGCAGCTCCTCAAACAGCTCTGCAAGGACAACGGGGACGGATCAGTGCGGGCCAACGGCCCCCGCTTCCCGGCACGACTGACATGGTAGGTGGGGGCACGTCCCACCAGGGTCAGTTTTGCCATCGAGCCAGGTAGGAGGCTCCGGCCACCTCCCCCTGGGGCTCGGCCATGTCCAAGGCTGGGCAGGGTCTACGTCCCTGGCCAGGTGCTGCTCACCGCTCTTCTCCGTCCAGACCTGCAGCTCGCGGGCCAGCTCGGGCACCACCAGGAAGGTGCGCCAGCCCTGCCGCTTCTTGGACTTGAGGATGTCCCCGAAGATGTGGTCCCCCATGTAGAGGATGTCCTTGCCTTTCACGCCCAGCAGGTCACACACCACATCCGAGGATCCTGCGACAGCGGGACGTCAGGGCGAGGGTGCGGGCAGGTCCCTCCCCGTGCTGCCCGCGGAGCCCGGCCGGGTGCTCACCGCCGGAGTAGACGGCGCAGTGCTGTAGCGGGCCAGTGTACGTCCCGATGCGCAGCTTCCCCGTGTCCTGTGGGACGAGAGAACACCAGGATGGGGGGGGTGTGGGGGGGAGGTTTACCACTCTCTGTGACTGCCCGGTGCCCGCCCGATGGTGAACACCCCCAACTGTTCCCACGGGAGCCCCCACCGTGCCCAGATGGTGCCCACCGCCCCCCACAGTGATGGAGGGGTCCCCCACCGTGTTGACTTGGCGCAGGACGGTGCCCTCAGCAAAGAAGAGTGGCTTGCGGGTGTCTACCACGATGAGGTCGAAATAGGATCGCCAGGGACGCTGCGGGGTCTCAGCCTGCCGAGTGTTGGCATGGGGTGGGGTCAGCGAGGGGCTGCCGATGGCACCCCCCACACACACACACACCCCCCCGGCCCCAGACCAGGGACAGACTCACCTTGTCCCCATCGCTGAAGTCGAACAGGTAGGACATGATGGCCTGCAAGGACACCCGGCGTCTTCACCACTTCACCCCGCTGGCGGGGCTTTAACACCCCAGCCCGGGGCAAGCTGGAAGCGGGAAGGGGGAGGGGGGTGCAGGCACAGGCAGCCCCTACTCACGTCAGTGTAGTTGTAGTCGCTGTTGGTGGCCAGGAAGACCTTCCCCACCTCCTTCATGCGGCTCAGCAGCAGCGGCACGCGGGGCTGGCAAGGGGCAAGTCAACAGAGGGGCCGCGGGGACCACGAGGACCTGGCCAAGAGGACTGGGGGGGTGGCAGAGCGGTGGGTGGGGGCCACAGATACTCACATCCTTCACCACGTATTTCTCCAGGTTCTCCAGTGTCTTCTCCTTCAGGCAGCCCTGCAGAGGGAACGGATGGATCTGGCCAAAACCTCCGGGGGGGGTGGGGAGGGGGGGCATTCCCAGCACTCTGAGCTCCTCCCCTCTTCCCTCCCCCCCCCCGCCCCCCGCCCACTGCACCCACCGAGAGGTGGACGTGGTCCATGGCCTCACGCACATCCTGGAACATGCTGCGGAAGGACATGAAGAGGTTCCCATGCTTGTAGCCGGTGTCGCAGCTGCAACAGTCAGAAAACAGGGAGGGGGTGAAGACACCCCACCCCCATCATCCCACCCCAGATCCACAAGGTCCAAGCCCCCACCCACCACCTCCCTCTTACTTGACGTATCTGGAGCAGTTGGTGAAGAAGTCCACGAGACAGGCGTAGAGGTAGGCCTCTGCCAGGGAGGGGGCTGTGAGAGGGGACACGGGGCGGGGGGGGGGGGGGCATGGCGCCCCTCGATGGGGGAGAAGGGCAGTGGGGGGGGACGGGACGGGGTCGGATCTCACTCACCAGTGAGGTTGAAGAGGGTGTTGAGGATGTGGAAGCGCTTCATGTCATCCCGCTGGATGAACTTGTTGGGGTAATAGTGGAGGATTTCGGCCCTGGGGAGGGAGCACAGAGCTGCACCCCATGCTGAGGGTCCCCTGCCCCATCGCCCCCCCCCGCCCCGGGTGGGCGGTCCCGGACTCACCCCTTGAGGAAGCGGAAGCCATGGGCACAGACCAGCAGGTTCCCGTGGGAGTCCACCTTCAGCAGGTTCCCATACAGGGCGTCGAACACCAGCCCCCTGTGCCACGCTCCCCGTCAGCAGGTGGGGGGTCCCACTGACACCCCCACCCTCTGCTCCCTCCCCCCCCCCCCCGCCCAAAACTCACCGGGTGGGGAAGGTGGGGTCGTACTTGTAGGCGAGGATCTCGTGGGGGTACCCGATGGAGACGAGGTGCTCCAGCAGCAGGGCGAAGGCCAGCTCCTCATAGTCGGGCGACTTGTACACTGTAGGGGCCAGGAGGGGCAGCGTGGGCAGGGGCTGGGGGGGTTCCACTGCCCCCCACCTCGCCTCAGCACCCCCCACCCCAAAAACGCACTGGCCAAGGTGTAGTCCATGTCAAAGCCAAAGCACTTGATCTTCTCCAGCGCCAGACTCCGGTTGACGAAGATCCTGGGGGACAACCCGGGGGGGGGGGGCGGGTTATGGGGTGTGTGGGGGTGTCTAGGGCTGGGGGGGGGCACGGAGGAGGGGATGGGGACCTGTCCCCACGTCGCCTGTCCTTGGCCAGAGGGCTGGGGGGCACGGGCTGCACGCCCGCCCTGGCCCAGGGGCCGGACAGTGAGTTATTGGAGCAGAAAAATGGGCTTTTGAGCTGGAAATGGAGCCCTGGGGGGAGGGGGGGGTGGGAAGGGGGGGATGGTGAGCCCCCTGTTTTGGCCTGCACCCCCCGGCGTGTCTCCATGGGGCCCCCTCAGGGCCGCTGCCCCTTCCCGCCCGCCCCCAGGAGTCCTCCCCGGTACCTGCCACCCCCGGGGTCCTTCCCCCAGGTCCTGCCTCCCCCTCCACAGAGTCCCCCCCGACCCCCCCCCAACCCCTTTCCCCGCCGCTCCAGGTCCCGCTGTCCCCGATCGGACCCCCCCGACCTCCCCCCGCCCCCGCTCCTGCCCCCATCCCCCGCCCGCCTCCTCCCCCGCGTCCCCCCAGCCCCACCGGTGCTGGCAGTCCCTCCGCAGCGCCCGCGGGTCGCCCGGGCCCGGGGCCGCCGCCGCGCCCCGCTCCCCCTCGCTGCCCATCGCCGCCGCCTCCGGCCACGGCCTCCGGCCGCCGCTTTAACGGCGCCCCGCGGGACCGCCCCGCCCCGGCCCCCCCCCTCCCCCCCCGCCCCGCGGCCACCGGCCCCCGGCCCGGCCCCCCCCCCCGGAGCAACAGCCGCGACGGGACCCGGCTGGCGACCCCCAAAACGGGGCGGTGACCCCCTCCCCGTGCCTCCCCCCAGAAGGGGCTCCCCGGACCGTGACACCCCCCACCCCCCCGGGCCGTGCCCCAGCGGCCCCCGGGGGGATGCGCCCTCCCACGGCCCCGGCCCCGACGGCGCCAGCAGCGCCCGGCCGGGCCTGGAGCCCCCGGGCTGGTGTTTGCCCAGCGGGGCCGCTGGCAGCGCCCGGCCGCGAATCATTAACCGGGGTCAAGGACCGGCCCCGCCGCCGCCCCGACGGGCGCTCCCGGGCTCGGCGAGGGAGCGGGAGGGGCTGCACGGCTCAGGGCCCACCCCCGGCACCTCGCACCGCCAGAGGGACAGGGACGGGAGGCGGCACCCACGGCCCGTGGGACGCAGCCCGGCGCCAGCGGCGAGTGTCCCGGGCGGGACCTTTCCCCGGCCCCGCGGGTCGCATCCCCGCGGCAGCTCCGCCAGGCGCGTTCCCGACCCTGTCCCCCGATCCCGGGGCTCAGCACCTCCGGGGGAAGCACTTGGTGTCCCCCAGCCACCTGCCCTGGCCCAGGGCCAGCCCTGGCACTTGCCCGCAGCCCTTGCGACATCCCGGTGCCGACCCGCTGACGTGGGTCCCCGTGACTGGCCTTGACCCCCCGGGACAGGAGGGAGCATCACTGGGGCACCCGGGGGAAGGTGGAGGGGACAAGCAGGGGCAGCTCCTGCCCCGGGGGGTGAGGGGGAAGGGGGCTGGTAACGGGGCAAGGAGCCGCTGTTGCAGCACAGTGCCACAGCTGCCCCCAGGTGTGGGGCCCCGATAACACCCCCCCCCAGGGCTGGGGTGCAGCTCGGGGCTGTTTACAGCAGGTCCCGTGACACTGGGGGACACACGGGGCTCTTATCAGCCACCCCAGCCCCAGCTCCCTCCCAGGGCGTGGGTCCAAGGAGGGGCAGGAGAAAAGCCACGGGGCGGCATGCGACAAGGGACAGGGCCCAGGGCCACCCCGGCACCCCCCCTTCCCCCCCAGGAGCACTGACAGCGCTGGTGTAGGAAGGAAATCTTTATTGAGTCCGAGGTAGCAGCAGTGAGGGGGGGTGGGGGGTGCCCCCCCCAGGCACCCCAAGCAGGATGGGTGGGCAGCGCCTGGTGTCAGCACCACTACAGCAAGGGAGGCAAAGCTGAAGAGTACAGCCCACGGTGGGGGGTGCCCCGCAGCCCCCAAGCCCTCCCAGGAGGGGCAAGGACCAGCCCTGGTCCTTACTGAAGGAGCAATCACTGCCAGGGGATCTGAATTAAGTCATTAAAAATAAGAAAAGTGGCTTCCCGTAACTGCTAATCTAAAGCTACAGCGCAGCAGGGGAGTCACGCCGGGGGCAGGCACAGCCTCAGCGCTGCACCCCCCCAGAAACTTAGCGCCAAGACATTTATATTAAAAAAAAAAATAATATATATATATATATACACACACTTCAGTGACAACACTATGCAGAACTGAGGAAGCTCCAGAGATGATGGCAGCCCCCATCCCGCACCAGGACGAGCCTTCCTGGCTCCTGGAGAGGAAGGTGGCAACAGGGAAGCAGGAACAGCAGGAGCCCGGGAGCCCTCACAGCCTCAGGACGGCGTACTTGAAGACAGCCATGATGGCAGCACTGATGAGACCCGAGATGGGGACGGTGACAAACCAGGCCATGAAGATGTTGCGGAAGAGGCGCCAGTCCACTGCCTTCCTGGAGCGCAGCCAGCCCACCGAGACCACCGAGCCCACCTGCCCGAGGAGCCAGGACACCATTCAGCACGGCAGGGGGATGGAGCAACCCCCCGTGTCCCACCACCACCCCCGGGGGGGGGGGGGGGAGGGGGACGGGACACAGGACACCAGGGTCTTGCTCCAGCCCCTTGGGGACCCAGGAGAGCCCAGGGCAAGGAGCTGCCAGCTCAGAGCAGCACAGAGCCCCAGTTCCCACGGCTGCTCCACCGAGCCCAAGGGTCCATCAAAGGGGTTTTGTTCTCCCCTCACCCCCTCGAGTGCCCCCTCACCCAGCCCTGGGAAGCCACCGTCACCCCATTGAGATGTAAATGCAGAGCTGGGACCTGAAGGACAGCCAGCAGCCCACGCTGGGGACCTCCCACACAGCTCAGCCTTCTTAGCACCAAGACTCGGGGTGGGGGGGGAAGCCGAACTCACACTGAGCCGGCACCATCCCCTCCTGCCACCCCCACCTACCTTGCAGTGGGTTGTGCTGATGGGGAGGCCGACATTGGAGGCGATCACCACTGTCAGAGCAGACGCCAGCTCAATACTGAAGCCGCTGCGGGGACAGAAAGTGCGTGAGACCCCGCGCACCAGAGCCCCCGGCAGACCAGGCTGGCTTAGCCCAAGTGGACCTCGGACTGCCCCCCGCCACCCCCAGGCAGGGTCAGCTCCTCCCTTGGCTCTCCAGAGCCCCAGGCCGATCCCCCAAGGGATGCAGGGAGGTGTTACGGGGCCACACGTGGCCCAGCTCCACCACCTGAGCAATGAACCCCCCCCCCCCGAAGGGCTCCAGGAGCAGGAGGCAGCTCTAGGACTGCCTGAAGCCTCCCCCTGCCGCAAGGCAGGCCTTACCTCGATGGCGTGATGGGCGTCAGGTCCTTCCCCATCGTCTGGATGACTCTTCTTCCCCAGACCCACAAGCCAATGCAAATCCCCACACCTCCATAGAGCAGCAGCCAGAGGGGAGTTGCCACCTTGGTAGCCACATCACCTGTCTGATAGACCAGGTAGAGCGCGACCAGGGGCCCTATGGCATTGCTGGAAGAGAAAGGAGAGCTGGTCTAGAGGGCCAGAGGCTCTGGGCAAGGAGGGCACCAGCTCCAGCTAGCAACCCCACCAACTCCTGCTGGCCCAACTCACCTGACATCGTTGCCACCATGAGCAAAGGAGCCAAAGCAGGCTGTGAGGATCTGCAGGAACTGGAAGAGGAGGGACACCTCGGGCTTGTCCTGGTCATGCCATTCTTCCAGGGAGGTACTGCTGCCCTTGCGGTCGCTGATGCCCATCTCCACCTGGGCTGTGTTCAGATCCACATCAGCCGCTGGGTGGGCATCGGCCACTGCGTTGCAGTAGCTGGTGTAGCTGTCCATGCGGACCCTCTTCTTGGTGTCCGCCACGGGCCAGGTCAGCTTCTCCGTCTCCTCACCCTCCTTGGCACGGAGGGAGTCCAGGGGCATGCCGCAGATGGCCATGGTGTAGGAGGTGTAGCTGTTGTTGCGCCGCAGGGGCTTGTCCCCCGAGTCCCCCATGCAGTCCCCCATCTTGGCCAGGTGCAGTTTGTGCAGCAGCTCCTTGTAGAGGCCAGAGTCCTTGTGCACGGTGTGGTACTGGTACTGCCCGCTGGAGCTTATCTGGTGGCCCACGGCCTGGTTGAACTGGACAAGGTTGCCATTGGGCAGCCGCACGGCTCCTGCCAAGAGACAGTGGGGGTTTAGCAGCTGGGGGTACCTGGAGTGGGGTACGACCCCCATCCTCCTGTACTGCCGCCCCCCACTCACCACTGTCAATGCTGGTTTCCTTCAGGTCAAGGCTGGGGAGCTTTTCCTGCTCCGGGGCCTCCTCTGGGTCCCCCATGTTGAAGGAGACTGTCCTCTCCTCCACCACCACCCGGTGGGGCACAGCCGACCCCACATCAGCAATGGGGCTCTTGGCATCGCCCAAGGGCATCTTGGGCTCTTCATGGTCCTCCTTTGGGCTGATGTTCTTCTCCATCAAGGGGCTTTCAGAAGGACTGGATTTGATCTCTCCTGCGAAGGGAGGCAGGTGCTATCAAAACCCCTTCCCACCACCACACCCAACACCAGGAGCAAGCCCACACCCCCGACCACTCAGATTTATGGCAGCTAAATAAAATTTACAGCTTCCCCCCATCCTGAACTCTGGAAACTGCTGGGCAGTCACACTTTGTCCCGGGCACGACAGCCAAACCATCACAAGCCAGCTCATCTCCTATTTTTAGAGCCCCCACACCCACACGGGGTGTGGTGAGCACCATTATGGGGCTTCTGTGCCCGTTCTTCCAATGGCAGAGGTTCCTCTTCGAGCCATGTTTGTCCCTTCCCCATTCCCAGAGGATGTGGGATGCTCTGGACCTGCTTCTGGGGTGGCTGTGATCCCTGAAGTTGATGGGAAGGTGCCCAGGAGAGACCAGCTCCTCCGCCAGCCCATCAGCTCCTGCCGGCAGGACTCGCCTGCCTGGGCTCCTCTCCAGCTCCCGCTGGTGGGTGACAAACCCAAACAGGAGCCGGTCTCCACCTCCCGAGGGCAGCCTGGTTTCCTGTCCCACTGGAATTGCCAAAGCCAGCAGCACCAAGCCCTGGAAGCTGAGGCTGTTACACCCCCTCTACCAGGAAAAGCATGTTTCCTCCAGGTGAAAAACATGAGGTCAGCTCCTTCAGACAACAACAAAAGCCACCTCCTCGTCACAAACATAACCATTTTCCAGCCAGTTTGTGGGCCGCGAGGGCCCGGCTGTGGCATCCAGCCCCTCACCCTGGCATCAAGCCCCTGCAGAGCTCATCCCCCCCCCTGCACCACCCCCACCTCCCAGCAATGCTCCCCAGCAGGCAGGGGAGGCCGCCTCGCAGGCAGGAGTTAAGCCAAAGCTCGAACAGCTGGAAGAATGTCAAGGGCAGCCATAAAGCTGTTAGTCACACCCCAGTTACACCAGTCTGGCAAGGACACTGGTTATCCCCTCATCTCCAGCTCCTTCAGAGCCCCAGACTGCACACCACATTTATATGCAAGACCACACACGGCTCCAGGAGAGCTGCCCGTACTTTTCAGGAGGCAGAGCTCGGGACTGCTCTTTTGGATGCCTTTCAATAGATTTATTATTTTTCCCCCCCCCTCCGCTACAGGGAAAGGATTTCATCAGCTTACACGCTTTAAACTTGTGATCTGCATCTTCCAGGCCAAAGATTGATCAGCAGGTATGCAGAGGATTAAAGGTTACACTGGTTAACAGGAAGGTTGTCTCCTGCCTCCTCCTCTTCTACATTAAAGGGCGAAACGGGGCTGTCTAATATCGCCCGCTGTCCTGCGTGGCTCAAGGAGAGCTCGCCCTGCTCAGAAATCAGCCGCCAGACGCCGCTGGGAAACACAACGGCGACTTCCCAGGGGATTCTGGGGTCCCCGGAGCGGCGTCGTGGTGCTGCTGGGGGTTAGGAGCAGGCAGGGTCCAGCTCACAGGGATGCGCCCCAGTGACTCAGGGTTTGCAGAGCAGCTTAAGTGATAACCGACGCTGAGGATCCCTGCTAATAACGGCCCTGCGGCTAATGAGATCTCCCGCTGGGAAAAGAAGTTGGTTAGTCCGAGCGTGCCCTTCCCCAAAGGATTGCAAAGAAAGAGGTGTTACTTACGTTCAATTTTCTTCTTCATTCTCGGACATACAAAGAACCAGACGACAAGAGCACAGACAACAGCACTCCCCGCCGAAATTAGGAGGATACCCCACAGAGGAAGTTTGTCAAAGCCCAGCACTAGGAAATAAAACAACGGATCTTTGAAAAACCTCTGGGCAAAAGCCTCCTCGACATATGACTCTGCTCTTCCCAACACGGGGACTCCATCACCTGCGACATCCCTGAGCTAATTCACCTGCCAGGGAGAAAGGCTGTCGGAAAGCCACCGCTGAGCGCACCGAAACCTCAACCCACACGGCATTTCCCCCCCAGGTTACGGTCTCCCCCATCAAGGGCTAATCTTTCACATGTGCAGACACTTTCCCCTCCCTCCCACAGCCAAAGCCCATTGGGGACCGGTGTCTGCCCTGAGCAGGGACAGGAGGCTCCTCGCTTGCTGCAATGTCAAAAAAAAAAAAAAAAAAAAGAACCACACACACACCTCGCCAGCCGGCAGGGCTGCTGCAGCGACAGCACCGCTTACCCCACGCGGGACCCGGGCTGCTCCCACCAGCGAGCCCCACACCTCCATTCACCCCCCCAGCTGCTGGGGGAAGGTGGTTCTCTTGCTCCCTGAGTCCCCAGGAACTCCGGTTTCAAGGCATCCAAGATATTACGTGACCTATTTACAGGCATCCTCACACGCAGCGTGACTTTTAGCAGAGGTTTTGCATTACACAGCCTGCTGCAGCCCCTGGTCGGGCTATCGGGTGCTTGCGACTGCTCGACTCCTGCATTTTCTGCTGCAGGCAATGCCTTACTGCTCCTGACGCACCACCAGCAACATCACGGCTACTTCACCCGCCCATTCGGCTATTTGCTTACGCTTGCCGAAGGCTACAAACCCTGCACTCCAGAGACACAGAGCTCACCCAGCCCCTCCTGCAGCTGAGGACTCGGGATAAACATGAATCCGCCTCGGGGGTGCCAAGTGATAAGGTGATCTTGGAGCAGCACCGCAGCGACCCTGCCTCCTCCCCAGGGCCGGAACGCCGTGGGAAGGGGAAGCCAACATCCCTCCAAACATTTTTCCAGCCACTGTTTACAGAGAAAACCCTGTGGAGCCAGTGCTGCCTGCCCTCACCCCCCCTCCAGCGACTACTCCACAACAGGAAACCCATCTCAGACCAAAAACAGCTCACACCGAGTCACCCTGGCAGGTGGGGGCTACGGAGCCTCCGGCACCCTCCCCTGCCGAGCCTTCTCCTAGCCCTGCCTGCACCCTGGCCCCGTACACAACGGCCAAACAAGCATTTCAATTTGGCTTTTCAAAGTTCAAATGCTTCTTCTCAAGTGCGGGTGCCGGCTCTTCTCACCAGGGATAACGAGTTTATTCTTAGGGACAAGGTGAGCGGGGAGGCGCAGCCTCCGTCCCTGCTCCCAGCCCCGCTGCCGGCAGCCAAGGAGTCTCTGCAGTGGCAGCCGGTACCTGAGTTTTAGCACAGGTAAGAGAAGGGGAAGTCATGTTATCTGCCAGTCCTGTGAAGTCTAAGGAGAAAGGTCTGGAGGGGTTTAGTTTGAGCAGGTCTCTTTGGCCGGGCAACTATCTAGCCCAGAACTCAGCGCACGCTAGCCTGCAGCCTTCTGAAACCGGCACAGGCCAGCCGCCTTCTAGGAGATTTCATCCCTGTAAAGCAAAAAAGGGGTAAATCATGCATTTAATGGAGGTTTTATAAAGCACTTAAAACTTAAGGTTCAAGTAGTCTGTGGTGTACTTACAGGGTGCGCCAGTATACATGATGGAGAAGAGGTTGATCCCCACCGTACAGGCATAGAAGACAGGCAACGCTCGCAGGCCATTGGGGACGGGATCGGCCTGCAAAACAAGGGCTGGCGCTGGGAAGGGCAGACCCCGGGGGCTGAGCAGCCGCCGAGGAACGGTCCCTTCCCACCAGGGGTTTTGTGCCCTCGCTTAGCTGCTGACAGCAGCTCCGATACCAAATCCCCCCCCGCAAGCTCTGCCAAAAGCCAGAGCTCCCAATGGCTTTTAGAGAACAACCCGGGGGCTTGCCATCGTCTGACCCCCGGCAGTCCAGGGGAGAAGGCGGCAGGACGCCGTGGGTGCTGCGGGGCTCCGCAGAGCTGGACCAGCTGAATGTCCCGCAACTCCCGAGGCTGAAGCATCTCATTGCGCTCGCAGCCTGGGCTGCCCGGCTCTCGAGCCCTCCCCGGCCTCCAGCTGCACGGATGTTTTCTTTCACCTCCCCAGACACTTTCAGACAAAACCGTTTGTCAGACAAAGCTTTTACCTCTTTCCAGCTGACTTGGACAAAATAAAAAAAGCGTCCATTACTCAAAGCAGCTTATTTGAGCACATACCTGCACAGAGAGGCCCTCACCCGAGCAGCAGGAGCACTTAATCTCCGCTGCTGACCAGCGGTTGGGGTCTAGCGTCAGTACAAACACACCAAGCGTTACTGAACACGGAGCAGGACAGAGCAACCAGACTATTCCGTGCCAGAACGGAGCATGACGGGGCCAGCCCGGCTTTGAAAGACCAGTTACGCAAGGTTACTGTGACAGCGGTGACGCTGAAATGTTTTAAAGGGCTGCTAGGTAGAAACCAGCAGTGATAAGATCTTAACACCTCTTGAACCAGAAATAGTTAAAGCGAAGTCCTAAAATAATTTAAGTTAACCTTGCATACGCCGAAGAAAATGCTGGAGCCCCTCTGCACAGCTGGCTGGATACCCCTGCTCTGGGCTGGCAGCACCCCGCACTCCAGGGTCACCGTCGCCTCAGAAAGGCGAGGTGTGGTGCTGCTGCTTTCGGGTGCCTGATGCCCCTTCCCGGGCCGTCAGACGATGCCAACAGCGGGAGCACATCCCTGAAGCCAGGCTGAGCACCCCTCGGTGGACCTGGGGCCCCGGGTAGGAGAGGAGCATAGTTTTCACAGCACCAGGAACAATTCTGTCCCTCCTGGCTTCAAAAAAGCCACCGCTGTTGGTCACTGCCTTCCTCTGCAGCAGGACACAAGAGGAGGTCCAGCCTCGCACCAGGACTCAAGACCAGAGCTTCTTGTCAGGCTTTTCCTATCTGTTCTGGGTTTCTTCACTACTTGGAAGCTGCAGCCTTTTCTGCTGAAGCCAGGCAGGGCCCTCCCAGCCCAGAAGGTTTGGAGGAGGCTGAATGAAGCCTCCTCACGCCCCAGGCTCTGCTTCACGCAGCAGCTACAGGTCCCATTTCTCCCATCCCTTCAGCTCCTCCTGGGTAAGGGCTCACCCAAATGCCAACGTGAGGGTGGATGTGCCTGGAGAAGCTCTGGTGCACATAAGCAACGAACCAGTCCAATGGGCAGGCAAGGGAGCACCTGGGAGCCCCGAGGTGTCGGAAAACGAGAAAGTGGGGTGAACAGCCCTTACCTTACGGAGGATGAACCTCTGGACAAGGAAGAACAGGATAGCAGACATGATGCCCGAAAGGAGGGGTGAGATGAACCAGGACAACACTAGGAGAGAAGAGGCAGGATCAGCCGCCCGCCACTGGAAGGGGAAGCCCCAGGGGCACGTGGGATGCTCAGACCAGCCGGACTTACCAATCTTTAGCAGCTCAGACCACTTGACGCCTTCTTGCCCTTTGGCCACCAGCGAAAAGCCAATGGTGGCTCCAACGATGCAGTGGGTACCAGAGATGGGGAGCTTCAAGAATGAAGCCACCAGCTGCCACACAGCAGACCCTGGAGGAGAAGGAGAAGCCTGGTGAGAAAGCCGTCACTGGGGCACCTCAGGACACACCACCCACCCCATTTTGACCCCCCTGTTCCTTACCAAACATGGCGCTGATCGAACCCGCCATCATCAGCTGCTGCTCAGACTTGTACATATCCACATCGATCAGCCCCTTCCGGATGGTCTCGCTGACTTTGGCTCCCAGCAGGACAGAGCCCACTGTCTCGAAGACGCTGGCCAGGACACAGGCCTGCCGGAGGGTGACCACCCCCGAGCCCACCGCAGTGCCGAAGGAGTTGGCCACGTCATTGGCGCCGACGGAGAAGGCCAGGACGAAGGCGATGATGAACCCCAGGACCAGCATCCAGAGGAAGTCCACCATGGGGGCGGGGGGCACCGCGGAGGTGGGGTCCATGGTTTAGGTGAGGTATTAATAAATTAGATATAAAATTAAATGGGGTGGGGGGGGAGGGCGGGTGGCAGTCGCTATAGGGTGCAGGGGCACTCCGCCGTCCTACGGCCCCGCCGGCCGCGGGGGCTGGGGACCGGGTGCCGCGCCATGGCCTGGGCTGCTCTTCATCCTGCGGGAGAGATGGGGTCAGCGGGACCGGGGGGACGGGATAACGGCGCTCAGCGGGATCGGGGTGGGGGGGGGACGGGATAACGGCCCTTCCCGCGCACCGGTAACGGCCGCTCCCGCGCGCGCCGCCGCGCCACCCGCCGCCATGTGGGCGGCTGCCTCGCCTCGCCTCGCCTCGCCGCCCCACCGCCCGAGGCGGCCGTTGCTCACCGGCCGGGCTGGGCCGCGCTCACCAGGAAGGGCCGGAGCCGGTGCCGGTTCCGCTCCGCTCCGTCGCCGCGCCACCCCCGCCACCCGCCGCCGCCGCGCTTTAAGCGCCCCCGCCGCCCCACGTGACCGCCGCCCCCGCCCACCCCCCACCCTCCCCGCCCGCCGCGCGCCCCCGCCCGCCGCCCCCATTGGCCCGCTCGCCGCCGGGGCGGGGCCAGGCCGCGGCCCCATTGGACAGCGCCGCGCTCGCAGCCCGGGCCTCCCCCCCTCCCTCCACACACCCCCCCCCGCCCCGCCCCACCCCCACGCGGGCAGCGCGCCCCGGCACCACGTGCACGCTCAGCGGCGCGGCCGCGGGGGGCCGGCCCGGTTCCGGTGGGCTCGGCCCGGCTCAGACCGGCTCGGTTGGGTTTGGCTGGGCTCGGCCCGGCCCGGTTCCGGTGGGCTCGGCCCGGCTCAGACCGGCTCGGTTGGGTTTGGCTGGGCTCGGCCCAGCCCGGTTCCGGTGGGCTCGGCCCGGCTCAGACCGGCTCGGTTGGGTTTGGCTGGGCTCGGCCCGGCCCGGTTCCGGTGGGCTCGGCCCGGCTCAGACCGGCTCGGTTGGGTTTGGCTGGGCTCGGCCCGGCCCGGTTCCGGTGGGCTCGGCCCGGCTCAGACCGGCTCGGTTGGGTTTGGCTGGGCTCGGCCCGGCCCGGTTCCGGTGGGCTCGGCCCGGCTCAGACCGGCTCGGTTGGGTTTGGCTGGGCTCGGCCCGGCCCGGTTCCGGTGGGCTCGGCCCGGCTCAGACCGGCTCGGTTGGGTTTGGCTGGGCTCGGCCCGGCCCGGTTCCGGTGGGCTCGGCCCGGCTCAGACCGGCTCGGTTGGGTTTGGCTGGGCTCGGCCCGGCCCGGTTCCGGTGGGCTCGGCCCGGCTCAGACCGACTCGGTTGGGTTTGGCTGGGCTCGGCCCGGCCCGGTTCCGGTGGGCTCGGCCCGGCTCAGACCGGCTCGGTTGGGTTTGGCTGGGCTCGGCCCGGCCCGGTTCCGGTGGGCTCGGCCCGGCTCAGACCGGCTCGGTTGGGTTTGGCTGGGCTCGGCCCGGCCCGGTTCCGGTGGGCTCGGCCCGGCTCAGACCGGCTCAGTTGGGTTTGGCTGGGCTCGGCCCGGCCCGGTTCCGGTGGGCTCGGCCCGGCTCAGACCGGCTCGGTTGGGTTTGGCTTGGCCCGGCCCGGTTCCGGTGGGCTCGGCCCGGCTCAGACCGGCTCGGTTGGGTTTGGCTTGGCCCGACCCGGCCCGGTTCCGATGGGCTTGGCCCGGTCCGACCCAGGCGCAGTTGCAGCCTCATCCCGGCCTGGCCCCGGTGGGGGCTGGCTCGGCACAGCCCAGCACTGGTGTGGCACGGCCCGGCCCGGGTGTGGGCTCGGCTCTGCACGGCCTGCTTTGTGGCCATGTGGGTCCGGCACAGCTCAGGACCAGCCCACACCAGGCCCAGCACCGGCACCGCACCAGGTCGTGGGGTCACTGAGGCAGACCACGGGGGACACCCCGCGGAGCAGCTCCGGGCTCTCTGCATCAGCGTCACACAGGGGCCCTGGGGTGACTGGTGCCCCCGTCCCCGCCCCGGGGTGACCATTGCCCGGCAGGAACCGCGGCCCAGCGGGCTGAGCAGCGGCGGGTCAGCCCGGGGCAGGAAGCAGCGGTGCCCGGCCGGGCACGGGTCAGCGGCTTGATGCTGGCCGGGGCTGGGCTGTAGCACACCACCGCACCGCGGGGACAGTGGTGACGTGGGCCCACGGATGGCAGCCGGTGGGGGGCATGCGGTCGGGATGCACCGGCCCTGCTGCCCCCGTGTCACCGGGCCAGAGTCCAGCCCGTGTCCCCACGCACCCTTTGTCTCCGGCCACGTGCGGCACTGGGTGCGCAGACAGGGCAGGCCTGGGGGGCCGGGGGGCACGGGCACGGGGTCCCCTCACCCCTCTCAGCAGGGGCTGACCCCATGCCCTCACCCTGTCCCCATCCCATCTCCTGTCCCCCTTGGGTGGCCCCGTCTGCCCCAGACGGGTGAGGCTGCAGGGGAAACAGGCAGGAGCCAGGAGGACCCAATGGCCTGGGGCCCTGGGTCCCATCCCTCTGCACCCCAAAAGCTGGGAAGGGACCCAGGTGTGCCTGCAGCCCCACAGGGGCAGAGGGGGTCCAGGGGGCACCAGGAACGTAGTGGGCAGCACCGTGAAGGTGGGGTGCAGCGCTGAGCATAGGGGAGTGCAGGGCCAAGGATGCGCTGGGGAGTGAGCGGGCGCGGGGGCCTGGGATGCAGTGTGAGGACCCACCAGGAGCACTGGAGCGCTTGGGGGAGCTGGATCTAAATTAACTTTGATTGATCGTGGGGACTGGGAGAGCTTCCAGAGGACTGGAAGAGAGCAAAGTATCACTCCTGTCTTCAAGAATTACGCCCCGGAAACCATTTCCATGTTCGTGAGAAGCAGACGGGGAGCAGTCAGCACGGGCTGCCACAGGGGAAATTGTGCTTCACCGGCCTGATGGCCTTCTGCAATGAGACAACCGGCTTGGTGGAAGAGCAGTGGGTGTTGCTTACCTCCACCTCAGTAAGGCTCTTGACACTGTCAGCCATAACATCCTCGTAGAGAAACTGGAGAAGTCTGGTCAGGTAAGTGGACGGTGAGGTTGACTGAAGACTGGCTGCACGGGCGGGCCAGAGTGTGGTGATCAGCGGCACAAAGTCCAGCCGGAGGCCAGTCACTAGTGGTCTACCCCAGGGGTAGGGGATGCTGGGGCCAGTCCTGTTCAACATCTTCATTAATGACCTGGACACCGGGGCAGATGCACCCTCGGCAGCTTCGCAGATGACACGCAGTGGGGAGGAGTGGCTGACCCACCAGACGGAGGGTTGTGCTGCCATCCAGACGGACCTTGACAGGCTGGACAACTGGGCTGAGGAACCTCATCGTGGATGTTCAACAAGGTGACATGCAGAGCCCTGTAAATATCTGATGGGAGGGAGTGAAGAAGAGGGAGCCAGACACTTCTCAGTTGTTCCCACAGACAGGTAAGAGGCAACAGGCACCAACTAAAAACCCAGGAAATTCCACCCGCACAGAATAAACCCTCTTTTAGGTGGTCAAACACTGGAAACAGGTTGCCCAGAGATGTGGAGTCTCCATCCATGGTGATATTCAAAAGTGTCTTCCTACTGCTCCTTTACTCCAGTGGGGGTTCCTCGATGGGTTTCATTCTCTCAGCAGCGTCCTGCTCCAGCACGGGTACTCCATGGGCTGCAGTCCCTCAGAGGTGTACCACCTCCACCTTCTGCCAACAGAGCCCCCTCCTGCAGGTCTCCTCTGCCGTCTCCTCCTCACTCCTCACACACCTCCTCATGCACGCCCTCGGGTCTCTCCCTTTGTGTCTCCTCTTTGTGTTTTGGGTCTTTTGCTCAGCATCTCCTGCCCCAAATAGCTGCTGCTCTTCCTCCCGTGGTTTTGAGCAGAGGTGCCATGTGCTCTGGCTTATCATACAGTTGTGGCTCCCACTTTGGCTCATGGTTGTCCTCAAATGGGAAGCTCATTCTTGACAGTAATTGCTCCATGGAGGGAGGAGACAAGTGCCCCCACGTCTCCAGCCTTCCACCAGACCTAGCTGTGGCTGTCGGCTTATTCAGAAGAGAGGAGGTGCGGTGGCTTGGTGGAAGACCTGCCTGGACACCAGGAGGTGCAGGGTCTAGAAGAAAGGAAGGGACACCCCCAGCTCCCCAGGTAACTGTGGGCACTCGGGAGCCACAGCAAGCAGAAGCGTGTGTAGGATCTGTGGTGGTATCGGTAGAGATCTGGTGAGCAAGTCTTTGGGAACAGCACCATGAGATCAGTGCAGGGCGTCACTTCTAGGACGGCATCTCCAAACCCCAGTGACCCCAAGACTTTCATTGACTGGCGTCACCTGTGGAAATGCTGTTGTTTCTGAGGAAACTAGAAAGCTCATTTATGTACCAACGTCCCTGTCTGGAGCTGTATCTACAGGTTGTGGGCCAAGGGCTGTGGGACAGCTGTGTCCTGGGACTGGGGGGTGCAGTGGGAGATGCGGGATTCTCATCTGAAGCACAGGAGCCCTCTGCTGAGATCAAACCAGCCTAGGCTGGATGACAGCCCAGCAGCCACCACCGCCTTGCTACGCCATGCCATTTGTCCTGTCGAGTGACTTGCACAGGTGCACGGGGTTGCCGCGATGGAGATGTGAACGACACAGGGAGAGGGGCCGCCATGCAAACACGGAGCCAAAGCACGGCTCAGCACCACTGCCGGGGTACCGAAGCACGGCAGAGAAGGGCAATCCCTGCAGGTCCAGCCGGTGCTGGGTGGGGCAACCTTGGACCTGCAGCAGCTCTGCTCCTGCAGCTCCCTCCCTGAGGAGTGGGGACTGGGAGTCGTAAGGCGCTGGGGCAGAGGGATCTGCTCGAAACAGCCTGGGAACTGCTCCAGCCCGTGCCCATTCCACCTCCAGAACCACAGGCTCCATCTCCCCACCAAGTAACACCAGCAAATCCGTCAACCCTGCGCTGGATGCACTGGCGGGGCGGGATTTTAAGGCTGTGGTTTCTCTGCCAGGTGCCAAGCCCTCCCCCAAACTCCTCCGGGACGCGGGGCCATCCCACCCGGCAGCACACTCCAGGGAGAGGAGCTATGTCCGTCCTGGAGGAGAAGTGCCCAAACCGCCCGTGGGATGGCACAGCAGAAGGGGGACAGGATTCTCGGTGCCGCTGAGCTGAGGCTTTTTGCATCAGTGCTCCTGGCCCCGACACTAGCTTTGATCTGCAGGTCCCTGAAGGTGCCCCAATGGCCAATGGCACCGCTGGGCACTGCAATGCTTGCTGCCCACCCTGGACCCATGAGTGTCACCAGGGACACCCCCCTCAGCACCCCAATGGTCACCACCCCTGCCCACCCCGGCCCCAGGGCAGCTCCACGGCCCCACTGCTGACCAGTCCCCACAGCCCCCCCACCTCCTCACTCAGGTCTCCTCCAGGGTCCCCCTGGCCCACACCATGCCCTGCCAGACCCCCACCGTCGCTCAGAACCTCCCGAGGGTATGCCACCCCTTCGGTTCCTCCCCTGCCCTCGCAGCCCCTGCCTTACCCACCAGGCAAGCTCACATCCCCTCAACCCTGGACACATCGGATCTCCCAGTACCCACCTGCATTGGATTTACGTCACGAGGTTTTCCTAGTGGGGAGACAAGATGCCGGAGAAGATGCTGGAGAAGATGCCAGAAGCATCCCCATGTCCAACAGAGTCTGTTCCAGCCAGCTCCAGGATGGACCAGCTGCTGGCCAAGGCTGAGCCCATCAGCAATGGTGGTCGTACCTCCGTGACTTTAATTTAAGAAGGGATAAAAACTGCAGCATCTGGGAGAGAGAAGTGAGAAAGTGAGAGGAACAGCTCTGCAGACACCAAGGTCAGTGGAGAAGGAGGGGGAGGAGGTGCTCCAAGTGCCAGAGGTGAGATTCCCCTGCAGCCCCTGGTGAAGACCATGGTGAAGCAGGTTGTCCTCCCACAGCCTGTGGAGGTCCATGGTGGAGCAGAAATTGTGAGCAAAGCTGAGCCTGGGAAGAGGGGAAGTCTGGGGGGAAGATTCTTTTAGACTTTTTCTTATTTTTCATTACTCTGCTATGCTTAATTGGCAACAAATTAAATTCCCCTAAGTTGAGTCTGGTTTGCCCATGATGGTAATTGGTAAGCGATCTCCCCGCCCTTATCTTGTCCCATGAGTTTTAAAGCGTATCTTCTCACCCTGTCCTGTTGAGGAGGGGAGCAAGTGAGCGGCTTGGTGGGCACCTGGTGTCCAGCCAAGGTCAAGCCACTACACCACCCTGTTTGCTCACATCCCATCCCCTCCCTGAGCACCCTCACCCTCTCCCTTCCCTTCTGCAAGCTCCTGGACCCCCTCCAGGCCCACTGTAAGCAATCATGTCCCTGGCCTTTCCCCTCCCTGCGCAGCCAGAGCACCTCACTTCCCCTCCAAGGCTCCTCCAGCCTCCCATGCAGCTCGCAGCTCCCCACAGTGCCTCGTCACACTTCTCCCTGCCACCCTCCCTGTCTGCTCCGATCCTCCATTCTTCCTTTGTTCATGCTCACGCTCCCTTCATTCTCCACCCTGGAGCACTCACATCTCCTTCCTTCCCCTCTTGGGATGCTCAAAGTCCCTTCCTTCCCTCCATGCATGCTGACATCTTCTCCACTGACCCCTGCCTGAACCAGGATACTCTGCTTGCTACCGTGTCGGATCCCTTCCCCTCCCAGCACAATGGCTCAGGTCTCCTCCCTTCCCCTCCTGCAGGCTCACACCTCCCCTTCTTCCACTGCCCCGGGCTCACCTCTCCTCCGCTGCCCTCCGGGTGCCTCCCTGATCCCCCCAGAGAGACCTGTGTCCCCAGACATCCACCACTGGAGGAGCCCCCAACATCAGAAGGACATGGACCTGTCGGAACTGGGCCAGAGGAGGCCCCGGAGATGCTGGGAGGGCTGGAGCCCCTCTGCTGTGGGGACAGGCTGAGAGAGCTGGGGGGGTTCAGCCTGGAGAAGAGAAGGCTCCGGGGAGACCTTGGAGCCCCTTCCAGTCCCTAAAGGGGCTCCAGGAAAGCTGGGGAGGGACTCTGGAGCAGGGAGGGGAGCCATGGGACGAGGGGGAAGGGTTTTACACTGAGAGAGGGGAGATTTAATTAGATATTAGGAGGAAATTGTTTGCTGTGAGGGGGGTGAGCCCCTGGCCCAGGTTGCCCAGAGAAGCTGTGGCTGCCCCATCCCTGGAGGGGTTCAAGGCCAGGTTGGTCGGGGCTTGGAGCAACCTGGGCTGGTGGGAGGTGTCCCTGCCCAGGGCAGGGGGTGGCACTGGGTGACCTTTAAGGTCCCTTCCAACTCGAACCACCCTTTGATTCTATGATTTCCCTTTCTCGGTGCTCCCTTCCCCTCCCTGCACCTGCTCAAGTCCCCTGTGGGGCAAGAATGGGGCGAGCTGTCTGAGCAGGGCCACCTTGAGGGGGGCTGCTGTGCCCCCGTGCCACCATCCGCCACCTTCTGGATCTGCACCCTCCTGCCCGAATCCCTGGAGATCACAGGCTGGTGGTCCCCGCTGGGAGCTGGCCCCAGGGGGCTTTATTTGGCATTTCCAAGGGGGCTGAGGGCAGTAAGAGCTGGAGCTCCCACACCAGCACGCCTCCACTTGGCACTGGCACTGCCGACTTTGGGGTTTCCCTACCTTGGGGTTTCCCTAAGTCCCCTCATGCGTCACTCATCTGCAGTCACACAGGTCCATGTGATTCCATGCAGATCTCTGTAAGCTTCCTAATGCTCTCAGGTCGCAATCTTGCCCGCAAGCCTAATGGGCAACCCCGAAGGTGTCCATGTGCACGGAGAGAGGAGGGCACGGTGTCCTGCCCAACAGGGTCTGGTTCCCAGAGGAGGAACCACTGGCCCTAAGGGCAAGGTGTCTGCTGGTGGCTGCTCTGCCAGAGGAAGGACAGGCTCTCTGGGGTGGAAGGGCAGAGCCAGGTTCCATATTCCTCCTCCACCTTTCCTGGTGGCCTTTATGTGTTTCCAGCCTTGCCAGAACCTCTCTTGCTTATGGTGACAAGATGCTACAACGGCAGGGAAAAATTCCCTCTTGACCCTGGCTGAGCCCCAGCCCTTGCCCAGGAACCAGGAGAGTCACCTCAACAGCCCTGCGAGGCGTCACTTGGGTGTCCCTTGTGGCACCGCAGAAGAGGGCAGGGAATGGCTCTTTGCGGAGCAGGAACAAGGAGGGCAAAGCAGAGGCGTCAACACAGGCAGTGCCACCGAAGAGCCCAAGAGCCCTCTAGTGATGGTACAGCCATTCTCACAACATGCAGCCCCAAGGCCTTTTTCCCAATCAAGTCAAAATTTGAGGCTCCATCCCTCGCCTACTGAAGACAGTGGACATTTTCATTTCCTCTTTGGATGCTTTTTAAGCCAGTGTGCTTGGGAGACAATCCTAATGCTCCAGATTTAAAAGAAAACAAACACACAAAACCTCCCAGACTTCCAAATCCATGTTCCAGTCATAAACAAAAGTTATTGGTCATGCTAAGAGAAGTATGGTAAATTAGAAGATCAATTGGAGCTCCCTGCTACAGCGTGGCTGTGACTAGCTCCAGCCACTGGACCTGAAGAGCCCGGGTCAAACTCAGGGCAAGCTCTGCAGGCAACAGCTGCCTACGTTGCAGGGGGTGATTGCTCTATGCCCTCGACACAGCCCATCGCTCCTTCTGTCCTTTGACTTTTCTTGTGAACTCCTCCCTCACGGTCATACGGGCAGGCGAGCACGAGAGACAAGCGCAGCGCAGAAAAGGATGGAGCCATCCACAAGACTGAAAGAACGACCCCACAGAAATGACTGAATGAGCACATCTGAAGGGCTCCTTCAAGACTCCATATCCAGAGAGCTGTTTTTGTACACGTGACACCATCACTTCGTCGATCTGTACCCCGTATTGCTCCTGCTCTCTCACGCTCTTTTCTCATCCAATGAACAGGAACTCAAGCAAAAATGCCCAGGAGCTGGTTGAAAAGAAAGCCACTGGTTTCCACCACATGCATCTCCGGTGGTCTCGCTGGAACAGGTAGTCCAGATAGATTGTGGAGTCTCCATCCTTGGAGGTATTCAAAAGTCCTGGGCAACCAGCTCCAGGAGGCCCTGCTTGAGCAGAGGGGTTGGACTGGCACAGCTGCGTCGATCTCCTCCGTAGCTGGGATGGTGCTGAGGGGTGCTGAGCCCCCTGGCTCAGAGCATCACTTGTTTTTCAGAAGTCAGGAGGATTCAGGACGCCGTGTCTGAGTACATTCCACAGCAGTCGCGCTGAACAAGGTGGTGTTTTCCTCCTGGTCCCCGGATGCTTGCAGCAGCCTGGGCAGCTCCCCTGCCTCGGAGCGGGGGCTCCTTGGCATTCTCCTGAGGTCCCCTCAGGAGACTGGCTTCTCCTGGCCTGCCATCATTAGCGTAGCAGATCTGTGTCACTGAAAGCCCAGGGACATGTGTGTGGCCTTGGAAAGGCCTCGACTCAGCACTGAATCCCTGTGGAGATACGTGGGGCAGGAGGGGTCTATCTCACGTCACCGGCACCATGAAGAGGTGGTTCATCCTGCCCATCAGGACCCCGAGGGCACCCGTAGGCCTCTCCTGGACAGACCCTGACACGGTTCATCCCCTCACCCTTTCTGGTACCCTCGATGGGCCCTGTGACCCACACCCTGCTGAGATACCTGCTGGTGAGGGCATGGCCAGTGTTTTGTCCACCCTCAGCTCCAGGCTCATCCTCCTCTGGGGGGGCAGCCCCACACTTGCTGCTCCCTGCATTGACCCAGCTGGTTTGGAAAACCCATGTCCTGGAAGCATCAGTCGCCATGTGAGAGGGAACTGGAGTGACAAGGGGACAGAGTTGGTTTCACGAGTCCTGCATGTGCTGGGGGAAGGAGACCCGTGTTTGGGCAGGGCCCTGAGGAGCAATGTGCACGGGGGTGGGAAGCTCCCTGCTCTTCCCAGCCAAGAGTAGCGGTTCCAACAAAAGGTTTTGCCCGTCCTTGCAAGCTTTGACTTGCCTGTTGCGTGTGGCCATTACAGTTAGGGAGACACTGCCATAATTTGCACCCAGACGTGCATCCCATGTGCTCTGGGACCATCAAGAGGATCTCACTCACCCACGGCTATCTGCAGGGTCACCTTTTTCAGCTTCCCTAGCCATGCCAGGGGGTCCAACGGGCAGGTGAGCAGCAAGAAACGCCCGATCATTTCCAGGCCTGTCCTCTGGGATGGGGTGACTCTGTTCCAGTGGGGCACAGGTCTCCTTAGGACAGACCTACCAAGCCCCGCACATCTCCGTGGTGTTCCAGAGCTCTCATTCCAGAACGCTGACCTAGAGAGGGGCCAGGCTCAGGACTGACCACCTCCCCTTCGACTGGGTCTCTCTCGTGGGTTGAAGAGCCAGCTTCCCACGCAGGCTTGCATTCAGACGCCTGTACTCGGGTATCTCAGTGCTGTCATGAACGGGTGATTTAGATCGCTTGAAGAACCACTGCCAAAGGTGTTAGCAAAGCCGTTTGAATGGGATGTTGTGCAGCTTAACAAAGTTCAATGGCAAGGTTCATTCTATTAATTACTGCTGGAGTTAGAATGATTCACAGAGAGACCGGGGACACGGAGGGGAAGGGAAGACCTCCCGTTGAGTCACAAGGTTCAGAATGGACCCTCTTGCTTTCTGCACTCCTCAGAAAGGAGTTCAGGTGTGTCTGGATCCAGACTTAGCCCCAGACTTGGCCAATGTTTACGTCCAAAGGACTGTATATATTCCATTAGCATCAGTTCAGCACGCTATCAAACTACCAAGGCAAATCAAAGTTACCGCACTACAGGGTTATGGGCGATATCGGTTGCTTACCAAAGATCTGCCATTGGTGAAAGGTCTCTCTGCGTTGAGGTGCAACCTTGAGAGGTGTCCCAGCTCGAGGGGAGATCACCACCATGCAGCCACGCTGCCTGGCAGGGAGAGCTCAGAGACGGCTCACTTAGGCTGTCAGGCTTATGGGATAAAGCGGTCGGCTCGTAGTCAAATCACGTGCGATGGAGAGGGAGGCATTAGACTCCTTGAACCCACACCTTTCTTGGTTCCTTGATAAACGAGTCTTGAAAAGCCACCTCCTCTACCAATTTAGTATGAGAATACTTTGATAACACAGATTGTTTTAAGTTGTTGCTAAATGATGTTTACATTAGTCAAGGACTTTTTCAGCTTCCCACAGCAGCTGAGAGGGAGCACAGACGGGACAAGCTGCCAAAGGAATATTGCACACCATTGACACACGCTCGGTGTATAACTGGCGGTTGCCCAGGCCAGGGATATGCAATCACTGCTCACGATGGGCTGGGCCACCGATCATCAGATGGTGAGAGCAACTTGCGTTGTATCACTTTATTGTATATTCTTCTACCATTATTATTATTGTTGTTATTTTTCCTCTTCCTCCTAAAGACTATTAGAGTGTCTTTATCTCAACCCGTGGGGTTTCACTGCCAAGAAACTGTGCCAGGACAGACATGGCAGGAATTGTGCACGCTTACTGCTGCAGATCTTCACTGGCAGATACTTTGGTTCCCATCTCCGCACCTCCCGTCTCTCCTGGACCTCAATGTAATAGTCCCGTTTCCTGAGGCAGGCTGGAGTGACGGGGCAATAGGATTTCTGAAAAGCAAGAGGCTTCTCAAGCAGCGGGCAAATACGCCCAAAAGCACTGGCCCCAGGGTGGGCCGCGGCAGGGAGGCTGCAGACGTAGTGGAGGCATTAGGAGAATTCCTGCTGCAAGTCCCCGCGGGGATGCCAGGGCTGGACCAGGGCCTCGCTGCGCTTCCAAAGCGGCACAGCTGAGACGCAGCAGGTACCTGCTGGGGAACTCTTGGTTTCCTTTTCTATGAACTCCTTACCAGGTAGCCTTGGCTCTCTTACTTTGTCTGTCTTTTGTCAACCGCTAACTTCAAGACAACGCACACTCTCCTGTCATGCGATGGGAAAAAAAAGGGCGTATCTCTAGTGTGCTACCAGTGACGGGGGGGGCTCCGTGCAGGACAGCAAGAGCAAAACCACTCGTCAAGGCAAGACGGAAAACTGAAATCCCTGCTTGCACAGGCCATCGGAGAGGGACAGGCACGTGATCTCGCCCCACGTCACCACCCTGTTATAGTGAACAGTCAGAGGTAATGGAGATGTAGCAAAGACCGGGGACAATTCAGAACGGGCCGTGGTGCGACCACAGCCAGGCACAGCTGCAGTGTTGCTTATGCAAGGACTGAAGGCCCCAGCCTGGGTGTTTACGAAAGCTCCTGAGCCCGTGTGGGGCTGTGGGGAAGGCCCCAGGCGAGGCTGGCCAGGGCCACCAAGGCCGACGGATGCCCTCTGGGCCCTGGCGGGTAGGATGAACCATGTCTTCACGGGGCAGGTGACGTGAGCTACACCCACCCTGTGTGTCTCCACAGGGATTCAGTGCTGGGCCGTGGCCTCTCCAAGGCCCCACACACGTCCATGGGCACGTCCACAAAGACAAGTCCCTTACACTGCCAGCGATGGGGAGGGGATGGCCATCCGCAGGACGCAACACGGGTGACATCTGTGCCTCCTGCAGTCTGGCCCTGCTGGACCAGGACACTTACTCCAGGTGTAGCATCTCCCAGAGATAACTCTGCAGGTGAAGCCCAAAAAAGCACGTGCTGCAGCTGCAACTCGTCTGAGCATCCCCCCTCAACCCGGAGGAGAGAGATTCCAAAACGCAAGGTGGCTGAACAAGGCAGGTCCCTTCTCCGAAGAGCTTCAGCCCACAGGACCCCACGTGCTCCCCACCGCTTGCCTCCCAACTTTCAATAAACTCAACCCAGGTACATATTTTCTGGATGAACTCTTTGCACGACCAGCCTCTTCCTTCGGAGGCTGCAGAAATACAGCTGTTTCTCAGGTCACTGGACAAACTTTCTTCCACACCAGACACGCAGGTGGGAGGCTCTGACAGAACAGGTCTCCACCCCCACATACACAAGGCATGGGGTGCCACCGGCTGGACGCGTTCCCAAAGGGAAACCTTAGGCAGGAGGGCATAAGGGTGGTGCAGCTCCCCAAGAGCTTCCCTGACACAGGAATCCGAAGACAAGGGCACAGACAGACACAGCGCCGGGACAGGGCAGCCCGGTCGCAGGTTCCTGAAGCACCTCTGGGGCTTTTCTGTACCGAGACCTCTGGGCGGGCAAGAGACACGGCACGGCCGCTGAGTCCCCCCGCTGGCAGTGCGACAACAGAGCAGGCAGCGGCTGCCCCGGCAGCAGGAGGCAGAGCAGGCCCGGCCTGCCATGGCTCCCGCCGTCGCCGCTCTCGGGGCTGCCGAGGCCTCCTCTCACCTCCCCGAAACGGGGCTGAGGGACGGGAGGGAGGGGCGGCAGCGCGGATCCCCAGTGCCGTGGGGCTCAGCACTCGCCCGGCTGAGGGGGGGCAGGACGGGCGGCGGCGGGGGCAGGAAGGGGACCAGAACAACGTGCCCGCCGCTCCTCGGCGCCGGGCGCAGGCCCCGCCATGCCCGCGCCGCACCTCACAGCTCCGCCGGCCTGGCAACATGGCGCCGGCCCCGGCCCACCCCGCGCCACTTCCGCTTCCGCCGCCGGGCTCCCGCGCTCCGCCGGCCCCGCCCCCGCGGGGAGGCGCCGCCTGGCGGCTGGGAGGAGGCACCGCCGTCCCGGCCCCATTTCTGGGGGGAATGGCCCCAAAACGCCGTCGGGGCGGGGATGGCTGGCGGGGGAAATGGTGGTGCGAAATGGTCGGGGTGTGAGACCGTCCCCCGGGTGGGAAACTGTCCCTGGGGTGGGAAACCAGCACTGACCTGGGAAGCTGTTGTCGCGGCGACGGGAAGCCGTGGCGGGAGTGGGCAACCGCCACTGGGATGGGAAACGATTGGGATGGGAAACGATTGGGATGGGAAATGATTGGGATGGGAAACCGCCACTGGGATGGGAAACCATCACTGAGGTGGGAAACCATCATGGGGTTGGGAAGCCATCGTTGGCGTGGGAAGCCATGGGGATGCTGTCCTGGTTGGAGTGACACAGGACTAATTTATCTTCTAATGCTTGGGAAAACTGCACTTTTATAAGACTCTGGTGTTTGAATTTGTGAAAATATTTACTTCATAGGCAGCTCTGGTGCGCGGGTTTCAAGGTTTCGGTGTTTTCAAGCTTGCCAGGTGGGGGGACGAGGAGGAGCGAGACCCAGGCACTTCGCCCCAGCTGCCAACGGGATTATTTCATACCCTGAACGTCACATTCTCTGTCAATTAGAAAGTTTGCTGCAAAGCTCTCCGTTCTACGATGGCTGCCATCCTGAGCGCTCCTCGCCCCACTGCCAGAGCCCCGAGCCCTTCCCTTCCTCCCAAAGCCGCGGCGCTCGCAGGGTCCCACATGTTCTGTCTCCTGCTGTGAGTGCACGGCTTCCTGCTGGTGGAATGGGCTGAGTATTGTGTGTTTCATATTGGTGTTAGATCCATATTGGTTCTTCGGTATTATTCATGTTAATTATCTAGTCTTATTCTAGTAAATCTGCTTATATTTCAGCCCTTGGGTTTCCTTGTTTTTTCCTGATTCCACTTCCCAGGTGGGGAGGGGTCCTCAGGTGAGAGAATAATTGTCTAAACAACCGTGAATTGTGAGTTCCTCAAACGATGGCAGATGGGAAACCATCACCGGGATGGGAAACCATCATTGGGGACAGGAAACCATCCCTAGGATGGGAAATAGTGGAGGCAGGAACTCATTGTGGTATGAAAAATCCAGCCATCGTGATGGTCACGGGGACATGAGGCTGTTTGTCCCCAGCAAACTCCCCCCTGCCCCCTGCCGTGGCAGGGGCAGCAGCAGGTCCTGCTTCTCCTGGTGCTCCTACCCCGTCCCGGGATGCCCCCCACCCGCTCGGGCCCCCAGGATCCCACTCAGCACCCACTTCGCTCTCCCCAACAGGGAGGGTCCCTCTCTGGCTGCCGATGGCCTCGGAGGTGCCCGGCAGGAGCGTCACCGCCCCGGCCCCTGCCCTGGCTCAGCGCGGGGTGCAGGGACCCCCGTGCCCCGCACCCTGCCTGGCGGCGCTCAGAGCCCAGTGGAGGCCTTTAAGGAGGATGTGGTGGCCATGGAGGACCGCATCCCCACCGCCGGCCCCCACCAGCCCGCCCTGGCTCCGCCAACCAGCAGAACCACGACAAAGACCAAAGGTGAGGTTTGGGGGGTGGCCGAGCCTGCAGGCGGGTGGCCCGCGCCGAGGACAGCTTGCATCACCCCGGGGTTGGGTTGTCTTTGTTTGCCTTTTCAGCAGCGGTGACCACCCCGGCGGCCCCAGAGAAGCCTGCGGACCTGCCTGAGCAGGGCCCAGATGCCTTTGCCGAGGTCTTTCCCCAGCAGGCAGGTGACACCAACATCAACGGTACGCTTGCCTGGCACGGACACTATCCCCGATGTCCGTGACAGCTCCAGCTTGAGCACCTTTGTCCGTGAGCTCCCTGACCTCTCAGAGCACATGGCGAAGGGTGGCTGCCGCAAGGACCGAGCAGTGGCAGCGGGGCTGGGGGACTGTCCCCAATACCCGCAACGTTTCCGATGTCCCTGACAGCCCTGCCTTGCTCCACCAGCTCCCCACAGTCTCGGAGCACGGGGCGGAGGGCGACAGCCCTGAGGAGCGAGTGGTGGCAGTGGTGCTGGGGGATGCTGACCCCTCCTGGGGGTGGTGCCATCCCCCTTGCTGGACCCCCAAGAGGACGCAGGGCAGGGTGGTGGCAGCCCTCCCCACCCGGCTGCCAGAGAGTCCTGGGGAGTCTTCTCAGGAGAGTCCTACGGAGGCTTCAGAGGAGAGTCCTCCAGAGAGTCCCCTGAAGGGTTGCCCAGAGGGTCCTCTGAAGGGTCCTCCAGAGAGTCTCATGGGGAGTTCAGAGGAGACTCCAACGGAGACCCCCATGGAGAGTCCCCTGAAGAGTCTCCTGAAAAGTCCCCCGAAGGGTCCCCTGAAGAACCCCCTGAAGGTTTCCCTGAGGGTCCCTGGAAGAGTCCCTTGAAGGGTCACTCAGAAGGTCCCCTGAAGGGTCCTCAGCAGAGGGTCCCCTGAAGCTCTCCTGCTGCCAGCGTCCTTTCAGCCGACTGTCCGGCAGGTTCTGCGGGCCCTACACTCTCCGGGGAGTGCCAAGACCAACTGTCCAAGCTCAAAGGTGTGACCATGCCATCTCAGCCCCAAAGCCTTGGAAGGGGCTCCATCAGCAGCTGGACGGCTGAGCTCTCCCGCTTCCTGAGGTGGCAACAGGGGACCCGCACCAGAGGAGGAGCAGGAGGAGGAAGAGGAGGAGGAGGGACAGGTGCTCCCGCCCTCTCCCACCTCATTTGAGCAGGAGCTACAAGTCGCAAGTCATGAAGTAGAGAACTTCTGGGCAAGAAACTCATGACACACGCGATGCCTGGGGGAGTTCAGGAGTTGGACACGTCTGTGCAGAGGGGATGGAGCCCTTCGTTCGTCTGGTTTCCTAATGACCTTTGAAATCAAAGCTTAATTTATGTTGTCCTGTAAATTTGAGAGATGCAAACAGGCTGTGACAGGGGACACGGGAGCAGGGAGGAAGCGGCCAGGGACATGGGGGACATGGGGGGACAGGGAGGGGGTGGCTGGGAACATGGGGAATTCGGAGAGGGTCCCCAGGGGACACGGGGAGGGGGTGTCGGGGGACGCAGGGCACACGGGGACACGGGCGTGGGGCCAAAGGGGGACAGAGCATGTGGGGTGGCGGGGCAGGGACCCCCACCGGGGGAGCTGCCACCCACGGGGCCTCAGGACCCCGTAGCCCCCAGACCGGGGGGAAGCGGGTGCTGCCATTCCCGCGGCCACCTCCCGCCCCGGGGCAGGCCCCCCCCGCAGGTCACGGCGGCCCGGGCCCTGCACCGGGGCTGCTCAGGGCCAGGCTGAGAGGGGCCCCGCATCCCCGCAGGGGCTGAGGCTGCGCCGGAAGCTGCGACGAAGCACCGTCCCCCCGCCACTTCTGGGGAGGACCGGGGGGTCCCAGGGCCGCTGGAGGGCTCGGGGGGTCCCAGCGGGTCTTTCGGGGCCGGGAGTCCCCGGGCACCCTCCGCGGCCCGTCGTGCGGGCGGAACGTGGCGGCGCGGGGGCGGGTTCCGGGCGGGCCGGAAGCGTGGTGCAGTCCGGAAGCGCGGAGCGGACAGGAAGCGGGGAGGACCGGAAGCGCGGCCGGGCGGCGTTGCCGTGAGAGCGGGCCCGGAGCCGCCATGGAGGCCGCCGCCGCGCTCACCGACATGTACGACCAGGCGCTGCTGGGGATCCTGCAGCACGTCGGGAACGTGGAGGAGTTCCTGCGCGTTCTCTTCGGCTTCCTCTACCGCAAGACCGACTTCTACCGCCTCCTCCTGCGGCCCGGGGACCGGCTGGGCTTCCCGCCCGGCGCCGCGCAGGCCATGACCCTCCAGGTATCGGCGGGGGCCCGAGGCCGCTGCATCTCCCGGGGCTGGTGGGCCGCGGCGACTGTGGGGCGGGAGGCCCCGGCGGCTGCTGTTGTCGCCGTGGACGGGCCTCCCGGCCGTGTTTGTCCCCTCCGGGTCGGGCGGGGGTCCGGCGGGGGGGTGCTCGGTACGGGCTGCGGCGGAGATGCGGTTAGGGCTGGGGAAATGGGGAGAGGGGCTGGGCAGCGCCTCAGCCGGAGGGGTGCGGGTAGGCGGGAGCGGTGTCCTGGCGGAGTGTCACCCGTGTCAGAGGATGGGAAGCCCCGGGGGTGCCGAGGCCGGCGAGAGCCTGGCGGGAAGAGCCAGGGGCGATTCCTCTCTTGGAGCTCGGCCCCGGGGGAGGGTGGTTGTTGGCGGCGTGGGGCCGGGCCGGCGTCGTGGTGGGGGTGGCGAGGAGGTGCCAGTGGGAGCCTGGGGAGCGGGTGAGGGCCGACGGAGCCGTGGGGGAGCTGGGCTGGGCTCTGCTCAGTGGGGGCTCATGGCCAGCACCGGGCTCGCCGCCATCGTTGGGGAGAGGTGGCAAAAGTCCTGACCTGCTGTTGTTGCCACCCAGCCAGGCTGGGCGCAGCGCTGGATGTCTCTGCCTCAGGGCTGTTGCAGACTGTCATTTACCTGTGTTAGTGGGGAGGAAATGAACTCGTAAAGCTTGGTGTCAGGTTGGATTTGGGGTGTTGGTTTGCTTGGCCTGGGCGAGTTTTCCTTCGCAGGCCTGGCAGGCGGGGGGGTGACGTGAGCAGGTTGGTGGGAGATCCCTGCCCCTCTCCCTGACATGGTCCATGGCACAAGGGGGTCCTTGCCACCCCTGGCCCCCATGTCCCTGGGTTGGCATCTGCAGTGGGGGTACCCTGGGCTCTGGGACTGAGTGGGGAGCCCAGGAAAGTCTCAGGCTGCAGAGGGGAGAGTGCAGAGCCCAAACCACTTGGCAACAGGGCAGTGACGGGGGAGACCTCTGTCGTGTGCCACCTGGGGACCATTTTGGGGCTATGCACAAGGAGGGACGTGCAGAGCTGCCGTCCGCAGCGTTTATTCTCCAGAAAGGTGTTGGCCAGGGCAGCCTCACAGCTGCAGCCACAGGGACCTGGAGTGTGGGGGCCAGTTTGGAAGGGACTTGTCCCTGCTCCTGGCTTGGCCACAGCCCAGGGGAAGGAGATGGTTTCGAGGTGACACTCCGCGTGATCCACGCGGGGCTGGCTTGAGCTCAGGCTTTGGCTGGGGAGAAGGAGCCAGGGATGGGCGCTGCGGGTTTGCATGGGGTAAAAGCGATTGCAAAGAAAGAAGCAAACAGAGCAGGGATGATGCCCAGCACTCACCTCTCCAGTGTCCTCATCCCACGGGCTGTCCCCGCGTGGGAAAGAAGCCTGGGGTGAGAGACAGAGCACACACCATGATAAAGCTGCCCCTATCCTGCTGTGGTTGCACTGGGAGAGGCCCCCCCGGCGCTGTGTCTCTTTGCCTTACACGTCCTGTGCCCAGAGGAGGACTTGGATCGAGCAGCACCACAGGCTGGTGTGCAGCTTAGGGTTGGTCGCTCTCTGGAACCACTGGAGCTGGCTCTGAAATATTCATGGGAAGCAAGGGAGGGCTACATTCGAGGCTCACTCACCTTCTAGCATGTGTTTACAGTGACAAATGGCCTGGCAGTTGGGTGGGAGAAGCTTCAGCTTCTTCGAGGAACAGGTGCAGGTCCCGGAAGGCCGTGCCTCCCTCGTCTGCATACCATTGTTGTGGGTTTAACTTTTAACCTCCGGCCTGCGCTAGACAGGCACGGCTAGAAGCAAACTGCAGGGTAAGATAACACCTTCTTCTGCTGCCTCTGGTTGAGCAGTGACCTTCTCACCTGCTGCAGCTCTGGGAGTGGGGAGGGATGGCTTTTCTTTGAGCAAGTGCATGTTTTTGGCCTGAACCAGTCAGTTCTGGCTCAAAACCCCACATGAGGGGTTCCTCTCCTCCTCCTTTGGTGCCAGTAAAGAGAGCTCTGAGTCCCTTCAGGCTCAGCCAGCACCAGGTAAGCCATCCTCCAGCTTCTCCTGAGGCAGCTCATCCTGTTTGCACCTTGGAGGTTTGGTCTGAGCTTCAGGCTTGCAAGTGGCCCCTGGGTGAGTGCTGGAATGCAGGGCAAGGGGAGGCTGGAGGGGCGAGGGCTCCCTCGGAGCCCCTTCCCAGCCAGGAATCGGAGCTCATTGCTTTTCCTTGGAGTAACCAGCCCTTCTCCCAGTGGCGGAGGGATTTCAGTGATTTCACAGTGGCTCCCAGGAACTCACGCTTTCTCCTGAAGTGTGTTTAATGTGTCCGTATGAGTTTTGAAATCTTTGGCAGCTGTTTTTGTCAGCGATTGAAGCAACTCGGTGTAGGGAGTAGGAGGCGTGTGTCCCTCCCGGAGAGGGAGGGACAGTAATAAACGCCCCAAGCGTGCGGTGCTTCTCCTGTCCTTCTCCCCCAGCTTTTCAGGCAGAGCTTGGCAGCTTGACTACCACTTGGTTTGCTTTTTATCTTTCAGGCGTTCAAAGTCTTTGAGCGAATGGCCCGGCAGGATGATGAGAAGAGGCGCCGAGAGCTGGAGGCGAAGCTAAGGAAGAAGGAGGAGGAGGAGGAGGCTGCCGCATCCGCCGAAAGGGTGAAACTGTCCCCTGCAGCTCAGGAGGTTGAGGTCGAGACAACATCAGAGGACATCCCAGCGCCGGATGCCACGGGAGCTGCGGGGATGCAGGAGTCAGCTGTAGCCCAGGATGCAGCCCCCAGCCCTGTGTCGGCAGAGCCCCCGGGGGCCACTGCCCCAGCAGAGCACCGGCCAGCAGAACTGCCCACGTAAGGGTCTCTCACTTTCTTTGTGCTTCTGGCAGGGAAGAGGCAAAACCACAGAGGTGGTGTTTGCTGTCCTGCTGTACAGCCCTTTTCGGGGGGGTGGCCCTTCACTGCGGGCACTCAGCCCCTTGGGAGGCTGCGAGGATTTCCCTTGCGGGCTCCTGAGGCCGGAGACGTCGTGTAATTCCCCACGGGAGGGCAGGGGTTTGTTCTCCTGCGGGTGGTTTGCTCCGAGCAGGGAAGGTGGCACGTCCCTGTACACAGCCCCGCAGTGCTGGGCCAGTCCCCGTGGCTTCTCCTTGTACTGGCTCCAGTGAGCAGCGTCCCTTTTCCGGCACTTGCCATAGCACAGCTGGGCTCATGGCCCTGTCTGTTGCAGCTCTGGGAAACCCTGGCGCCATCCTGTAACCCTTTTCTCATGAAAATTCAGCGTCAGGCTCCCCTGCTATGCTGTGAGAGGTCTCAGCAGCCAGCTTGGAGCTTGCACAGATACCCGCAGTACCTGCCATTGTCGTGGGCAGGCCTGGCTACGTGGCAGGCAGCGGGGCCAGCTGTGGCATCAAATACATGTGGCCAAAAATGGCTTCAGAGACCTCTGGAGGTCTATGGCCCAGCCCTTTGCTCAGAGCAGGGCCAACTTTGAAGATCAATCAAGTGCTGCCGAGAGTTTTCCCTTTAGCTGTGTTCTTTCACCAGACTCCCTTGCTTTCAAGCGGAGCTAAGCAGCCTTGGTTCTTACAAAAATGTCTGTGTTTCAACGTCCTCCAGGGTGTCTGTGTCTCTTCCAGCTCAGCTCTGTCGGCTGAGCAGCGGGAGGCGAGCTCCAGTGGGCTGGCTTGGACTTTAAGAAATGCTCACCTTGCATGGGGTCCTGCGCAGGTTCCGCTCATCCTTCCCTGGGCGTCACCTTGACCCCGGGCCCAGGCAAAGCTGTCTCGCCCTCTCTTGGGGCCTCACACTCCATTGAGTTTCAAGCTCCTGTGTCTACTCACTGCTGGAGTCAGTCTTTGCCTCGCCTTGGGGAGGGATGCTGCGAGCAGGCTGTGGCAGATCCCTGTCGTCTCCTTCCTTCCCCGGTGTCTCTCGTGGTCAGAGCCTCATACGATGGCTGCGCTGCCCCCCACGCTGCTCACTGCTGCTTTTCTGGTTGTACATGGGGCTTTGCTGTGGTCTGTCCCCACTGTCCCAGTGGTGCTCGGCGAGGAGGACAGCTTGGACTGGTGATCCCTGGCCTCCGGGCCAGATTTCGACACGTCGATGGTGAGAGCAAGCTGCCAGAGGGAAGCGGGCTTTATTGGGAGAGCCCCGAGTCCTGGAAGGAGTGGGGTGGCCGATGCCCTGAGGGGCACAGAGACTTCAGAGCCCAGATTCTGGGGGCTGTCAGCCCTTGGTGCGTGGAAGGGATGGTCTGAGGACCAAAATCTTGGGGGCAGTGGAAGGATAAGTGGCGGGGTGTGGCGGAGTGTGAGCCTGCAGCCCGGGCTCCAGGCAGCGGTAGAGAGGAGGGCCCGAGCGTTGCAGCCGTCGGGGAGAAGGGGAAGGCTGCATCCGGACAAAGTCTCTGCTGAGTGACTCGATCCAGTGGGGAGGAGGAAGGGACTTGCGCTTGACTCAACCAGTCTGACACACATCCTGCAGCATAAAAATAAGCCAGAGCCAAAAATGAACTCACCTGAAAAGCCGCGTTGTGCTGCCTGTGCTGGAGCTGTCCTGTGAAAGAAAGATTGTCCCTGGGGCTGTCAGTCTGACACCTCTCCCAGTGCAAAATTAACGAGCCAAAAAAAGCCCTGTTAGAGCTGGCAGGTCTCTGTGGCCGGGCTGCGCAGCCACAGCGCTGACCCGAGTGTTTCCAGCCCGGCTTTATCCTAAAGGGAAAAGAGGGAGAGAGGCGCGAGGCCATGAGCGGGAAGGAGCCAGTTGCTCAGGCCCCCTTGAGTCCACGGTTGTTGTGTTCCGCAACATGAAATTTCAACTCGGGCCTTTTGTTGTGGGGGGAGCGGCTGCTGTGAGCGGTATTTAGCTGCCCGAAAACAGATGTCAAGGCTGTGGGAAGGAAACTGGAGGGATTCAGAAGAAATCTGAGGGCTGGTGCAGGGGCCGGCTGTGTTTGACGAGGACAGTTTCTGCTGCGGATGGGGAGAGCCCAGCCCTTGCATCCTCCACCCCTGGAGTGTCTGTCCTGGCACAGCTGGAAAGCAGCCCCAGATGGGCTTCAGACATGCAGATGCCATTTTGCAGCCTGCAGATGTGTCATCGAGCACAAATCCCTGCGTGGCAGCTCTCGCTCCGGTCTAAATGTGAAAAGAAGGTGCCTTCAGCTGAATACAGGTGCCCCTGCGGCTTCTGCCCTGCCCGGCGGGCTTTTCTGCCTTTCCTCTTCCTGCCCGTGCCTGCTCCCGCTGCCCCAAACACGCCGGCAGGGTAAAACACTCGCAGCCCCCTTGGCACCTGCCTGCTGGGGGGCGTGATGGGTGAGACCGGGGCAGGAGGGATGTCCAGCGAGGCTTTGCAGCCCGGTGATTTCCAGGCCGGGAGAACGGGGTGTCTGCGGGCTCCAAGTAGGGCAGAGCAGCCACTGGGTTTGTCAAAGGGCTGTAGTTGGTTTTTGTGCCTCTGGGGGGCACTGGAGCCCCCCGAAAGGCAGCGGGGATCAGGAACGGGCATCCTGGGCACCCCCGACAGACTATTAATAATTTAGCCGGCTGCTTAATTCTGCACAGCCCCTTCTGAGCAAAACCCAGAGCCACCAGCCTGATTACGAGGGGTGCATGAATAATGTGCGGCTCCAGCAGCAAGAATGCAGAAAAGAGCTTAAACGAAAATATTTTCCATCGCCCTTCCCCCCCAACCCTCCATCCGCCGCTGGTGAAGAAAACCGCTGCCACCAAAATCTATATAAAAACTCGCTCATTCTGTCAACCTGCCTGCTCGGTAAATGTAGGGCAGGTACCATCCCAGATCTGCCAGCTCCCATCAGAGCCTTGCTGTGCGCCCGGGTGCTGGGCGCTGTTGGTGAGCATCTTGTGAAGCGCAGCGAGATGGCGGCAGCTTTTTCAGGGTTGATCCGGAAGGGGAGAGCAGAACGGAGCCAGCTTTGCGGGTGCAGAGGATTGCCCGTGGGCGAGGAGGGTAGCAGGTGACTTGCTTGGCCAGGTCTGCCTGCATCCCTCGCCTTCCCCGCCTGTGAAAGGCAGGTGATGCACTTCCTCTTCACTAGGAAGGCTGCCCCGTAAATGCTGAGGACTGGGGCGTCTTTGGGGTGACCCAAGTGCCAGAAGCTGTGTCGAGGGGGACCAGAGGTCGCCTTCAAGCTGCTGAGGAAGCTGGCTCCTCGGCCTGGCTTACAACTGCCCTGGGTGTCCTCGCCATCCTTCCCCAGCCATCGTGGCTCATGTACTCACCCCAGCGCACTGGGAGGGCGGAGGGGAATGTGTCCCCCTTGCACCCCCACCCTGGGACTGCTCATCCCAGGAGCGCATAGCCGGGGTCGGCGTTGCAGCTGCGCATCTTACACAGGCCCCGGCTCTTCTCCCATCTGCTCCCAGAAGCCATCCTCGCCTGAGCTCAGCTCCTAATTTTGAACACCTCCGCCGCCCAGCACCCTCCCCTTCCCCCAGCTTGGATTTCATCCTGCATATATTTGCCACACAGCATTTAAAATAGAGCCCAGCAGCCCACGTGTGGCACTGCGCAGCATGGCCTGGGCGCTCGGCTTGTGCTTTCCGACTCCGGTTCTGGCTCCCCTCTGCTCCTTTCTCTTTCTGAGTATGAACCGGGGGGCATGCTGTCCTCCTATGTCCCGTGAGCCCCCTCCCAGGGTTACTCTGTGCAAGACGTGGTGGCAGGAGGTCAGGAGCTGCAGCTCTGGAAGCCTGTGCATGATGGTGAATGTCCCACCTTCATATATTTCTCTGTCTAGCCTCTGCATCTTGCCCTTGCGTCTCTCCTGGGTGCTCTGGCCAGTTGTGCTCAGGATGGCCAGCTCTGGGCTGTATCTTAGAGACCGTCTTAGACCTTGGGAGAACAACCCAGCAGGGCCTTTGATTGTCAGGTGGGGGAGGTCCCCCAGAGAAGAATTTTTAGGGTGGACAGATGTTGAAGGGTTTCCCCAGAAGGCGGTGGTTCCCTCCAGGTGAGTCCAGCCTGGCTCCTGCCTCCCCTGGGCAGCGGGGAGTTGGGGGAGCTTCTGGTCCCTCCTCTCCCCGGCCTGTGCAGGGCCACGGCTCACGCTGGAGCGGGCTGGTGTGGAGCTGTTGCACCCACACACTCCAGGTCAGGCGTGCACAGTGTGCCTGGGTCTGGAAACAGGACCAGCAGGACGCGGAGCACCGGTGAGCTCCGGGCAGGCTGAGGAGGACGTACAGCGCCTCGTCCCTGGGGAAGGTTTGTGGGGACCTGCCACAATTCTCACACTGCTGAGCCAGAGCAGAACAAAGCCCTGGAACCTCCGTGGGTCAACTGTTCACCTCCTTCGGGGTGAAGAGGGAAGAAGAGGCGGTAGGAAGGGCCTGTGGTGAGAAGGGGCCTGTTCGCCGCTCCACCGCTGCTTTGGTTGGGCCTTGAAGGGAGACCCTGCAGGTCTTTTGCTGTGCGTGAGCCAGGGAAGAGACTCCCCCGGCCCTGTGCGTGCAGTGCGGTTGTGCTGGGGAAGGGGACAGACAGGCAGCAGCGTTGCCACCGCCCCATCCTGGCCCTCGCTGGCCAGCAGAGCCCTGGCCGCTGTGAGCACTCTGTCCCGGTGAGCTCTGCGGCAGGGCTGGCCACCCGCTGCTCTGCCGTCCTTGTAAGTGGGTGGCGGGGCTCAGCAGCAGCCTACGAAACCACTTGTGTACTTTCCGGCTCACTGTCCCTAGTGAGAGGCAGAGCAAAATTGAAGTGAAATGTGTTAATCCGGTGAGCTGAGTCCTCTGATGCTCCAGCTCTCTTCTTTCCCGGGAGCAGCCACTTCCATTCCATTCCCAGAGCCCCTAGGGCCTGGAGTTAACCCTTTGCAGGGCACGCTCGGGAGCATCCCTAAGATGATACAGTAGCGCTCTGGGAAATTTCCACGAGGCTCCTGTGTGGATCTAATTTGATTTAGCAACGGCTTCGCATTGCCGCATCCCAGATGGATTTATTTTGTTGTTGCGAGGTGCTTGCAGGATGGGCTTTCTGGCATGGCTTCGTTCTCCTTGGGATGCCAGGGAGAGGAATTTCACTGCTGGTGACCCTCAGCGCAGGAGCAGGGCTGTGGAGAGCAGGTATCCCTGCATGTTGCTGGCTTCGAGGCCATTTTTTTTTGACTCAGAGGCGGCATTATCCCAAGCTTTCTTCTCTCAAGCCTTTTCCAGGAGAACAGGCAGGGGAAGGGAGTGGAGCCCGTGGATGCTCTACTCTGTCTGGGACCGTCCAGACCAGAAGCCAGTTAAACTGGTTTCCTTCCCTGATGTCCCTGTGGGCTTTCCTGGTGAGCTCACCACAGAGTCCGTGCTGTTCTTCCAGCCTGACCCAGAAAGACAGAGCTGATCCTGATCCATATTTAAGGGAGAGTCTGTCCTGGTTCCGATTCCTTTTGCACGCATGAGCTGCGCAGAGGTGCCGCAAGGCACCCGGGGCTGCGCATGGGGAATTCCCCCGGCGCGGCCAGGGCCCGTCACGAGCAGGAGCCAGACAGACCTCTGGAGAACGGCCTGACCTGGTACAGCCGAGCTCCATCTGGCCCCATATCCTGTCTCCAACAGCGGCAGATGCTTGGGGAAGAAGAGAAGAACAGAACGAGCGTGCAGTGATACTTCCTCCGTGTTTTCCCGCTGCCGCCGGCAAATTGCGGCTCAGCAGCTTTCCGAGCCAGAGGGAGCGCTTGGTCTTTCATGGCTCTCAACGGATTGTTTTGTTTCCTTTCGTCTCTGAATTTCAGCCCTCAAGTGCCCGGGGTCTGCGCGGCAGCATCCTGCAGCAGGTCCACCACCGTGCAGCAGGTCCGCTGCTGTGCTGCACCGCTGTGTGTGTCTTTTGAACCCCTCCATGCAGGGGCAGAGGTAGCGAATGCTTCCCCATTTCCTTTCTACACCCCGTGTGGGATTTTCCCGTTATGTTCTGTTTCCCCTTCAGCCTGTTTTTAGGCTGGAGAGTCCTCATTTTGCTGAGTTGTTTCTCACTTAATCATCCTTGTGCTTCTCCTGGTCCTACGTGGTCCTCTGTTGTTCCTTGCCGATGCAGGGGCAGTGAGGGCCGTCCCTGTGCTCTGTATGTGTGTGAACCCATCGGGGTTCTCCACTTCCTACCCCGTGCCTTTGCCCCTGGGCTGTCCCGCTGCCCCAGTGAGGCCAAGAAACCTTCCATCCACATGGTTCCCCACCTCAGTCAAGGGGCATCACTCAGACCCTTTTCCTTCCCTCCCGGTGCTCCCCAGCGCTGGCAACCAGCTTTCCCGGTGGGAGCTGCAGCCCGTGCTGGCTGGGAACGTGAGCTACACAAAAGCTTCACCACTCAAAAACCCCGTGTTGGCCAGACCTCCCTCCTCCAACGCACCCAGTAGAGGAAAGGCAGCGCGTCCTCGGCTCGTCATGTAACACGAAGGCTGTTTTGCTCTCAGGAGCTGCGGCGCTGGCCTCGCGGTGCCGTCATGTTTGGTTTCTACGGGGGAGGTGTCCAGGTTATGCTGGGGGAAGTGGGGAAACTGCTCTTTAAGTCCTCCCTGCCAAGTGGGGTCTTTCTTCTTGCAATGGAGAGAGTCTGTGGCTTCCCGATGGGAGAATTATTTTAATACGTAAGCCTTCTCCCATAACGGTGCAAACCCAACTGCTCAGGAAGCATCTTTTCAAAGGGCTGAAGTGCTTGAGCCGAGGGTGAGATCCTCCGTCCCACTTGTCTGGTGTAGCACTGGACTGTAATGAGCCTTTTGCAGCTGATGAGGAACCAGTTGGGGCCCAATTTTCCAGTGCTTTCACAGGGAATTGGAGTCCTCTGGCTGGGTTGCTGAGATCAGCAGCAGAGTGCCAGTTCCCCTGTCACGCACTGAATCGCTCAGGGCTTTGGTTGCCCTACCAAGGTACTGAGCTCCAAAATTAGGTCCCGGGACCAAAAATAACTAAATTAAAACCTATAAATTTTTCTCTTAACAAGCAGAAAATCCCAGGGCTGGAGGCTGAGGGACAGCGTGTGCCTGATTCTTATTTAAAAAAGCAATATCTGTTTGCTTGTTTTAATATCACGTTGTTCACCAAAGGAAGCGGCGTAATGTGGAAAACTACCACGAGCAGGCGGGTCTGGCATGGCCCCGACATGCCATCAGGTGTTGGGAGAGATTGGGCCAGGTCGCGTTGGTGGTGCAGGGGTCTGAGGGGCCGCTTTGTCCTGCGCTCCCACAGTTCAATCCCGTTGGATTTCTTTGGCCTTATCCCCTTTTTCCAGAGGAGCTATAATTGAATCCAGCCTGGTTTGGCGGCACGTAGGTCTCTTGGAGGAGACCTCTGAAATCCAAGGTTGTATAAGCTTTGTGCAAACAATAAAGATCCCAGGGGAATTCTCCGAACAGAAGCGTGTCCTGCTGTCCTTGACCTAAATATCCCAGCAGTAGTGAAATCTAGCCCTCCGGTGCGGGCGCTCCGAAGCTCTCCTGTGAGCTGGCGGTGGCATTTAAACTCGCCTAATGTCAGTAAGTTGTCTCCGTTGAATGGCTCCATAAATAACTTGCCATCTGAAAGGGAAGGCTAAAAGCTCCCCTGAAGAGCGCGAGCTTGGAAAAGAGCAAGGCTCTCCCCTGGCAGGGAGAGGGGCAGAGCGTCTCGGGCCTGCGTGGTGGGACTGGTGGGACTCCGGCTGATGAGGGTTGGGCGGATTCGCTGTTGGGCTGCTGGGCTCGGGCATCGTCTCGTGGGTGGTACGCTGGGCACCTCTCCCCACAGCATCATCCAGGCTTGACGACACAATGCGATACAGGGGGAAAGTCTCTTGATGCGCTCTATTTTTGGTCCTTGGTCCCATCCTGGTGATGAGTTGGAGCTCTGAGGATTCCTGAAGGTGAGGAGACCTTCCTGTAGAGCTGACGGTGGGTACGACAGGCTGGAGTGTGGGTTGTATGGCCCAGCCGGGGTGTGCCTGAGTTTTGGGGGTGCAGGGGAAGGCATTAGCTTCCATGTTTCAGTCTTCTGGAGCAGGACCACTAGGGCTGCGCATTGCAGCCATGGAGGTGTGTGTTCGGGAGCCCCAAGGCCGGGGTCATGGGCCGTTGGGGAACCACTGAGGAACTTCTTTCCGCTTCAGGGATGAAGGAGGCCTTCCAAAACTGGATTTGGGGTGTTCTCCGCCAGCAATCCAAACGCACCTGGGCTGGAAGAAACCCTGAGGGTTGGGGGGGGCCTGGGACCTCCCCGGTCCACTGCCGCGCTTGGGGCTGGAGCTCGCTGACAGCCAGAGAGCGGCGGAGCGGATGGGAGCACGTCCCGAGGCTTGTTGACTGCGGGTGTGAATTGAGCTGTGAGAGGGAAGGGTTTGGTAGTCAGCTTGCTCAACGCTTTGCCGGAGACCTAATTGGCTGAAGTGCTCTGTACAAAGGGAGCCTTTGTGGAACACCAGGTGCCTCCAGGACCTCAGCGAGGGTGCTGAGAGCCTCCAGGACCTCAGCGAGGGTGCTGAGAGCCCGCAGGAAGCGTTCCTCCTGCCTCTGCGCTTCTCGGGCAAAACCAGGAGAGGCGAAGTGCAACGGTCCTGATGTTTCAATGCCAAAAGATGTTAAGTTTGGAGGTGGGGGGAGGCTTCTTCGTGGCTTGCTTGCAGAAGAAGCACAAACCTGGTATTTTCCCTGCACGCAATCCCCGCGGCTTTGGAAATGCAGCTTTCCAAAGAGATTAAGCTTTTGGCTTCTCTGCCTGTTGCTCAGCTGCTCCACCACTGGCGTTGGGACCCCGAAGAGCAAGTTGGACCCTCTTCAGTTCATCTTAAAAGCTGTTTTTTTTCCCGCTGGCTGTAGTGCAGCTGGAGCTGGGGCTTGACAGAAGCTGTACAGGGTGCGCAGAACTTCCATGGCTCAAAGCGGCTTTGAGTTTTCATCTGGTCACGCTGGCAGGGCTCTGGAAATCTGTATTCCAGTGGGCGTGCTGGTGCTGTTGGGCGAAGGTGGCCTTCACGTAGCGAGGTGGAGAGGGCCCTGCCGTCTGCCCGCTGCCTGCCCAGCTCGGCCGGCCCTCGCCCCGCTTCTCCCGTGGCGACTGCCACCCCGCTGGGCTGCGGGCAGCCCCGTTAGCGCTGGGAAGGCTGGAGGCAGGTGCGGTCCAGGGCGCTTCCCCAGGAGGGAGAGGGGATTGGCGATCGCGTGAGGCGGCCGCCAGGGCTCTGACGGGAGCAGGAGCCTGGACCGTTGCCGGGGCAGGTGGGCGGTGGCGGCTGACACGGCGCTGGTTCCCAGCAGCCCTGTGCTACCTGCAGCAGCAGAGCTGAGCGTATTATAGTGGTTTCGGGGTACAGACGGCAAACACTCCTCTACGTTGTCCTCCCAGCTTGCTGGGAAGCCCAGCAAGATGCTTTGAGCCAAGCAGTGCTGGCCGTGAGCTAGAGGGAGGTCTGAATGCTGCTGCCTTGGTCGAGGCAGAGACGGCGGGCCACGGCATGCAGGAGATTGGGCCCTTCTTCCTGGGCGTCATCTTGGGTCCTGCCAGCGCTGGCACTAGGAGTGACAGCGGAGGCGTCTGGCTCGGAGAAACCCACCCCAAAGCAGGCGTTTTCAACCAAGTCAGAGGGGAGAAGCCCTCGGCTACAGTCCTGCTGCGGTGCTGAGTGTCTTGCAGCACAGCAGCCTGCCGAGGCGCTTGCATGTCGGCAGCAGCTTCTCTTCCTGAATTGGCCGGTGCCTCCTCGAGTCGTCGCAGCACTGAGGATGCGGGATTAATTATGTTGATGGACGCCACTCGCTCTAGGCTGCTGTCACAGAGCAACAGCCTTGATCCAAACATCTGATCATTGCAATAAATGCTGGCTGGATTGACGGCGTGCGGTGCATCTCCCTGGAAGGCCCCGCTCGCTGCATGCTTATTTGGGTTAGGCACGCGGATGCATTGTGCCTGATTTTCTCTTTTCCTACTTGCTCGGAACTTCATTATTCCTTAATGAGATCTTTCCATTCTTGGCAACCTCTTGAGCTTGAAGGAGGTTTCATGCATTGCACAGGGCCTCTGTCAGTGGTTAAAATACAGAGCTGGGGTGTTTTTTCTCTGCTGTTTGCTGGCAGGGTGACTCTGTACAACACCATTCCCCTCTGTTTTCCCCACTCTAAATGGAGGAAGGTCCCGCAGCGGGGAGAGGCTTGCTTTTGCGGTGAGGATGTGCTTGTGGGGCCTGATGAGATGTGTTGTTGATAGCAGAGTGCAGGTAGGGTGGGACTGTTACAGGTACCTCCTTCAGGAGCACCTTTGCAGAAGGGAGCGGGTCTAGGTCTCCATTTCTGTGTGCACCGGGGTGGTTGTCTTGCAGCACCAGCCCGGCTTTCTCCCCACATCATCCTCCTCAGCCTTGGCCAGTCCCACTTGCCCAGCTTCAGCTATTGAGGTTGTTTCTCTTCTCCACCCGCCTCCACATCTGCATCACTTAACCGGCTTGACACGTTTTCCTTAAAGCTGCCTAAATAATTCACCTTGACTAAGAGCAAACAGCCGTGCCGGCCCCGGAGGAAGCTTTCTGTGAATGCCAAGTGATTGGAGGGTATCTGCTGTACCAGCCTGCGGTGGTGCCGGCAGGGTGCAGACGCCCACCCTCAGCTCAGCGTCTGCTCGGCTGAAAAACCGGCGCTGGGTGAGGCAGGCCCCGGTCCCGGCAGTGGTGGACACTGAGCCATCGGGATGGCACGCCCGACTCCCCAAAACCCAGGTGTCCTGCACTTCCATTGGCCTGCTTCCCAGAAGGGCAGGTATCCTGGGTCAGAAAGCCGAGATGCTCCGGGCTAAGAGGATCGGATTCCTTAAGTAGTTCTGAAAATCCTTGGGATTTTTTTCTTTTCTTCTTTTTATGGAGAAGAAGAGTCCATTGGGATTAGGCCCATATTAGCTCCTTCTCCTCGCGGAGCTCACCCACCTCTGCTCCCCCCTCAGCCTGTGTCGGGCTGAAGGATGGCTGCTTCCGTGCTGCTGTATCTGTTCCTCAACTTCTGCATTTTTGCACCAAAAGTCCTCAGTAAAGAGGAACTCGGTGAGCTGCCCTACTTCTTCTCGTATAAAAAATTAAATCAAATCCTTTGGCATTTGGTTCCTGCTCTTGGTTTATGTCCGGTGCTTTTATAGAACCGGTGCTGTAGCCGTTGTGCTCTGAGGATGGAAATGGGTTCAGCCGAGTGTCTGTGGAAGAGAGGATTGCTCGGTCGCCATTTCTGCATCGCTTGGCTCATCGTGCATCACCAACCCACGGAACTGGAAATCCCAGAATAAGAAACGCCCAGAAGTCTGTACATGGGGCCCGGCATGCAGCTCAATCCTTGGGCATCCAGCCTGCGTGCCGTGGCCAGCTCTGCCTTGGCCAGCCTCGCTCGAGCAGCACCTCCTGGTGACACCGCCACCTCCCCTCGGGTCCCAGCCACCTCTCGCTGCCGTTGGGGGCCTGACCCCACGCGAGGGGAACGGCTCTGGGACCGGTGACAGCGCAGCCGTGCGGTGCAGATCCTAGGAATGGAAAACAGATCGGCTGCTTCTCGACGGTGCATTGTTAAAGGTTTCACCTCCCCCAAAATGACACATTGCAAGCAAAAATAGAACAAGACAGAACACACAGACCCACCCACACCATCCCCACCACCCGGCAGCCAAGTGCACGCGGTGCCAAACCTTTGGGTTTAAAAGATGATGCTTTTTCACCCTCCCTCTCCTCAGCCCTGCCACCACCTGCCCCGGCCCGGCAGGCGGCTTGGCGTCCCAGCGAGCTGACCATCGTACCACCATGCTGGCGCCAGGCTGCTGGGAGGATCGCCACCCGACCTGCACTGCGCTCTGCGTCCGGCCTCCATCTTCACCGGCTGGGTCTGGGGACGGGGATGTCTCCCGGCCATGGTGTTCCTGCCGGAAATTCTCTCGCCCGCTGCACGGTGGTGCTGTTGGAGCGACACAAGGGACGGCTTTGGCCGGGAGAGCCACCTCCAGCGTGGCAGCACAGCTCGGCCCAGCTCGCTGGGAGCTGGAGCTTTCTCCTGCGGGTGGCCAGGGAAGCTGCCTCCCAACCAAGGAGCTGGGTCCAATTTCTTGAGTGCCGCCGGCATGAAGGGTGGTGTGTGCTACACACAGTTGGACCAGGCAAGGATCTGGCTGGAAAACCTCCAGGAAAGGAAGAGTTGCTCCAGGAGATGGTAGAGCTGTCAGCCGTTTCTCAGAGGTGCCTAACGAGGCTGAGGTCTGCGTTCATCACCCCAGTCCTCGTTTGCTCAAGAGCAGGCAGTTAAACTTGCAGGGGAATTTACTGAGGCCTTCATGAGTTCCCCTCGTGATGTGGTTTTGGGGGACAAAGTCACCCCTTTACTTTCACATCTGAGGATTTTGAACGCCAGGAGCAGAGCTGGTACAGAGATGGTGACTTGCAGGAAGGGCTGGAGGGGTTCGGGCTGGCTGTTAGGGAAAAGAGAGGAGTGGAGAAGCAACAGAGCCTGTCCCCGTGCCCCCAGGATGAGCAGCCATGGCTGCAGGGAGGTTTAGGCACGAGGGGAAACTTCTCCCTGCTGAAGCTGGCTGAGCATGGGGGTGGTTTGGCCGGGGCGCATGTTGCCCAGCCAGCCCAGCAGGGCTGTGAGGACTGGGCAGCGGGGCTGAGCTTATCCCGGCAAGCTGCGCAGGGAGGCAGAGGTGGCTGTGAAACGTCCCCCTCCGTCACCCAGCGTTACGACACAGAGGGAGCGAGGACAGAGCTCTCCTGTCGGGGACGGTCGGAGCTGGGAGATAGACTGCTTTTGCTTGTTCGGTAGCGATGCCATGCGAAGGGAAGCTCGATGGGGTTATTGCACAGCAAGTTGTGCCTCAGTTTTCCTGTGGAAGTAACCCAATTAACGCCGGTGTCTCCCGGGGCTGCCGTGAAGCCACTAGTGCCCTCACGGGACAATGTAATCATGCTCGGCGAGCTCTTGGGAGGGCTAAAACGTCCGTGATGCACTTGGCCAGGGTCTGCTCAGCCCCAGCGCTTTCCTCCCAAGGAAGATACACAAGGACGGACCCGGTGGCTTTGTGGCAGTAAGTGGCTGCTCCGGGATCGTATTTATCTGCTGTGGCTGTGAGGCGTTTGCAGCTGGTGTCTTACCCACACTTGGCTTTGTGCTGATGGGTTTTCTCCCATCTTTAATGCTCTGCATCTGCTCTGACACGCCTTGGCCCGGGCACGGGCTTGCTGCCTCCCCCTTTAGCCTTCGAGCTTTTCCCGGGAAAGGCCGAGGAGGGGAACAACCTGGAGGTTGTTGGTTCTCGTCTGGTTCTTTGCTTGCTCTCAGGGGGGTGATGATGCTTGGGATGGTGACTTCCAGCCGACATGCCTTCCCTCTGGCGTCTCGCTGGCAAGGAGCGTGGTGAGCTCTGCCGCGCAGCTCACGTCCACGCTGATTAGAAGGAAACGCCTCCTTAGGAGGAAAAAATCCAGCGGGTTTTAAACCCCGGTCAGGTTTGGGTTCCACTTCACTGTGCCGCCAGGTACGCGCTTGCCCCAGCCTCGAGGGCGTTGGGGAGAGGACAGGAGCCTCGCAGACGTGTGCGGTGCTCGGGCAGACCCCGCTGCGCAGGGACACCTCCTGCGAGGACGCTTAACCAGGCAGCGCACGGATCCTCACCTGGGAGAGAAATGTCCCTCCCCTCTGCCGGGGGCTTGCGCAGGGTGGGCTCTGGGATGATCGTGCCCAGGTGCCACCACTGGGATGGCTCGAGGTGAGGACCTAGAGGTGAGGACAGACAAGACAATGCTCGGGGACGTGCTGCCTCATTTCAACCCCTTTGCTTCCCTCGGGGTGAGCACACGGCCCCGCAGGCCCCGGCCGCCTGCACCGTTCCCCCTCTCGCCCTCCAGCCTGTTCGACTCCTACAATCCGGGGGCGGTTGGGAAACCGACAGCCGGAGCCAACCCGCGCCGGCACTGGTTTGGTGCTGCCATGCCAACCCCGTTTCCATGGCAATGGGCACCCAATGGGCGACCGCCAGGCAAGGCCAAGATGCCCAAAAAAAGTGATGCGGTACCCCCCGAAATCGCCGGCCTGAGGCTGGGAGCCTGCGGCTGCTGCCCAGGCAACCAGATCAAAACCTCCCCGGAGCGTAAGTCGTTGTAACAGGGCGGGTAAAACCCCGTGAAACCATTAAGGAAAAAAAAAGGGGGGGGGGTGTACACACAGAGCCCCTTCGACAACACCCTCCGGCCGTCTTAGAGCCTAATTTAATTAAAATCGATGGATCTTACATAATTCTCAGGGCACCGCGCTGCTGGAAGCCACCCCCGCCCGGCGCTGGCGAGGGCCACTTGGTGTGGGGGTGTCGGAGTGGCAGTGGGGCGCGGGGGGACGTGGTCCCCAGGGACGGCTGACCCCCGGGGCCACTCGTCACCAGCCCCTCCCTTTATGCAACTCGCCGCAGCCCTGTGTTTATACAGCTCCAGATTGAAGACTAGGTGCGTATCAAAACATTTTAAAATAACTCTGCCTTTTGTTAGCACCGCAGCTATCTTTAGAAAAAGATTTTATTTTATTTGAAAGCCCTCTCTGGGAGGTTTCAGTGGAACAGATCCTCAGCCTGCCAGCAGTTTAAAGGACACGGGTGTGGTGGAGATCTCCTTTCTTGGCTGGAAACGCTGTATTGATTATTGCTTATTGATCCGATAGATCCCATCCTACCCTCACAACGGCTTCCTCGTCCTTCTCCTGAGATTTCCGCAGCTGGCAGTGGCTGTGTTTTGCTCAAAGTGTTGCTTGTGACCCACTTGCCCGGTTGCCCCCTTCCGGTGCTGCACCGGGCTGGCTCTGCAGCTCCGTCGCCTCTGTGTCAGCCACTGCCCTGGTCACCACGGCTGGTGGTTTTCCCAAACATGCTTGAAATCAGGGGGAGGATGACCACGTTTGCACGTGGTGAACCCAGGGCGCAGTGATGGGCCGCCACCTCTGCAGCCATGGCGGCGGCCACGGAGACAGCACACGCTTTCCAGTGAGTGATGGTGTTCCCTGCTCCAGCTGCGACGGGCATGGTGGACGCAGCAGGGAGGTGGAGGGGCAGAGGAGCTCTGTGTTCGAGCAGAGTTAGCTGGGAAGGCGCCCGGAGCCAGCCGGGTGCCAGTTTTGGGAAGCCAAACTATCCTGTGTCTCACCAGTTGTCCCTTTAGCGGCCTGACTTCCCTTGGGGCACCCTGGGGAGAGGGGTGCGCAAGTCACCCACGACAGGCAGGGTGCCTGGGGTCCCTCCGAGGCTGCCAACCTCAGCCTTCGCCTTCCTTGGTAGCACCGGCAGCGAGGGAGAGACTGGGCACCCAGCCTGAGGCATTCGGGTGCCAGCAGGGTGGCCGAGCAGAGGCTCTGCCCTCCCTTTCTGCTTCTTGTGTGCTGCTCTCTGGTTTCCTGCTCCCTCCAGGCTCTGATCTCCCTGACACTGAGCATGTCGCCCCTTTCTTCTCCCCCAGGAGACAGGAGCAGTTCCAGACAAACCCCGACAGCTACAACGGGGCTGTGCGAGAGAATTATGCCTGGTCCCAAGACTTCAGTGACCTGGAGATTAAAGTGCCCGTGCCCAAGCACGTCGTAAAAGGCAAACAGGTAAAGTGGTGTTAATTGTGTGTCTTTCAGCATTTCCCTTTCTTTCGGGGCGCCCAGCTTTCCCAGGAAGCTCTGTTTGGAGTGGGAAGGCTCCTTGTCCTTCGTACTCAAGGAGCCGGAGGCAGTCGTTCCTTTTTCTCCGGCGCTGGGTGTGTGGCTGGGGGGGACTGACAGTCCCAGCCTGGCTGCGTTCCCGTTGTGACAGCAGTGTCCTGTTGCTCCGGCCCCAGCGGCCTTCGCTGGCACCATGTGGCACTTTCTGCACTTTTGCTTTCCACTTCCACCGACTGCAAACTTGCACATGGGTTTCTGAGCCTGCCTGGGGATGAAGGCTCCTTCTCTGGTTTCTCTCTGTGGCTTGGAGTGTCTCCTGCGAGCGGGAGCTGCTGGAACGGCTCCTCTGGCACTTGGGAACCGGAGCAGGCACAGCCCATATGAGACCTGCCCTGCCCTGGGTGGAAGGGAGCTGGGGCCGGGGTGCAGGCTCAGCGGCCAGGCTCTCTCCCTGGCTGCCTGCGTGGGCAGGGGCGTCTCACCTGCCTCCTTGGCTCAGGCAGGAGCTTACCTTCTCTGCTCCCGGCCGTGAGCGGTCATGTCGCTTCTCCTTCACCACTTCCGTCCCCTCCCAGCGAGGAACTCGAGAGGAGCGTGCCCCTGGCGGGCGTCAGTCGGCCCCAGAAGTTTCAGCTCTCCTGTCTTTCCTGAGTCCTGCCCTCCCCATGGCTGATTCTGTATTTTTCCATTTGGGAAGTTCGCGCTCCCCCCACCTCCCCTTCTCCTCTGCTTCCAGGGCGGCTGAAATGAGCACGCTTGGGTTTATTCACCGGCTCCAGCCTACACAGCTCCTGATCATGCCAAAAGAGTGTAATTGGCAGCGGCAACCCGGACTGGAGGGGTGAGGGAGCAAGTGGCTGCCACGGGGACAGCAGGGGGACCAGGAGATGCATCTCTCCCGGTGGGTCTCTAAAACAAACCCAGGCTGTTTCTTGGAATGATTTGGGGGCATCCAGACGGGTGTTCCATCCCTCTGCATCATATTGCAGTCACGATGCCTCTCCCTGCCCAGGGAAGTGCCCTTTGTGCCAGGGGAGTTGTGTCCTTGCCAAAAAAAAAAAAAAAAAAAAGCATCAGGCTTTGTCCGCCCCGTTCTTTGCCACCCAGAGGTGCAGAGCCCTTGCAGGTGCCCGGAGGAGGTGGCACAGGACCTTTTCTCGACTCGAGACTGTGCCGTTGCTGCGGAAGAGCCCCTGCCCGGCAGTGGGGTGATTATCGGGGCAGCTCCTTCCCACGCTGTTGCCTGTGGCACGGCCCTGCCTGCCCTGGCCCTAGTTTATGCCTGCGCTGCCCTCTCGGGGCAGTCAGATGTCGGAGATGTCGGACTTTCCTTATCCTTGTGAGGTGTCTCGTGGTATTTGGTTTGTACATCCCCCTCAGGGCTCCTCTTGGCAGCTGCGTTTTCACTTTGAAGTGATTCTTTAAATCTCTTCCAGCCTCGGGGGACTGGAAGCGGTTAGGCTGGGTGACGGGCCAAAGCAGGATGGTTCAGAGCCATTTTAAAGCTCAACGGACTTCGGACGCGTTGTTGATGGGTTCTTGCTAAAGAGAAGCGTTCCCCTACATTCACCACACAGCTTCATCTTTTTAAAAAATTATCAGTTTTTTTGGCTTCTGCCTGCCAAGGCGAGATTAAAAATCTCCCCCGTTTGGTCCCCGGGCTCAGAGTGCGCTCAGCTCTAATGCTGCTCAGAATCTTCCTTGTGACATTTTTTTGGGTTCGAGATGTTGCTATGGCACATTTTCGCTTGGGCGAGCTTGAGGTTTCCTTGTATGGAGCTCCAAAAAAGTGTCCGTGGAGCAGGAGTGGGTGATGGGGTAGGTGGGAGCATCTTCCTCTGCGGTCTCCACCTCTCTGATCTACTTACAGGCGCAACAGGGGCCCGTGGATCCAAGCGCTTTCCAAGCACTTAAATAGAGATAATGACAACAAGCCTCTCTTTTTGCCTGGCTCGGAGGAGACGAGCTAGATTCCTCCATAGGTTTGTGTTTGCTTGTTTGATTTGCGTGGGCGGGCGTGGGCGTTCTAGTGTGCACAGAAATTATTGTGGTGGAAAGCGGCGGCAGAGAGCTGAGATCTGGGTTTCCTCGCGAGCACCGGCAAAAGCCAGGCATTTTGGGGGGCAGAGGCGCACGTGGGGTGCGTGTGGTGGGGGACGAGCAGCCTTGGAGCCTCCGGGGTGCCCCTGTTCGTGGCTGCGCTTGCTGGGACAGGGTGTTTCCCGCGGGATCGCCCTTGGCTCGCCCCCAGCCGCTGCCTGGGGTCGGGTGCAGGCTGTCTGTGCCCGGTTCTGCCAAACCCCGGTGTTGCCGGCCACGCATGCCCTGAGCGCAGCGCGGTGGGACGGTGCGGGTGGCGGGGGCTGGGGGGAGGAAGGGCAGCCCCTCGGAGAGCCCCGCCACCCTCCCCGGTGGAGCAGAGGTGATTTTTCCACCAAGGCACCCGCCAAGGAGCTGCTGCCCACGTGCGCCAAACCCTGCGTTCTCCGGGCAGCACCACGTGCGCACGTGAGTCCTCTCGGACGTTTCTCTCCACACAGGGGGTCAGGGCTCTCCGGCAGTGCGTGCTTTGCCCCTGTCCCCTGTCCCCGCTCCCAGTGGGCTGGCCAAGAGGGGCCTTTTTGTTGGCTGCAGGTGGAAGCGGGTGTTGGGATCGCTTCTCGCTCTGGCTGGTTGTGCAGCGAAGCGGCTGGGTTAAGGCTGCTGGGTTTGGATCTCTTCCTCCATTTGGGTTTCCCTGCTCCCTCTCCTAACGCCCTGCTGGTCCCAGAGCCACCTCGAGCACATCCCTCAGCCACCTTGGAACAAAACCCCTCTCACATTTGATTGTGGATCCGACGGCCCTGACGCTGCGTCTGTGCCTTCCGTATCTCCAGCCTCCCTGGCCCTCCGTGCCCCAAAGAAGCCCCCCCAGAAGGCGACTTGGGGGTCACCTTGCCTTCTTCCCCTTGACCCTTTCTGAGCAGGCCCTGTGCCGCACTGAGGGAGCTCGGTGCCAGCAGCCCTGTCCTTGCGTCCGGGGACCAGAGTCGGTGGTGGCAGAGGGCAGAGACTTGTCCCTGTGGTGAGGCCTCAACCCTGGGCTGGGGAAAGCTGCTCCATGCTGCGGCCTCTCTGGAAACGTTTTCCATCCAGGAGGAGCTGCTTTCACAGAGGCTGCCTGCAGCCACACGCCGGGTGAAGGCCAGGCGTCCTCTCCCGTCTGGCAGAGCCGGATCTCGCTTCCCTTCCCCGATCCCCCGTGACCGCAGTCCTGCTGCCAGCCTTGGCATCAGAGCTCAGTCCCAGCGTTCCCTGTGCTGTGTGCTGGGACTCTGCTCCTGTCGAAGCCCTGGCAGCTCCCTGTCACGCACAGCAGGTCTGGGGGCTTTATCTGGGCGGCATCGATCAGATGCAGCCATGGTGCCCTCCCCGGCTGGAGCAGCTTTGCCTGTCTCTTGCCTGCGTGGAGCTAGTGAGCCGCTGGAAATCTCCTAGGTAATGGATAATGTAATAACATTTCAAATGAGATCTGCAGAGCGGGAGGAAGATCTGGGGGAACTCTGGGAGAGAATGCAGGCAAATCTCACCGCAGTCTCCTCCTCTCAGGCCAGAGACAGGGCACTGCCAGGGGCCACAAAACTGCCCCTTCCCGGCCAGGTCCTCTCTTAGTCCCCTGGCCCAGCTCGGGCTCTCTGCTGGCGGCAGCTCAGGGCCAAAGGGGAAAGGAGAGAGCATATGGTCTCTCCGGAGACCGAGGGTACTGCGTGCAGCACAGCGAAGTTGCAGTCTGCCTCTGTCTCCCTGGGGGAGAGCCGTGTCACCTCCGCGGCAGGTCGGAGCAGGGTTCCCCATATGGCTGCTGCGGGCAGGAGCTGGCCCCGTTCCTGGGGATGGAGCTGCCTCATCCCCTGGCCCCCACCGCAGGGAGAAGGGGAGCCGTGCCGCAGCGTCCCTCCTGCCCGCGGCCCCTCCTCATGCCCAACGGGAGGCCTGGGCTGAGCCCAGCGCTGGCTCTGGTGGCAGAAGTGGAGCCAAGGAGTTTCGGTGCGGTGCAGCAGAAGGGACGAGCTGCTGCAGCCCTTCCCGGTGTAGAAATCCCTGATTCGCTCCCGCTCGGTAGGGAAGCGCTCAGCCCCCAGGAACACATTCCCCCATGCCCAGCTCATCACGGTGACGGCCGGGCACCCGCTGTGCTCCGAACAGCTCGGTCACGGCAAGTGGGCGTCCAACCTTTGAGCGCTGTATGGAGGAGGCCTGGAGCATTGCTGGCTTTCTCTGTGGGGAAACTGAGGCACAGGGCAGTCACAGTGGCAAAACCAGCTGCCTCAAATCCTTCCTAGGCGTCTGCTGGGTCCCGTTGCCTTTCCTTCCCCGGAGAGGTTTCCTTTCTCCTCCGAGTTGTTGCTGTTTGCTCTGAAATGACAGCGGGATTCCCACCCTCCTGCTACGTGCAGGTCTGAAAGCTCTTCTTTCTCTCTCATCCCCAGCGAGTGCACTTGACTCCGCACCCCAACTAACACAGCGAGAGGGCAAGTGGGAACCTTCCTGATTATTTTCTGTCTCTGTGTGTTTCCAGGTGTCTGTGGATATCAGCAACAGCACAATTCGCGTAGCGGTGCTGGAGGGGAGCAGTCAGCGTGTCCTCATGGAAGGGAAACTCACCCACAAGATCAACACAGAGAGTTCCCTCTGGAGCCTGGAGCCAGGGAAGTGCATTTTGGTAAGGGTGGTCCACACTGGCCATGTCTCCACACCTTGGCTTGCAGCTCTACTGGGCTTGACCTGGAAAACTGGAGCAGATGGAAGCTTGAGCCGGTTCTGGATGTGTCTGGTTTTCCCCAGCCAGCGTCCAGCTCGCTCTGCCCTTGACTGTGCGCCGTGCCCTGACTCCAGCTCCTGAGCTGCCCCTCTGGGTGAGCAGCAGTGGCGTGCTGGCAAAGCAGCACATCCATCGGGTTGGGTGAGGAGGGTCCTCAATCACAGAATCACAGAATGGCAGGGGTTGGAAGGGACCTCGGGAGGTCATCTAGCCCACCACCCTGCCAGAGCAGGGTCACCCAGAGCAGGTGGCACAGGAACGCGTCCGGGGGGTTTGGAATGTCTCCAGGGTTGGAGACTCCCCCACCTCTCTGGGCAGCCTGTGCCAGGGCTCTGCCACCCTCACAGCAAAGAAGTTCCTCCTCGTCCAGTTTGTGGTCGTTACCCCTTGTCCTGTCCCTGGTCACCACGGAGAAGAGCCTGGCCCCGTCCTCCTGACAACCCCCCCCTTGAAGTATTTATAAGCATTGATCAGATCCCCCCTCAGCTGTCTTTTTTCCAGACTGAAGAGACCCAAAACCCTCAACTTTTCCTCATCAGAGATGTTCCAGTCCCCTCATCGTCTTCATAGCCCTTTGCTGTCCCCTCTCCAGCAGTTCCCTGTCCCTCTTGAACTGGGGAGCCCAGAACTGGACCCAGTGCTCCAGATGGGGCCTCCCCAGGGCAGGGCAGAGCAGAGGGGGAGGATGACCTCCCTCCACCTGCTGGCCGCGCTCTTCTTGATGCCCCCCAGGATGCCATTGGCCTTCTTGGCCACCAGGGCCCATCGCTGGCTCATGGTCATCCCATTGTCCCCCAGGACTCCCAGGTCTCTCTCCACAGAGCTGCTCTCCAGCAGGTCACCCCCAACCCGTCCTGGTGCAGGGGGTTATTCCTCCCCAGGTGCAGCACCCTACACTTGCCCTTGTTGAATTCCATAAGGTTTCTCTCCACCCAGATCTTCAGCCTGTCCAGGTCTCTCTGGATGGTGGCACAGCCTTCTGGGGTGTCAGCCACCCCCCCCAGCTTTGTGTCATCAGCAAACCTGCTGAGAGTGCGCTCTATCCCCTCGTCCAGGTCATTGATGAAGATATTGAACAATCTCCAGGCCGTGGTGGTGGGAGCACATCTCTTATCCAGAGGTGGTCACTGTCCCCTGATCCCGGCACATAGGCTCTGAGAGAGGCCGTGGCACCGCACCGTGGTGCCGGTGCCGCACACCTGTCCTTGCCGGCTTTGCCCTCTGGCTCTCCGGGCCCCAGTCCTTACCCCAGCATCCCGGCAGATGCCTGTTCCCTGCCATTCATTTCACAGAATCACAGAATGGTTCGGGTTGGAAGGGACCTTAAAGATCATCTGGTTCCATTTCTGTCCTGCCTCAGGTTTCTTATTAATCCTGTCTGAAGCGGTCGCTGTGACCACTTCTCTCCCTGCCTTCAGCAGCCACCGTGACTTACTGTGCCTGCCGCCCGAGCACCACACATCTTCCCTGTCAAGGTGGTTCGGGGGCTGTTGCCTCCCAGGAGTGTGTTACTGGGGGGTTCCCAGCCTCGTGACTGGTTTCTGGCGTGCTCCCGGCGTCCAGGCCGAGGGTGTGAGTTCTCTCCCGGGCTGTCCATAGCTGGAGTTGTCCTGGGGGTTGCGTTGCTGCCCGTCAGCCTGGGATCTCGAGTGTCAAACCGTTGCAAAACTCCTGGGCAAGTTTTGGGATTGTGCGAGCAAGGATTGTGCTGGCAGTGGGGTTTTGCCATCCACGGCCATCTTTACTCTCTCCTTTTCCACCCAGAGGCTTTCCCAGAAGTTTTGTGATCAGTCGAGGCTGCCGTCAGCCCCAGGAGGGGATTCCAGCTGCCTGGCTCTGGCAGCGGCTCCTGACCCTGTGCAGGCAGCACCGTCCCTGCAAGAGGAGCGGGCTTCGAGCCTTCTCCCCGGGTCACAGGGTGGCAGCAGATGGGCACCCAAAGCCAAGCCCCCGCAGTGGGAAATGGAGTGGGAACGTGCTGCCAGAGGCAGAAGTGCTGAAGGTGGTGCATGAGGAGGCTGCACGGGCACCGCCTGCCCACTTCAGATCCCTATGGATGTGCTCTGGAACGACAGACCCGAAAGGGTGAAGTCCCTGCAAGAGAGAGGAGCTTCTCTGACTCCGTTAGGCTGTTGAAAGGACGTGAAAAAGGAGGCGGTGGCATCATTAACCTGCATTTTTTAAATGTTCTTAAGCTTCTTGAAAATTAACTGATCCAGGAAGAGAAACAATCCTGGGAAGGAGTAAACACATTCAAGAGGAGGTGGCCCAACGGGTGGCTGCTCCGTGGCACGGATGGGAGTCCCTGGTGGGTGTTCCCAGGATTAGCAAGGGAGACAGTGTTTGTTAAATACCCAGCGCCGGAGGAGGATGGGAATGGCGCGCGGGTGGAGCGAGACTCGGGGTGTTCTGGAGCGTCCGCGGGCAGCGCGGGGAGCGGTCCCATTACCTCCAACCCTCGAGCTGGGTCTTGCCTTGAGTTAGCAGGAGTGCAGGGTTGTGAGGATCTCCAGCTGGCTGCCAACATATTGATGGTGGGATGGAGTTTCGCTTGAAGAATTGTAAGGTAACTGGAGCAGAGTGAGTAATTCTCGCCCAAGAGCATCTCCTTTTTCCGTGCACAGGGTAGCCAAAAGTGGTTTGCAGCTCCTCCCGATTCATTCATCAGGAGACACCCAGCCATGTATTAATGAATCGCTTCGTTCAGCGCCTGGGAGGGAACGGGACGGGAGCCGTTTGGGCTGGGTCGAAGGACTGATGGGGTGCACGGGCCCTTTCTGTACCCGAGTTTGTGCGTCCACGTGTTGCGCAGCTCCAGGTGAACGCCGAACGTGGTAGTTGGGAGTGTCGTCATCCCATGAGATGCCGCAAGGTGCCACCTTGCTTCCCTCCCTGACACCCAGCGTGGGGATGCGGCTGAAACCCAGCTCCCCCAGTACCAGTGGTGGAGTTGTCGAGGACATCCTGGCTGCCTCCGTTACTGCTTGGGGCACCTCAGTGGCTTCTGTCCAGAGGAAAACCTGCGCGTGCTCGTCTTTTCATGGTCTGCGAGTTGAAGCAATCCCTGTGGGCAGAGCTTGATCCCCGCGCCGAGGAGGTGAAATCTCTCCTGCTTGGTCTTGTCCATCTGAGAAAGTCCCAGTTCTGTGCAAAGAGGCCATTTGGTCCCATGCGTTATTGCAGGACGCGTCAAGGATTGTCGAGTTCCCTGCTCTCTCCGGGCTGCTGTTACAGCCGCCTTTTGTGTCCTTGGCTTCCCCTGCCCCCTGCTCGGTTCCCTTCTGGGACGGCTCTTCACGGGCTCTCGTTACCTGCCTCCCTTCTCCCCCCAGCTCTTACTGTAAGAAGGTGAATCTGCCTTATAACCCCTCCCAGCTCCGCTTTCCCCATCCTCTCTGGTGTTCTTATCGATTTATCCTCTTCATCGTATGTCTGCTCGCTCTCCAGCAGCCCCAGAGACTGCTCACCTTCCCCCTGCTGCTCCACGAGGTTCTCCCTGCCAGAGCCCGGGCTGAGCTCCGGTGCGTTTCCCGTCTCGTCCTTTGGCACGCTCGTGGTTCGCACGGCAGCCCGGCCGCGGCAGACACCCAGTGGGCGTCGTTTCGACGGAGCGCTCTGCCGATGCCCACGACGTGTGGCGAGGCCTCCGTCCACACCTCCTCCTGCTCCGGATCGTGTCCCGGGATCGTGTCCCTGCCTGCCGTGCCGCGCCAAAGCCCCAGTCCGAGTATAATCCCTGCGCGCTCCCTTTGCTGTCGCACCCGCTTGCTTGTCAAAAGTGAGATTAAAATAACTTCGCACAAGCTGTTTTTAGAAATCTCCGCTGGGTGTTGTGCACAACACATTTTGGGATTATTTTTGTTGTTGAGGATTTTTTTCCCCCCGTTCCCTTTCTTTTTCTCCTCCTCTCCAGCATTTGTTATCCACACTTGGGCTGTTGTCACCAAGTCCTGCCTTGAACAGCTATTACAGTCTTCAGCTTGTCATCTTGTGAGCCGTGAGGCCGAGTTAATAATAATCTGTGATGCTCTCCCTCCGCCTTGCCCTCCACACACTGCTGGAAACATGGCCTGCTGCCTCCTCCGTGCCCCCTAAACGTCTCCTGCTGGCTTTTGGGGCGATGGCTGCTGTTGTCCCTGAAGGAAAGCAGGTGGTGAGAGGCTGTTTATCCAAGACCTACTTATATCCCTTGGCAGCATCTCTCCAGCTCTGACAAGGTATTTAGGATCGGGGAAGAAACCTCATGCTATGACAAAGCCCAGCACCGGCAACAAAGGGGTGTGCCCTTCCTGGCAGGGTGTTGAGATGTGACATGACACCGTGTCCGTGCCGATGATGCCTGTCACCCTCTTTGCGCACCGCGGGAGGATCCCTCTTGGCCACAGATGTGCCTGCCGAGTGTCCCATCCCTCCCGTGCGTCCGTCTCCGCCTGCAGCAATGCTCCTTGCCATCCATCCTCGCCCGGCCCCTGTGCTTTGCCCAGCGCACCGACGTGGGAGCAGCCCCTTCCCCTGACGGCTGACAGCTCATGTCACCAGCGTTGGGAACACGGGCGCTGCGGCACAAGGACGCTGCTGGCTTTGGACGCAGCAGCTTGTCCCCCTGCGAGCCTCCCTCTCCTCAGGCCACTGTTGCAGAGGCTGTTCCTGCCTCCCCTGAGCCCCAGGAGGCTCAGCTGGGCTTTTACCCCTCTCGGCCATGGGTGGAAGATCTCCTGCGGCCCAGGAGGCACTTTGGGACCCGCCAGCAAAAAAAGCAGAGCCGAGGTCTGCCTGAGAGCCCAGGCACGCTGCAGGGCCCTGATCCTTCCTCTGGCAAACAGACGCCAGCGTTTCTAGGACCCTGGAGGGTTGGGCTGGGGAACTTGTAGAGGCAACTTTCAAGTGAGAGCAAAGCTTTTGGCTTGTCTCGAAGCGAGTAGTGTAATCAGGTCAGGATTTGTCCTTGTGAAAAAAATCCCTGCTTCCTTCCTGGAGCCCCCCCCAGGTTTGCGGAGCGCCCCCGAGGCAGCGTGCAGCCTCGCGTGGTGCTGTTGGTCGAGCACCCGGAGCCTTCCTCGGTGAGTGGGTGAGGTCCGGTGCTCACAGGGCGTCACCCCGCCTGGGCTGAGCCCGGACATCTGCCGTGGGCTCTCGGCTCTCCCTTAACCTCGACCTTCCTGCACCTGAGCGCTCGGTGAGGCTCCAGCCCGCCTCTCCATCACCACAAGCTTTCGTAGCCCGGTTGGCCAGCGGAGCGCCGGGCTGAATCACCGGAGACCGTCGGCGGAAGCCTGTCCAAGGATTAACCTGAGCCCGTGCTCCCCGTCCTGGAGGTCGGACCTGTCTGCCGCGAGCTCTTCGCCACCGCTTCAAAGCACAAAACCCCAAGCTCAAGGTGACAGAGAGAGCTTTGCCCTGGCTCGTGGGCATTTCGGAGGCTCGCATTGGAAAGTGGGGCTCCCAGCTCGGAGCGAGTCCCACTTTATCATATCTCCCCCTGGAACAAAGGGGGATGAGCGAATTCCCCCGCGCGCGCAAAGCGGGCTGCAGAGGTTAATTAATTATTGTTTGCAAAGCGCTCGGCACTGTAGCGATGTGCACCGCAGAAAAGCTGGTGAGGAAATGAATAATTCTGTCTTCCCAGCAGGGCGGGAAACAGTGTGTGGTAAATAAAGCGAGGGCCACGCATGGGGTGGGGAGGAGGAGAGGATCCCCGGGCTGGCGCTCACGGCAGCGGCTCCCCTGGCTTTCGCTGGGGGTGGTCTGTGGACGAGGGGGGTTTGGATCTCGTGGGTGTTTCCCACCTGCTCTGTGGCTCTGGGGGGGTTCCCTGGGGGGGACAGCGGTGGGGTGCCAGGGGAGGAAGGGATTTGGTAGCAAAGGGAGAAGGGATGGCTTTTCCTTCCCCTGGTGCTCTGGGATGGAGGTGAGGTGATGCCTGATAAGCCATTACGTCCTCCGGCCTCCGTTTGTCCCTCCACTGCCTTCCTGGCTCTGGCGGGGACACACCGGGCAGGGCCTTGCCGTCGCACCGAAGCCATCACCAGGGAAGCTCCCACCTCACCAGCGTCGCCGTGGGGACATTCCTCTGGTTTCAAACCCGGCGGAGCAGCAGCGAGCCTGGAGGGTGCTCCGGCATGCCGCAGGCTTGGGCTGGCCGGGCCAGCTGGCCCACGGCTTGTCTTGCCCGTCGAAGGGCCGAGGTTCCTGGCGAGCTTGCCGTTCCCCCTGCCTGCCCACCCAGGGCTGGGAAGCCCACGAGCAAAACCTCATCAGCTCTTCCTCCCCTGGAAAGTGGAACCGTGCAATTAAGAGGAGAGCAAGCGTGCCTGTCGAGCTGGAAAACACAACGCCTTCCCCGAGCTGGAATATTTTACCGGCTCTGCTCTCCCAGAAGGATTAAGCCCCAGCCACCCCCTCCCGTATTAATTGGTTCCTTTTCTTCGCACCGCAGAGAGACGCCCGGCTCCATAACTTTAATGGCTGCCCGTGTTTTCCCCTCCAGAGCTGTTGAGCTTCCAGGGAGGTTTGAGTAAATTGTATTGTCTGCCTTTATTGATGATTTTGCGGAGAGGCTGACGAACGCCATAAATCTTCCTTGCTGCTGGGATTATTGCTAAAATAATACAGGAGAAAGGAGCCCACCCCTCCTGGCCAAAAAAAAAAACCAAGCGGGTCGGGGTTCCCGGTGCGGGACGCCGACACCCGGCACGGCCCCGTGTGGCTCCGTGCGGGGCGCTGCTGGTGCGGCGGGGATGGCCGGTGGGTTTTGCCGGCGAGGATGTCGGCTGGAGGCGAGGGGATGTCCCCTCTCCTCGGGCCATCCTTCCACGGCCTCCCAATGAGCCACGGCGCTGCGGGAGGCGGGTGCTGGTGACAAGCAGGGGTGGCACGGAGGGGCAGGGGACTTTTTTGCCGCCTTTGTCACCCGCACTGCCGCCCGTGGAGCAAGCCCCGTGAGGAGCCGAGGCGAGGGCTCCTTCTGGGTTAGCAAAACGCAAAATTGCAGCGTGGCCGTGCTGGGAGCCCTGGCCCCGTGCTCTGCTGGGCAAGGCCTCTTCAGCTGATGGGTCCCTGGGCTCTCGGCTACCAGGGTGGCCACAGACCAGCCGACCCGGCTCCCTGGGCCCCATACTCTGTGGCATCAGCCATGTGGCCCGGGGTGGCATTAAGTCAGGCTCACAGTGTCGCTGCCACGGGGTGTGGGACGGGCTGGGGGTAACGCAGGATGGGGGCTCCTCTCCCCGCTCTCCTCTGACCCCCGCCTTGTTCCCCAGATCAGCCTGAACAAAGGGGATGAGTACTGGTGGAACGCCATCCTGGAGGGTGAGGAGCAGATCGACATCGACAAGATCAACAAGGAGCGCTCCATGGCCACGGTGGATGAGGAGGAGCACGCCATGCTGGACCGCCTCACCTTCGACTACCACCAGAAGCTGCAGGGCAAGCCCCAGAGCCACGAGCTGGTAGGTGCCGGCTGTCCCATGCCCCCAGCCCAGCCACGTGCTCTCCGGCTCCTCCATTGATGCCGTCTCCGGTAAAAGGGTGCGGCGTGGGGCAGCTCCACAGCTCTGCTCCGTCTCCGAGCTCCTCCTCACACAGCGTCCCCCCACATCTCCATTTTGGGGGCATGAGGTTCTGGTGGTCCCTGGCTTTTGCCGGAAACACTCCTGCCTTTCCCTTCCTGGCCCCTTGGCAAATGCCAGTGAGCTGATTCCCCGCCATGGCCCCGCCGTCCCCCCGCTCCCTCTGCGCTGGGATGAGCCCACGTGGGTCCGGGATGAGCCCCACCGAGCTGCCGCCTTTCGCTGCCCTTCGCTCCCTGCCTCCCACGTGCCCGTCTGCCCTTTCCCGAGCCAGGGAGAGGGGCGGGGGTGAAGCACGGCAGCGGCTGCGTGCCCTTGGGAATGGGCACTGCCTGCGCCCAGGGGACAAAGGTGCGGGGTCAGCCCTGGCCTGACGGGAGCCTGTGGCCTCTTTGCAGAAGGTGCATGAGATGCTGAAGAAGGGCTGGGACACCGAGGGCTCCCCGTTCCGCGGCCAGAAGTTCGACCCCTCCATGTTCAACATCTCCCCCGGCGCCGTGCAGTTTTGACGGCGTCAGTAAAACCGCCGAGAAACGAAGTGGGGAGAGGAGAAACCCACCCACCCACCCGCCCGCCCTCCTGGGACCCTCGCGCCCAGCGCCGGTGCCCGTTAACCCGCTGGCTGGGGAGATGCGCTGCCGGCATCCTTCCGCTGCCTTCACCACCCGGCACCGGCACCGGCCGTTTGATGTACGCGCAGGGAAACCTGGCGAATGCAGATTTACGTCCCATCACCAAGGCAACCCGGAGCGGCTGGGACCCTTCTCCTCTCCTCGCCTCGCGCTGGCGACGGCGCGGTTGTTTTTCAGGAATAGACGGAGCTCGTTGGGTGACATAATTATTATTTCTGGTGGCTGAGGATGCTTCTTTGCAGGCTTCTGGGGGGGCAGCTCCCTCCCTGCCCTGGCACCGGGCAGCTTTGCCCCTTGCAGGTGGCAGGGAGCAGCGGGGCTGTCACCCGTAACACTGTGGCACGGGGCCGGGGGGGGGTGGTGGTCCAGGCTGTGCTCGGGGGTCCCTGGCAGGGGGTACAGGCCCAGCCCTCGTAGCCACCAGCCCCCCCCAGTAGCCCTAGAAATGTCTGGGCTTCCCTGGCACAGCACTTTGGGGGCTGGGAGGGGGGACATGGGAGCCCTCGGGCCCACCCCCCCAGGCCCAGCCCAGCTCTTGCAGCTTCCCAGTGGCCCCCACCCTGGGGCAGTGGGCTGGGGGTCCCCGGCCATCGCCTTCCCCCCACCCCCCTTTATTTTGGTTTGCAATAAAAAGGTTTCTGGAGCGCGGGGCGTGTGAGTGATTCAGTGCCACCGCCCGGGGAGGGACACACATGCACCCTGACCCCCCCCAACACCACCCTGCTTGAAGGTTGGGGACAGGGACGTCTGCAGGTGGCCCTCGTGTCCCCCACCGTGGGCCCCGGGGACAGGGGTGGTGGGGGCTGGATTTTTGGTGTCCATGTGGGTGGTGGATACGGGATCCCGGGCTGGGGGGGGGTGGGTGGGCTGGATTTGGTGGGGTGGCTTTGGGGGTGCTGACCTCGGAGGTCTCACCCCACTGCTCCCCACCTCCCTGTCGCCGTGTGTGTGTGCGTGCGTGCGTGTGTGTGTGTGTGTGTGTGTGTCCCATCTCCCCCGCGCCGGGCGCTGAAATTTCTCCGGTGGCGATGCACAAATATAACCGGGCTCGGTGCAGTCCCCCACGGCCGCCCACGGTCCCCATGGCAACGGCAGCGCCAGCCGCCAGCCGCCCACCCGCGCTCGCCCCGCGCCCCGGGGTGGGCACCCGCGCCCCACGCCGCCCCCCCCACCCGCTCGCCCCCACGGGGCCGCTGTGAGGCTTGGGGGGGGGAGGGGGGAAGGACCCCGCTGTCCCCACACACCGGCCAGGCCCTGGGGCTGCTGGTGGCTTCCTGGGTGGCCTCTTGCGCCTGCCCCCCCCCCTCCCCACCCGAGAAAAATTTGTCGTCCCCCCCCTCCAACAAGCACTGGGGGGGCTTCGAGGTGCCCTTGGGGGAGATTTTTGCCCCCTCAGACCCCTCCCGGGTCTTTTGCTTAGTGGGGAGGTTGGAGCTGGAGGGGTTGTTTGAGGTGACGTTGGGGGGGGTCGGTATTGGGGGGCGCATAAGGGGGTGTCCGCAGGAGGGGGACGCGGGGCGATGGTGGAGGGGGTGGATGTGTGTTCCTTGAGGGGGGGTATCTGGATACTGGGGTCTTTTTTTGGAGGGGCGGGAGGGGAAGATCCGGGGGGGGGCAGTAGATTTGGGGGCCTTGGTGGGGATATGAGATCCCGGGGAGGGGGTCTGGGGATGGGGCTTTTTTGGGGGGGGTGAATGTGGGTCCTCAGGGCGGGGGAGAGGGCCTGGATTCGGGCTCCTTTGTGAGGGGGGATGTGGGATCCGTGGGAGGGGTCCTGGATGCAGGAATATTTCGAGGGGGGGGAATCCCGGGGATGGGGGGTGGGTGGTGGTGTCTGGATATGGGACGTTTTGGGGGGGTGGATGTGTGTCCCCCCCAACCTGGGGAGGGGGGGGAGGGGGATTTGGGATAAAAGGGTCCCGGAGGAGACACCTTTGGGGAGACACGTTGGAAAAGGGGGATCCCCGCGGGGTCCCGGAGGGGTCCAGCCCCGGGGTGGGGGATGCGGGTGGGGACCGGCGTTGCGGGGGCGATCGGGCGGGTGCCCCGGGGGAGGCGGAGGGGAGGGGAGGGGGGCGGGGGGGGGATCCCACCCCGGGGTTGGGGGGGGGATGTGGGGGGCGGCGGGGGCTGTCCCGGGCTGGTGCCTCCCCCGGCCGGTGCCTCCCCCGGCCCGGCAGCGCCTCCTCCCGCCCCCCCGCGCCAGGCGGAGCCGGAGCCGGAGCCGGAGCGGAGCCGGTGGCGGCTCATTGCGGCGCGGCGCGGCGGCAGCATGGCCACCACCGTGCCCTGCACCCGCTTCACCGACGAGTACCAGCTCTACGAGGAGATCGGCAAGTAAGAGCCGCCGCCGGCACCGGCCACCGGGCACCGGGCGAGGGGCGGCGGGGGGGGGGATGGGGGGCGGGGGGGGGGGGCTCCGGCCGCCGCTCGGTGCAGACGTGACGCATCTCCCCCCCCCCCCCCGGCGGGACGGGGCAACCGGGACCGGCCCTGCCCAGCCCCCCCCCCCCCCCCGGCACTGCCCTCCCCCCGGTACTGGCCCTGCCCCCCCCCATAACCCCCCCCTTCATACCCCCCCCTTCCCCGGGCCGGTACCAGCTCCCCCCCCCCACCCCAGCATCCCTCCCCGGCCCCGACCGCAGGGACCCCCGGGCCTTACAGCCCCCGACCCCCCCCGGTTCCTCCGCGTCCCCCTCCGTGCCCACAGACCCCCCCCAGTCCCTGCAGCCCCCTTGTTCCCCAAGGACCTCCCCATCCTTACAGACACCCCCCCCCATTTTTCCTGACTACCCCCCCCCCCCCCCCCCGCAGTCCTTATGGATGCCCTGGACATCCCGGTCCTCCCCCAAGCCCCCCCGGATCCCCCCCTCAGTCCTTATAGACCCCCCCCAGCCCTTATAGCCACCCTTGACCCTATGGACCCCCCCATCCTTATACAGCTCCCCCCGTCTCTCCTGACCCCCCCCCAGTCCTCACAGATCCCCCAGCGCTCCCAATGCCACCCTTGGCTCCTGCGGACCCCCCCCCCGAATCCTTACAGTCCCCCTTGCTCCTATAGACCCCCCCCCATCCTCACAGACCCCCCCCCCCAAATCTCTCCAGACCCCCTTGGTCCTTATAGCTGCCCCGGTCCTTATTGACCCGCATCCCTCCAGAGCGCCCCCCCAAAGCCCTTACCGACCCCCCCCCCCAGCCCTTAGAGCCACGCGGGTCCTTATAGACCTCCCAAACCCCCTCAATCCTGAGGGACACCCCCCCGCCGGGGTCCTTATCGCCCCCCTGGATCCCTCATCCTCCCGCCTGTCCTTGAGTCTCTGGGGGCACCCGCTCCTTTTAGACACCCCCCCCCCCCCCATCCTCCAGGCCCCCCTCGCCCCCCCCTCGCCCCTAGAGATCCCCCCATCTCTCCAGCCCCCCCCCGCCCCATCTCTATAGACCCCTCCATCCATATCTCCCCTCTGTTCGTTACAGACCCTCCTCATCCTCCAGACCCCCCCCGCCAGCCCCCATTAGACCCCTTTGGGCCTTATATAACTCCCCAAATCCACTAATTCGCTCCCCCCCCCCCTTCTGGACCCCCCGAGTCCTTAAAGACCCCAGGGTCCTTCTGTGCCCGCCGTGTGCATGACCCCCCCCCTGGGAGCGAGTGCTGGGGGGAGCTGAGGAGGGGCTTGTTTTGGTGGGGGCTCATTTGCCCTCAAGGCCATGGGGCGGCAGATTGCCCCCCGCCCCCCCGCCACGACCTGCGTGCAGGGTTGGGGGGGGGTAAAACTGGGGAAAGGGGGTAGGTGGGGACAGACCTCATCAGGGAAGGGGGGACACCACCCCCCCGCGGTGGGGGGGGACATTTTGCAGGCATAGACGTGGTCCCTTTCGGGGGGATGCGGTGCCATCAGGGGCTATTCCCTCGCTCTCCCCAAAATCCAGCCCGTCCTGGTTGCTATGGCAACGCGGTTTCCCCCCCCTCCCTCATCTCTCCGTGTCACCCGCCAGCCATCGCGCGTGTGTCATCCCCCCCCCCCCCCCATGCCGGGATTTTTGGGGACATCTGCCCCCGGCCGGTGGGGAAACTGAGGCACATCTTGGCTGGGGGTGGGGGCTGTCCGGGACAGTCGTCCCTCCCGCAGGAGCTGTCACCCACCGTGTCCCTTGTCCCTGGGGCCACGTGGGGAGGGGACAGGGAGGACAGGGGCTGCCAGGCCCTGGGTTGGGGGGGGGGGGGTTCCCCCTTGTCCACCAGCAGCAGCAGGGTCCCCATGGTCCCGGCCAGCGAGGGGCCCTCAGTGTCCCGGTACATGGGGGCCCAGCCTGGCCACCACCCTCCCGGGCCCATGTGTCCCCCGTGGGACGCTCAGTGTGGCAGTGCCGGGGTGCCACGGGGCTCTGCCACGTCCCCAGCCTGGCTCAGGGGTCCCCTCTGCCACCCCCAGGGCAGAGCGGGGGCACCCGCTGCCCCCAGGACCCTCCAGGCAGGGGAAGGGCAGGGACGTTGGTGCTGGGAGGGGGACGGGTGGTGGTGGCCCTCGGAGAGGCCGTGGGAGAGCGGGTGCCACTGCATGGGCACAGCCACGCTGTCCCTGTCCCTGGGGCTGCCGTGTCCCGTCGTGCCCGCAGCTGGGCCCCGTGCCCGCTGCCGCCACCGCCATCACCACCGCCATCACCACCGCCGCCGCCACCATGGCCACCGCCGCCATCCGGGCCACCCGCCGTCCCCATGGCAACCGGCTGCCGGTGCTGGATCCTTCCCGCGACCCCCTCCATGATGCTGCCCCCCCCCCCTCCGCACCCCCAACACTCATCCCACCAACAAACCCCCCCGCTCAGCGTCCCCCCGCCCCATCCCCCCATCCCGGCACCATCGGGGTCCCTCCAGTGTCGGGGTTCACCCCCCCCCCTCCCCCCCAATGCTGAGTCACGGCCGGCCGCGGGTGCTGAGTCACGGGTGGGAGCCCCCCTTTGGGGGGGGGGGGGAGCTGAGGCAGGCGGGGGGCGCTGAGCCTGTCCCCCTCCCCAGGGGGGCTTTCTCGGTGGTCCGGCGCTGCGTCAAGCTCTGCACCGGCCATGAGTACGCCGCCAAGATCATCAACACCAAAAAGCTCTCCGCCAGAGGTAGGACACCCCCCCGGGACACCCCCCCCCCCGCCCTCCCCCAGGGCCACCCCACAGCCTGGCCGACCCCCAGCCCACGGTGACACCCGTGGTGCCCATCACACCCGTGACGCCCGTGATGGCCGTGGTGACGGGTGCCAGCTGGGGGTGGGGGGGTGCTCAGTGGGGGCTGGACCCGGCCCCTCCTGCTGCTGCCCTGCGGGGTCTCGCCCCCGGGGTGTCCCCCCGGTGCCCTGCGGCACCCCTGGTGTCCCCTGGGGGCGCGCGCCCCTGTGCGCAGGCTGTGTGTGTGTGTGTGTGTGTGCGCACGCACATGTGTACGTGCATAAGTGGGGTGGGGGGGGCCGGGGGGGTGTGCACAGGTGTGTGTGTGTGTGCACTGGTGTGAGCCCTGTGTGTGTGTGTGCGTTCATGGGGGGGGGGTGCAGTGTATTCGTGGCGGGTGGGGGGCGCACACGTGTGCGTGTGTTCATGGGGGGCTGTGTGTGTTCATGGGGGTGCGCACACGTGTGTGTGTGTGTCCACAGCGGGGTGTGTGTGTCCATGGCGGAGTGTGTGTGTCCATGGCGGGGTGTGTGCGCACACGTGAGCAGTGGGGGGGGGGGGGGGTGCTGTGTCAGTGGGTCTGTCGCACAGGCCAGCAGCATGTGCGCGGTGCGTACGCGGGGGGCTGCGTGCGTGCCCAGGAGTGAGCGGAGCGGGTGTGCGTCCCAGGGTGTGCGCGCGCCCCCCCGGCAGCGGGTGTGTGTGCTGCGCGCAGTGGGGGGGGTCCTCGCGCCCAAGTAGCGTGTGCGCGGGGGGGGGGGTGTAGGTGCGGGGTGCACACACGTGAGCAGGCAGCATACGCTTGCACGGGGTGTGGGGGGTGCACTGGGGTGTACGTGCGTGTGTGTACCTTGGCCGGGGGTGGGTGTGTGTGTGCACACGCGTGTGAGTGGCGCGTGTTTGCTCTGTGTGAGTCCAGCGTGCACGGGGGGGTGGGGGGTGTGAGCGTGTGAGCTGTCTGCGTGTCATCGCGACCACACACGCGTGTGTGCGCACACCACAGGTACGGCCACGCCGCCGCATGCGCCCCAGTACACACGCGCGCGGGCACAGCCGCACGCTTGTACGGTGGCAAACACGGGCACACGAGCACACACGTGCCCGGGCACACCCAGGCACGCCCACACGCGCGGGCACAGCTGCACACGCAGGTACCGCCGCGCGCGCAGGCACTTTGGGGTACGGCCGCGCCCGGGCACAGCTACAGGCACTTGTAGCACCCCGCGCCACGCGTCCATGGGTGACCACACCCCACGCCCGCGACGCGCACACAACCGCACACACGTGCACAGTCACACACAGGTACAGCCACACACGCTTGCCCGCCCGCCCGCGCGCGCACCTCCGTACCTGCACAGCCGCACACGCGGACGTCCACACACGAAGGCGCGCAGCCCCGCGCGCCTGTGCACGCCTGCGCACCCTCGCGCCCAACGTGCAAACCTGCCCGCACCGGCACGTCTGCGCACGTGCACACCCCGACGCGCGCACCCGCACACCGGTCGGTGCACACATGCTCAGTCCCCACACGTGTACACCGTCACACACACCTGCACCCATGTGCACACCTACGCGCGCGTGCGCATGCCCCCCAGAGCCGCGCGTGCTCACACGTGGGCACCCGCAGGCTCCTCCAGCCGGGGACGGGGACGGGAACGGGTGACCCCTGTGGGGCAGGTAGGGTGTCCTGGGGACGGGAACGGGTGACCCCTGTGGGGCAGGCGGGGTGTCCCAGGGTGGGGACAGAGGGTGGCCCTGGCTGAGCCCTGTCCCCCCAGACCACCAGAAGCTGGAGCGGGAGGCCCGCATCTGCCGGCTGCTGAAGCACTCCAACATCGGTGAGTGGCACCTGGCCCGGGACACACTGGGGACACCGCGGGGGCGTGCGGGGTGCCAGCATGGGGACAGGCTGGGTGCCACCCTGGGATATGCCGAGTGCCCACCTGGGGACGTGTGGGGGAGTCTCATCCCTGGTGTCCTGCTCAGTGCTAGCCCAGGGACACGCTGGGTGCCACCTTGGGGACATGCTGAGTGCCACCATGGGGATGTGCCACCCTGGGAACAGGTGGGGTCCTGCTGGGTGCCATCCCAGCGATCTGCTGGGTGTCAGCCCTGGGACGTGCCAGGTGCCACCGTGGGGGGTGTGCCGACGCCACCCAGGGCCATGTTGGGTGCCACCCTGGGGACATAGTGGGTCCCACCCTTGAGGTCCTGCTTGGTGCCACCATTGGGACGGGCAGGGTGTCCCCCTGGGGCCGGGCCGGGGGCGGGTGTGAGCGCTGTGTGTGACACAGACGCGCGTGTGCCACGCGTGGGGGCTGCCTGGGGGCTGGGGGCTCCCAGGGCTGAGCCTGTCCCCGTCCCCGTCCCCGTCCCCGCAGTGCGGCTCCACGACAGCATCTCGGAGGAGGGTTTCCATTACCTCGTCTTTGACCTGTGAGTGTCGCTGGGGGGGGGGGGGGGGGGGGTGTCGGTGGGGGGTGGCTGTCGGGAGGTGCCGGGGGATGGGGGCGCCTGGACGCGGGGGGGTCCCAGGGTGACGCGGTGGCCCGGCTGCGTTGCAGGGTGACCGGCGGCGAGCTCTTCGAGGACATCGTGGCGCGGGAGTACTACAGTGAAGCTGATGCCAGGTGAGCCCCCGCCCCCCCCCCCCCCCCCCCGCCAAACCCCCCTGGATTCCCCCCAGTGGCACCCCGCCACCCCCCCCACCCCCCCCGGGCCCGGGGGCTGCAGGGATGGGGCAGCTCCAGCAAGGCAGGCAGAGGCGGGGGGGGGCACCCAGCGGGTGGAGCGGTGCCCCCACCATTACCGTGACACCCCCCCGCCCCCACCACCGGCTCCATCCCGCTGCCGGGTGCTCGGTGGGGCCCCCCCCACCCCGCAACGTCCCATCACCCCCGCCCCGTGCTCCCCCCCCCCCCACCGCTGAGGCCTGGTGCTGTCATGACATGTGCTGGAGGGGAGGGGGGGCTGGTGGCGGGGGAGGGGCCCCCAGGGCCCCCCCCCCCCGTGCCGGTGCCACCCCCAGTGCCCTGTGTGCCCACCGTGTGCCTGTCCCCGTGGTCTCTGGGCTTTCACAACATTGTTTCTCCCCCCTCTCTCGTTCCCCCCATCTCCGCCCCCTCCCTGTCCCCCCCCCGTCCCCCCTCCACCCCCCCGTGCCCCCTCCCCACTCCGTCCGTCCCCGTCCCCTGTCCCCCCCCCGTCCCCCCCGTCCCCCCCCCGTCTCCCATCACGCGTTGCTCGGGCTCTGTGCGTGTCCGTGTGTCCGTCCGCGTGTCCGTCTGTCCCACCGCTGCCCCTCCGCTCGCTGCCCCCCCCCCCGGCACCCCCTTCCCTGTGTTTTGCCTCCTGCCCCCCCCCCTGCCCCCTACTTGCCTTCCTGCCCCCCCCACCACCCTTCTGCCCTCCACCTGCCCCCTCCTGCCCCTGTACCCTCCTACCCCCCTCTCCTGCCCCCCCGGCCCCCCCCCTTCCATCCCATTCCTCCCCATCACGCCCCCTCTCTGCCCCCCCCCCATCCTGCCCCCCACTCCCACCCCTTTATCCCCATCCTCTCCCCCACCCTCTGCCCCACATCCTGCCCCCCCACCCCTTTATCCCTATCCTACCCCCCCCACTTTATCCCCATCCTCCCCCCCACCCCTTTATCCCCATCCCGCCCCCCCACCCCACCCCCTGTCCCCTCTCCTGCCCCCCACCCCTCCATCTTGCCCCTCACCACTTTATTTCCATCCTGCCCCCCCCCCATGCCCTCCGACCGTCCTGCCCCCCTCCCACCCCCTTTTACCCCATCCCGCCCCCCCCACCTACTCCCCCCCCGCCCCCCCCGCCCCCCGTTTTGTTTTGCAGTCACTGTGTCCATGAGCTATTAGCACGCGTTTCTCCCACCCATCACTTTGCCCCTGTGCAGAGGGAGCCGCAGGTCAGTATAACGGGGGGGGGGGCCGGGGGGGCCGTGCCCCCCGCGCTGCCCCCACCCGCCGGAGCATCCCGCTTCCCGGCCCCCCGCTCCCCTCACCGGGACCCCACTTTGGGGCTCTCTCCTCCCTCCTTTTTCTGCCCCCCCTTCACTTTTTTTGCCCCCCCCCCCCCCGCCCTTGCAGGGAGGTTGCCCCCCACCCCCCAGCACCCCAGCCAGGCGGGCCCCCCCCCCCCCCCTTCACCCCCATTTCAGCCTCTCATCCTCCCGCTCCTTCCCTCTTTCTTTCTTGTCTCGTCTCCATCCGCCCTCCCCGCACCCCCCCCCCGTGCCCGTCCCCCCCCCACCGTGAGTCTGTCTGGGGGACCCCGGCGTCTGGGTGGCAGCAGGGCTGAGGGGGGGGTGTCCCCATAGGCGTGGGGGGGGGCACAGCAGCACCGTTAGGGTGACCCCTGTGGTTCCATGCCAAGATGGGGGCACTCCCTGACGGGCACCCAGGGGTGACCCCCAGGCAGTGACCTGTCGTCCCCCCCCCGCCGCCCCCCAGGGGTGGCTCTCCAGAGGTGACACCCACAAGCGGTGAGTCCCCAGGCAGTGACACCCCCCCCCCCCCAGGCAGTGACCCCCCAGAGGTGACAACCCAGGGGGGAACCTCCACTCAGTGACCCCTCAGGCAGTGACATCCCCCCCCCCCCGGCAAGGCGGGGGCACAGGCGTTGCCGAGCCCAGCACCCCCCCACTACAAGATCACCCCTTGTTCTCACAGCGTGTCCCCCCCAGGGGGCTGGCAGGGGGCTGGTTTGGGGGGGGTGCGGGTGCCGGGTGCCCACAGCTTAGGGAGGGATGTGGGAGGTGGCGGGGCGGGGGGGCAGCGTGCCCCTGACCCCCCCGTCCCCCCCGATGTTTGCACGCAGCCACTGCATCCAGCAGATCCTGGAGGCCGTCCTCCACTGTCACCAAATGGGGGTCGTCCACAGGGACCTCAAGGTGAGTGCGTCCCCTCCGTCCGTCCCTCTGCACGGGGGGGGGCTTCCCCGCCACGCTTTGGGGGTCCACAGCTTCCGGGGGGGTGGTGGGGAGGGGCCTGGCTCTGTGGGTCCTGGCGAGGGGGGGGGGGGAGGGTGTCAGCTTCCCCTGGCTGGGGGGGTCCCCTCTGCTCTGAGGACCCCCAGCTGCCATCTCCCCTTTCCGGGGGTGTGTGTGACTAATCCCCCTCCCCCCCCGAGTCATGGCACCCTCCTGCCTCGAGTTGGGTGTTCATGGTGCCCCCCGCCCCCCACCGTTGGGGCTGGGGGGCTGCGGGGTGACGCCGAGCTGGGGCTGGCGGTGGGGGCCCCCCCCCCCCCACCTTGGGGGGGCGGCTGCAACGTCCCCTCTGTGTCCGTCCCCCCCCCACCCCGCCACCCCCTTCCCCGGTCCCTCCTGTCCCTGCCCGCGCCAGCCCGAGAACCTGCTCCTGGCCAGCAAGTGCAAAGGGGCGGCCGTGAAGCTGGCCGACTTCGGCCTCGCCATCGAGGTGCAGGGGGACCAGCAGGCGTGGTTCGGTGAGTGCCACCGCCTCCCCGCGTCCCCGTCCCCTGACCCCCGCGTCCCCGTCCCCTGCCCGCCAGGGTCTGCCCCTGCCCCACCACGGCCATGCCCGCAGCATCCTGCCCCCCGCGTCCCCCCGTGTCCACTCTCTCCCTGCCCTGTGCCCACCGCGTCCCCCCGTGCCCACCGCGTGCCTGCGCTGTGCCCACCACGTCCCCGCCATGTCCCTGCCCTGTCCCCGCCGCGTCCCCCCATGCCCACCGCGGCCCTGCGCTGTGCCCACCGCATCCCCCCCTGCCCGCCATGTCCCTGCCCTGTCCCTGCCACGTCCCCCCCGTGCCCACCGCGTGCCTGCCCTGTCCCATGCCTGCCGTGCCCTTGCAGCGTGCCCACTGCATCCCCCCCTGCCCACGATGCCTCTACCCCGTGTCAAGCCCGTGCCCGTTCCCCAGTCCCGTGCCCACCGCGTCCTGCCCCGTGCCCGCCCTGTCCCTGCCCCTGCCCCGTGCCCGCGCGGCTCAGTCGGCTCCTGCCGCTCTCGGTGGCAGGCTTCGCGGGCACGCCTGGCTACCTCTCCCCCGAAGTCCTGCGCAAAGAGGCCTACGGCAAACCCGTGGACATCTGGGCATGCGGTGAGTCCGTCCCGCCTGTCCCCTTCCCGCTCCCATCCCGATCCCCATCTCCCTCCCGCCCTCTCCCCTTCCTGGCTCCTTCCTAGTCCCATACCACTCCCATCCCAGTCTCATCCTCATCCCCACCCCAGTTCCATCCCGCTCCCATCCCAGTTCCTGTCCCAGTCCTCCTCCTGGTCCCATCCCTGTCCCCATCCTGGTCCTGTCTCCTTCATCCTGGTCAAATCCCACTCCTGTCCCCATCCTGGTCCCACTCTGGTCCCGTCCTTGTCCCCATCCCTGTTCCATCCCCTTCATCCTGCTCCCGCCCTGGTCCCATCGCACTCCCCATCCTGTCCCCATCCCGGTCCCACCTTGTCCCCACCCTGTCCTCATCCCGTGGCCATCGTGCCTGGGTGGTGCCATGCTCTCCCAGGTGGGAGGGTGCTCCGTGGGGGACAGTGCCACCTGGCAGCACTGGGGAGGCTGGCGCGGGGACAGGCCATCCTGGGGACCCTGCTGTCCCTGGGCAGGGCTGGAGGGAGCCATGGGGAGGCCGAGCGTCCCCGTCCCTCCCTGCCCTGACCTGGCTCTCCCTTGCCCAGGTGTCATCCTGTACATCTTGCTGGTGGGCTACCCGCCGTTTTGGGACGAGGACCAGCACAAACTCTACCAACAGATCAAGGCCGGTGCCTACGACGTAAGTCCCGGTGCCAGGCACCCCCCCCCCGCGCTGTGGCTGGCCAGCCCGTTCACTCTGGAACCTACTGAGGGACACTACAGCTAATCACCACCAGGCAGAGCCTGTGGGATGGCTTTGAGGACACGTGGGGAGGTGGAGGGACGCAGGCTCCGTGGGGCTGCCCCTCCCCAGCTGTCGCCCTGCCATGTCCCTGTGTTGTCCCCCCCCTGCAGTTCCCTTCACCCGAATGGGACACGGTCACCCCTGAAGCGAAAAACCTCATCAACCAGATGCTGACCATCAACCCCGCCAAGCGCATCACAGCCCACGAAGCCCTCAAGCACCCGTGGGTCTGCGTAAGTGCTGTCCCCCCCCGCCCCTCAACCCCCAGCGTGTCGCCAGTGTGTCGTGTCCCCCCGCCCCCGGTGGCTACCAGTGCCTCTGCTGACCCTCCTGTCCCACGCAGCAACGCTCCACCGTGGCCTCCATGATGCACAGGCAGGAGACGGTAGAGTGTCTGAAAAAATTCAACGCCCGGAGGAAGCTCAAGGTGAGATCCCCAGGGAGGAGCGGGGGCTGCGCCCGGCCCTGGCCATGCCCGGTGTCCCCGTGTCCCCCCCCCCGGGCTCAGTACCACCCTGCCCGTCCCGGGACTGTTCCCATGGGCCACTGTCCCACCTCAGCCATGCCCCCAGCGGTGCGGGCCGCATCCTGGCAGCGCCCAGTGGAGCGTGGTCCTGTCCCAGCCACCCCAACGGTCCCGTCCTGACTGTGCCCGGTGCTTCCCTGCCCGGCGTGGTCCCATCCAGGCAGCCCCCCGGTGCTTTCCCACCAGGCACAGTCTCATCCCAGTGGTGCCGTGGTCCCATCGCCGGCCATGCCCGGTGTGGCACGGTGTCATCCCAGCCGTGCCTGGTGTCATCCCGGCCATGCCCGCTGTGGCACGGTGTCATGCCGGCCATGCCCCGGTGTGGGGCGCAGTGTCATGCCGGCCATGCCTGGTGTCATCCCGGCCATGCCCCGGTGTGGCACGGTGTCCTGCCGGCCATGCCTGGTGTCATCCTGGCCATGCCCCGGTGTGGCGTGGTGTCACGCCGGCCGTGCCCGGTGTCATGCCGGCCATGCCCGATGCTTTGCCACGGCCCACGGTCCCATCCCAGTGGTACTCGGGGCAGGACGGTGCCATCCTGCCCCTGCCCGGTGTGTCACCCTGTGCCATCGTCACCACGTGCCCTGCCTGGCGCATCACACCGTGACACGGCTCCCCCCACCGTCCCATCCCCCACCCTGTCCTGCACCCCCCCAGCCCAGGGCCTCACCCTGCCCCCCCCCCCTCTTGCAGGGCGCCATCCTCACCACCATGTTGGCCACCAGGAACTTCTCAGGTAAGGGGGGTCTCCTGCTGGCTGGGGGGGGCCAGGGGGCCACAGCCCCCCTGCCCACAGCCCCCGCCGAGGCCAGTGCCCCCCTCCCCCCTCTCTCTGTCGCTGTCTTTCTCTCTTTCCCCCCCCCCCACCCCGCCTCTTTATCCCCCCCCCCATTTTTTCCCCTGTTGGCGAGGACGGGGGCATGTGTTAGCCAAGGGGGGGGGGCAGGATCCGGCCCCCCCCGGCCCCACGCACACAGCAGCAGGTAGTGCCCGGTCCCTGTGTCCTCCCCTCCGCCTCCCAGCCCCACTCTGGTGGGGGGGGGGGGGGGGGTGACACGGAGGGGGGGAGGGACGGGGGGGGTGGGAGGGTGGGACGAACGACAACGGAGCAGCGCCAGCCCCTTCCAGGCCTGAGGCCGGGGTGATGGGCACCCCAGGGTTTGTTTGGGGGGGGGGGGGTGGGAAGGTGGGGGTCCTGGCTGCAGCACCGTTCCCCCCCCCCCCCCCCCGCCCCCCCCCCGGCCGTCCCTAACAGGAGCTCTGCTCCCTCTCTCTCTGCTCTCTCTCTCTCCTGCCCGCAGTGGGCAGACAGACCACCGCTCCTCCGACCATGTCGGCGGCCGCCGCCGGGGCCCCCCTGGGGCTGGTGGAACAAGGTAGACGCGTCCGCAAAGGGCCCCCCCCGGGCCCCCCCCCCCCCCCCTTCTCCCCTGGCCCCGCTTGGTTTCTGTGTGTGTCACCCACCCCTCACCCTCCAGTCCCCATGTCCCCCCCAACCATCCTCTTCCTCCCCCCAACGGGTTTCGGGTGCCCTCCTCGGAAATCGGAGCACATGCATGGCCCCCCCCCCCCCCGCCGCACTGACCCCCCCTTCCCCACCCCCCCACCTCTCCTCCCCACAGGGATCGAGAGATGCCACTCTTCCTCCCCCCCCCCGCTGCTGTCACCCCCGTGGCTGGTCCCGGGGCGGGGGGGGGGGGTGTCTCTGTGCCCCCCCCCCCAACCACCTCCGGCAGCGCTTGCCCCCCCCCATCCCGGGGGGCCTGCTTGGGTGCTCGTGCCCTGCTCTGGGCTGGTGGTTCCTGGCGGGGGGGGGGGGGCACACACGGTGGTGGCACCCCCATGGGACCCCTCCAGGGGCCCCCGCCTGGGTCAGCAATGGGGAGCTGGGGGTGATTGTGCGATAATTTTAGGGTGTTTTCCGCCCCGCCCCCCCCCCCCCCATTGCTCCCACCCCACAGCACTGCCCCCCCACCCCCACCCCCACCCGCACACAGGGGGGGCACACCGGTGCATGCGGGGGGGGCAAACTGGCCGCATGCCCCGCGTCCCCCCTCCACGTCCCCCCTTGTGTGTGTGTGTGTGTGTCCCCCGCACGCCAGCCCCCTGCATGTGCCCCCCCCCGGCCCCGCACGCCTGTCCCACCCCCCCCCCACCCCCCCCCCAGCATGGCTTCCTGAGAGCTGCAGCCGGTGTTCGTGGCGCCGCGAAACACTCGGCGGGTTTTAAACCGTGCCCCCCCCCCCGGCCCCCGACAAGGGCTACAGCTGCCCTGTCCCACCCACCCCCCCCCACGCCGGGGTCCTCCCCCGGCCCCCCCCAATTCGGCTCTGGTTTAAACCCCCACCTCTCAGCGCCCGCCTGCTTTCGGAGGAGGGACCGGGACCCTTGGGGACACCCTCCCAGAGACCCCCATGGGGACATGGGTCCGCTGGGGGGGGAGGGGGGGGGGGAGTGGGGGTGTCCCCTGCCCCCCTGCCTGCCTCCCCAACCCCCCCCCCACCCCCATCCCCCATTGGGTGCTGCTCCGTGCCACCCTGCTGTCACCGGACTTGTCACCACACAGACACCCCCCCCCCCAGCCCGGTGGTGCGGCGCGGGGGGGGGGATCCCCGGGCCTGGAGGAGCAGCGAGGATGCTCGAGGTGACAACTCCGCCACCCCCCCCAGCCACTTGCCCCCCCCCGCCAGGTCCCAGTTTCCCCCCCCCTCACCGGCCAGAGGTCTTGATAGCAGTGACAGATTTTTTTTCTCCCCCGTCCTCGTCCCCCTGCAGGGTGACACTGGAGGGGGTCACAGGGGGCCACCCCCCCGCCCCCCTCCCCGACTCGACTCATCTTTTTTATGTTGTTTTTTTTATGTTTTTCCCTTTTTCCTCCTTTTCTCCCCATTTCTCTCTCTCCCCCCCCTGCCCCCTCCTTTCTCTCTCGCTTTCCTCTCTGCATTTCTCCAAGGTAAGCCAGCACTGCCCCCCCGCCGCGGGGGCCATCAGAATGGGGACCCCCCCCCGGCTCATGTGTGTGTGTTCCCCAGGATGGGGACACCCCCTCCCTAAGGATGGGGACCCCCCAGATGGGGCCAGCTGCCAGGATGAGGACACCCCCAGCTTGGGGACAGCCCCCCCAGCATGGGGACAACCCCCCAAGGATGGGGACACCCCCAGGATGGAGGCATCTCCCTAGGATGGGGACACCCCCTAGATTGGGGACACCCCCAGGATGGGGACAACCCCCTGCCAGCACGTGTCTCCCCCCCAGCACCAGGGTGGTGGGTGCTGCCGGCAGCCGGGGGGGGGGGCATCGGGGTGGGGGGTGGGGGCTGGGTGTTGGTGGGGGGGACACACACATAACACACAGTGTCCCTTGTCCCCAGGGGAGGGGACGGCCGCTGACACTCTCTCCCCCCCCCACAGCAGCTAAGAGCTTACTGAACAAGAAGGCGGATGGCGTGAAGGTGAGGGGCCGTGGAGGGGGCTGGGGGGGGGCCGCCCCCCCCCATGTCGCTGAGCCCCCCCCTCTGTCCTCCCCAGCCCCAGACCAACAGCACCAAAGGCAGCGCTGGCGTCACCAGCCCCAAGGGGACGCTCCCGCCCGCCGCACTGGTAAGTGTGTCCCCCCCGCAACGCCCCCCCTCCCCCCGCAACCCCCTTCGCCGGATCCATCCCGCCAGCCCATCCCATCCATCGCCATGCGCCCCCCCGCCCCCCCCCCCCGCCCCCCCCGCGTCCAGCTGTCTGTCTGTCCCTCAGTCCCTGGTGTCGGTGGGCATGGGGGGGCGTCACAGGGAGGGGGGACGGAGCGGGGGGCAGGATACGGGCACAGGGGTACCCCCACCGCGGGGACGTGAGGTGGGTGGAGGACGCGGGCATGGAGACGTGCCGCGACACGACAGCAAGGTGGGTGCAGGCTGCGGACACGGCGGTGGTGCCACCGCAGGGACAGCGAAGGGGGTGGAGGGTACAGGCACAGGGGTGCCCCGTGGCGGGGACAGGCTGGGTGCAGGGCGCGGGCAGGGGATCCCCGGTGACGTGGACAGCAAGGTGGGTGCAGGGTACGACCGTGAGGTGCCCCCGCCATAGGGACGAAGAGGTGGGTGCAGGGTACGACATGGGGTGGCCCCGGCCATGGGGACAGCGAAGTGAGTGCAGGGTACGACCATGAGGTGCCCCTGCCGTGGGGACGAAGAGGTGGGTGCAGGGTATGACCGTGAGGTGCCCCTGCCGTGGGGACAAAGAGGTGGGTGCAGAGTACGACCGTGAGGTGCCCCCCCGCCATGGGGATGAAGAGGTGGGTGCAGGGTACGACCGTGAGGTGCCCCCGCCGTGGGGACGAAGAGGTGGGTGCAGGGTACGACCGTGAGGTGCCCCCGCCGTGGGGACAAAGAGGTGGGTGCAGGGTGCAGGCGCAGGGTTGGAGATGCTGAGCAGGACCCTGAGGTAAGTGCAGGGTACGGCAGGGGCTGCCTGGCCGGCACGGCGGGCACAGGACGCGGGGCTGCCCCGGCAACGTGGACGGCAAGGTGGGCGCAGGATGCGGGCACGGGGGCACCCAGCCGGCACAGGGGGTGCAGGGTACAGGCATGGGGGTGCCTGGCCGGCACGGCGGGCGCAGGACGCGGGCACGAGCATCTCGAGCTGGTTCCGGCAGCGCGGGATATGGGCAAAGGGAGGCCCAGCCGGCATGGCGAGCGCGGGGTACGGGCATGGGGACACCGCGCCGGTAACGGTAAGCGCAGGATACAGGCAGGATGGTGCCTGGCCAGCGCAGCCAGGAGACGGGCGCAGGGGATGCCCGGCTGGTACCGTGAGCGCAGGGTACGGGTGAAGGGGTGTCCAGCCCGCGCGGCAAGTGTCGGGTACGGGCAGGGGGATGCCCGGCCGGCGCAGCCGGTGCGGGACACGGGCAGAGGGATGCTCAGCTGGCACGGTGAGTAGAGCACCCGGGCAGAGGGATGCCCGGCCGGCGCAGCCAGTGCAGGATACGGGCACGGGGCTGCCCTCTGCAACCCAGCCGGCTTTTCCTCGGCCGTCTCTCTGCGTCTCTCCCCCCACAACCCTGCTCTTTCCCTTCTTCCCCGCCCCCCCTCCCGTCTTTCTGTGAATTAAACCATTTGGGCTTTCGCTGGACTAATGACTCTCTGCTTCTCTCCCCCCTCTGCCCCTCCCCGAATCCGGTCTGGGTCTCTCTTCGCCCCCGTCCGCGTGCCGCTCGCTCCGTCATCCCCCCACTCCGTTGTGTCCCCCCCGGGCTCTTGCTTCCTCCCCCCCCCCCCCCCGCCTCTGTCTCTCTCCCTTCTCCCGTAGGAGCCTCAAACTACTGTAATTCATAACCCCGCGGACGGCATAAAGGTATTGCTGCCTCTCTTCCCTTCTCGCCTCGCCCGCGTTCGTTAGCCCCCGGGGTCGTTTGGGGCCCCGCTTTCCGCCTCCATCCTCCCCCCCAGCATCAGCCATGGCGCGGGGCAGGGAGGGGGCTGACGTGGCGCTGGAGCGGATGAGGAGCGCGCACGGGGCACGGTGACGACGAGGGGGTCCCGTCCCCCCCCCGCCGCTGCGGCATCCGGCATCGCCGGGGTCCTGACGAGCCCCAGCCGGGCTCATCCCCCCGCCAACTCCCAGCTGGGCCCGATTCTGACCCCCTCTGTTTGTGTCTCTCCCCCTGCACCGCCGCCGTCCTGCTGGCAGGAGTCGTCCGATAGCACCAACACCACCATCGAGGACGAGGACACAAAAGGTGACAGGGATGCGGGAGGGCTGCGGGGAAGGGATGCACTGGGAAGGCGCTGGAATGCCCTAGGATGGAGCTGGGGCGCACTGGGATGGTGCCAGGATGCTGTTTGACAGCACTGGGATGCTCTGGCACAGCACTGGGATGCGCTGGAATGCACTGGGATGGAGCTGGGGTGCAGTGGGATGGCACTGGGGTGGCATCAGGATGCACTGGAATGCACTGAGATTGCGCTGAAGTGGAGCTGGCACTGGGACGGCACTGGGATGCGCTGTGAGGGTGCTGGAATACACCAGAACGGAGGCGGAGCTGGGATGCAGCTTGTGAGGTGGAGCCAGGATGCAATTTGACGGCTCTGGGATGCACTGGGAGGATGCTGGGATGCACTGGGAGGATGCTGGAATGCACTGGGAAGGTGCTGGGGTGCACTGGGATGGTGCTGGGATACAGTGAGATGACACCAGGATGCCTTGGGATGCACTGAGATGGCACTGGGATGGAGCTGGGATGCACTGGGGTGGCACCAGGATGCACTGGGTTGCACTGGAATGCACTGAGATGGCACTGGCGTGGAGCTGGGATGCGCTGGAAGGGTGCTGGCATGCACTGGGATGTATTGGGCTGCACTGGGATGGCAGCGCAATGGATTGGGATGCACAGTAATGGCACTGGGGTGCACTGGGATGGCATTAGGATACATTGGAGTGAACTGGGGTGGAACTGGGATGGCTCTGTATGCACTGCAATGGCACGGGGACACTGGGATGGCACCGAGGTGCACTGGGATGGGCTGGGATGGCACTGAGATGTACTGGAATGACGCTGGGTCACAGTGGGATGGTACCAAGATGAATTGGGATGTGCTGGAATGGCAGTGGGATGCACTGGGTAGAACTAGGCTGCACTGGGGATATTGGGATGCGCTGGCACAGCACTGGGACAAAGCACAATGGCATTGGGATGTCACTGGGATGCACTGGAACAAACTGGAGTGTAATGATATACTCTGGAATAGCATTGGGACATACTGCGGTGGAACTGGTCTGTATTGGAATGCACTGGAGTGGCACTGGGATGTGCTACGATACAATGGGTTGGCACTGGGATGCACTGGGGTGGAACTGGTCTGTATTGGAATGCACTGGAGTGGCACTGGGATGTGCTACGATACAATGGGTTGGCACTGGGATGCACTGGGGTGGAACTGGTCTGTGTTGTAATGCACCAGAATAGCACTGGAATGCACTGGGAAACACTGGGACGTGCTGGGGGTGGCACTGAGATCCACTGGAACACACTGGGATATAGTGCAGTGGCACCGAGATGCATCTGAACAGCACTGGGATGTGCTGGAAGCCACGAGAATCATACTGGAAGGGACTGGGAAGCAATAAGATGGTACCACAATGCGCTGGAAAGGAACTGGGATGTATTGGGATGCACTGGAATACCACTGGGACGTAGTAGATTGGCACTTAGGTTCAGTGGGGCATCACTGGGATGCATTGGGACAAACTGGAGTGTAATGATATACTCCGGAATAGCGCTGGGACATACTGGAATGGAACTGGGCTGCATTGGAATGCGCTGGAGTGGCACAGGGATGCAGTGGTGTGGCATCAGGATGAAATGTAGCACTGGGATGTAGTGGAGTGGGCCCATTGGAATGGTGCTGGAACACACTGGGATTGCACTGAGGTTCACTGGGACACCGTGGAATTCAACAGCATGACACTGGGATGCACTGGGATGGAGCTAGGGTGAACTGGAATGCACTGGAAGGGCACGGGACACTGGGATACAATAGGAAGGCACTGGAATGCTCTGGGATGCACTGGGATGGAACTGGGGTGAGTCGGAATGCTCGGAATAGCACTGGGACAGAGGAGGCTGCCACTGGGTTGCACTGAAATGCACTGGGATGGCCCTGAGATGTACTGGTGTAAACTGGGGTGTAGTGGGATGCACTGGAGTGGTACTGGGGTGTCCCCAGGATGCAGAAGGATTGCACTGGGATGGAACTGGGATGTATCGGAGCGCACTGGCGCAGCACTGAGGTGCAACAGGATTGCACTGGGATGTATTGTGATGCGCTTGCATGGAACTGGGATCCATTGCAATACACTGGGATGGTACTGGGATGCACCGGAATGACACGGAGCCACAGTGCCACTGTGGTACTGGTAGCCACTGGTACGGAACTGGCTGTATTGGGACTGGGACGTGCTGAGCTGGCACTGGGACGGCACTGGGGAGCACTGGGACATGCTGGGATGGCACAGGACGCCTGGGCCATGGGGATGCTGCTACTGGTATGGCAGAGCTGCAGGGCCCTGGCTGTGCGGAGGCCCCTGTGCCTGTCCCCAGGGTCAGTCTGGCTGTCCCCATAGGCTGTCCCCAGGGTCAGTCTGTCCCCGTCGTCTGTCCCCAGGGTCAGTCTGGCTGTCCCCATGGTCGGGCTGTCCCCATGGTCCCTGTGTCTGTCCCCATGGTCTCTGTGTCTGTCCCCATGGTCCATGTGTCTGTCCCCATGGTCCATCTCTGTCCCCATGGTCGGTCTGTCCCCATGGTCCGCCTCCCATGTGTCCCTTCTCCATGTCCATCCCAACAGCCCATCCACCCATCCCCATGGCACCTGTCCGTCCCTCTCCCACCCAGCCCCCTCCTGCCACCACCTCCAGTGTGTCCGTGTCCCCCCCCCACTCCATCCCAGGGACCCCAGTGCAGGGACGGAGACAGGGACGGGGCGGTGACAGTGTCCGTGTGTGTGTCCCCCCAGCCCGCAAGCAGGAGATCATCAAGATCACGGAGCAGCTCATCGAGGCCGTCAACAATGGAGACTTCGAGGCTTATGCGTGAGTGGGGGCCCGCAGGTGGGGCGGGGCCGGGTGGGTGTGGCCGGGTGGGGCGGGGCGGGGCAGGGCGGGGCCGCTGCTGACCCTCCGCCTTGCAGGAAGATCTGCGACCCGGGACTCACCTCCTTCGAGCCCGAGGCCCTGGGCAACCTGGTGGAGGGCATGGACTTCCACCGCTTCTACTTCGAGAACTGTGAGTGCCCGGCCCTGCCCGCCCCCTGTCCCTGCCCTGCCCACCCCCTGCCCCCTGCCCACCCCCTGCCCGCCCCCTGTCCCTGCCCTGCCCACCCCCTGCCCCCTGCCCACCCCCTGCCCGCCCCCTGTCCCTGCCCTGCCCACCCCCTGCCCCCTGCCCACCCCCTGCCCGCCCCCTGTCCCTGCCCTGCCCACCCCCTGCCCCCTGCCCACCCCCTGTCAGTCCCCTGTCAGTCCCCTCCCTGCCCCCTGCCCTCACCCTGTCAGTGCCCTCCCTGCCCCCTGCCCTCACCCTGCCCACCCCCTGCCCGCCCCCTGCCCCCTGCCCTCACCCTGCCTGCACCCTGTCAGTCCCCTCCATGCCCCCTGCCCTCACCCTGCCCGCCCCCTGTCCCTGCCCTGCCCACCCCCTGCCCCCTGCCCACCCCCTGTCAGTCCCCTCCCTGCCCCCTGCCCTCACCCTGTCAGTGCCCTCCCTGCCCTCACCCTGCCCACCCCCTGCCCGCCCCCTGTCAGTGCCCTGCCCGCCCCCTGCCCCCTGCCCTCACCCTGCCTGCACCCTGTCAGTCCCCTCCTTGCCCCCTGCCCACCCCCTGCCCCCTACCCGCCCTCTGCCCGCCCCCTGTCAGTCCCCTCCTTGCCCCCTGCCCTCACCCTGTCAGTGCCCTGCCTGCCCCCTGCCCACCCCTGCCCTCACCCTGCCCACCCCCTGTCAGTGCCCTGCCTGCCCCCTGCCCTCACCCTGCCTGCACCCTGTCAGTGCCCTGCCCACCCCCTGCCCTCACCCTGCCCTCACCCTGCCCGCCCCCTGCCCGCCCCCTCCCTGCCCATCCTGCCTCTCCATCCACCCCTCCCTGCCCCGCATCCCTCCCGCCTGCCCACCCCCCGCTGCCCACTGATGGCCGCCCCCCCCCGCCCGCAGTGCTCTCCAAGAACAACAAGCCGATCCACACGACCATCCTGAACCCCCACGTCCATGTCATCGGGGAGGACGCCGCCTGCATCGCCTACATCCGCCTCACCCAGTACATCGACGCCCAGGGCCGGCCCCGCACCAGCCAGTCCGAGGAGACCCGCGTGTGGCACCGTCGCGACGGCAAGTGGCAGAACGTCCACTTCCACGGGTCGGGGGCCCCCGTCGCCCCACTCCAGTGAAGGTGAGGGCGGGATGGGGGCGACGGGGAGGGGAGGGCGGCCGGGGTGCCGCAGTTGCGCCTCACCGGCGTCCCGTCCCCGCAGAGCTGGCGGTGGCTGTCCTGGTTCCAGCCCGATGGCGATGGCGATGGGAGCCGAGCTGGCAGCCGGAGCTGCGGCCCCGAAGCACGCGTCCGCATGCCTGTCCCCCCCCACCCCCCCGCCCCAAACCCCGTCCCCCCCACCCCAAGACCCCTCCACCCTGGCCCCTGCTCCTCACACCCCCCCCGCCCTCCACGTCCAGTGCCTGTGTTTGCAGAAAACAAAAAGACAAAAAAAACAAAAACCAAAAAACCCAACAAAAAAAGCCAAAACGACGAGGAAAACAAACAAAAAAAAAAAAAAAAGAAAAAAAAAAAACAAACACCAAAACACAATCCAACCCAACCCACACCCAAAAACCAACCAGCCGCTTGGCCACAGGCTGGGGGGGGGCCCCCAACAGCCAGACACATCCCCCACCTCCCCCCCGCCCACCTCCGCCTGCGGGGGCAGGGGGTGTCTCCCAGCTGGCGGGGGGGTCCCGTCCCGTCCCCCCCCCCCCCCGGCTGCGCTTGTGGCATTTTCGCTGTTGCTGGTGGTGGATGTTGTTCTTCAGATTCCGCTTGCGCTCTTTTCCCTCCCCGGGCCCTGTACATAGAGAGAGCTCTTTATTTTTGAATTCCCACAAGGGCGTCCCCGGCCGCGGGGGGTGCTCCGGGCTGGGGGCCGCCAGCTGGGAAGCAAGGTGGGACACACACACACACACACACTGGATGCCTTTGGGAGGGTCCCCCTGATGGGCACCCCCCCCATGATGGGCACCCCCCCATGTCCCCATCCTGGTGACGCAGACCGGGCATCCAGCACCCCATTTTCCCCCTCCCCGGGCAGGCGGGTGGCTGGGTGCCAGCTCCAGGTGCCGGCAGGTTTTAGGCGATGGGGGGGGGGGGGGGGGTGAGGGGGAACGCAGGCTTTTGGGGGGGGGGGGGGCACCTGGGGGAGCTGCGGGGCTCGGGGTGGGGGGGGCTTGGGGCAATCCAGCCAGCACTGACGCAGCATCGAAAGCACTTTAGACTAAGAGAACGGGTCTCTTAGGGGGCACATGCTGCTCCGCCGGGTGCTGGGGGTTCCCCCCTCCCTCATCCGCCTCTCCCCCGCCCCGCTGCCCCCCGACTCCCCTTCCCCAGGGGAGGCATCGCCCTGCTCCAGGCATCTCCGGCTCGATCACGCGTGTTCCCCCCAGGGTTTCCCCTTCCTCCATCTCCGTGTCCAGAGGCGCCATGTGTTGCTGGGGGCCTGGTTTTGGCTGGGGATAGGGGGGGGGTGGGGGTGGGGGAGAGGGGGTGTGGGGAAGGTGTTGGGGGGCGGGGGGAGGGCTGGGGGATAGGTTTTGGTTTTTTTTTTTAATTTTTTTTTTTTAATTTTTTTTTTTTCCTGCATGCCCTTTGCGCGGGAGCAAACCTCGGGCGCTAACGCTGTATGTCGAGGAGCTGAGCTGAGCTGTTACTGTCCCATGAATGCTGGTGGATCGTTGCCAAATTTTTCTCTTCTCCCCTTTTCTCTCATTCTTTTTCCGTCCCTCTTCCCGCCCCCCCCCCCCCCCCCCCCGGCCTATCCCCCCTCCCCGACCCCTCCGTCTTTTTTTCTGAGCCTTGTTAAGTGTAAAAGATGACTCTTGATTTCGTTTTTGTCTCGGGAAAACTGCAAATAAATTATGAGGAAAAACAACTGACCAAAAAAAAAAAAAAAAAAAAAAAAAAGCTGGAGGGAGAAGGCTGAGTGAATCTGTGCCGCCGGCTGCCCCGTGGCCATGCCTGGGCCACCTGATTGCGCCCCCCCGGGAAGCCACAAGAGTCAGAGCTGGGCTACAACCGTCAAAGACAACTTTATCCTCGCCGGGCCGGTGCGGCCAGCGGCAGGGAAACGATAGGCAACACCGATCACGATACAATCTCGAGTGAAAGCTTTTTTCCCTTCCGCAGGAGGAGGAAGAGGGGTGTTGAGCCACCCCCCCGCAAGCTGACAAGAGCAGGGGAGGGGATCTCGGTGCTCCCCCCGGCCGCCCCTTGGCCCCGCTCCCCTCCCAGCGCAGGGACCCGAGCCCAGGGGCTGGCTTCCAGCTGGCCCCACGCTGCCCCAGCTTCCCTCTCCCCACCTTGGCAAAGTGGGAGGGGGGGGCCTGCAACACAGCCCCAGGCAGCACCATGGGGGACACCCCCCCGCAAGCCGGCCATGGGGACAGGGGGGCCGCAGGGGCCAAGTGCCACCCAAGCCCCCCCATCCCATCCCAGCTCTCCCCCACACCCCACCACCCAAGCGAGGGAAGGGGCCCGGTGGTTACCCCCCTCCCTGGGCACCGGGGCCACCACTTCCAATTCACCGCCCAGGGGGGGGCAACGGGCAATAGCCCAGCAGCGAGTACCCCCACCGGAGGAAAGCACCTCTTCTTCCCTCCTCACCCCTCTCCCACCCCCCCGGGCTCACTCTTAGGACACAAATACATAAAAGACCGCCCCCCCCGGCCCCAGCTTCCCCCAGGCAGCCCCGGCTCCTCTCCCTGACCCCAAGGCCGGCAGTGCCGGGGCGCCGAGGCACCGGCTGGTGTTATGGATCTAAAGGCCGGGGAGGGCGCGGGGCCAGGCGCCCCGTGGTCCGAGCCGCCCTCGGGAAAAGCGAGGGCGGGGGGTCTCCAGCACTCCCTCCACCCCACGAGGTGCCGGCCCGATGCCAGCCTCGGCAGCCCCTCCAGATGAAAAAAAAGTCACGTAAGCCCACGGCGCCGAGGACGCCCAGCGCTGGGCTTCTGCTTCCTGTCGTCCCGGGCGCGGGCAGAAGGGGAGCGAAGGCCTGGTGGTCCGGAGCAGGAGCCCCCAGGCTCCGCGTCACATGATTTCACAGCAGGAGTTCTGCTTTCGGGCCTGGGAAGAGAAGGAAAAGCAGGAGTGACGCTGGCTGCAGCTCCCTGAGGGCCAAGGTGGGGCCCAGGGCCACCCACACAGCCCCCCTCCCGCCGGACATGGTCCCAAGCCCTCGCGGTTCACCACAAAGGCGACGGCCCCGTGCCCCCGCGGCGATGGCTTACGGCACAGGTCTGACCCCCCTCAGCCATCGCCGCGGCCACAGCCCGTGCCAGGAACCACCGCAGCCGGCATCAACATCACCCTCCACCAGCCACGCGGCCTGAGCGAGGGCTGGGCGAGCTCCGCAGCCAGAGTTCGGGCAATCGAGCTCCCTCCGGGCCCAAAGCAGCCGGGCCAGTGGTCCTTGCCTGGCACCCACACCCACCGCTGGGGGGGGTTTATCCTGCCCTTCCCCAGCCCCAGGCCACCCCTGGCTCCTCAGGGAGGGGTGACCCTCCCCCGGGATGAACATCTGGACTCACAGTTTTGTAGAAGGCTTTGGATTGTGCCCCGAGCACCTCCGATTTGGAGACCAAGTCATCCAGCTTCTCCCCTCGCTCCAACAGCGACTCCATGGTGTTGTGCTGCCGAAAGAAACCAGCGCTGAGCCACGGCGCTGGCACCCCGGGCCCTCCCTGTTCCTTCCCCGGCCCCGGGCAGAAGATGGAGGTGCCACCGTGTCCCATCTGGAGAGAAGCCTCCAGGCCGCCCTACACCCCAGCCCCCAGCCGACGTGCCAGCTGGAGTGTCCCGGCCGCAGGCCCGGCGTCTTCCTCACCAGGATGATTTTGGTCTCGTCCAGCTCCGCCTGCACTCTGGTCATCGGGTCGGCATCGCGGGGGTTCTCGGAAAAACAACACGATGTCGGCATCGCGGCCGCAGGGACGCCGGCGTCCCCCAAGCCACAGCCCTGCAGCACCCGCGTCCCAGGACGTTGCCGGGGTGTCACCCGTGGGGGCCATACCTGGTATTTGCTGAGGTACCCGTCCAAGGCAGCGTAGCTGATGGTCGCCGGGGAGCCCGAAGGCCAGTCGATTTTGCTGACCTGCCTGGAGAATTCATCCAGCACCTGTGGCACGAGGGAGCGGGCGGTTACTGCCAGGAGGTTCTGCCTGCGGGGCCGCGGCTGGCAGAAGGGATTTTCCCCTCGAAAAAGGAGATTTTTCTCCTCCTCCTTTTGAGCGCTCTTGAACCAGCCAAGGGAAGAGACAGAAATCAACTTCCTCGGCAAAGAACCGACAGAGCGGTGCCCACGTAGGGGTGGCTGTCCCCTGCTGTCCCCAAAGCCCTGCGCCCTGCCAGGGCGGCCAGACACGTTATTACCGGTTTTCGGCAATGCCAGGAGCGCGGCTGCACTGCGTTTTCCCCCATGAAACCCAAGGCAGACAGGGAGGACGGGGTGTTTGCGAGACCGGTGCCTGGGCTGGCAGGAGAACGGAGCTGGGCCTAAGTCCCAGCTGGCAAAGCCAAGTCACCGCGTGGCTTGGAAGTTTTTGGGCTGGCCGGATCCTGCTCGGCTCAGCTCTGACGTCCCCCAGCTAACGAGCAGGAGGGTCATTTCCTTGTCAGAGCGTGGACGGGAGATCTGGAGGAGGTCCTGGGAGCAGCCCCACCGCAGACTGTCGCCTCCAGAGCTGCTCCTGGCCCCGCACGCTCACCTTGTCCAGCAAGGTGAAGCAAACCCGCTGGGGATACTCGTTATCTGCAATCACCACGCCGGCCAGCCCGTCGTTCCGGACATACACGTGGCAGAGGTACTCTGGGCAGAGAACGCACGTCAGAAGCAGCAGAAAGGTCCAGAGCCTCCCCCAGCGCCCGCCACCTCCCACCCGGGCGTTTCAATTCAGTGACCGCGTTTCACACGATTTCATTAAGAGAGCGGGAAGGGCTCGAGGGACGCTCAAAATCAGCCCCAAATTGTTCCCATAGCCTGGCCACACGGCGCAGGACGCGACGCTGCCTTTCTAGGGCAGCAGGTACTGCCAGAGTTAAACAAAGATCAGCGGGGGAAGCGCTCGGCCTGATTTTAATAAAATAACAACTTGTCACAAGCCTGGAGTGTCATTAAAGAGGCCACAGTGGCCAGCTCCAGGCCGCGCCCTGCGCGTCTCAGGGTTCAGGAAGTACGTGAAACGGGGCGGGGAGGCTGGAGAGGAGGCCAGAGATCAGGGCACAGAGCCCAGACTCACGCGGCAGAGCTCAAGGGAGAGGGGAGGGAGGCTGCGATGGCACAGTCACCCCTTGGGGGACGCCGGCTGCCGTGCGGGCTAGGGATGGGACAAACTGGGCAAGCTTAGGGGCAGCAGGCACACAGCCCGACAGCTCCGAGTGTCCCAAGGGCAGCACGGAGAGTAACGAGGCTGGAAGGTGGCAGCCAGCCATCAGGCAGGTCCCTGCTCCTGCCGTCGCCTCTCCCAGGGCAGGCTGGGCTCTTGCCCGGCTCCACCGCCTCACGTCTTTAGCGCGACTGGCCTGGGCGCCGTTTTGAGTTCTTATTTTTTATTGTAAACAGACAAGGAACGAAGCACGTGCAACAGCGCGTGCTGACCCGGGGTTATCCTCTTACCTTGCTCCTTGACGGAGGCTCTGCTGCCCAGCTCCGAGCGTTCCACAATCAGCTGGCTCGTGAAGGTCATGAATTCCTGCACGCTGCAAACACAAAGCGCCGGCACTCGAGTCTGCGAGGGGACTCAGGCCTGCGGGAGGGGTGCTGGCACTGTAACCACGGGGGAGATCATCTGTTCCAGAGGTCCCTGGCGCTTTCGGTGGACTGAAACCCTTGCCCACAACCCCCCCACCACGTTTGGGTAGCGGGGATATGGCTGAACCGTGGGTTTTCCCCTCGGGGAACAGGCCGGACCCTGCACCTACGCAGAGCTGCAGCCACCACCCAAACACCTCCAGCTTCACCAGGCCCAGGGCAGGGACTCGCGTCCTCAGGCAGAACTTGCTTTTTGGTGATTCAGCAGAAAGTAAAACACCGTGGAACTGCGGATCTCGCGCCCTGCGCACTCACAGCAAGGAGCTGCGGGGGCAGCTCCGGCCCCTTCCCTCTCCTCAGCTTTTATCCCATGCTTGGGGCCTTTACCCAAATCCCATCCGAGGCGCTGGCATTCTGGGGAGGCCATTTAACCCACAAACATACCTCAGCTACCTCCCACTTTGCGTCAAAATTAAGGAACAGCCTTAAGCCAGACTCACCCTAAGTCTGGAAAACATTCCCAAGCCCAGAGCTGAGTCCTGCCAAACAGGCTCCTCGCGTAAACCCTGCTCTTCCCCCCACAGGAAAAGAAGAGGCCAAAAATCACGAGCAAGTGCAAAATAAAACTGTTCCCAACGCACGCTGCCCGGGGCACGTCGGGATTAAGGAACACGAGGCAAGACGTTCCCGACATCAGCTGGGAAGCCCCAGGAAGGGAAACCTGTCAGAGCTCAGACCGCAGTTTGCTCAAACACCCCCCCAACACCGACAGCTCCTGCCCGGGAGCTTCACGTGACACGGTGCCGATGAAACGTCAGCGACACCGACGTGGCAAAGACCACGGTTTCCTCGCTGCCTTCCACTGCTGGACACGGCTCCAGCACGGGGATTTGCCCCTCGCAGTTTAGGTACTCCTTAGGGGTCTTTGCATTTCTGCCAGCCCAGACACCACGCGATCAGACACTGGCTCCACCGAGACTCCAAACTGTTTCCAGGCGCTGCAGAGAAAAGACCAGCCCAAAGATTTCTTAACATCCAACTTCAGCAGAAACAGAGGACCGACCCCTTTCTCCTGCTCTGGGGATGTGCCGGCAGCCGCAGCCATCACAATTCCCGTATTTCACGATATTCCCGGAGGAATCGGCCACCAAAGACTACGTTCCTGACCCTCCCAAATGATCCGGCAGAGGTTTGAGGGCAGACGCTGGCGCCATCCTCCTGCCCAGCAGGTTCTCACGGCTCCCCGGAACCACAACCACATTTATCCCAGACTCAAACCCCAAACCCAGCTCTCTGGTAACTTCGCAGCCTCGAAAAACGCACACGCTGCATTTTTAACCCAAGCTTAAGTTAATGGCACCCCAAACATCGCACCTAAGCTGCCCTCTCACAGGCACCAAGGCACAGCCCCTTGAGCACGACCAGGCAACCAGCTCAGGACAAGGATTAGCCACCAGAGAAAAGCCGTGAGGCTGACAAGCAGAGATACGCCCCCACGCTCCGCAAAAGGCATCGCTGCTCCCAAAAAGCCAAGATTTTTTTTTTTTTTTTTGAGCAAAGAAATAACCAGCTGCCAGGGAAGCGGCTCTTTTGGCCGTAGCTGATGGCAAAACCATGCAGGGAACGTTCTTGGAATTTGGAAAACGAAGAGCTACGACTACGAAGCAATTTGGGTTTTCAGGAGATCACTTCACCCGCCGCAATCCATCTTCAAGCGCGTGCGTTGGCAGCACTGGCACAGCTCCTCTATCCCTCTCGCGTATTTGGCTAAAAGACTATTTTTTAAGACAATCTTCCTTCAATATTTTCCCTTTATCACTAGAATTGCAGAACCAAATGTGCTCGAGGCTCCATAAAATCTTGGCAGGGATGAGGCGTGGAAAATTCGAGTCCTGTGGGTGAGTATTTCCTACAGCCTTTATCGCCTGGAGCTGGGGGACAGGAAAGGAGCTGTTTTGCAACAGGCACACACTTTATTTCCCAGCTTTTAGAAGCAGCTCCTCTCGGCTGCAAGGGCAGCTGCTAAGAGCTCCATGACCCCTCTGTGTGCACGGAGCGGGACACGCAGGAGCCCAGACGGGCTAAACCGGCTCACCCCAAGCCATCAGAATAACCCAAGCGGAGGTTTGCGGGCTGGGAAAAGTTTAAGATTAGACCAAGCACCTAAATAAAATGCTAGTGGAAGTGTCAGGTGAGCCTTGTTAGCCCGACAAAAAGGCAAGCCTCCTCCCACTCACGTCTCACATCTCAGGAGCCGCCGTGACTACTGGGTTTAGGCACTTGCCAGAGGGAGAAGAGCTGACCTGAGCACTTGGGGTGTTTCCCTGCACCCAGATTTTATCGCTTGGTGGCCAATTAACCAAGTCAAACCTGGCCTCCTGCTGCTGGGCCCGGGCAGGTCGTAGGGAAAATGAGGTTTCGCTCCATTCCTGAGACTGACAGATGGCTCAAAGCGGATGTTGCAGTGCCGAACCGCACGCACAGGGTCCCAGCTCCCCAGGGGAACATCTTGGGGTGGGGGGGTTATGCCTTAGGAGAAGCCGGTCACCATCACCCCCGCATCCCCAGGGACACAGGAGCAGAACAAGGAAGAAACCCCCAAAAAAGCTTCTACTCCAAGGTCCTGCCCAAGCCACGTGCCAGCCCCACGGCGCCCAGGGGAGAGTCACCCCTCCAGACACCCACCTGGACCTCTGGAAGAAGTTGAAGGTGGACACGTCATAGGCGGCTTTCAGTAAATGCACTTTGGGGTCTCCCTTGTAAAGGACACTTAGGCTGTAGAGCCTCATGACGGCGGCTCGGCTGCCCTGGGCGGAGGAAGAGCCCTGGGGGTGAGACAGGGCCCGGGCACCGCCGGTGGGACCCCCCCGCCCCCCCCCCACTGCGGGGCCTCGCCAGGACCTCTCCGCCCCCCCCCCCCACCGTGCGCCGCGGGGCTTTACCGGGACCCCCACCTTGTCCCCACCCACCCCCAGTGTAACCCAGCCCCCGCCCCAGCATAACCCAGTCCCCGGCCCCCAGTATAACCCAGCTAACCTGGGCCCCGACCCTCTGGTATAACGCAGCCCCCCGGTATTTCCCCCTAACCCACCTCTGGCCCCGGTATAACCCAGCCACCGGTACAACCCAGCTAACCCAGCCCCTGGCCCCCAGCCCCAGCACAACCCAGATAACCTGCCCGCCCAGTATAACCCAACGCCCCAGCCCCAGCCCCAGCCCCAGCCCCAGCCCCAGCCCCAGCCCCAGCCCCAGCCCCAGCCCCAGCCCCAGCCCCAGCCCCAGCCCCAGCCCCAGTCCGGTACCGGGGCTCCGGCACTGGATGTGAGGAGGCGGCGGCCGACGGGGGAAAATGAGCCCGACCCGGAAGCAGAACCGCGGCGACCGGAAGTGACACCGACCCCAGGTAACTGCCACGGGGCCTCGCCCGCCCTGCGCACGCGCTGGCTCCGCCCCGCCTCCCTTGCCTCTTGACCAATAAGCGCCCGCTTCTCCCTCTGGCCTCGCCCACCACCGCGAAGCGGCCAATCAGCACCGATTCTGGCGCCGTGGGGCGGGGCTTCTCCCGCAGGACGTCCGGCAGGGGGCGCTCTGTCCCGGCGTCCTTTGCGCGGGGGGGGGGGGGGCCCTCGGTGGGCCCCGTCGGTGGGGCGGGCCCGTCCCCTTGGGGCGGGGCCCCGTCCCGGGGCCGGCGTCCCGCGCGGCGTAGGCACTGCCCCGGGGGGCGGCGGCCCCGCTGTGGGGCTGTTCTGCGCACGGATGGGAACCCCGCTGTGGGGCCGGCTCCCTGCCCGGGGTGGGCAGCCATCTCTGGGCGGGGGCGCCTGAGCCCTTGGGATGGAGACGAGGCGCTGTGGGGTGACCCCCAAACCCTCCCCACAGCCCCCTCATTCCCCTGTGGGGCTGCCAGCTCCCCCACGGCCCCCATCCAGCCTTCCCGACGGACCTTTCCTGCGCCCTCCCCGGTTCTGTGTCTGAGGGGACGCTGCCGCTGACCGACACCGGGAGGTTTGGGGTCTTCCCATGGCCGGGGCCGTTGGGAAGGGGTCCCCTCCTCCTTGGGGTCTTCCCCTTGCCCATCAGGGACCTCCATAAGGCGCCATTTCCCCAGCGCTTGGCTGACGGCACCAATAAGGGGATGTCAAAACCTGACCCCAAAAACCAGCCCCAAATCTGCCATCGATCCCGCCATTGCCAGAGCGTTTCCCATCCTGGGGGCATGGAGCACTTCCCAGTCACCCTCGGCCCCGGCTGGGCAGCCACAACCTTTGTTACGGAGCCACTGACTCCTCCGGCTGCCGCCGTCGCCATGGGAGCGTGCTGGGTTGCTAAGCCGTCCGGTGGAGTGCTTGCCACCACCACCAGCACATCGAGCCGTTGATATGGCAACTGGAGTGGGGACACGGGTGGCCTGGGGCGTGGTGCTTCGCATGACGGGGCCAGCGGCCCCCAGCGGGGAGGGGTCCCGGCCAAGCCTCGCCGCCGCACCAGGACTTCCCTGTTGGCTGTAGAAACCCACCAGGGTGGGCTCACCGCCCCTCGCCACCCTGAAACTCACCTGGCATCCCGGTAAATATATTTACCGGTGATAGGAAGCGAGCGGGGAGAGCACGACCTGCATCCCTCCCCCCGGCGCGAAGGATGTGGGGCGAGATCGCTGAGCCCGCCAGGGCACCGGGCCCTTCTCCCTGCCCCTCCGCTTGAGGTCCAGAGGCGGTGGGGGGGAGGGGAAAGAAGATCGGGACCCCCCCCTCAGCAGGTGCTGGAGAGCAGGCAGCTGCCGTCGGATGAGATAAAGCAGCGAAAGTGGAGCATCCTCCGGTGGAGCGAGGGACGGAGCAGCCCAGCGCCGGGACGGGGAAGGGGGCTCACTGCCCCGGGCAGGCACGGCGGCAGGGAGCCCGGGATTTGGGGGGGGACGGCTCAGCCCGCAGCCCACCCTGCCCCGACAGCTGCCCCCATGCTGGATCACCGAGCCAGGATGGAGAGCGGCAGGAAGGAGAAGGTGAGGCCGGTGCCAGGGCGATCCTAGGGGCGGTGGCGGGGAGACGGGGTGGGGGGCACCTGGTGGGTGCGGGGAGTGGCACGGATCCTTCCCGGGCTGCCAGCCATCCCTGCGGCGAGTGGCCGGGCGCTGCAGGCGTCTCCCGCTGGTCAAGGTCCTCACTGGGGACAGAGGTAGCTTGGAGGGGAGGACGGCTGGCGGGGAGGACACCTGCTCCGGGGGCAAAGACATGCAGCCTGGGGTCAGCCCCGGTGTGCCCAGGGGGGTTCCTGTCCATGAGGTCATCCCCCGGCACGCTCCGGAGGGGGGAGCCCAGCGCCGTAAGCCAGGGCACTGCATTTTGGTGCACCGGGTGTCACCACAACATGGGCCGTGCCCTGTCCCCGCGCCGGTGAGGACTCGGGACGGAGCTGGGAGCGTCTGCGGGACCGCACCGCCTGGCTGGTGTGCTCCCGCAGCCCGGGCATCGCCCTTGGCACCTTGCTGCCAGCCCTGGGATGAGATGGGGCCCGTCACCTCCTTCGGCTGGTCATCACCATTGTCACCGAGGCACCCGGGAGTATGGCACCCGGCGCGTCCCTGGCCAAACATCGGCCGGGGGCAGCTGCTCCCGTCTCCTCTTCTGGGTGGATTGAGCTCACAGAGCTGTGCCGTGGGTGAGGACAGCAAGACGCTTCCCCGCCGCAGACTGGGACATCCGAGGGGACACTGAGGGGGGACAGCATGTGCCAGGGGCAGGAGCGCATGGCTGGCGGAGTCGGGCATCACCAGCCATCGCAGCCTTTGGCCACATGGTTTCCAGCTTTGTCCCCTCTGCGGGATATGTCAGAGCAAGCAGTTTTCTTGGGAAGCTGAGAGCCGGTTTCGGTCGCATGGGAAGAGCCAAATCCCGCCAAGGAAGAGCCAAACCCATTGTTTCAGAGGCGAGAGAAGGGATGAGTTGGGGCACGCAATGCCTGAGATGGAAAAACCACTGGAGGAATAAAACTCGGAACTTCCACTGACATCCTCAGGTGCCAGCCCCAGGGACGGGGACCCTCCGGCTGTAGCAAATTCGGCGTTCCTGTGCCGAACGGTGCCGCAGGCTGGCTTCCGCGTTGTGGAGCGCCGAATGCCTTCAGCCGCCAGCTCCAGCAAGATGGTTGAGTCCAGACCCGCTCTTTTCCTGGCAGGATTTTTCCAACCATCCCAGCCTGAACACCCTTGGGGTCGTGGCCGATCTCGCTGTGGTGCTGCCCCATCCCCTTTCCACGGTGGCCGGTGGCATTCCCTGGCACGGTGGTGTCCCCCGTGGCACAGCCACATCTTCTCTAAGGGGTTAATGGAGCCCCCGGGCTTTGGGGAGGATGGCTGGGGAGGTGTCGAGATTCCCCCTGGCTGGGGGTGGGGGCTGAGGCCCCCGGGGCGTGAGGGCTCCGCGGGGCAGGAGCTTTCGGGGTGAGGAGATGTTTGGGATGAGCCCCTGCTCAGGGGGGCTGGAGGCTGAGGGACGGCATTCGGGGCCTGGTGATTGATCAGGACAGACCTGGGGCAGCGGCCAAGCGGCCGCAGCTTTGGCTGAGCCGAGGTGGTGGATGCTCTCCCCATGCCGGAACGCTCCGAACCTCGTCCCGAAGCCTTTAACAGAGCTCCCCAGCCCAAAACACATTGGGAAACGGCGACAGCCTCGAGGAAAATGTCTGTCCACCGGCGAAAGTGCAAGTGGGAGCGTTTTAAGCTTGCCCGGATCCCAGTGACTAATGAGCCCTCTAATGCCGCCAGCTACATCTGGCCGAGCAGCGAGCGCTCGCTCCCCCCGGCTCCATCTGACAGCCCGGGGCTGCCTGCCCCCGATTACGTGCCGTGGCTAATGGAGGCTGCGCCGGCGGCGGAGCCCAGGGTTGCTACGTAAAGGGTAAATACAGGTCCTGCCTGCCAGGCGCTTCCCTCGAGTGGGCCCTGCGATTCTCCCTGGTAGCGAGGCGAGGGAGCATTTCCCGATAGCGCTTTTTATATCCTGCCCACGGTCCTGCCCGCCCTCGGCTCCCACTTGCCCCGAGTTTGGTGGGCTGGAAATGGTACCCGCAGTTCCCGGGGGACCAAGGAGGATGCGGCATCCTCATTGCAGACACGGAGGGGTCCCCTGTCCTTGGTAGGAGCCACTGAGCCCCTAAATGGCATTGCCGAAAGCACTTCTTGCTGGGAAAGACCCTGGGATTCGGCGGGATGGGATGTCCCAGGTCACTGGTCCAAGCCCTGCTGGAATGGCACCGGCTTCAAAGCAACCGGCTGAGCTTGTGGAAGATGAACCGGCTGAAGGTGACAGCACAGGGACTCCTGTGCTGACCACGGATGTCTCGCAGGCAGCGCTGGGAGCGGTTTTGGGGCCACAGCGGCTCGTGCCAGCCCTGCGGATTCACCAGCGTGTCCGTTAGGTTGGAGGCAGGATAGCAGAGGGACGACATAAGGTGGTCTGGGCTGTCTGTGCACTGATGGGGAAAACCAGCGTGAGGAGAAGGAAAATTTGGATTATTTATAGCGGTGCAGGCCACCTGGGTCCCATATCCCCTGTCCCCGGCTGATGCCGTCCGTCCTGCTGCAGGTGGAGCAGATCCTGTCAGAGTTTCGGCTGAAGGAAGAGGATCTGAAGAAGGTGATGTACCGGATGCAAAAAGAGATGGACCGAGGGCTAAAACTGGAGACGCACGAGGAAGCCTCCGTCAAAATGCTGCCCACCTATGTGCGCTCCACACCTGAGGGCTCAGGTACAGCGTGGCCGGGCTGGGCGGGCATTGCTCCCGATGCTTCGCCATGACACCTTGTCCCCACACCTTGCCGAGCTCGGTGCGGGAGGCCGAGACACCCCCCCTGAGCTGGTCACCTTGTGTCCCCTCTCCCCGGCTTCGCAGAGGTCGGAGATTTCCTGTCGCTGGACCTCGGTGGCACCAACTTCCGCGTGATGCTGGTGAAAGTGGGCGAGGGGGAGGAAGGGCAGTGGAAGGTGAAGACGAAGCACCAGATGTATTCCATCCCGGAGGATGCCATGACGGGGACGGCCGAGATGGTGAGCTGGGCAGAAGGGGGCATCCCATCCCCTCCCGCACAGTCCCCATCACCGGGCAGGGGCACGCTGTGCTGTGTTTCGGTGGGGATGGTGGCACGTGTGACCCTCATCTCTCTAGCCTGGCGGGAGCCAGGCGGTGGCAGGGAGTTGGCCACGCTCAGGGCACCCATGGTGGGGATGGTGGCCGGCTGCGGGCAGTGGGAGGATGGGGACAGCCCCCAGGAAAGGCTCGACCTCCTCTCTTCCAGCTCTTTGACTACATCTCCGAGTGCATCTCCGATTTCCTGGACAAGCACCAGATGAAGCACAAAAAGCTGCCCCTGGGCTTCACCTTCTCCTTCCCTGTGCGGCACGAGGACATCGACAAGGTGAGGAGGTGGCCAGGCAGCAGAGGGACTCAGGGGTCCCCATGAGCCTGCTACACCTGCAGCCCCATTTTGGTCTTCCCCTCGCTCCAGGGCATCCTCCTGAACTGGACCAAGGGCTTCAAAGCCTCTGGCGCAGAAGGGAACAACGTGGTTGGGCTCCTGAGAGATGCCATCAAACGGCGAGGGGTGAGATGATCGTACGGTTTGTGCTGGTACCGTAGTGGGGGCAGAATCCGACACCCCCGGCCGTCCCCGCGATGTGGCCGCTGGAGCCCCACATGTCCCTGCGAGGGGTCATTCCATGCATGTGTGTGATCTGTGTGTGTATCCTCACCCTTGGGGACCCCCCACCCTGCTGCACGTCAGCCCGGACCCCCGGTGAGACTCCGACGGTCCCTCTCCCGTCCCCAGGACTTCGAGATGGACGTGGTGGCGATGGTGAACGACACGGTGGCCACGATGATCTCCTGCTACTACGAAGATCACCGGTGCGAGGTTGGGATGATTGTGGGTAAGACGGCCCCTTCCCGCCGGGACGGGCAGGCGAGGGGGAGACCGTTCCCACAGCCCCGTTCACGCTCCCCTGCTGCGAGCAGGGGTTTGTCCTTTTGGGGGACACGCACTGAGCACAGGGGGGTGGCAGCAGCACCCTGCTGAGGTCTCCTGAGGTTGGGATGCCGGGTGGCATCGCCTGGGCCTGGCATGATGGTGGGGGCACCTTCGAGGTGGAAAGGGGGTGGTCACCATAATGTGTCTGGTGATCTGCGGCATGGGGCAGTCCCCAGGGGACATCCTCTCTCCAGCTGACGGTGGCTCCGGCATGTCACCATATGGGTGGGGATCCACTGGAGGCGGCCAGTGCCAGCCGTGCCAGGGAGCCTGGGAGGTGGGTTTGAACCCTCCAGGCTCCTTCCCCGCCCCCTCCAGGGGAGCAGCCCCCCGCCACCCTCCAGACCCATGCTGGCTTCAGCGCTATCAACCACCCGGCCATCTGGGCTTTCCGCACTGGCTCTCGGCCTGGGTAAACACCGCGCCGGGCTGTTTATCAGCTCCTCCGGAGGCCAGGCTGCCATGGCCTCGCAGCAGCCGTAGCCCCTGGGACCCCGTGGTGGCCGTCCCTCAATACCCACTGGGGACGAGCAGTTGGCAGGGACCGCAGGGAAGGAGCCCGGGGGGAGCAGGAGGGCTGAGCTTCCCGATCCATGTCGGGATGGGGCCGTACAGCTCCGAGCGGAGTCCCCCCGCTGCGGTGCCGTCGGGATGGGAGGGACGTGGGTGTTGGGGGGTCCCATCCCTGGTTCCCGCCGGCAGGAACAGGCTGCAACGCCTGCTACATGGAGGAGATGCAGAATGTGGAGCTGGTGGAGGGCGACGAGGGGCGGATGTGTGTCAACACAGAATGGGGGGCCTTCGGCGCTTCGGGGGAGCTGGACGAGTTCCTCCTGGAGTACGACCGCGTGGTGGACGAGACCTCACTTAACCCCGGTCAGCAACTGTAAGGAATAGGACAGATCCAGTTCCTCTGGGCATCCCGCCCCCCACCCTCCCCATCCCCAGCCGCGTCCCCTCCACCCACCCTTCTCCTTCCCCCTGCCCGCCCGTGCCACGCTGGGCTCAGTTGAGGCCGGAGGAACTCATCACAGGTACCCCCAAAGTGGGGGTCCTTCGCCCCGGCTGCCATGCCCGCATGCAGGGATGTGTCCAGCAAGTGAGGGGAAGGAAAGAGGGGGTGCTACGGGACGTGGCCCCCCCAAGTCCTGGCTCTAACGGCCCCCCTTGCCTGTGTCTCCCCCCCCCCAGCTACGAGAAGATCATCGGGGGGAAGTACATGGGGGAGATCGTCCGGCTGGTGCTGCTGAAGCTGGTGGACGAGAACCTGCTCTTCAACGGGGAGGCCTCCGAGAAGCTCAAGACCCGTGGGACCTTCGAGACCCGCTTCGTGTCACAGATCGAGAGGTATGGGGCTGATGGGGCCGTGGTGGGGGGCGGCACCCCCAAACCAGCCCACCGCACTGCCCCACGGGGGGTCCTCTGTCCTGTCACCCCACACTGGGGTGTCCCGCCGCAGGGTCCCTATGGCCCATCACCCCACAGCAACCTCCTCTGAGCATCCCATATTGGGCCCCCCCATCCCCTCACCCCACACCAGCCCTGTGGAACTGCCCCATATTGGGGTCCCCGTGTCCCACCCGGCCCTGACCAGTGCGCCCCTCTCTCCCCATCCCAGCGACTCCGGTGACCGCAAGCAGATCTACAACATCCTGACGGCCTTCGAGCTGCTGCCCTCGGGGACAGACTGTGACATCGTGCGGATGGTCTGCGAGAGCGTCTCCACCCGCGCTGCCCAGATGTGCTCGGCCGGGCTGGCCGGCGTCATCAACCGCATGCGGGAAAGCCGGAGCCAGGAGACCCTCAAAATCACCGTGGGGGTTGACGGCTCCGTCTACAAGCTCCATCCCAGGTGAGGATCCCTGGGAGCCTTCCTCCCACCGCCATGCCCTTCCTCCTCCTCCTGCATCCTCCAAGTCTTGACCCCATTTTTTTCCCCTTGGGCAGCTTCAAGGACCGCTTCCACGCCACGGTTCGGCAGCTGACGCCCGGCTGCGACATCACCTTCATCCAGTCGGAGGAAGGCAGCGGGCGTGGGGCTGCGCTCATCTCGGCTGTCGCCTGCAAAATGGCCTGCATGATGGGGCAGTGAGAGAGGACTCGGGGGGAGGATGAGGATGATGATGGCAGGGGGGAGCGGGAGGACGGTGGTCCCGCTTGGAGCTCTGCGAGGAGCAGAGACAGACGCGGGATGGGATTTGCCGCCGGCGGAAGCGGCTCCCGGCTCCCCAATAAATGGGGTTTGCGTGGACTTCTCCTCCGGGGCCGCTTGAGCGAGAGCTCCTTGTCTGCCTCATGCCCGCATGGAGACCCCCACCATGGGACTGCCCCACACACGTGGGGCAGCTGAGGGTCTTCCCGTGCTTCCCTGGCCCCCCGCATCCCCACCCAGCTGCAGGGAGTGGGGCTTCCGCGCCTCCCCCCAGCCCCTTCACTGGGGGTGAGCCCCCCCCAGAGGGGGTCGCTGAGAGATAAGGGCCTGGTTGGGGGGTACCTGGGGGCCGGGGGGGCAGAGGGGGCTGGCCCCCACCAGTGAGCCCTGGGGTGCAGGGACCGACTGGGGTGCACCAATGTGGTGGGGATCTTCGGGGATCCCCTCCAGTCTCGTCCCCATCCCAGGGATGGGGCGGGGGGGCAGAGACTGGGGGCACCCCAGCCTCCCCCTCCCACTGCTGACCCCCAAAAAAGGGGGCATAGACCCCCACCAAGGGCTAAACCCCACTCCCGCCAGCAGCAGCTCCCCGAAACCCAGTGGGTCCCCAGCCCACCCTAAGCAGGGGGGCACATGGGGGATCCGCCAGGGGCTGTTTTATGCTCTGGGATGCTACAGCTCCGCCACCTTCCCCAGCAGCCAAAATTAGTGTCCCCCCGCTTCCAGTGACACCTGGGGGGGCCCCGGCCTGGCTTGTGTCTGGCACAGCCCAGCGGCGTCAGCGCGGAGTTTGGCTCGGCTGCCTGCATCCACTGACGGATTTAGCTGAGGGCGATAAGGGGGGGATAAAAGCCGGAGCAGCCTGGGGACCCCCAGCCCGGGGCCGCAGTTGGGATGGTGAGTGCAGCCATGGACCCCCCCCAGGAGATGGGGATGGGGCACCCCAGGGTGTGGGGATGCTGCAGGGCGGGCTGGGGGTACCCCAGCGTGTCGGGGTCCCTCTGGGGTGCAGGAGCAGCCCAGGTATTTGGATCCACCTGAAGGTTTGGGGCACCCCAGGGTGTTGGGGTCTCTCTGGGGGTCTGGGGTGTCGGGTTCCCCAGAGGGACAGGGCAGGGGTTCGGGATTTGCCGCGGGGGACTGGGGTCACCTCCGGGTGTTCGGGTCCTCCTGGGGCACTCCAGTGCGGTGGGGTCCCTTTGTGGGTTGGTGGCACCCCGGGGTTCTGGGATCCTCATGAGGGTCTGGGGCACCCCAGGGATTTGAGTCCCCCAAAGGGTCTGGGGCAGGGTGTTGGGGGTCCCTGGAGGGTCTGGGGCACCCCAGGGTGTTGGAGTCCATCGGGGGCCTGGGGGCACCCCAGGGTTCTGGGTCCCCCTTGACAGTCTGGGGCACCTCGGGATGTTGGGGTCCTCAGGGGGTCTGGGACACTCCACTGTCTTGGGGTCCCCCTGGGGATCTGGGGCGCCTGACGCTCTTGAGCTCCTCCTGGGGCAGCCCAGGCTGTGTGTGGTCCCTCGGGGGGTCTGGGGGCACCCCAGGGTTTTCAGGTCCGTGTGAGGGTCTGGGGCACCCCAGGGTGTTGGGGTCACCCTGGGGGTGTTGGTGTCCTCCTGGGGCACCCCAGGATGGGTTTCCTCTGAGGCTTTGGGGCACCCCAAGATGCTGGGGTCACCGTGGGGGTGTGGGGGCACGCCAAGGTCTGGGCCAACTTGGGGGTGCGGGGACACCCTTGGCTATCTGGGGCCACCACATGGGTCTGGACCACCCCAGGGGGTCTGGGGCCACCCTGGGACATGGGGGCACCCCAGGATGCAGGGATATCTCAGGGTGTTGGGGTGACCCCGGAGTGTTGGGCCTCATTAACTTCCCCATCTTCTTGATGCCCTTTGGGGAGCAGCTGAACAGCGAGCGGCCCCGTAAAACCCCCTGACACCCCACGACACCCCGTGACACCCTGGGGGTCAGCCCCAAACCCCACCTAATGCCCCCCGCCACCAGGGCACCGACCCCGGGGAGTCCATCCTCAACACCTTCAAGCTCTTGGACCCCACCGGCACCATGAACAAGGACGAGTGAGTGGGGGGTGACAGGGACCCTCAGGGCACCCGGCTGGATCCTGCGTCCCCCGGGATGGGGACAGGAGCCGCCCCCCAGCTGGTCCCTCTTCCTGCAGGTTTAAGCAGCTCCTCCTGACCCAGGTGGATAAGTTCTCCCGGGAGGAGGTGAGGTGGCTCCCCTGGCTGTCACCCTCACTGTCACGGTCCCCTGCCCATCCTGTCCCCTCGTGCATCCCTGCACAAAGGGGAGCAACAGGACCCTCAGGCAAAGCGGGTGCACAGGACACCCGGCTCCGCCTGCCCACAGGGAGGGGGACACAGCTCCCGTCCCCAAATCCCTGTGTGTCCTCCAAGGTCCCCGTGTGCCCAGCCCCATCCCCGTGATCCCAAACCCCATCCCTGAGATCCCCACGTGCACCACATGGACCCTGTCCCCAAGATTGCCATGTGTCCCCCGTGATTCCTGACCCCGAGATCCTGGACCCAAGGTCCCCGTGTGTCACTCAAGGTCCCTGTCCCCGTGGTCCCCATGGGGACCCATCCCAGCCCACAGGGTACGTGTCCCCACGCAGGCGGAGCAGCTGTTCGTGGTGACGGCGGTGTCGGGGAACATCGACTAAAAGTCCTTGTGCTACATCACCACCCATGGGGACAAGCAGGAGGACTGAGGCGCCCGCGGGTCCCCCGCCCCCGCCACTCGCTCCGGCCAAATGAACCACGAAACAAGGGGATCTCATCCATCTGCAGCATCCCCAGGGAGGGAGGTGTCTCCGTTCAGCCTGAGCTTCACACCTAGTGTCCCCGTGGAGCTGGCGTGTCCCCCAACACAAGGGACAGCCCCCCTCCCCCAAAGGACAGGCACTCAGGGGACCCTTGGCACGGGGAGACAGCAGGGCCACTGTCCCCAGGAGACGTGGTAGCCTGGGGCGTGGTGCTTTATTGCATGGGGAGGGGGATCCAGGCTTTGGGGTGGTAGGTGGGGCTGGGAGAGGGTCAGGGGTTTGGAGGGTGGCACTTGGGGCCAGCTGCGGGGCTGAGCCCTGTGGAGACAAGGAAGGAGCGGTAAGTCGGGGGCCACCGTCACCACCAGCTGAGGCGCCAGCAAAAGTGGCTCCTCCAACCTTGCCCCCTCTCCAGGATGCATTTTGGGGTCTCCATCTTGCCCCTACCCTGTGGGGGTGCAGGCAGGTTCCCTCCTGGAGGCCCAGGACCCCCAGGTGCCCTCCTACCCCTGGGGCAGGCGTGGGGTGCTGGGTTTGGGGTGCGGGATATGGGATGCAGGACACGGGGCGGGGGGGCAGGGGGTGCAGGATGCCAGATGTGGGGCGCGGGGCGCAGGGGGCGGGATGCAGGATGCAGGCTGTGGGGTGCAGGATGGGGGATGCAGGACACGGGGCGGGTGCTGACCGGGCTCAGGCCTTGCAGACGCCGATGGCGGCGCAGGTGTCCTCGGGCTGGTCTCCGTTCTGCAGCGCCTCGCTGATCTCCTCCCGGTACTTCTTCACCAGCCACTTGCAGACTCGGCTCAGCCGCCTGCCCAGCGCCCGGCAGGCCTTGCCCAACACCTTCTCCACCGCCGCCTGCCGAACAGCACGCTGGCATCAGCGGGGCCACCCGTGGGGTGCCACCCCCACGCCCCGCTGCCCCGAACCCCCCAGCCACCCCTCACCTCGTCAGGGTCGTCGCCCGCCATCGCCTTGATCTGCTGCAGGATTTTGGTGCACAGGCTGCACTTCTTCCCCCTGCCTGGCCCCAACACGTCCCCTTCGGCCACGTCCCCTTCGGCCACGTCCCCCTGCAGGGGGACAGCGTAGACCCTCAGGGCTGTGCCCCAGCGTGGCCCCAATGCGAGTGTGGGGCTGCCCCACGGCTGGCGCTGAAGCGGTGGGGCTGGTGCTCACCAGGGCCAGGCTGTCCCAGAGATCGCGGCAGTACTGCTCCCGGTGGCACTGGATGGCGGTGGCCATGTCCTGGCACCAGGATGCGGGGCCACCCCGGCAGGGCTCAGGGACAGCAGCCTGCGCCGCTGAGCGGGGATGGGGAGGGTGAGCACAGACATGGGAGCGTGTGCCCGTCCCTGTGTGCCCCAGGAGTGCCCAGACCCTGTCCCTGTCATCCCCAGGTGGATCTTGCCTGCACCATCCCTCCCACCTGTCCCCATGTCCTCCTGTCCTCGCCATCCCAGGTACCTGTGCCCACACTGACCCCGTCCCCACCATCCCCAGGTCCCCAGGTGGACCTTCTCCCTGCCATCTCCATGTGCTTGTCCCCATGGCTTCCTGTCCCTGCCACCCTCAGGTCCCCACAAGGACCCCGTCCCCACCATCCTCAGGTCCCCACGCAGTCCTTGTCCCCACCATCCCTCCTGCCCATCCCCACATCCTCCTGTCCCCGCCATCCCTGGGAACACATCCCCATGAAGCCCCCATCCCTGCCATCCCCAGGTCCCCACACAGTCCCCGTCCCCAGCTGCTGTCCCCAAGCACACTGCCACCCCCGCTGACCCCGTGTCCATCCCCACGTGCCCCCCTCCACCCCAGGGTCTCCCTCCCCCGGCTGGGACACAGGGCAGCAGGGACCCCCGTTACCTCCCACCGCCACCAGCACCAAGAGGAAGGCGGCAGCCATGGCGAGCCCACTCGAGAGGCTGACAGCGGGTGACAGCGGGTGACAACCGGCGTGTCCCACCCTGACGGCTTTTATAGCCCGCCGTGTGGGCTGTGGGGACGGCTGCGCCAGTCAGCGCCGCCGAAACCCAAAAAGCCCTTAAAATGGAGCGTGTGGGTTCGCCACCCCCCTTCCTCCCTCACACCTCCGCCCCCGCGGCAGGAAGGGGGGACAGGGACGGGGGGGCCTCACTCCCCAGCCCCCCAGGCCCACTGGGGGCTGAGCGCGGGGCCACGATGGGGGGAGGTGGGTGTGGGGCCGGGTCCTCCTGGGCTCCGCGGCATCCCAGCGGGCCGTCCCGGTGTCCCCCCGTCCCCTCCCGGGCTCCCTGAGGCCTCAGGGGTCGGTCGCGGTGTCCCCTGTCCCCCCGTGGGCTCCCTGGTGTCCCGGGCCCGCCCAGGTGTCCCCGTCGCCCCCCGGTGGGTGCCGGTCCCACCCCCCCCACCCCCCGCCCCGTTCCCACAGTGACGGCGCCGCCACGGATGGTTGCCACGGCGACCCGCCGCCTTGACGTCACTTCCGTCCCGCGGCCACGCGACTTCCGCGCTTTGCGGCGTTCGCGCCTTTTCCCCCCCGCCCCCCCCCATGGCGGGTCGCGGTGCCGGGCAGGCGGCCCCCCCCGACCTCTGACCCCTGACCTCTGACCCCGTACGTGACCTGCGGCCGGGGGGGCCCTGGGGGAGCCCCCTGTGGGGGGGCCATGAGCGGCCCTGAGGGGGGGCGAGGGGGGTCTGGGGCGGGGGCCTTCGCCATGGGTCCTGGGGGGACCCTGGGGCTGGGGAGGCCCTACAGGGTCCTGCTAGTCGGGGGGTCTGGGGGGGGGTTTGGGCTGGGGTGTTTGGGGTGGGGGGGCGATGGGTTCCGGGGGCGTCCTGGTTCCAGGGGGTGTTTTGCGGGGAAGGGGGGTCTCAGTGCCCTGGGGGGGGGGTGTCCTTGTGCCAGGGTGTGTGTTTGGGGGGGGCTGAGAGGGGTCTGGTGGCAGGAGGTGTTTTTTTTGGGGGTGCTCCTGGTGCCCTGGGGGTCCTTTATGGCAGGGGGTGTGTTTAGGGTGGGTCCGGGGGGGGGCGGGGGCGGTCCTCGTGGCGGTCCTCGTGGCAGGGGGTGTTTTTGTGGGGGTCCCGGTGTCCTGGGGGGGTTCTTTGTGCCAGGGGGTGTGCTTAGGGGGTGTCCTGGAGTGAAGTCTGGTGCCAGAGGGTGGTTTGGGGGGGGTTCCTGGTGCCTTGGGGGGGTTCTTTAAGCCAGGGGGTGTCCTGGTGCAGGGGGTGTTTTTTGGGGGGGCTCCCAGTGCCCTGGGGGGTGTCTCTGTGCCAGGGGTTGTGTTTAGAGGGTGTCCGGGGGGGTCTCCTGGTGCCAGGGGGCTGTGCAAGGCTCCTGGTGCCAGGGGGTGTTGGGGGGGTTCACGGGAGGCTCTGGTGGCCGGGATGTATTTGGGGGGGCTTTGGGTGTCCTGCTGCCGGGGTATGATTTGCGGGGGGGGGAGGGGGTCCTGGGGTTTTGCTGGCACCAGGGTGTGTTTGGGGGTGCCGTGGTGTTGGAGGGGAGAGAAAGGAGGGGGGGGTGCAGCGTTTGGGGGGGTTAAGGCCTGGTTCGTATTTTGGGAGGGCGAGGGGGTCAGTTTGGGGGTGGGGGCCACCTCCAGGGAGGGATTTGTGGCACCTTGGCGGTGATGGTCACGGCTGGGGGAGGTGCCGGGAATTTGCCGGGATCCTTAATTTTCCCGTTTGCTTTCCAGCCCCGCCGTTAAAACCCGCCGGCATCCAGCCCCGCCGCTACGGCCTGACGCCCACCATGTTCTGGGAGCAGGCGGCCCCCACGGCGCAGGGTTTGCTGGCCCCCCCCTCCGCCGAGGCCTCCACCTTCGCCCGGGTGCCGGTCTCGGCGTACACCGACTGCTCCCAGCCCTTCCTGCTGGGCGAGCGCAGCTTCAGCCGCCAGTACGCCCACATCTACGCCGCCCGCCTCATCCAGATGCGGCCCATCCTGGAGGAGCGGGCGCGACAGAAGTGGGGTGAGTCCCTCTGGGGAAACCCCGCCTTGCTGTGGGAAAGGAGGACAAAGCCGCGCGGCTGGAAGCTTTTTGGAGATTTTTCAGCACGTGTTGGCCGTCGGTTCCTAAGCTTACACACACGTTAAGGGGTCAAATAACCCACGGGTGTTTTTTTGGGGGTGGTTTCTCCACCGGACAGTGTCCCGACATTTAAACATCAACTGTGGAGAGAAAAGAAAACCTTTTTTTTTTTTTTCTTTTTTTTTTTGTCCTGCTCACCAGGCCAGCTCAAAGCTTCCGCTGGCTGTCAGCAGCACGAGTTAAGCGTGAGGTTTGTCGGGGGGCGGGAGAGGCGCCGGGGGGGCCATTTCCTTGCCTGCGGGGCTGCGTGAGCGGTTGGCGGGTGGGATTCTAACGCCTGAGACTTTCCATCCGAAGGCGTAACGGCGGCGCTGGATGAAGCCACCACCTTGCTGCTGCCAGGGCACGGTGGCTGAGCTTTCTGGCTGGCCTCGGCACGGCACATGGCTCCCCCAGTGCCGTAAAAGCCCATTACCGAATTTCACCGCTCTTGGGCCAGCCAAGCTTTCAACTTTGCCCTTCTGTGGAGATTTTTGGGCTGGCTGCTTGTTTTTCTTTCTCTCCCCAGCCCCAGGGGCTGCGCGGGGAAGCAAAGCCCGCGCCGGGCTGTGCCGGCTCAGCAGCGGATGTCGTTCCTTGGCCGGTCGCCCCTGGACCGTAACCCTGGATTTTGCCAAGGGTGATGGGAAGCAGCGGTTTTGTAAAGTTCCACTTCCCGGCGTCATGCAATGGGATGCGATTTCTGGGGTTTGTCTCACAGCAAGAAGCGCCTGCAGGCAAAATCTGGAGAGAGCAGCCCCCCTCCCGCTAAACACACACATTCGGGGGGTTAGAGCCAAGAATAAGAAACTAAAATGGGATTGTTTTTTCTGACTCTGAGTGTTTGCATTCCTGGGGTGGATGAAGCCATGTTTCCAGCTCCGCTGAGCCCAGGGTGCCTGTGATGGCAGCGGGGCGCTTTCCACCGGGCAGCAGTCACGTTCAGCAGGCGCGTGATTAGCAAAGGGAGAGTTTGGAGGGAGAAACGTCCTGTGACCAGAAGGGATGACCTGACGGAGGGTCCGGCGCGGCAGCGGGCTCTGGCAGTGTTGTTCTGGGAGAGGAGCCCGGCAGCTCTCGCAGCGCCAGCGCAGTGCGCAGCCAGTCTTCCTCCCTCCTGGGCTGGAGGCTCAGGATGGATGGGCTTGATTTAAACAGGGGGAAATAAAAGTCCTGCAGTCTCGTAAAGGATGGGGCTGAAGCGTCTCTGGGTCCTCATTCGTGAGGTGAGAAGTCTTGGGCTCAGCTTGTGCTGAAGGAGGTGCATTTTTTTTGCTGTCTGCAAACGCTCCCCACCACAAAGGCGACGAAGTGCTGGAGCTGTGATGCTCTTTGCACCTCCGGAGGCACCTCCTGAGTTTTGGTTCCCCCAGCCCGTATCTCTCTGTGGATCCCTGGCTAAAGCCCAGGGACCTGTTTGTGCCTTTCAGGGAGAGGAAACCCTGACCCTCCCCAGCAGCCTGTCTTCATGCCGGGATCTTCCCAATTGCCCGGCTGCGATGGGAATCCTGGCTTCCAGCAGGGATCCCGGGTGGAGGATCTGGCCCTGGCAGAGGTCAGACTTGGGGGTGGTGAACGATCTCTCCTGCCTGTCAAATTTGAGTGAGATGTTTGGGTCGTCTCCTGGCGGGAGAGCACGAACACCAGCCCCTCGTGCCCAAGGGCAGGAGCGCTGGCTCTGTGCCCAGCTGGGGCCGTCCTGGAGCCATGCACCCTCCCTTCCTGGGCAGAGCTGGACCCGTGGGCGCAGTGGGGGCTTTGCACACTGTCCTGGGTGGTGGCTGGTAGCTGCGGTCCCCCAGATGCCGGCATGACCCGGCTTTCCTCCCCCTCGACGCAGAGGAAATGCCTGCAGGCCGTGCTGCCTCTCTGGGAAGCTCCATTGGCCCCATCTGGCCTACACATGTGGACTTGGCTCCATGCCTCCAGGAAAGATGAGAGGCTTCGCAACATTCCCCCACCGCCTCTTGCTGGCTTCGACGCTCAAGCCCTTCGAGTTGGTCCCAGTCAGCCGTTGAGCCTCGCCTGCCCTCATGGTCATCCCTGAGGCCAGCTGAGCCCCATTTCTCTCCGCAGGGAATGACGTGGCACTGAGGAAGCTCTGCGAGCTGCGGGCGGGCGAGAAGTGCTGCGTGGTGGGGACGCTCTTCAAGGCGATGCAGCTGCAGCCCTCCATCCTGCAGGAGATCAGCGAGGAGGTAATGGCGGGGATGTTCCCTCCCTCCTCCTCTGCGCAGCGCTGGGGGACGTGCCAACAGACATCGGGACCTCGGCTGGTTTCCCATCGCTTCCATCGTGCTCACTGTGGCCGAGCAAGTGGGAACCGCCAGGGCTTTGACCTGGGGAGCTGGTGCCTACCCCGTCCCTACACACCTTCTTCTCTGTGCCTACCCTGTCCCTAGACACCGCCGCTCTTGGTGCCACCTCTTTATGCCAGCATGCGTCCTGCATGCGCCTGCTTGGTGTTGCTTTTCCTGCCCTTGGAGGGTTTGGATCCATCGGGGTTGGCAGAGCAAACCCCTTCCCCCACTGCAGGGGAGGAGGATGAGGGGGGCGTCGCGGAAGCTCTGCCGTCCCCATGCCGTGCCGGGGGCCCGTCTGCTCCCAGCTGGCTCGCAGGGAGCACATTGGGATGTTTGGAGCCTGCTCGTCACGGCGTGGGGTTAGCATCGTGCCTGCCGGGCAGGGTTCAAAGGCAGCGGAGTGCTTGCCCGGACGGTGATTGCAAACACGTTTCCTGAGGCTAGCCAGAGCTCCGTCCCCCGCCGCCTGGCTGAGCCACTTCCTCCTTGGCCAGGGAGCCGCGCTCGTGTTCGCTTAGCCAGCATGCTGCGGGGAAACGTTAAGCGAAACCAGCTCGCCTGGGTGGTGTGCAGCTGGCGAGCAGCTTTGAAGCAGCAGCGGGGGTGTTGGCCAGGCCAGCGGTGGGGGGCCACGGCAGCAGCAGCTCTCATGAGTCACGTGCCCGCGCTCTGGTTTCCACCTGCGGGGTTTGGCTGCGGGGGGAAGGGCCCTTTGGGGCAGCTCGGCCTCGCTGAGGCCATCACAGCCTGCCCTGTCCCCCCCAGCACAACCTGGTGCCTCAGCCGCCCCAGCCCAAGTACATCCACCCCTCCGATGAGCTGATCCTGGAGGATGAGCTGCAGCGGATGAAACTGGAAGGAGCTGTCGAGGTGCAGAGGCTAGTGACAGGTAAGGGGACGATGGCTTCTCAGTGAGAGCCACCTCGCAGGCTCTGGCTGGGGGCTTGACCACCCGCTCTCTGCCATAGGGACTATCTTTGCCGTGTACGGCTCCGAGCAGGACAATGGCAAGTTCCTGGTGGAGGATCACTGCTTCGCCAACCTGCCCCCGCCACTGCCCTGGAAGGGCCCCAGCTCGGATCGGTGAGTCTCCACAGTGACAGGAGTGGGGGTGGCACCATGTCCCCTGCCAAATCCCCGAGCCCTGGGGACCATTTCATAGAATCATGGAATGGGTTCAGTTGGAAGGGACCTTGATCGTCTTTCCTACCACAGGCAGGGACACCTCCCACCAGCCCAGGTTGCTCCAAGCCCCGGCCAACCTGGCCTTGAACCCCTCCAGAGGTGGGGCAGCTGCAGCTTCTCTGGGTAGCCTGGGCCAGGGGCTCACCACTGGACAGGACTCTAAGGTCTCCCTGGAGCCTTCTCTTCTCCAGGCTGAACAGCCCCAACTCTCAGCCTGTGCTCACAGCAGAGGGGCTCCAGCCCCCTGAGCATCTTCGTGGCTTCCTCTAGACCCTCCCCATCTGCCCCATGAGTCCCTGATGCCCCCCGCATCCTCCTCCCCTGCAGCAGGGGAAGGGGGTTTGCTCTGCCAACTCCCCTGGATCCAAACCCTGCAAGGGCAAGAAAAGCAACACCATGACTCCCTGGAAAAGAGTCCCTCCCCATCTCCCCCGTGTGCCCCTCGGAGTCGGTGCCTTGTGCTGGGAGAGGTGGCGGATGGGGACTGCTGTCCCCCACACCTGGCTCTTGGCGTGGGCAGCCCTGTCGTGGCCGCGCGGGCAGGGACTGGGGCGGGCAGGGAGCACGGCATGCTGCCCCCGCCTCTCCGCCCAGGTTCGTCCTGCTGGTGTCGGGGCTGGGGCTGGGCAGCGGGAGCGGCGAGTCCCTGCTGAGCACACAGCTGCTGGTGGATGTGGTGACGGGGCAGCTGGGCGCTGAGGGCGGGCAGAGCTGCGCCGCGCAGATCTCCCGCGTCATCCTGGCGGGGAACCTGCTGAGCCAGAACACGCAGAGCCGGGACACCATCAACAAGGTACGGCGGGGCAAGGGGTCTTCAGCCTCGGCCATGCTCTCCGGGGCCTGGGCTGGCACAGGGAGTTCCACGGAGGTGGGGAAGGAGGGATCAGAGGTGGCACAGGGCTGTTCCCTCACTGTCTCCACACTGACCCAGGCCAAGTACTTGACCAAGAAGACCCAGGCAGCGAGTGTGGAGGCCGTGAAGATGCTGGATGAGATCCTGCTGCAGCTTTGTGTGAGTGCTTGGAGCAGGGTAGGGTTGACCGGGGAACTGGGTACCTTCCGGCGGAAGGAGCCTGGCTCCCGAGCCAGGGAAGCAACGCTCTGCCAGCAGCCTGGGTGTGTGGGGTGGCAAAAGCCCCTTCCCCGGCCCCCGCCTTCTCCTTGAACGCTGCATATGGTGCCGTTCAGGAACGCAGCAAGACAAGGAGGCAGCGCGCAGCCCGGCTTCAGATCCTTCTCCTGGCATCTGGTCTCTGTGGTGAAGCCAAGCTGGGCTTCCTGCAGGGAAGTGGCAGGAGCCAAATCAGGGAGCAGGGCAGCGCTGGCAGCAAGCTCCGATCGGGGCTTGGCTCGGAGCCCCTTTGAAGGAGGGTGGTTTGGCCATTCCCAGTAATCCCCACTCTGCCCACAGACCTCCGTGCCTGTGGACGTGATGCCTGGTGAGTTTGACCCCACCAACTATACGCTGCCCCAGCAGCCGCTGCATCACTGCATGCTGCCCCTCGCCAGCGCCTACTCCACGCTCCGGCTGGTCACCAACCCCTACCAGGCCGACGTGGATGGAATCAGGTAAAAAAGCCTCATGTGCCACCAGCTCTGTGACAACTGGCGGCGTAGGATCGCAGGGCAAGTCGTGGCAAGTACAGCCATCTGAATCTCTCCTTCCTTCCCCCAAAATGTAGGTTTTTGGGGACATCAGGGCAAAATGTCAGTGACATCTTCAAATACAGCAGCATGGACGACTACCTGGAGATCCTGGAGTGGACGCTGCTGGCGGGACACATCAGCCCCACAGCCCCGGACACCCTGGGTAAGGGGAGAGCTGGGTGGGCGCCGAGGCTGAGGGGCATTTGGCCTCCGAAGGGGTGCGGGTGCAGGTTCCTCTCCTAATTTCCGTCCCTCCCAGGCTGCTACCCTTTTTACAAATCAGACCCCTTCATCCTCACCGACTGCCCTCACGTCTACTTCTGCGGCAATGCTCCCCGCTTCCAGTCCAAGCTGCTCAAAGGTGAGTCCCGCAGCCTGCAGCACCCCCTCGCTCGGAGCCAGGACCCAGCGCCGGGGTGCCAAATGGGGGCTTGTCTGCTTGATGCCTGCCTGTCTTTGCAGGGGAGGATGGGCAGCAGGTCCTGCTGGTGACAGTGCCCGTCTTCAGCACCACGCAGACCGCCTGCCTCGTCAACCTGCGCGACCTCAGCTGCCAGCCCATCAGCTTCTCTGGCTTCGGGGCCGAGGACGATGATGGGGACATGGAGGTCGGGCACTGACTGAGCAGGCAGAGCACAGACTTGATAAACCCCTGGCCCTTCGGAGGGTCCTGGCGCCCGCTCCCTGGGTGTCATCCCCATCTGTCCTCCCAGGAGGGCTGGCGTGGAGCTGCCGGGGCACGGGAGAGAGGAGATGCTCGTACCAATATAACTTGATTTATTTGTGTAACAAAAAACTGTGTGGAGGGGACAGGGGCTGCGTCTGCCTCCGTGCGGGCCCTGCCCTGGAGAGTGGGACCACCCCTGCCAACCCCACTGTGCCGGGAGATGGGGATGGGGCGAGGGCTGGGTCCTGCGTGACCCCCTCCCCTGCCAGGCAAGGGCTGGCACCGCCCAGCCCCGAGGGATGGGGCAGCACGTCCCTTTCCTGCCTGGCCCTGGAGCCTGGCAAAGGGGACACTCTGCAGCCGCCCAGCCATGGGGTGAGCATCGGCACGGCGTGCCCTGCAGTCTTAGGAAGCAGCGCGGGTGAGGAGCTGGAGCCCACCCGGGGCGGGCTGCCCAGAGCGGGCTGCCCAGGGCTTGAAGAAGACTTCAGAAGCAGATGCTGGAGCCTGCGGCAGGCGAAACCAAACCGGCCGCGAGCGTCCAGCCTTGGCTTGAGGCAGCAGCGAGGGGATGAGCATCTCCTAGTCACCAAAGTTCACGGTGTAGGTCTCGGCCGTGGTGAAGGGCTGCACTGTCCCCGTGCCCAGCTCCCAGGCCTCCGTCTCCGTCACCAGCTCGGTCACCACCTCCGTTTCGGTCTCCATCTCCCAGGTGCTGGCTGTGGGTGGCTCTTGGCTCCAGGGCGCGTAGGCAGTGCTGCTGAAGGGGAAGGGCAGGGCCGTAGTGGGCGGCGGGGCCGTGGGGCCGCTGGTGGCCGTGGTGGCATTGAGTCGCCGCAGCCTCATCTGCTCCCGGAGCCGCATGCGGTGCCGGAGGCGCATACGCAGGCGCATGCGTTCGCGGGGCGTCATGGGGCGGCCGGGCACGATGCGACGGATGGGCCGGTTCCCGTTCATGGCCATGATCTCCCGGATGCGTTTCCAGTTGGAGCGCGACAGGACGAAGTTGCACTGGGTGGCCCCGATGTCGTAGAAGACGCTGCAGGTCTTGACGCTGGGGTTGTAGCCCTCGGCCCGAGCCGAGACGCGGTACTCACCCGGGTTCAGGATGCGCCAGTAGTCCCCGCCGCTGGCTGCCAACAGCAAGGGGAAGCAGCGGGGTGTGAAGGGGGCAGCACGGTGCTGCCGGCACCCTGCCCAGTACCCTGCCCCGCGCCCTACCTGTCTTGATGTTGTGGTTGATGCCCCCCACGACGATGGTGGCGTTGGCGATGGGTTCTCCCTGCTGGTCTGTCACCAAGCCCTTGATGCCCCGATGGACCTATGCGAGGAAAGAGGACGAGAGGAGCCGTGTGGGGCGGGGCAGGGCAGGGCAGGGCAGCCGCCCGCCTCCCTCCCTGGCACGGCCCAGCTCCTACCTGCTCCATGAAGGTGAGCAGCGACTCCTTATTGTTCTCCCACTCCTGCTGCAGCTCGCTCTCGTGGGGGAACTTGTCGCAGCCCAGGTAGATGGAGAGCTCCAGGCAGTTGGTGTGCAGGTAGCTGAAGTCGTTCATGCCTGCAAGACAAACAACCAAGTGCCCACCCAGCCGCTCACTCACACCTTCACGAGGCGGGAGCGTGGGGCAGGCAAGCCGCCGCCGTACGGTGTGGCACCCACTTACTGCCGGCCCGCGGGTGCCACTTGGCCCCCTGCACAATGCCCATGGCGTTGGTCATGTCCTGCGTGTGGCAGCCCCCGCGGAAGGTCTCGGTCATGGTGAGGTGGGCCGAAGCGTAGGAGATGGCGAGCCAGCGGAAGATGGCATGGTCGGGCGTCTCCTGCAGCTCAGGATTGTCGTCCTCGTAGTCGTCCGGCAGGCGAGGGGCGGCTGCCGGCATCTCGCTGACGGGCCGGGACGTGTCAAAGGGGTAGGACACCAGCTTCTCCCCGCCCTGCAGGTTGGCTCCCAGCACGAAGGGGTTCTTGTCCATCCACGCCATCACTGCCCGTGTCTCCACCGCCACCTGCCAAGGCAGACGCAGACGTGTGAGACGCCATCTCCCCGTCACCGCCCTGCCACCGTGCCTTGTGCCGGGGCTCACCGTGGCATCCTCGGCCAGGTAGTGCTCCGGGATGGGGATGTGGTGGTTGGGGAACTTGTGGGGCACCAGCCTCCTCTCCTCGGCCGCCCACAGCGCTGAAGCCAAGTCAGGGAAGTTCTCAAAGAGGTCGTAGCCCTCCTCTGTCCAGTGGCCCAGTGCCCAGTTGCCCAGTTCGGAGCCCTGCAGGCAGCCCAGGGCAGCGGTGAGCCCGGGGGCTGCATCCCGCCGTCCCCTCCCCTTGTCCCGCTGTCCCATCCCACCACCCTGCCGTCCCCTTACCGCTTCGCGGGCCAGCTCGTAGCCGTCGGGGTTGAGGGAGGGCACGAGGTGGATGCGGGTTTCGGTCACCAGGCTCCGCACCCGGGGGTTGCCGTCCTGGTACTCCTTGCACAGGAACTGCATGAGCAGGAGCAGCAGCTCCCGGCCCAGCACTTCGTTCCCGTGCAGCCCCGCCGTGTACCTGAACTCGGGCTCGCCTGCGGGCAGGGTGTGGGCAGGCTCAGCGTGGTACCCGCCGCCTGCCTGCGCCGGGGCCCCCTGGCCAGGTGTCCCCTCCCCTCCTCACCCGTCTCGTGCTCGCCCGGGTTGTCAGAGATCTCCATGGCGTAGATCTTCAGCCCCCGTGAGCTCTTGCCGATGTTGTAGATGCGGGTGATGGTGGGACACTCCTCGTTCACCACCTTCATCAGCTGCGGGTGCAGAGGGGGCGGGTGATGGGGGGGGGTTGGGGAGGGGGCAGCGCTCGGGGGCCTGAGCCCACCTCCCACGGAATATCCCGCCCCCACAGAGGAGCCCACCCCACAGAGGTGCTCACCTGCCTCATGTCCTTGTAGGTGTGGTGGCGGAAATCCAGGTTGTCCGTGGAGGTCACCTCGTTCTGCTGGGCGTAGTAGCTGCTGATGGCTGCAGAGGGGACAAAGACACAGCGGTGGGGGGGCCGGGGAGCCGTGACCCTGCCATGGGTGGTGTACCTCCAGCTTTGGGGTGGCTCTTACTGGAGAGGGGGCAGCCCAGGACCTCGAGGCGCAGGCAGAGACTGCCGTTCCACGTCTGGGGGTAGATGCGGATGTAACGGGCCACCATGGGCTCGGGGAACTCAGTCAGCACCGGTGTGTCCTTGTCCACGTTGCCGTAAAACATCTGACGAGGGGGGTGAGACGGAGCTGAGGGTGGGGGCAGAGGGTCCCTATTGTCCCCGTCCCGCCCCAACCAGCCCCTTTTGGGGTCCCGTACCATCTCCTCGTAGCCGTTGGTGTACATCACCCAGTTCTGGCTGTCGTTGCTGAAGCCCACGTAGAAGCTGGTGACAAAGTCCTCGCTGTGGGAGGAAGGGGACAGTTTGGGAGGGGGCGTCCCCAAGATGCTCCCCCACCCCACGTCCCCAGATCCTTCCCCTCCCGCCTGTCCCCATACTGGATCTGGGAGTCACGGCCCTGGGTGATGACACCAGTGAACTTGGTGGTGCGGCGGGTGTCCACCTCGATCCAGTGCGCCCGGCTGTCGTCCTCGGCACACCAAGCCCCGTCGAAGAAATCGTCCTCGTTGGTACCCGCCTGGGGTGGGGACAGCGAGGGGGGGCATGGGTGGGGGGGTTCGGCAGGCAAGGCGGGGGGTGGGCGCGGGACGGGTGACCCTCACCTGCATGTTGAGGCGCCCGCGCTGGGCACCCAGCCCGTGGCGCAGCATGGAGGAGGCCAGGATCTGGTCGTCATCGATGCGGTGGGACTCCAGGCCGATGGGTGGACATTCTGGGGACAATTGGGGTGGGCAGAGAAGGTGATGGGCACCCCCCCACAGTGGGGTGCCCGCTCTCCCCCCCCGGGAACGGGGACACTCACTTGTCTTCTCTGGAGGGGCCCATTCGTCCTCGTCTGGCTCCCACTTCTTCCCTCCCGGTTTTTTGGGTTTTCCTGGAAAAGGGGTGTATAAGGGGATGCAGAGCCCGGGTGGATGGGGGCAAGGGGACGGGGACAGGAGGCTGGCACCTACCTTTGCGGTCCCAGCCCTTCTCCTCTGCCCAGGGGTCCTCCTCCTCCTCCTCTTCCTTGCTGCTGCCGCCTTTCTTGGGCTTCCCTGGGATGGGAGAGCAGCTGTTGGGAACATGCCACCCACCCCAGGGACGTGCCACCCATCCCAGGGACGTGCCACCCACCCTATGGATGTGCCACCAGCCCTGAGAACGTGCCACCAGCCCTGAGAACGTGCCACCTGCCCCAGGGACATGCCACCCACCACAGGGATCTGCCACCCACCCGGGAATGTGCCACCCACCCTGTGGATGTGCCACCGGCCCTGGGGATGTGCCACCCACCCCGGGGATGTGCCACCAGCCCTGAGAACGTGCCACCTGCCCCATGGACATGCCACCCCAGGGACGTGCCACCCACCACAGGGATCTGCCACCCACCCGGGAATGTGCCACCCACCCTGTGGATGTGCCACCGGCCCTGGGGATGTGCCACCCACCCCAGGGATGTGCCACCAGCCCTGAGAACGTGCCACCTGCCCCATGGACATGCCACCCCAGGGATGTGCCACCCACCCTGGCACCCAGCCCCTGCTGATATCTCACAGGGTTTGAGTTTCTCCTCGTCCGTCTCCATCTCATCCTCTTTGTCCGGGTGTTTCCTGGGTTTCGGGGGGGGGGGCAGCCCGTACGCCACTGCGGGGGCAGATGGGGAGGGGCTGGGACACCCCCTTAGGGCGGGGGGGGCAGGGGTGGGTGCTACCCGTGGGGCTGGGGTGCCCCAGAGCCCCCTGGCTCGTCACTCACAGTCATCGTAGTCAGGTGGCTCGAAGCCCTCCTCATAGTCCCCTTCGGTCACCGGCACGGGCGGGGGGGTTGGCTGTGGGGGTGGCACCTCTGGCTTCGCTGAGGAGGGCAAAAGGGGCCGTGCTGGGGCTGGGGGGGTGGGGAATGGGACCCCTGTGGGGTCCCTACACCTCTACTGTGCCCCCGAGGGTCCCCCAGGTTCCTATGGGGTCCCCGTGTCCTTGCCAGGTGCTCTGTGTCCCCAGGGGGTCAGCGTACCCCTGCGGGACCCCCACGTCCCTCTGGGGACCCCCATGCCCCTTCCAAGTCCCCTGTGTCCCCACAGGGTCAGCGTGCCCCTATGGGGTCCCCTATGCCCCCAAAATGATGCTCCTCTGGGTCCCCAAGGCTGGGGACTGTCCCCCCCACCCCGAGCGGTGCCAGCCCCCCCCCGCCTTGTCCCCCTGCCACCCCACTTACGTGGCTCCTCAGGCTGGGGCCAGACTCTCTCAGGTTTCTTCCTCCTGGGGGGCTTGCGGGGTTTCTGCTGCCGGCGGATGTACTCGACTGGGGACAGAAAGAGGGGGTGGCACTGATATTGGGGGCGCAAGGAGGGGGCGCAAGGGTAGGGATGCCCCCTCCAGCCCTCCCTGCGGGCCGGGGGACTCCAGCGGTCCCCCCCGCCCTGCGCCCCGGCACCGTACAGTCCTCATAGTCCTCCCGCTCCAGCTGCTCGTTGTAGTCCAGCGTCGGTGGCTCCGTCTCCTCGGGGACATCTGCAGGGAAGGGACACGTGGGGAAGGGGTGGAGGGGTGGCCGTGGGGTGCAGGGAGCAGGGAGGTGGCATTTGGGAGTAGGGGGGTGGCCCCAGGGTACAGGGAGGTGGCACTGGGGTGAAGGGTGGTGGCTCTGGGGCAGAGGGGGGGTGACACCAGGGAGCAGGGGGGTGGCACCAGGGAGCAGGGAGGTGACATCAAGGGGCAAGGAGGTGGCATTTCAGAACAGGGAGGTGATACTGGGATGCAGAGAGGTGGCGTTTGGGAGCAGGGAGGTGGCCCCGGTTTGCAAGGATGTGGCACTGGGGCACAGGGAGGTGACATCGGGGTGCAGGGAGGTGGCATTTGGGAACAGGGAAGTGGCACTGGGGAGCAGCGAGGTGGCACCGGGGTGAAGGTTGGTGGCACTGGGGCACAGGGAGGTGACATTAGGGAGCAGGGAGGTGACATCGGGGTGCATTTGGGCACAGGGAGGTAGCCCTGGGCTGCAGGGAGGTGGCCCTGGGGACAGGGCACTCACCAGGCTCAGGCTCAGGACTCCAGTCCTCCCGGCCCAGACCCCAGGGCTCGCTCGGTGGCTCCTCCAGCTCCCCTGGGGACAGGGACACAGAGTGAGGGGTTGGCAGTGCCCCACAGCCCCCCCGGCCCGGCCCCCCGGCAGCCCCATGCCGAAAGAAAATCCCACTGGGGAGATGGACTGTGTCCCATCGTCCCCCCCGGTGGGGACGGAGGAGGTGACCCTGGTATGGACAAAGCCCAGCCAGCCGTGGGGTGCCACCGGGGAGCCGAGTGGGACACAGGGTGACGCCGTGGTGTGCCAAGACACCCCCCCTCCCCCCCCCGCCCCTCCCTGGCTGATGGTGAGATGGGGTCCCCAAGACTCACCTCGGCCACCTCCATCCTCTTCCTCCTCATAGGGCGATGGCTGTTCTGGTAACCGGGGTGTCCCCACGTCGTCCTCACGCCGTGGGGGCTGCGGGGCAGTAGGAGGCTCCGGGGGGGTGGTTGGTAGCCCCAGTGGCTTCTTGCCAGAGGGTTTTTTGGTGGCCTTGGGTGGCTTCTCCTTGGGTGGCTTTTCCTTGGGCTTTTTGGAGCCTTTTGGAAGTTTTTCGGAGCCTTTTGGGGGCTTTTCCTTGGGCTTCTTGGAGGGCTTGTCCTTGCCCCTGTCCCTGTCCCTGTCCCTGTCCCTGTCCTTGTCCTTCTTGGAGCCCCGGGGTCTCTCCTTGGGCTTCTTGGTGGGTTTGGGAGGTTTTTCCTTCTTCCCCTTCTTGGGTTTCTCGGGCTCCGTCAGCCGCCCCGGGGAGCCTGGAGAGGGGAGGGGAGGGGACGGCCGCGGGGTGAGGGGCGGCCGGGGGGTCCCCACCTCCTGCTGCCCCCCCCAGCCCCGCGGGACCCCGGCGGGGACCGGGACCGGGGCTGCCCCGCCGTGCCGTGCCGGTGCCGCTCGCTCACCGGGGCCGGTGCCGGGGCCGATGCCCAGCTCGGTGCCGAAGCCCAGCTCGGTGTCATCCCCGTCGCCGTCGCCGTCCCCGCGCTCCGCGGGCCCGAGGAAACCCCGCAGAAACGCTTCGATCTCGGCGTCGGTGAGCGCGGGCGGCGCGGCGGGGTCCGGGGCGGCCCCGGGCGGCAGCAGCGGCAGCAGCGCGGCCGTCAGCAGGAGGCAGGAGCGGGGCGGCCCCGTCAGCCCCATCGCCGCGTCCCCCGCACCGGCCCCGGCCCCGGCCCCGGCCCCGGAGAGACCGGGCGGGCGGGCGGGGGGCGGGCGCAGGAGCCGGGGGCGGCACCGAGCTGCAGCGGGGCTGCGTGGGACCGGCACTGCACCGGCACCAGTATGGGACCGGCACTGCACTGGGACCAGTACGGGACCGGCACTGCACCGGCACTGCACCGGCACTGCACCGGCACTGGCACTACACGGGCACTGCACTGGGACCCGTACGGGACCGGCACTGCACTGGGACCAGTATGGGACCAGCATTGCACTGGCACTGGGAGTGGGACTGGCACTACACCACACTGGCACTGGCACTGCATCAGCACTGCATCGGGACCGGCACTGCACTGGCACTACACTGGGACCAGTACGGGACAAGCACTGCACCAGGACCAACACTGCACTGGCACTGGCACTGCGCTGGGGCCAGTACGGGACCGGCACTGCACTGGCACTGCACCAGGACTGGCACTACACGGGCACTGCACTGGGACCAGTACAGGACAAGCACTGCACCGGCACTACACTGGCACTGCACTGGCACCGGCACTGCGCTGGGACCAGCACTGCACCGGGACTGGCACTACACGGGCACTGCACTGGGACCAGTACGGGACCTGCACTGCACCGGCACTGCACCGGGACCAGTATGGGACAAGCACTGCACCGGGACCAACACTGCACTGGCACTGGCACCGGCACTGCGCTGGGACCAGTACGGGACCGACATTGCACCAGCACTGCTCCGGGACTGGCACTACACGGGCACTGCACTGGGACCCGTACAGGACCAGCACTGCACCGGCACTGCACTGGGACCAGTATGGGACCCGCACTGCACTGGCACTGGGACTGGGACTGGGACTGGCACTACACTACACTGGCACTGGCACTGCATCAACACTGCATCGGGACTGGGACTGGCACTGCACTGGCACTGCGGTGCGTCTGGGACTGGCACTACACCGGCACCGCACCAGCACCAGCACTGCACCAGCACTGGCACTGCAGCGGGACCAGCAAAGGACTGGCACTGCACCTGCACTGCACCAGGCCTGGCGCCGCACCGGCACTGCACGGGGCCTGACACTGCACGGGACCAGGAGTGCACTTGCACCGGCACTGCGTGGCACCGGCACCAGGACGGCACTGGCACTGCACGGGGCTGACACTGCAGCAGCACGGCGCGGGAGCTGCAGTGCACGGGGGGCTGGCAGTGCACAGGGCCCAGCGCTGCGCGGGGACTGGCACTGCATCAGCACTGGCACCACACGGGAACCAGCACTGCGCAGGACCTGGCACTGCGGGGGGACCAACCCCCCCGCCCCGGCCACTGCAGGGGCACCGGCACTGCACGGGAGCTGGCGTGGCACTGCTTGGGAACCAGCGCAGCCCCCGCTGGCATTGCACTGGCACCGGCGCCGCGCGCACTGCATCCATACTGCACGGGCACCACGTGCAGTGCACTGGCCGGGCACCCGCACCGCACTGGAAGGGGCGCTGGCACCGCAGCCCCTTGCGCATGCAGGACACGGAGACGCTGCCACTGCACGCCCAGCACCGCCTGCACCCGCGCACTGCAGCCCTGCACGGACACGCACTGCACGCCGACACCTCCGCCCGGCCCGCGCAGCACTGCACGCACGCTGCCTACGTTGGCGCGGCACGCAGAGCGCGTGGGAGCCCCGCCACGGCACAGGGCGGCACGCCGCACGCGCACGGCATGCGTGGGGACCCTGCAGAGGGGTCACGCGCCGTGCACATGGGACCCGGCGCACGCCTGGGCGCCCGCCCCCGGGACACGCACTGCGCCCACGGAGCCACTGTCCCCCGGGACACGCACTGCACACGAGTGTGTGTCCCCCCCCGCACACACGCGTGGCAGCCGGCGGTCCCCGGGGGCACACGGGACACGCCGCGTGTGAGGCGGCACCGCGCACGCGGCCCGCGCACGGCACGTGGGACGCGGCGCACACGCGGTGGGCGCACACGACTCCCTGCCCACCCTACCCTGGGGAAGGGGGGGGGGCAGGACAGGGTGCGCAGCCCCTCCAGCCCCCCCCACCCCCCCCACCCCCAGCTGCCATCTGAAGCGCCCGGGGGGGGGTTGCGCGGGTGCCCCCCGGCCCCGCAGGCTCCCCAGGCCCACGTGGAGGGCTCAGGCCGCCCCAACTCGTCACATGCGTCGCTCACTCCCCCTGCCCCCCCCCTGCCATGAGTCACTTCCCAGCAATGCTGCGGCTGGGGCCTGCGGGGAGCTGTTGGGGGGGGTGCGGGGGGGGGAGGTTCCTGCCATGCACCTCCCAGTGCCTCCCAGTGAGCCTCCACTGCAGCCCACCCCACCCCCCCCAGCCCATGCAACCCCCAGTAGTGCCCCCCCCCGCCCCCAGTGCAGATCCCAGTACAGCCTCCCCCCCCCCAGTTATGGCTCCCCCGGCACAGGGGTCTCCCAGTGCAGCCTCCCCCCCCGCCCCGGCCCCGGTCCTGCTTACCCAGTACAGCCCTCTCCCACTGCAGCCTCCCCCGGTACCCCCCCACCCCCCCCAGTGCACACACCCCCCCGTATGGCCCTCCCAGTACAGCAGTCCCCCCCCCCAGTACAGCCTCCCCCCAGTACAGCCCCCCCGCCCCCCCACAGAGCCCCAGCCCCTGGCAGGGCAGGGGGCTGGGACCCCCCCCCCCCTTGGTGACACTTGGTTCCCCGGGTGACAGCGGGTCCCAGCGCGGTGAGAGGGTCCGGGGGGGGAGTGGGGGGGGATCCCATCAGGGTGGGGGGGTCTAGGAGGGTGGGGGTCCCAGCAGGTTAGGGGTCCCAGGAGGGGGTTCCCAGGGGAAGGTCCCAAAAGTGGGGGGGGGGGGGGCGGATAACAGCGGGGTGGGGGAGGGGTCTCTTGAGGATGGGGATCTCAACAGAGATGGGGGGGGCCACGACGGGGGGGGGGGGGCGTCCCAGCAGGATGGGGGGGAGTCCCAGCGTGGGGAGGGGGGGGACGGGTCCCAGGAGGGGGGAGGTCCCAGGGCTCGGTGCCCCCCATCCCTAGCATGATGGGTCCCACTCGAGGCCACACGCCCCCCCCCCCAGGGGGGGCCCACGCGGGGCCAGGCCCGGCCCCCCCTCCTTCGGTCCCCACCCTTTCCTGCCGCCTGAGTCACCGCCGCCGCCGCCTTCCGGGTGTCCCGCGGCTGTTGGGGCGTCCGTCTGTCCTGCGGCCAAGCGAGGGGCCAGCCAGCTGTCCCCGGGGGGGTCTGTCTGTCCGTCCGTGTGCCGTCTGTCCATGGGGGGTGGGGGGTGTCTGTTGGTCTGTCCGTCCGGGTGTCCCTCAGGGTGTCCCATCCAACCATCCAGGTGTCTGCGTCTCGGGGTGTCCGCCTGTCCGTCGCGGAGCGCGTGCTTCTGGGGGTGTCCGTCTGTCTGTCCTGGGGGCTTCCCACCCGCTGGGCTGTCTGTTGGCCGGGGCGTCTGTCTGTCCTTCTAGGTGTGCACCTCTCCGTCGGGTGCCGTCTGTTTGTAGTGGTGGCTGTCTGTCCTTCCGTGTCCAGCTGTACATCGGGGTACAACTGGGTGTCTGTCTGTTGGGGTGTCTTCCTGGGTGTCCGCTTGTCGGGGTGTCTGTCTGTCCCTGGGGGCGTCCACCTATCTGTAGGGGCTTGCATCTGTACGTAGGGGTGGCTGTCCATCCTTCTAGGTGTCCCGCTGTCCATTAGAGCGTCCATCTAGCTGTTGGGGTGTCCATCTGTCCTTCTGGGTGTCTGCTGGGGTGTCTGTCTGTCCTTCTGCATGTCAGTCTGTCCATTGGGGTGTCCATCTGTCCATCCGGGTGTCCACTTGTCCTTCTGGGTATCTGTTGGGGCATCTGGCCATCCTTCTGGGCGTCCATCTGTCCTGGGTGACTGTTGGGGTGTCTGTCCTTCTGGGCATCCATCTCTCCTGGGTGACTGTTGGGGTGTCTGTCCTTCTGGGTGCCCATCTCTCTTGGGTGTCTGTCCTTCTGGCTGTCCATCTGTCCATCAGGACACCCATGTCCATGTCAGGATGCCCGCCACCTCCTGGCTCTCCGTTCCTTGTGCTGCCCTTCTCATGGTGTCTCTCCATCCACAGGTCCCTTCGTCCATCCATCCGCCCACTGCACCCATCGCCGCCTCCCTGACGCCATGTACACCCCACTCCCCAAAAGGTACCAACCCCCTCCCCACCCACTTTCCTCCCCGCTTTCCCCCCGACCACCACCTCACACCACCCCTTGCCCCACAGTGGTTCCCCCTTCGGCCCCGCCGCCACCCGCCCGGGGCTGCACATCTGGCGGGTGGAGAAGCTGCGGCCGGTGGAGGTCCCCGAGGCGACGTGGGGTGTCTTCTTCTCGGGGGACGCCTACCTGGTGCTGCACAACGGGCCGGACGAGCGAGCCCACCTCCACCTCTGGATGGGTGAGCCCCGGCGGGGTGGGTGGGGGCACGGGGGGGTGGTGGTGGGACCGGGGAGGGGCTCAGCTCTGGGTGCCGCCTCAGGCCGGGACTCCTCGCGGGACGAGCAGGGTGCCTGCGCCCTCCTCTCCACGCAGCTGAACGCGCTGCTGGGCGAGCGCCCCGTGACGCACCGCGAGGTGCAGGGCAACGAGTCCGACGTCTTCATGGAGTACTTCCCCCGCGGCGTCACCTACCAGGTACGGGCACCCCGATGGGCGCTCGGGGTGCTCCCGGCGCTCAGCGTCCCACTGAGTGATCGGCATCGCCACTGGGCTCTCAGCACCCTCACCCCGCTGCTTATTCCCCGCTGAGCATGTGGGACCCCCTCTGGGTGCTGGGCTTCTCCGGTAGGTGCTCAGCCTCCTTGGTGGGTTCTCAGCATCCCCTCCGGGTGCTGAGCATCCCTGACGGGTGCTCAACGCCTCTATCGTGTGCTCAGCATCCCCTCCGGGTGCTCAGTATCTCTGCTGGGTGCTCAGCCTCCCGGTTGGGTGCCCAGCGTCCCTTCTGGGTGCTCAGCATCCGTGCTGGGGGCTTGTCATCCCCGTCGGGGGCCGGGCACCCCCACTGGGTGCTCAGCACCCCCGTGCCAGCAGGAGGGCGGCGTGGACTCGGCGTTCAAGGCCACCCGTCCCGGTGCCGGCCCCACGCGCAAGCTCTATCAGGTGAAGGGCAAGAAGAACATCCGGGCGAGCGAGCGGGACCTGCGCTGGGCCAGCTTCAACACCGGCGACTGCTTCATCCTCGACCTGGGCGAGGTGGGCAGGGGCTGCCGGGTGGCCCTGTCACCCCCGTCCCTCTCCCTGTCCCTCCCCAGAGCCTTCTCACCTGGTGCCGGGGAGGGGGGGCGCAACGTGTTCTTCTGAGTGTCCTCTGGGGTGTCCATCAGCTCGGTGGGATGTCCCTCTTCATCGGGGCATCTGTCCATCCATGGGGCTGGCTGTATGTCCTTCTGGGTGTCCATCAGCTGGGTTGTCTGTCTGTCCTTCTGAGTATCAGGCGGTTGGGTTGTCTGTCTGTCCTTCCAGGTGGCCACCTGTCCACTGGCCGTCTGTCTGTCCTTGACAATGTCTGTCTCTTGAGGTGCCCATCAATCATTTGGGGTGTCCCCCTATCCATAGGTGCGTGTGATTGTTGGGGTACCTGGCTGTCCGTCTGGGCGTCTGTCTGTCTGGGTGTCCATCTGTTGTGGTGTCCGTTTGTCCCTAGCCCAGCTTCAACCTCAGCAACTGCTTCGTGCCCAACCTGGGCGCGGTGGGTTGGGCGCCACCATGGTGGCCCCGGGGGAGGTGGGATGGCTCCGTCACCACTGTCCCTCTCCCTGTCCCTAGACCCTCTTCGTCTGGTGTGGGGCCAGGTGCAACGTGCTGGAGCGCAACAGGGCGCAGGAGCTGGCCGCGGCCATCCGGGATGGCGAGCGGGGTGGCAAGGCTCTGCTGGAGATTGTGGTGGACGGTGAGGAGCCACCTGAGATGCTCCAGGTGCGCTGGAGCCCCAACGTCCCTGGTGGGAGGAGAGGGGGACCCGAGTGTCCCTGGGGGGTGGCTCTGTGATACCCCCTGTCTCTTCACCCGGCAGGTGCTGGGCCCCAAGCCCACCTTGCAGGAGGGCAGCCCCGAGGAGGACGTTGTGGCCGATCAGAGAAATGCGGGGGCAGCCATCCTCTATAAGGCAAGGTCACCTTGGGACACCACGGTGGCCCCAGGGATGGGCGTAGCTCAGTTGTGACCGTGGTGGTCACGGGGCTGGGCATGGCCAGGGAACACCGTGGCAGTTCCCGGGTTGGGCATGGCCAAGGGACACATGGTGGCCCTGCTGCTGGACATGGCTGGGAGATGCTGTGGTGGCCCCATCGGGGAACGTGTAGCTGGGCATGGCTGGGGGACACCATGGTGGCCCTGAGGGGTATACGTGGGACTTAGCATGGCCAGGGGACACACTGTGACCCCGGGTCAGGTCGTGGCCCTGGCAGCCCTGGAGGGGTTTACGTGGGGCTGGGAGTGACCAAGGGAAGCTGTGGTGGCCCTCGGACATGGGCATGGCCAGGGGACACCGTGGTGGCCCCAGGCAGGGCATGGATGTGGGAATGCAGCAGTGGCTGTGTGGGAGGAGACAGGGCTGGGCACAGCCGAGGGATGCCAGGGTGGCCCTGCAGTGACGTCCTGGCCACGGGCAGGTGTCGGACGCGACGGGGAGCATGAAGCTGAGCCAGGTGGCCACCAGCAGCCCCTTCAGCCAGAGCCTGCTCTGCTCCGACGACTGCTTTGTGCTGGACAACGGTGCCAGCGGGAAGGTCTACGTCTGGAAAGGTGCCCGGGGAGGGGGGACGGTGGGGGACAGGGGGACAGAGGCCACCCCCTGTGTGGCTCTGACATCCCCATCCATAGGGTGCAAGGCCAACGAGCAGGAGCGCCAAGCAGCCCTGAAAGTGGCCGAGGAGGTCATTGCCCGCATGGGCCACTCACCCCGGACACAGGTGGGTGCAGGTGGCCAGGGGTGCCCGGCGCGGGAGGGGGCTGGCATGAATGATGTCACCCCGTCCCCTCCCTGTCCCTGTCCCGGCAGGTGGAAATCCTGCCCCAGGGCCGCGAGACGCCCCTCTTCAAGCAGTTCTTCGCCAGCTGGAAGTGAGGGAGCGGGTGCCCACGGGGCCAGCACCCAGCTCAGGGAGTCACCGGGCTTGTGCCGGCTGTGCCAGCTCCCTGCCAACACTTGTGCCCTGCTCCACTGTCCCTGTGACCCTGCCATCCTCACCCCTGTGCCAGCCCTGGGTCTTTGCCTGTCCCCAAGCCAACGCCATCCCCTCCCTGTGCCACCCCTGTGCCTTTCTCCACCCCGTGCCCCACGTCATCCCCAGTCCCCTGTCGCTCTCAGCTCCGTGCCATCCTCAGCCCCATCCCCGTGCCTTTGCCCGCCCCACGCCCACGCTGTCTCCGTCCCCATGCCCGTTCATTCCCACCCCCCCACGCCATCCCCAAGCCCACGCCGTGCCCGCGCTGTGCCAGCACTGTCTCCTCACCCTCACTGCTGCCAGACCTCCGCCACCTCCAGGCCCTCACCGTCTTTCTGCTCTTGCCCACCCTGTGCCATCTCCATGCCCGCGCCACCCCCCGTGCCACCGCTATCCCCCATCATCTCCATGGCCACGCCGTGCCCATGCTGTCCCCGTGCCCCCATCGCCCCCGTGCCCACGCGTTCCCCCACCCTGCGCCCAGGCCCTGGCGAATAAAGGGATGATGCCGAGTCCCGCGTCTCACTGCTCTGGGTGCGGCGCCAGCCCTGGGGACGGGGGGACACGGCCGAGCTGGGGACAGGAGGGGCAGGGCTATGGCAGCGCAGGGGCCACAGCGGTGGCAGGGAGATGTCCCCAGCAGCCTGGCGGGTTGCCATTCCACAGGGCATCCTGCGGGGCCACCTGTGTCATGAGTGCACCGGGCCTCTGCCCCACAGGGCGATGCCCACTGATGTACAATGTCGCCAGGGGCTGGCAGCACCCACGGGTGCCAAGGTGACAGGAGGGCCCTGGTCCTTGCGTGAGCACCCAGCCCCAGCATGGCTGGGAGATGGCACGTGGCAGCCGCCTGGCTGCCAGCCCTGGGTCTCCAGTGCCCCCACATCCTCAGCGTCCTCACGGCCCCATGGCCCTTATGTTCCCGAATCCACCGTGTCCCTGCATCCCCAAGGTCCCCTCATCCTGGTGTCCCTGCAGCCTCTGTGTCCCCACCCCCCCTGTTATCTCCACGGTCACGATGTCCTCGGTGTCCCCAAACCCACCCTAGAGCCCCTCTACGCCCGGGGCCATCCAGACCCAGGACCCCCCCTCGCTGCCAGCTGCTGCTTTTCTGACTGACCCTCCCTCCCTCATTAGACTCAAATAACGAGCGCTGGGGCTAATTGTTTATCTAATTATCCCTGCCTTTGCCTCCCTCTCCGGAGCACGAACCCGCTCGCGCTGACCCACTGTAAAAACACCCAGCGATTCCCACGCGCAGCTCGGCTTTGCCTTATTAAACAATTTCTCATTAGTGCCCGTGGCCGACGTTGGGAATAGGCGAACCCTGCACCAAAACGCCGGCTTTTCACCCCAACTCTTACCCAGGACCGCGCAGCCGGATCCTGCTGCATCCATCACCAAAGAAAAGCCCTTTTATTGTCACCGGGAGGATGGGGACGGCGCAGCGGGGGCAGGAGCCCAGGGCAATGAGACCCCCGGTCCCTCCAAACCCTGTCGCCTTCTAATCCTAAAGCAACGCCGAGGGAAGAAACTCAAGGGGATAAAGGTGGGAGCTGGGCTGGGCTCTTCCTTGTTCACAGTGAATGTGGGGGGATGGGGCGGGGGGGGAAGGGGGGGAGGGACCCCCCGCTCACAGGTTTTGCTAAAAAATAAACCCAAATTACCCCCTTTGGCCTCGCAGACCTCCTCACGCACGATCTCAGTCCCCCAAGGGTGGCTTGGGGAGGGGGGGGCGCAGAGAAACACACACACACACACATCCCCCCACACACACACCCCCACCCCCCCGCCCTGGGGACAGCAGGGAGGAGAACGCAGGGACGGTGGCGCGGGGAGCTCTGGGGGTGGCGAGGTTTCGGCTCTCGGTGATGTCAGACCCCCCCGAGACGCTCAAATCGCCCCGGTGAGCTTCGTCAGCGACCCGAAACGGGGAAAGCGGTTACTCCGTCACGGCCACAGGGCAGGAAGGAGCGTGGAGGGGGCGGGCGGGTGGGTTTAGAGTCAACTTGTTCCCTGAAAATGACCCGTGAGGGATCCGTCGTCACCTCCTTCAGCCCTGAAAAAGAATTCACGCTCCAAAGCAAAAGGTGGGGAGGGGAGATGGGACGGCGGCCCCTCGTCCCGACCCAGGGCCAGCGACGGGGGACGGGCGAGGGCGGAGGAGAGCAGCGCCTGCATCGGCCCCGCCGCCGAGGGAGCAGGGCAATGGCACTTCACTCGGAGAAAAGAAAAAAAAAAAAAAAAGAGAAGAAATAAAAGCCACATATCGTTTGGAAGAGTGAGGCAGGAGCCAAGCGGTCCCGGGCGGGAGGGAGCGGCTCTGGTCCCCGCCAGCCCCCTCACTCTATCAGTTCCACGTAATTAGCAGGGAACATGCCGAAGTGGCCATCGGGCCCATAGCCACGCCACCAGCCCTCGTCGATCATCTCGATGTTGGTGATGATGTTCTCCGGGTCAAACGAGATCTCGGTGTCATCGGCTGGAACAAGACAGAATGAGGCAGGGGGTTAAAACTGGTCATTTGTAAGATGTGAACATCTGAGTAAAAGAGGGCAGGGGAGGGGAGAATTACAAAATGACGGAACGGTTCGGGTTGGAAGGGACCTTAAAGCCCCCCCAGTGCCACCCCCTGCCCTGGGCAGGGACACCTCCCACCAGCCCAGGTTGCTCCAAGCCCCGGCCAACCTGGCCTTGAACCCCTCCAGGGATGGGGCAGCCACAGCTCCTCTGGGCAACCTGGGCCAGGGGCTCACCCCCCTCACAGCAAAGAATTTCTTCCTAATATCTAATCTAAATCTCCCCCCTTTCAGTGTAAAACCCTTCCCCCTCGTCCCGTGGCTCCCCTCGCTGCTCCAGAGTCCCTCCCCAGCTTTCCTGGAGCCCCTTGAGGGACTGGAAGGGGCTGGAAGGTCTCCCCGGAGCCTTCTCTTCTCCAGGCTGAACCCCCCCAGCTCTCTCAGCCTGTCCCCACAGCAGAGGGCCTCCAGCCCCCCCCGGCAGCTCCGGGGCCTCCTCCGGCCCCGCTCCAACAGCTCCGTGTCCTTCTGCTGTTGGTGGCCCCAGAGCGGGGTGTCTGTCTCCCCCGAGCGGAGCAGAGGGGCAGAATCCCCCCCTCGCCCTGCTGCCCACGCTGCTGGGGATGCAGCCCAGGCTGCGGGGGGTTTCTGGGCTGCCAGCGCACGTTGCCGGCTCATGGCCAGCTTCTCCCCCCGCAAAGCTCTCCATCCCTCCGACCCCCAGCCCATCCTGGTACCGGGGCTCATCCCCACCCAGGTGCAGGACCCTGCACAGGGACGTGAGCAGGAAACACGTTAGGGAAAATAAAGAGAAGCCATCGGCTTCCTTCGCTTGCTTCTCCAGCTCCAATTGGGGTGGGAAACGCTCTGCCCTGCGTCCTGCCGCAGGACTGCCTGGGGCGTTGGGCGACGTCTCTGGTCCAGCTCTCTGGGAACAGACTGGGCCCAGCAAACCCCCTCCCAGTTACTCCGCCGGTCTCACCAGCCTGGTAGTCGTAGAGTGCTCGCGCACACAGCCCCTTCCCCGCCAGGTCCGGCGCCAGCTGGTACTCCACCGGGTACCTGTATTTGGCATCGTCGACTTGATCCTTCAGGAAAGAGAGAGGCAGAAAAGGAGTCACCGGCGCGAAGGACGCCGTGCCAGGTGTCCGTCATTAACGCGGCGAGGGCGACGCGGTTTGGGCCGGACTGGCACGAAACGAACAACAGCCGCTGCCTTTGAACTTCCTCCCCAGGAAGAGGGAGAGAAAATTAGAGAGAGAGACTTACGAGCTGTAAAGAAACGACGCTACTTTAACGAAATGTTAATAATTTAACGAAATGATAATAATGAGAAAATGTAATGATATTGATAAGAAAATAACAAAATAGCTACACCATATCGTCTGCGCTCCAGGGTCTCGCCCCCCAGCACGGGGTCACCCCACTCCACTCCTCGCAGCCCCGCTCAGTTTCCCCTCGCAGCACCCCCGCGCCTCGGCAAACCACAAGATTCCCCACCCCCCACCCCCCGGAATAAAAAGGCGGGTGTTGGGGGCTCCACGTGTCGCCGGCAGGAGACGAAGGAGCCGAGCGTGCGATGAGGGAGGGCCGTGGGCGCCTCTCCCGGGGGATCCCACACCGGCCCCAATCCCGCCGCGCGCCCGGCAGCCGGCACCCCCAGGAATGCCAAGACCAGCGGCAGAGAACCCATCCGGCAGCCGATCCCTCGGGATTTCCGCGGGTCAGCACCCCCATGGTGAAGCTGGACAAGCTCCAGTTTTCCAAGCCTTTCCCTCTCGTTACCATTCCGAGGCCTGAGCCGGCTGCGTTTTTACTTTTCTGTCACACGGAAAGGCTGAGGCTCAGCCCAATCTCCTGCTCCTTTTGAACCAGGCGGGCACTTCCAGATAAATTTGGGAATGAGAAAGTGAAATACGTTCGAAATGCTTATGGTTTTGGGGGGGGGGCAGGATGGACAAGACAGGCGAATAGAGGAGAGGAAACCAAATGGCTGCCCCATCTCCAAGGGAAACACAACCCCGCTATTAGACACTGGAGAATCTGACGGAGACCACCAAAAAGAGCCGGGCTTTGTCGGCTCCGCTGGTTTGGGACGTGCAAAGGAGGAGGAGGAGGAGGAGGAGGAATCGCTGTGGCAAAGAGGCTGACAAGAGGGACGGGGGCAGGGACGGCTGTCGGACACGCCGGGGTGCAGGAGGGGCGACGGGCGCCCAGCACCGGTATCTCCCACATCCCCGTGCCGCGCGGGCGGCGGGAAGGGCCCCCAGCAGCACCCCCGCGCCGTGCAGGCACAGCCCGAGCGCGTGCGAGCTCCAGGGTTTCTCCCTTTCCTACTGATTTCCGCCCAAGTTCCGAGTACCGGAGAGACCCGAAGAGAAGAGACGCCCATTCCAGACTCATCCCAAAAGATGAGCCAAAGCCATCTTCTCTCCCAGGAGGATCCCGGCTGGCCCTCGGCTGCCCGTTTCCCCTCTGGGGTCCTCTGTCCTCCCCACACACCAACCTGAGGGGGCTCTTCATAGATGGCCGAGGTGTCTGGCGGCTCCTCGTACAGATTTGCCTCATCCGCGTGGGAAGCTGGGATGCTTGAATTGTACCCGGAGTCTTGTCCTGCAAAAGAAAACACCGCGATATCCGTCACACCAAAACCTCTCCCTGTCCCCTCTCTTGCCCGATTCCTGCTCCAGGCTGAAGTGCCACCACGGTTCTAGTATGAGCTGGACGTCCCCCGCTCTCTTGTCCCGCGGAGGGGACGGCTCCGGCAAGCAGGGACCCAGGCACGGGGCAAGCAGGGGCTTAGGGAATGCCAAAAAAAAAAAAAAAAAAAAAAAAAAAAAAAAAAAAGGAGAGATCCAGGATCTCCGATGGGGAAAAGAATAACCTTCCTCAAACCATTCCCAAGCTGCTCCTGGTGGTGAGGACCCGACGGGGAAGGGCTGGAGCAGAGCCCCTGGCCAAGAGCAGCATCTAGTGGCGACCGCAGCCCGGGGACGCCGCTCGGCCCCGGCTGCTGGGGCGGCAGGAAAAGGAGAACAAGCTGCCCTGAAACCGTGGGTTTTCTCCACCAAAGAAGATCCGTCTCTGCCTGAAGCATTTCGCTGAACCCTCCGAGGGTTTGCTTTGTAACCGGGTCCATTTCGATTTTTTTTTTTTTTTCTTCTTTTTTCGGGAAAAGGCAGCTTGGAGGTTGTTTCCCCAGCTCCCACCTTCCCGAAGCAAAGCCGTGGAGCAGCCGCGGGACGGGGCGGTGAGGAGGCCGGCCAGCTGGGGACAAGCCAGCAGGGACACGAATCCACCCAGCCCTTCCAGGACAAGGCAACACCTTCGTGCCAGCCCTGGGGAGACCTTCCGGAGAGCCAGCCCTCCTCCAGCCTTGCTCTTCCTACCCAAACCGCCCGAAAGGGGACGGAGCATCTCCCCGCAGCCAGAGAAAGCTCTTCGGAGCCCAGCTTTGCCACCTTGCCACCCCCGCCCCTGGAGCCCAGCATCGAGGACGCCCAGACATACACTGGTCTTTACTGGGATGGCCAAACTCAGCCCTGTCTGGCCGCCGTCCCCACACACCGCTGCCCCCGGGGACAGCACTGCCTTGGGGGAGCGAAGCCCTTTGCCGGGTCTCCAAGGCATTTTGTAAAGGTCTGAGATAGAGAGGGGCTCTGTGAGCTAAATTTCAGCCTGGCAGCCGGGAGATGTCCTCCCGAACCTCCTGCGAAGGCTGAGGAGAAAACAAGGGAGCTCTGCGGCAGGCAGCGGCAGCTCAGCTCCTCTTCCCTCCCGTGCCCCACACCACCGCCCGGAACACCACCCTGAGCCTTGAAATCGGGTTTTATGGGGACACGGCAGCCCAGAGAGAATTGAGTCAGACAACGGGACTCATTTCCGAAAGAGCCTCACAGACACCTGGGCCAAAGAGCATGGCATTGAGTGGGTGTATCACAGAATCATTGGGTTGGAAGGGACCTCTGGAGATCATCTAGTCCAACACCCACATCCCCCATCACGCAGCAGCCCCTGGGAAGATGGAACGAGACAACGGGCTGTTAAAAACTACAGCGAGAGCAATGGGTGGTGGGACCTTCAAACACTGGGCTGCACATTTAGCAAAGGCCACGGGGTTTGTGAACACTGTAAGATCCGCCAACCGAGCTGGCCCTGCCCAACGAGAACGTGCTTTATACGGGAATGAAGTCCCCGTGGTGCACGTGAAGAACAGGTCAGGGAAAACCCTCTGGGTTAGTCCCGCCACAGACAAAGGCAAACCCACCTGTGCTTTTGCACAAGGACCTGGGTGCACTTGGTGGGTGACTCAAGAGGATGGGAAATTCCAATGTGTACTTCAAGGGGATTTGATTTTGGGTGAGAACAGCCAATGAATTAAACCGTTTCGTGTTAATTGCTGCTTTCATAGAATCACAGAATGGTTCGGGTTAGAAGGGACCTTGAAAACCACCCAGTGCCACCCCCTGCCCTGGGCAGGGACACCTCCCACCAGCCCAGGTTGCTCCAAGCCCCGGCCAACCTGGCCTTGAACCCCTCCAGGGATGGGGCAGCCACAGCTTCTCTGGGCAACCTGGGCCAGGGGCTCACCACCCTCACAGCAAACAATTTCTGCCTCTGATCTCAACTAAATCTCCCTCTTTCAGTGTAAAACCCTTCTCCCTCGTCCCGTGGCTCCCCTCCCTGCTCCAGAGTCCCTCCCCAGCTTTCCTGGAGCCCCTTTAGGGACTGGAAGGGGCTCCAAGGTCTCCCCGGAGCCATCTATAGTGGTATAATTTACCACTAGATGTCATCGCTACTGTGATTACATCGACAGTATTACAGCAAGAACGGCCCAAATTAATGAAGAATGATGAAACTGAGTGAGGTGCAGCGGTGATGGAACCAGAACTGGCTTCAGCAATGGGGTTTCTGGCTGAAAGATCTGCCCGCACTTTGCCAAGGCAGGGGAAAACCGCAACAGAAACTCAGAGCCTGGCCCCAAAACGCCCAGTTTCGGGTCTCCTATTTGGAAAGACGAGGTGAAAAGCTCTGGTTAGGTAAGGAAGCAAAGCCACGCACCTGCAGTGGGTACCGGAGAGGCTGGAGGCGTCCCCCAAGCATTGGAGGGGGCGAAGGATGCTGGGGGAGCCCCTCGGGCAGGAGAGACGGGAGAGGCAGGACTGGGCACAGAGTTCACCTCCTTCTGCAGGAAAGGGCTGCGAAGCTTGCCTAGAAAAGGGCAGAAGAGGGTCACGATCAGCGGCGCAGAGTCTAGTTGGAAGCCTGTAGCCAGCGGCATTCCCCAGGGGTCGGTACTGGGTCCCGTCTTGTTCAACATATTCGTCAATGACCTGGATGAAGGGACAGAGTGTTCCCTCAGCAATTTGCTGATGACACAAAACTGGCACTCCAGAAGGCTGTGCCGCCATTCAGAGAGACCTGGGCAGGCTGGAGAGTTGGCGGAGAGGAACCTAATGAAGTTCAATGAGGGCAAGTGTAGGGTCCTGCACCTCGGGGGGAATAACCCCCTGCACCAGGACAGGTTGGGGGTGACCTGCTGGAGAGCAGCTCTGTGGAGAGAGACCTGGGAGTCCTGGGGGACAACGGGATGACCATGAGCCAGCGATGGGCCCTGGTGGCCAAGGCGGCCAATGACATCCTGGGGGGCATCAAGAAGAGTGTGGCCAGCAGGTGGAGGGAGGTCATCCTCCCCCTCTGCTCTGCCCTGCCCTGGGGAGGGCACATCTGGAGCACTGGGTCCAGTTCTGGGCTCCCCGGTTCCAGAAGGACAGGGAACGGCTGGAGAGGGGACAGCAAAGGGCTACCAAGGTGATGAGGGGACTGGAACATCTCTGATGAGGAAAGGCTGAGGGATTTGGGTCTTTTTAGTCTGGAAAAAAGAAGACAGAGGGGGGATCTTATCAATGCTGATAAACACTTCAAGGGGGGGTGTCAGGAGGACGGGGCCAGGCTCTTCTCAGTGGTGCCCGGGGACAGGACAAGGGGTAACGGGCACAAACTTGACCGTGGGAAGTTCCGTCTCAAGACGAGGAGGAACTTCTTTGCTGTGAGGGTGGCAGAGCCCTGGCACAGGCTGCCCAGAGAGGTGGGGGAGTCTCCGTCTCTGGAGACATCCCAACCCTGCCTGGAGGCGTCCCTGTGCCACCTGCTCTGGGTGACCCTGCTCTGGCAGGGGGTTGGACTGGGTGATCTCCAGAGGTCCCGTCCCACCCCTGCCAGTCTGTGATTCTGGGACAAGGAGTCAAATGTGCGGCAGGAGCCAGGCAGGGACAGAGGCTCCCAACCGCGTGGCGACAGCCCCGGGACTCCCCCGGCATCAGCCACCGAAGGCTGTTGTTGATGCTCTTGACCTCACCAGCCCACTGCTGGGTTACCCTCCTAAGCAGGATTTTCCAGCTCTAATCCTTGTTGGGAAAAACAAGTTTGTCTGCCGGTTACAGCAGTAGCTGCAGACGAGGCAAGAAAACAAGGAGGAAAAAAAAAAAAAAAAAAAAAAAAAAGAGACATAATTTTGGGGAGGAAGAGTAGCTGGAGGACACCGCCACCTCTCCGGGCTCTCCACGCTGATTTTTGGAGCGCCCTGGATCTCACGGATGGCAGCTGGGAGGGGTACGGCTCAGACTGGTTGCTGCCAGCCTTGGCTTCCCTTTGGCAGGAGGTAACCGTTGCTGCTGCTGTTATCTGCCCCATCTCTGCCTCCCAAGGCAAACAAAAGCCGAGGCAGGGAGTTACGAGACGAGCCCTGCCCCAGCCCGGCGGTGAATAAGCCCCAAGACTTGCCAGCGGCCCTCAGTCCGCGGGGTTTATCCCCGCCAGGGCGTTCGTCTCCCTTTCCTCCACCGAAAAAAAACGCCAAACGCTAACACAAATGAGGGAAACCCCACGGGATTCCTCACCCTCAGAAATCAGCCTTTTTCCCCCCCCACCATGATGTTTAAACACAAAAAAAGACATTTTCCCACCGTGGGATTTCACCCATCCCACCGACGGCTTGCCTACCCGAGAAAACGCATTCACGCGCCTACCACAAAATAAAAAGTGCTTATTCCGAACGAATTCAAGCAGGTTGAGCTGAGGAGGAGACGTTCACGCAGGGATATCACGTGTTCTCAGCAACTTCCTTGGCTGGTTTCAGCTTTGGTTTTCACGGCTTCCTGGTTTCTATCTGATAGATCAGCTCGGCCTCTCCTAAAGGGACGCGCTCCGGCTTCGTTCAGCCAGTGCGAAAAGCCAGGTGGAATTTACAGCGGTCGGGACAGATTGTGGCAGGGGTTCCCTTCTGGCACTAATATATTTCATTCTCATTTTAAAAATGAAATTTAAGCCTCAGGAGTCGAGTCAAAGCATGGAAAACGCCCATCTCAGCCATTAAAACCGGGCGCAGCAAGAGCCTTACCACGAGAACTGTCGCGCCAGCTGGGTGCAACGAGCACCGGGTGTGATGAGAGCCACCCGCGCTCGGCAGGAGCCGTGGCCAGTCCCAAACACATTCCCCCCGGCCCCGTCGGGAGCACTGGCGACCGGCTCGCGCTGCCCGACCCGCTGCCAGCGCCGCACCCGGTGCCGTACCTGGCTGGGAAGCCGTCACTGTCTCCGCCGGCACCGACTTCTCCCTCTGCTTGAAGATGTCCCGGGGGTTCACCGCCCTCTGCGCCACCAGCGAGGCCGCCTCCTGCGCGGGAGAAGACCCCACGTTGGTCTGGGCGCCACGGGCGCGGGACGGGGAGCGGAGCCCACGCGGCGCCCCCGGCAGAGCCTACCTGGGCTTTCTCCACCGACTCGCTTCTCTTGAAGCCCTTCCGCTGCCTGGCCTCGTACTCCTCGGCTTGTTCCTTCTGCAGCACAAGAGACGGGCCGCTACAGCCTCGGCGGGCGCCAAGCCACCCCCTCCAGCCCCCTCCTTCCCCCATCCAGTCCGCAGGACCGGAGAAACAGAGCAAGGAACAGACACGGTGGCAGAGGGTGAATGGGGGGAAACCCCCTGGCTCCGGGAGGCAGATGCGGGAGGTTTGCTGGGATAAGGGCTCGGTTTCCTCCAGTGTCCCCAGGCTCTTCCCCAGGAAGAGTTTTAAACTCTGCTTTCCCCAGGGGCTGCGGCTGGACCGGCCCTCGGGAGCGCGTGCGCCCAGCGCGAGCGGAGGTATGGAGTGAGATCCAACGAAATCAAAGACAAGAGCAAGAGACCTGGAGGAGCAGCCTGGGGGCACTTCTGCCAGAGCGTGTCCGTGGGTCCTCCCACACGCCCTGCCCGCTGTGACACCCGCCCGGGGTGCTCCTCCGTCACCCTCCTGCCACTGCCCGCAGCGTGGGCTACACCACGAGCCCTCTCCTCTCCGTCCTGGGGGATGCACGGATACACCTCGCCGCGGGGCACAAGGCCGGAGCTCACCCATTGCTGCTGCTCTTTGTCCCTGTTCTCAGCCTCCTGCTGCTGCTGGAGTCTCCTGCGGTGACAAAAGACAAACCGGGGTTAAACGGGGCTGTTCTGGGACCTCACCCCGCTGCAGCTTCCCCTCTGGGGAAGACCAGAGGAAGGACAGTCCCCTGCGCTTCTGGGGCCAGACGAGGAGCCCCAGGCCACCGGGAGCCTCGAAGGGGACAACAGCAAGGAGTTCCTTCAAATAGTGGGACCAAACCGGCGAAATCTCTTCCTTCAGGCACACGGACAAGAGCACCCAGCGCGGAGGGGCCGGGCAGACTTCCCCATCCGAGCCGAAAACAGGAAGGCAGTGCCCGCTGCTGCCGGTAGAAGTGAGCTCCACCGCTAACAGGGGTCACGCCAGGCTCGGAGGGGAAGGAAATCAGCACAACGCTGGCCCCTGTGCATGCCACCGCCTCTCTGCAGGGCTCAGAGCCCTCCACCAGCCCGCCCAGACCACCGGCACCCCACGAATGGTGGCCACGGGTTTCAGCAACGTGTTTCAGAGGCAGCCTGCCAGGGGAGGACTCGGTCCCGGGGCAGGATCAGCAGGCAGGGAGCCCCGCGGGCGATGCTGGACCAGCTCATCAGTGGTTGGGCCGGGGAGAAGGCGCCCTCTGCACCCCAGGGGCCTGAGCGGGACAGCGGCTCAGAAGAGGTGGCGACGAGGGCACACAGCGCCACCGAGGGCAAAGCCAAGAGATCCCAGAGAGCGGGACAGGCTCTGGGCGTCGTTACGAATGCTGGGGACTCACTTCTGGGCTTCAATTTCATTGGATCTCGCTTTATATCTCTGTTCTCGCCCCGCTGCCTCCTGCAGCTCCCGCTCCCGACGCTCTCTCTCCAGCCGCTGCCGCTCCTCCTCCGCTCTCCTCTTCTCCTCCAGCCGACGGTTTTCTTCATCTTTCTAATGGGAGACGGGCAACAAGTCGTGGGTTTCATCCTGCCAGCCCTGAGAACCCCCCCAGGTCTCTGCGCACCACGCTGTGCCCCCAGCCAGCACGGTGGCAGCTCCCAGGGCATCCCCGTAACACTTCCACAGCTCACGCCCTATTGCTAAACCGCTGCAAAACCCCGCTGTAGAACAACCCGAACGGGAAGGAAATACGGAGCAGGCTCGCCCTGCTCTTCAGTCTCGCAGAGCTGCCTTCAGAAAGGTCAAAAACCATCTTTCTTACCCAAATGGAGTTTGCCACCTGCCGGGAGCCGGGCTGCAGCCCAGCCCTCTCCCCCTGCGCCCACCCCAGCCAAATTACGCCGAGATAAGAAGCATCTTGCTCTTCAAGACTCGTTTTCCCCTCCCCTTGGACTCCGCTGGAGCCCAGCTCCGCACTGCTCGAGGTCTGGATCCCCGTCTCCGGAGCGGAGAGCCCAGGTTAGAGAGGGGAGACGCAGACGGTGAGAAGGGATCAGCTCCACCCGTGCTGAGGAGAAGCGGCAGCACTCACCTCCGCTTTGGCCCAGAAATTATCTTTGTTGACTCTCTTGATTTCGGACATTGCGTTCGTCTTCTGGTAGACAGAGCCCTGGGGGGAGGCAGGAGGTGGCACGCGTGAGCAGTAGTCACTGAGCCATCAGTTTCTGCATTCTTCAGCAGAAATGTGTCCTCGTGGCTTTCTGGCAGCTCCCTCCTGCTGCTACGGCACTGGCCGGACCCCTCTTTGCCCACCCTGGCAGAGGGGACCCAGCCCCACGCAGCCACGGGCCAGAAGATGTTTAGCATCAAGATGGAAAAAAATAAAAGGATGCGCTGTGATAGAATGCAACAGCAAAACCAGCACGGTCGGTGCTCAGCGCAGTCTGTGACTTTTTAGAAGTCGCAATAACCTGACGCTTTACCCCAGAAGGGCTGGCTGAAGCCCAGCGATGCGACGTTGCCAAAAACGGGGACTTCCAGCCTGGTTTTCATCGTGCCTCGAGCAAAAAAATAAAAAAGCAGGTTGCTAAAGCACAGAGGTACCCAGGCTGGAGCAGACAGCAAAGAAGTGACCAGGACACGTGAGAACCTGTCATTGCCACCGCAAAGCGGGGCCGGGGGACAGCGAGGGTCTCCCCAGCTCAGGTTTGCTCTTTGCCTGTGTCTCAGAGCGGGGTCAGGCCGTGCAGCGTCGGGGAGGACGTGCAGCTGAGCTTCTCCTTTGTGCAGCTCAGAAAACTCATTGCTTGGGGCACACGTTAAAAAAAAAACCCCACCTTCCTACAGAACACGTCCACGTAGACAGAAAGGAAGGTGCTGAGATCTCCGGCCTCAACGCTTCCCAGCGCCGGGGGAGCCCCGGTATTCATTTGCAAAGCAGTTCAAAACGCCGCTGCACCGACACAGCTCGTTCCCTCTCCCTCGGCTGCACCACAGCCTCAGAGAACCCCAGGCCTTGCAGAGCATGGAATCATGGAATGGTTTGGGTTGGAAGGGACCTTAAAGATCATCCAGTTCCAATTCAGGGACATCTTCCCACCAGCCCAGGTTGCACCAAGCCCCGTCCAACCTGGCCTTGAACCCCTCCAGGGATGGGGCAGCCGCAGCTTCTCTGGAAACGTGCAAAGCTGGAGCTTGTGCGTCTCTAAAAACCTGAACGGAACTGGGGGAAATGGGTCCTGGTTAAAAATAAAAATATGGTTGGGCCTACAGAGAAGAGAGCTCAGGCTTTCCATTTGCTGCAAGGACATCTCGTCTCTGCCACCACTCCGTGCTCTTGCCCTGATTCACTCTGCAACGAGCCAGAGAGAGGAACTGGCCCTGGGCAAAATCGTGGGTGCTTCCTCAGCCACGTCAAAGCACTGGGAGCCCCTGCCCGACTGCGAGCCCAGAGGGACGAGAAAGCCCCCGCGGAGCCAACTCACCACGGGAGCTTGAGGGCCCGAGTCCTGGAACTTGCTGCTCTCCTTGTGGAAGTTGTAGTTGGCCCCAGAGGCCTTGGCAACCTTCTCCATGATGAGCTCAGGCTCCACGTCCTCCTCTGCACGAGCGTTGATGGTGACATGAGCCCCCTGAGCAGGATGAAAGCCAGCACAGGAGTGAGAGGTGACTCTAGAAGCCACCAAACCCACCATGCTGCTTTGATAGGTCCCGTCTACACTCCCAGAGCTCCCAAGGGAAGAAAAAGGGTTCAGGTGAGAAAGGGAGGTCACCAGCCACTCTACGATCACAGAATCAGAGTGATGGGGGTTGGAAGGGACCTCTGGAGATCACCTCGTCCAACCCCCTGCCAGAGCAGGGTCACCCAGAGCAGGTGGCACAGGGACGCCTCCAGGCGGGTTTGGGATGTCTCCAGAGATGGAGACTCCCCCACCTCTCTGGGCAGCCTGTGCCAGGGCTCTGCCACCCTCACAGCAAAGAAGTTCCTCCTCATGTTGAGATGGAACTTCCCACGGTCAAGTTTGTGCCCGTTACCCCTTGTCCTGTCCCCGGGCACCACTGAGAAGAGCCTGGCCCCGTCCTCCTGACACCCCCCCTTAGCTCTTGCTGAGCATTGATGAGGTCTCCTCTCGGTCTCAGAGCAGAGCAGGGCGATGACCTCCCTTGGCCTGCTGGCCACGCTCTTTGTAACGCGCCCCAGGAGACCATTGGCCTTCTTGGCTACAAGGGCACATTGTGCCTCATGGGCAACTTGGTGCCCACCACATAGATCAAGCAAACGTTCACTGGGGAAAAAGAGACTTGTTTCTCCCCACTTGTGTTACAAATCAGCACGCCCAGGCTACCCAACACTGCAGGGGTACTGAGTGCTGGCGTCACCGCCCAGCCTCTCCTGGCCACCATCCCGCCTTCAAAGATGTCTCTGTGCCACCCCAAAGAGCAGTGCGAGTCACGCAGGTTCCCTCGCCCAGGGCCCACCGATCGGGGGGAGGACAGGAGGAGAAGAGGAGCAGACCTTTAGGAAGTTCGCCACGGTGCTGACGTGGTTGGCGCAGGCTCCTTTCCTCACGTCGTTCACGCCTTCGCCAGTCTGCAAAGAGAAACCCTCGCCTGGCTCAGCCTGAGGCCCACCCCAGGCTGGTTTGTAGCTGTAGCACCTTGGTCTAAGCCTTCAAATCATCCACCCTGGCCACGGCGAGGGCTTCACCAGGGCTTCCTGCATGGGAAACGAGCCCACTCTGCAGCAAGCACTGCTCAGGGGGACCCGGCGACCCTCCTGCCCAAGGACAACAGCCACACCATGAGGGCTCCAGGCTCCTCCTGATCATCAAGTGCTTCATTCAACCCATCCTATCATACAATCATAGAATGGTTAGAGTTGGAAGGGACCTTAAAGACCATCTAGTTCCACCCCCCTGCCCCGGGCAGGGACACCTCCCACCAGCCCAGGTTGCACCAAGCCCCGGCCAACCTGGCCTTGAACCCCTCCAGGGATGGGGCAGCCACAGCTTCTCTGGGCAACCTGGGCCAGGGGCTCACCCCCCTCACAGCAAACAATTTCCTCCTAATATCTAATTAAATCTCCCCTCTCTCAGTGTAAAACCCTTCCCCCTCGTCCTGTGGCTCCCCTCCCTGCTCCAGAGTCCCTCCCCAGCTTTCCTGGAGCCCCTTTAGGGACTGGAGGGGGCTCTAAGGTCTCCCCGGAGCCTTCTCTTCTCCAGGCTGAACCCCCCCAGCTCTCTCCTCACAGCAGAAGGGCTCCAGCCCTCCCAGCAGCTCCAGGGTCTCCTCTGGCCCCGCTCCAACAGCTCCGTGTCCTTCTGCTGTTGGTGTCCCAGCGCTGGAGGCAGCACTGCAGGGGGGGTCTCCCCCGAGCGGAGCAGAGGGACAAAAAACCCCCATCCTAGATGGGTTCAGAACCGTTTACTGTCAGCGTCGCTGTCAGCCGAGGGAGGTACGCAGCCAAAGAGATGCTCCAGGGCAGCAAATCCTCCAGCCTCTGTTCACCTGTGGCCATGGGGTTTGGACCACGCAGCCCCAGCAGTGGGCACGGCACGCCCTCGGTGCCACACCGTGTTGGAGGGGCTTCAACACTGGCTGCCGAGCGATCGGCAAGGACGATTCCAGAGGGAAGCGAAGGGAGAGACAGTGATTTATTTCCCCCAGGGCCCGCACTCACCCAGTTGATGAGGACATATTTGGGCAGGCCGGAGTTGGGATCCTTCACCCTGCAGAAGGCATACATCACCTTCCCGCTGTTGAGCTCCTCCACCATCTCCTCCAGGCCACCATCTGCCCCGCGAGAGAAAGCGGAGGGTGTAAGACAAGCAGATCGCTTACACCTGGTGGGAACAGCCAAGCCAGCGTCCTGCTGGCTTTGTTCTTCCTGGAGATTATTCCTGTCAGATCTGGAGTTGTCCTACACGGAGAGCATCTCAGACCCTTTGTCTTTGCCCCAGTCTGTGCCGGAACCGAGCCCCAGCCCACCCTCACCCACACCCCACCAGCTTTCGCTCCTCTTCCTCAGAGCGTCGCCGCGACAGGCACAACTCCGCGTAGGGAAAGATCCCGAATCCGTAACTCAAGCCAAGTGATGACAGAGAATGGAAAGGAGATGCCCACGTGCCCCAGACTAATTAGAAGCTTTAATCAGAGCAGGCAGCTACAAACCCTGCCCGCAGCTTCCTACGCCAAGTCCCAGCGAGCACCTCCAGCGCCGGGCACGGCGTTATCCACGAACCCCAGCATCGCTCCTGCTGAAAGCGTGTGCCGAAAAAAATTCCAGAAAAGGAGGAAAAATGCAAAAAAAACCCCACACGCTCGCACGTCAAAAAAAAAAAAAAAAAATTCCAACGGACCACAACTCCTCCTACTTTGGTTTGTCTGACCCCCCGAAAAGCGGAAAACGAGCCTCCGACCGCTTACCAAACACCGGCCGCTGCGGCGCAGCCCAGCCTGGTTTGCTCTGCCTCTGCCCTGCACCAGGACCCTGGCTCTTTTCCTTCTCCGCTATTAAATATTTACGCTTCGGCTCTAAATTTGCGCAGGGTGGTTTCCGAGGCTAAGGCTGGAAGCCTGAAGCCAGCCGGCCGGCGGGAGACGGTGTTTGCCGGGTCGATGTTTAACGCGACAGGCATGGAAGGGCAGAAAGGGAAGCGCTGGGAAGGGAAGCTCTGCCGAGGGGCCGGGGTTCTGCTGACAGAGTTACGCTGCGCCTAATTCAGCATAAAAACCCCGCTAGACTTTTAATTTACACACAATAAACCTTGTTGGCTGAACAACAGGCTCCGATGCCAAGTCGCCCGCAACACGGACCCAGCGGAGCTGCCCGGAAACGTCTCACCCGGCCGCCGAGAGCCATGAGAAGCGCTTGCAAAAACGAGAAAAGGAGCAAATAGATGCAAATCTAGAGAGCCGAGAAACCTGCCGGGACGCCTCGCTTTCCGCCAGCGGTCGCTTCGCCTCGAGAAGCGTTTGCGCAGGAATCGGCAGCCGGATTAAAAAAAAAATTAAAAAAATATTAAAACAAAACAAAACAAAAAAAACACCCCCCCCCCCCCCAAAAAAAAAAAAAGTCCCGCGAAGCGGGGAGGCAAAGAAAGAAGTGAGAGGGGCTTTAGGCGGAATCGCCAGCCTGGGGAAGCCGCTGCATGGTCCCTCCGCCATCCCCAACCCCCCCCCCCCCCCGCCCCCTCCCCGGGAGGCTCTGCCCCTCGTCCCACCGCCGACACCCCCCCCCCGCCCCAGCCCAGGCTCCGTGAGCACGGCCCCCACCACGCTCACGGCCCCCACCACGCTCACCTCCGCAGCCGGCCACGCGCAGGTCATTGCTGTTGCCTTCGTAGGTAAACAGAGCCCTAAACAAAAAAAACAAAACAAAAAAAAAAAAAATGGGCAAAAGCAGAGGTTTTAAACCAACCTGCGGAGAAACGCTGGCCCCAAACCTCACACCCCGCCGGCGTCCCCCTTCCTGCCCCCAACGCCCTCTGCAGCGCACCCCAAAAACTCCCCCATGTCCGCCCAGGGTGTCCATAAGGCCCCCCCCGCCACACACACACCTCCTGCCCCACATCCCGGATGCCCCCTGATCACCCCATACACCCCCCACACCCCCAGACACCCCCTGATCCCTCCTGTACACCCCACATCCACCTCAGACACCCCCTGATCCCACATACATCCCACACACACCCCCTGATCCCCCCCCACACCCACCCCAGACACTCCTGATCCCTCTGTACACCCCACATCCCCCCAGACACCCCATATCCCCCCTGAGACACCCTCTCATCCCCCCCCACACCCCCCCCAGGCACACCCGATCCCCCCCCAGACACCCTCAGCTCCCTGATCTCTACCCATCCTACATCCCACCCACATCCCCCCAGCTTCCACTACACACCCCACACCTCCTCCCCAGACACCCCCACACTCCTGATCCCTCCTGTATGCCCCACAGCACCCCCCCCCCCCGACACCCCCACGCCCTCTGATTGACCTTTTCCGCCCCATAACCCCATCCAGGTGCCAGCCCAGCTCTGAATCTTCCCCTCTACACTGCCGTCAGCCCCCCCCAACTCCCCCTAGACCCCCCCACATCATTCCCTATACACCCCCCACCCCAGACACCCCCACACGCCCCGGTTTCACTTGCACCCACCCCCTCAGATCCCCACTATACACCCCAGACCCCCACCCCAGACCCCCCCTCGGCATCCTGACCCTCTCCACATTCCCCCCAAACAGCCCCCCATCCCCCCCTGTACACCCCACAACCACCCTCCCTGGCATCCCCTGCCCCCCCCCCCCAAACCCCTCTGCACCCCCTTAATACCTCTCCCATTCCTCCCACAGCCCCCTGCACCCCTCCCATCCCCCCCAAAACCACCACGGCCCCCCCAAAATCCCCCCGCACCCCTCCCATCCCCCCCACAGCCCCCCCAAAAACCCCCACGGCCCCCCCCAACCCCCCCCGCACCCCTCCCATCCCCCCCACAGCCCCCCGGAAACCCCTAGCCCGCCCTGCACCCCTCCCATCCCCCCCACAGCCCCCCAAAAACCCCCACGGCCCCCCCCAACCCCCCCGCACCCCTTCCCATCCCCCCCACAGCCCCCCAAAAACCCCCACGGCCCCCCCCAAACCCCCCCGCACCCCTCCCATCCCCCCCAGAGCCCCCCGAAAACCCCTAGCCCGCCCTGCACCCCTCCCATCCCCCCCACAGCCCCCCCAAAACCACCACGGCCCCCCCCAAACCCCCCCGCACCCCTCCCATCCCCCCCACAGCCTCCCAAAAACCCCCACAGCCCCCCCCAACCCCCCCCGCCCCCCTTCCCATCCCCCCCGCACCCTGCCGCCCCGCCCCCCACTTCCCCCCCCGGCCCCGCCGGTTCTTCCCCTGCGGCTCCCCCGGTCCCGGTCCCGGTCCCGGTCCCGGTCCCGGTCCCCCCCCTCCGCCGCCGCCGCTCACCAGTCCGTGGGGCTCCCCGCCGCCACCACCCGCCCGTAGGCCTCCTGCAGCGCCCGCCCGTTCTTGCTGAGGTTCAGCGCCATGGCAGCGCGCGCTCCCGCCCCGCCCCGCCCCGCGACGGCCACGCCCCCGGCACGCCGCGCCCCGCCCACCGCCGCGCCCCCATTTCCAAGCTCCGCCCACAGCCCGGGCCCCGCCCACCAGCCCCGCCCTGGAAGAGCCCGGCCCCTTACCCCGCCCCGCCCCGCCCCGCCGGGCATGGCCCCTCCCTCTGCCGCCCCGCCCCGCCCCGCCCCCTGCTGCCACCCCCCCACCCACCCCGGAACCGGCACCCGCCGAGCTCGGGGACCCCCCAGGGGTGATTCTCGGGGGTCCCCACCCCAAGGGCAGCTCCGGGGGTCCCCCACCCCTGGGCGATCCTCGGGGTCTCCCGCCCCGGGAGGGTTTCAGGGACCCCAGCCCAGAGAGGCTCTCGGGGGAGCCTCAGCGCAGCCCCACCCCTCAGCGCAGCCCCACACCCCGCACCCCCAGACACCCCCCCCCCAATGCCTCCCCCCCACTTCTAGGTGTCCCACGCAGCCCGGCTCCCCTCGCCCCTGCGGTGAGAAAATTGGGATTTCTGCGGATTTTCCCCATTTCCACACCCAGCGGGCGGGGGCCGGGGGGCGGAACGGCGCTGGGTGGGGGGGGGGGCGGGGGGTGTCTCCGGGTGTTGCCAGCAGCTTTGAGCGCGGAGCTCGTTGGGGTGCAAGCCCCTAAATTTTAGCCCAAATCATCAAAATTCTGCTTCCGGCAGGAAACGCCGGAGTTTGGGGTTCAGAATTGGGGATAGTTTTGCAGGATAAAGATTTTCCCGTGCTGGCGCGGGGGGGGGTGTGTGTGTGGGGGGGGGGTGTGTCCCTCTCTGCCCCCCGAAGAGTCACCCCAAAAAATGAGGTGCCCAACCCCGGGGGGGGACGATCGTCCCTGAGGAGGGCTGGCCCTCGTCCTGGCCTCGTCCCCGGGGGCTGGGGGGGGGGGTGGTGGGGGTGGCCCGCGATGGGACGCAGCTACTTGGGGGGCGGGGGGGTGGTGTGTGAGATGTGCCCAGCTCTAATTAGGGGGGGCGAAATGAGGAGCCCCCAGTGCTCCCAGCTTGGGGGGGGGGATGCCCATGTGGGGCGGGGGGCACGGATGGCTGCTCGGTGTGGGGCAGGGGCGCAGCTGGGGCGATGCTCGGTGTGGGGCAGGGGGGTGGCAGCGCGGGGCGGGGGGGGCACAGCCATAGGGATGCCGGGGGGGGGGGCGGGGGATGCTGCTGCGGGGGCCCTGGCACTCGCCCCACGCACGGGGGTTGCGCTGACGGGGGTGAGGGGCCACCCCCGCGATGCCACCTCCAGCCCCCGCCCCCCCCCCCCGTATACCCCCCCGCCTCTGCCGCCGGGGTGCCCTGCGCCCCTCAGCCCCCCCCGTGCCTCAGTTTCCCTGCTCGGAGCAGGGCGCTGAAACCCCTCGTTTCCTTTACAAATTCGGGGGGGGACACGGGGGGGGACGGGGACACGGGGGGAGCTGCCCCCCCCCGCCAAGCTGTACCAGCCGCCCCTTGGGCACAAGAAATCCCGGGGGGGCTCGCGTTTGGGGGGCAGGAGGTGGCCGGGGGGGGACACGCACACACACACACACACAGAGGACGTGGCCTCATCCTGCCCTCGGTGGGGGGTGCAGCTGACCCCCCCCCGGCCTGGCTGCGGGGCTCGGTGTCCCCAGCGTGTGCTAATGGGCCATTTGCAGATCGTCGCGTGTCCCCCGCCCCCGGGCCAACCCCCCACCCCCCCCCCACCCCCCGGAGCCCAGCCCCGAGCCAGCTGCCAACACCTGGCTGGGGCCGCGCTGCCCCCCCCCGCCAAGCAGGGAGTGGGGGGCTGGGGGGATTTTTTGGGGTGGCCCTCCCAGCTGCAACCCCGCCCCCCCCCACCCCCCCCAAACCCCTTTCCTGCCCCATAGCGGGCTTCGCGCCCCATAGCTTCCCCCGCGTTCGGGGTCACGCCACGGTGGGACAAGCCGGGGGGACGGGGAGGCTGGAGGGTGTCCCCAAAAAATCCGGCATCATCCCCATCCCGCCGGCCTCGGGGGGCAGCGGGGGGGGGGGTTGGAAATCCCACCCCTGAGCCACCACCGTCACCCACCGGCAAAATAACCGGGGGCCGAGCTCCTGCCACCCGGTTTAACGAGCCCCCCCCCCGGGGCCCCCTGATTGTCCCGAGCGCTGGTGACAGTGACCGGGGGGCGGGGGGGAGGGGGGTGTGTGTCCCACCGTGTCCCCAGCCACCAGGGGAAAAGGGAGTCTTGGCGGGGGGGGGGGGAGCGCAGGGGCGGGATGGGGGTGGGAGATGGTGACACGGGGTGGTGGAGGGGCCCGGGGCGGCTGTAGGTCATGGGACTGCTGAGGACCCTGGGGCGCCTGAGGGACCACCCTGAGGGTACCGGGGTGGCCAAGGGTCTCAGGATGGCTGAGGGTCCCAGGACGTCCAACGGTCCCACCTCACACCCCCCAGCTGCACCACCTCGCTGGCCAGACTCATCATTCCAACCGTTCCACCTGCGGTGGCATGCCCCCCCCCCCCCCCGCCCCGGCTCCTCCCCGCTCTCCCACCCCAGAGACTCATTTCTCCAATGTACCATCCCCAGGTCTCCCAACCTCCGCTCCCTTCTCCATCCCCAGCCCCGTGGCACCTTCAGGATGCTGCTGCCGGGATCTCCACACCTTTGAACACCAGGACGGGACGTGCCGGGGCAAAGGCCGGGCGTTGGGATCTGACCTCGGGGCACTCGGAAGGGCCCGTAATTGCTTTTCAGGTTTGGGCTGCGATTTGAGATGGTTTTGAAGGGCTCCCACACTGCAAGCACCTCCTCCATCTCACCGACTTCCCATCCTGCCATCGTCTCCTTCATCTCATGGACCTCCCACCCCACCATCATCTCCTCTGTCCCACAGACTTCCCATTCCACCGCCGTCTCCTCTGTCTCGTGGACCTCCCGTCCCATCGTCATCTCCTCCATCTCATGGACGTCCCATGCTGCCATCATCTCCTCCATCTCACAGACTTCCCATCCCGCCACTGTCTCCTCCATCTCATGGACCTCCCACCCCACCTGCTCAGCCAGGATGCTTTTAAGGACAGTTTAAGGGGCCTGGGGGGGATCTTGGGAAACAAGTTGCGATGAGGTTTTTCCTCCGGAGCAGCAGTTGCTTTTTGACGGAGACTTTCAACCCCACCGTAGAGGCTCCCCTGGGTTTGGTAGGACGCGCAAAAAAATGTCACAAAGACCCCAAAACTGCAGGGCTGCCGGCTCCCGGGTTGTCACTTGGGGTCCTGCAAAGCTGGGGGTCACCTGGGCGCTGCGGGACAGTCACCGTCCACGTGTCCCATGCCAGGAACCAGCCACCTCCTCACTCCTTTGTGGACTTGTACCGCAAGTTATTTGTCTCCCGGCCAAGAGAAGGTTGGGAAAAATAACACTTTAAGCCGTTACTTATATTTTTTTAGGAGGCCGGTGCTCACGCAGCCCCCCCCAGACACCCCCACGACCCCACACGGGAGGTCTCTCCCCACCCGTCCACTCCACAGAGCAAGGAGCCGCCTGGGAAGGGGCAGATGTGAAGTCCCCCATTCAGCACGCGGCTGGCGATGTTAATTAAAAGCAGGGCAATAAAACATCTGGAGGAGCGGGAGCTGGGGGGGGGGGTGTGTGTGCCCCCCGCGCGACACCCGGCAGCTGCCTCTCCCCGGGCCTTGAGAAAGTCGGGCCGGGGGGGAGCGGGGTCACCAGCGATCTGGATGCTACAAAAGCCTTTTCATGGAGGGTTTCAGGCCAAGCGACTGAAGGACCTTTGTGGAGCGGAGTGAGGTGACACCGGGGGGGCGGGGGGGGGGGGCGAGGAGGGGGGAGGCGGCAAGTCCGGCCGGGGGCTGGGGCTCACGGTCAGGCTGGGGGTGACAGGGCGGGATGAGGGCGTGGAGGTGCCGGGATGAAGCCCGGATTGGTGCCATCCCGGCCAGCCTCGTGGGCAGTGGGGCGAGCACCCACCCCACCCCTGTGTCCCCGTCACGGGGTGACGAGCCCACCCTGTGAGAAAAAGGCCGGGGGGGGGGGGGGGGGGGAAGAAAGGTTTTCCACTGGGTGGAAAACTGGGTTCCTGCTGGCGGGCTCGGGCTAAACGGGCGCTGTGGTGGCACGCTGCTGCCGGTGTGGGGCACAACGGCGAGCCCTGTCTGAGCATCCCACTGGTGTGGGCCATGGGGACGCCCCGGTGGGATGAGAACGCCGGCTAGACTGGGGGATCATTCAGTTATGGTGGGACACCCTGGAAGGACGGGGGCACTTTGGGGGGGGACCAAGGGGCACCTGAGCAGGTTGGGACAGGGTAGGGACAACCGAAGCGGGATGGGGAGACACCGGACAGGATGGGGGAACCAGGATGGGATGAGGGGACCTCAGATGGGATGGAGGGACCCAGATGGGATGGGAAGAACCTGGGTGGCATGGGGGGGCCCTCGATGGGATGGGGGGACCCTGGATGGGATGAGGGGACACAGATGGGGTAGGGGACCACGAACAGGGTGAGGAGACAGGGTGGGGGGGACCTGGACAGGATGGGGGGACCTGAATGGGGGACCTTGGACAGCATGATGGGACCTAGAAGGGATGGGAGGACCTAGATGGGATGGGGGTGCCCTGGACAGGATGGGGGGAACCTGGATGGGATGAAGGGACTCAGATGGGGTGGAGGGGACCTGAATGGGGGGAACCTTGGATGGGATGGAGGGAACCCAGATGGGATGGGAGGACCCGGACAGGATGTGGGCCCCTGGATGGGACGGGGCGGGGATGGACCCGAATGGTGGGATGTGGACAGGATGGGGGGACCAGGATGGAGTGAGGGGGTCCCTGGATGGGATGGAGGGACCCAGATGGAATGGGGGGCTCTGGATGGGATGGGGGGTTCCTGGGCGGGCTGAGGAGACACAGACAGGATCGAGGGGCCCTGGATGGGATGGGGGGGACCTGGATGGGGGGACCCTGGATGGGATGGGGCGACCCTGGACGGGATGGGGGGGGTCGCTGGGTGAGATGGAGGGATCCAGATGGGTTGGGGGGGACCCTGGATGGGGTGGGGGCGACCTGAAGGGGGGGGACCCTGGACGGGATGGCTGGACTTGGACGGGATGGTGGGACCCTGGATGGGATGGGGGGACTCGGAGGGGGTGGGGGGGCCCCTGGGCGGGACGGAGAGACCCCAGAGGTGTCGGGGAGCCCCCCGGCCGCGGCGGGGACGCGCCGTGGCCCGGTAGGGCAGCGGATGAGGTCCGGCGGCGGGTCCGGTGCGGTGCCGGGGCGGTGCGAGCCCCTGCCCTGCCCCCGGTGTCGGTTTGCAGCCCGGCTCCTCCCCCCCCGCCGCCCCGCGCATTCCCGACCCTCCCGGGCGGCGGCGGCGGCGGCGGAGCCGGCGGGGCCGGACCCCCACCATGCCGCAGCTGGAACCGGCGGGGGGGGGACGACCTGGGGGCCCCCGACGAGCTCATCGCCTTCCAGGACGAGGGCGAGGAGCAGGACAAGGGCGCGGGGCGCGGCTCGGCCCACGGGGACCTGGACGAGCTCAAGTCCTCCCTGGTCAGCGAGACCGAGAACCGGGGCACCGGCGGCGGCACCGGCGGCGGCTCCGACTCCGAGGTGAGCGCGGGGGGTGTGGGGGGCGACGGAGGGGCTGGGGGGGGGGGGGGGCGGGGGGAGGAGGAAGGGGGGCGGCGACCCCCGCCCGGCCCCGCTCACCGCGCTCTCCCCGCAGGCGGAGCGGCCCCCGCAGCCCCGGGAAAGTTTCCAGAAGCCGCGGGATTACTTGGCAGAAGGTACCGGCCCCGCTCCCGGTGTCGTGTCCCCCCCCCACACCGGCTCCCGGTGTCGTTCGTTCGTGTCCCCCCCCCCCCCCCCGCCACCGCTCCCTTCTCCGCTCCCGATCCCCGCCGCATCCCCCGGGACCGTCCGACACTTCGCAACTTCTTTGTTTCCGCCCCCGGCTGCGGGCGGGACCCCCCCCGGGGCCCCCTCCCCTTCCCCCCCCACCGTGTTCCCCCGGTGTCCTCCCCCCTCCCCGAGGAATCGGTGTCCGTCCCCCACCCGCCCCCCAGCGGTCCCGCCCCCCCGACGGGCGCTTCCCCAGGGATGGATCGGTGCCCCCCCCACCCCCTGGAGGAAGAACCGGACTGGGGACCTCCCCCCCCCCCCCACACGGTTGGGTCCTTGCCGCGAGTGACCCGCACGGGGACCACCCCCCCCCCCGCCCCCCCGGAAGAACCGCCCCCCCTGGGGGGACACCGGTCCCGGGACCCCCCGTGCAACCGGAACCCCCTCCCGCGGGGACTGCGACACCTCCCGCAGTTGGGACTCCCCCAAAAGAACCGACCCCACCCCAAGGGATGTGGGTACCCCAGAGGGGCCTGTCTGCCCCCCCCCCCCCCCAAGTGGGGGGTTCAGACCCATGACCCTCCCACCTCTGCAAGTGGGACCCCCCCGGAGAACGGGCACCGCGACCCCTCTCCTGCAGGGACCTCGTCCCCCCCGCAGTTGGACTCCCCCCGAGAAGAATTTGGGGAGCCCCCCAAGGGGTGTGGGCACCCCCAGGGGGACCTACCCGTCACCCCCCCCGCCGTGCTCCCATCCTTACCCCCCCGTGGTGGGAGCCTCCCCCCCTCCCCCCGCCGCCTCCTGACCCCCCCTTTCCTTCTCTCCCCAGTGGTCAGACGACAGCAAGATGGGGGTTTTTTTAAGGGCCCCCCCTACCCCGGATACCCCTTCCTGATGCTCCCCGAGCTGAGCAGCCCCTACCTCGCCAACGGAGCCCTCTCCCCCGGCGGCGCCCGCACCGTAAGTGCCCCCCCCCCCCCGCGAGAGACCCCCTCGGACCCCCCCCGAGACACCCCCCCCCCCCCCCAGGACCCCCTCGGGTCCCCTTTATGGGGATGCTCGGACCCTGCCAAACCTCACGCCCCCGTCCCGAAGGAAAGTGATAAAAAAACAAAAAAAAAAAAGGAAGAAATTGAGTTTATTCCCCTTTTTTTAGCGGTTTGCTTTGTCCCTTCCAGGGGGGTGCACCCCGGGGGGGAGGGGGGGGGGATTGGGGAGTTTTGGGGGGGGCCTGGCCCGAAACCTGACCCTGAGCTGCGCCGCTTTTCTCATTTAAAAGGGCTCCCTTCGACTTTTTAAAGCCCTTAATGGGCTGACATTGTCTGTCCCTCCTTTGGCGTTTAGAAAACTGATTACGCAAATTGAGCGAGCGTTAGATGGGGGGGGGGGGGGGGGGGGGGGCCCAAAGGAGAGTGGGATTGACACCCCCCACCCCTGCCCCCCCCCAGCATCCCTCCGCACCCGAACCATCCCAACCACCAGCCCGGACCGGAACCACGGTCCTGTTTTAGAAATACAGCCCGATTTTAGAACTATAAACCTATTTTACAAATACGATCCTGCTTTTTAAACATAACCTATTCCATAACCCGGCCCTTACCTGCCTCAGTTTCCCCTCCCCGCTCCTCCTGATGGCACCCCCGGGGGGGGGGGGGGTTCTGTGCCCGGCCGTGGTACCCGCCGCATCCCGTGCCGGAGCATCGCCCCACGCTTGCGCGTTGTTTCTGGGTGGATTTCGATGCTTTTCTGGATGGATTTCTCACTCCGGAGCCGCAGGGGTGACACCTGATGGTTTTAAGCACATTATTCGTTGGGGATCTGTAGGATGCTGCATTACCATATGGAATATATATATATATATATATAGGATGGCAAAAATTGCTGCAATTAAAATGGCTTAAAATCCCCGGCGCGGGCTTGCCGGCCGGGATCCTGCTCTCCGGTGGCGTCGCACGGAGAGTTTTCTATATTTTGGGAAGCAACCGGTTTGAACGGCCATTGAGCGTAAATCCCGGGCTGGGGAGAGCGGGGGGCCTGGCTGGCCGGTGGATTATATAAATATAAATATAAATATAAATATAAATATAAATATAAATATAAATATAAATATATGTATCTATAAAAATATCCCCGTGTTTGGCCGGCGGCCGGGTGAGGGATAAAGGTTGTATTCCCAATTTGTCACTTTTGGTATTACTACATTTTGGAGATGATGCGCAATTGGCCACGATCCCAAATACCAGCAAGGAATAGGGAGTAATTAAAAGGGATTGGGGATTCATAGAAAACGGCCACTAACGATGATTTAATGAATCCCAGAAAGGGGGATTAATTAAAAGGGTCTGGGAGAGGAGCTGATGGCGCATCCCGGTTTTGGACCCGGGCTGATGTTGAGCCTTGGAGAGGGATGAGTGGGGATGGGAAGGCCCCGGATCAGGCACGAATCCCGCCGGATTGGGGTGTTTGCACACGGAGCTGAGCCCGAGCGAGCGAGGGGTGTTGCGGTGGGGGCACATTTGGGGTGCTGGGAGGCTTTTGCGGGCGCACGTCACATCTCGATGCGACCTGGGGGGGCTCTCGGAGCCGAATTTTGCCGTGCCGCCAGGGCAGGGTGAGGCCCCGCCGTATCCTGCAGCCACTCGTGCGATGAAAGCGTCTGAGCTCTGCGCCGCTCAGCAAACCGTCCTCCCCGCCCCCGCCTTTTCCCTGAGCTCCCACCGGAGCAGCGGCACAGGGATCCCCTGGATCCTGGGATATTGTCGTGCCGGTGAGCTCGGATGAAGTCCTGCCGGGCGCAGCATCCCCGATCCCATACCAGGCCTGGCCGGGCGCAGCATCCCGGCGCGGCAGCGTCGCCCAAGGGCACCGAGCTCTGCGCCGACAGATCCGCGGCCCGGGAGCTTCGAGGCAAGACCCAACCTGTGAGGCGCAGAGGTGGTAGGAGGCAGGAGGCCACCGAGCAGCCCCAGGAGCCTTTTTTCCCCCATTTCCTTCCTTTTTCCCCCCCCCCCTTGTCCGTTGGGGGAAACCAGCAGATTCATGGGATCCTGCCATCCCTGTGGCCGTGGCATCCTTGACATCCCTCAGCCGGGGCGCTGCGGATCGAACCTCACAACTCTGCCACGTGAAAAAGGAAGATTTTTTTTGGGGGAAAAAAAACCCACCCAAAACTCCAAATAATCTCTGCGCTTGGGAGATGTTCCGAGGGTGCTGGGGATGGATGCGGCCGCGGATGCAGGTGTTGGACCCGGCAGCGGCGAAACTGCTGGAGGAGATTTTTTGGAATACCGGGCAGGCAAGGCGGCATTTTTGCATCTCTCCGCTCCAAAATACTTAGAAATCTGGAAAATATATAGAAATCCGTCAAGGCGACGCCTTCCCGCACCCTGCGCCAGGAGAATCACCTCCAGCCCTGCGCAAAGCCACTGGGCGCCAAAGTGACGGGATGCTCCCGTGGTTTATCTGGATTAATTCACTTTGCTCCAGTCTCACCCGTGTTATTTCCGAAAGGGACCCTGGAATTCGGGGTGTCCTCCCCCAGTATCGCTTTTCTGGCGATTTCTGCCCAGGGTGGTAGTTTTTTTTGGCCGGATCTAATAATGGCATTGACCTTCGGAGCGGCGTTTTAGCCTGGTTTTCCCCACGGGCGCTCCGGGGATCGGGGACCCCCGAGGCCGGGTTTGGATCCCTAGGAGCGCGTCAGAGCCACAATTCCCAAAGCCATGAGAGCATCCAAGGTGGGATGGGAAGGAAAAGCTCTGGGAACGCGCCGGTACCACGAGCTGGAGGGATGCGAACCCCTGTGCCGGATCCATCCCATCGGGATCACTTGGTGCTGGCATCTTTTATCCCAAGTCCAGAACAAGCCAGATCCTGAGATCTTTCTCTGATCCCTGGTATCCTCCTCTGCTGCCCGCCTCGGGATCCGGCTGCTCGGTGTCCCTGAACCGGGCACGGCATCGCCGGGGAGGTGAAGGCGAGACCATGCGTTGGCGGATAAAAAAACCCTCGCACGGGGTTGTTGTTAGTCTCCTCCCCCCCCCCCCCCCCCAAAAAAAAAAAAAGCAGTTTAACCCAGGAATTCGAATCCGGAGGCGAATATTTAAATAAGCCCCAACCTTCCTTCCCCGGGTGTGGAAATTCAGCCGAGGCACCCAAACAGCTCCCCGCACCCTGCAACGATGCCACGCCGGTGTAATTAATGCACGCTGGTGTAATTAACGCACGCCAGCGAGTTGCGGTCCCAAAATAAATGAGGGAAAAAAACAACCAAACTCCCGTAACCTGGCCTTGTTTCGGCTTTTTTTCCCCCCTCCCCGGTTCCTGAGATGAGCTTGCGATCCCCGCACGGGCTGCAATACAGAGGCATATCTGTCTGCAAAAGAAAATATATCCTCTTAACCGGGCGGCTGCCAAGAAAAAATGATTAAAATACAGATTTTTTTTTTTTTTTTTTTTTGGCAAGAAAAAGGGTTGCTCCGAAAACCGGGCGGGTCTTGCCGGCGGCTCCGGCTGAGCGGGGAGGGTTTTGGCGTGCGCTCGGCGGGTGCGGGATGGAGGTGTTGGGGTGGGGATGGGAGGAGGAGGGGGACGGGGGGATGGATTATTTTCGGCTGCGGGGGCTCACTGGGCGCTCGGCATCCTCCGGCTGCGGCGGCTCGTCCTTCGCCGGTTGCGGTCCAGGGGATTTGCTGGTTTGTTTGGGATTTCCCCCGCCCTAGCAATGCCGCCTTCCCTGCCTGGAAAATATTAAGGGGGAGGGGGAAAAAAAAAAAAAAAAGGATTTTTCGCACTTTTTGGTTTCTTCGTCTCGCCCCGCGCAGCCGCTGGGCCAGTCGCATCCCTCCCAGCAGCGATCCCGCCCCGTGCCTCAGTTTCCCCACTCCGAGGTGCTCCTGCCTTGTTGAGCCTTTGCACACAATGGCCCCTTTATGTCTCCTCCTTAATTATGCTATTCGGCTAATTACCCTGGGTTGGTTTTTTTTGGGGGGTTTTGTTTTTGGTTTTTTTTTTTCTTTTTTTTGGGCTAAATGAGACCTACAGGAGGTTTCCACTAACCGCCCCCCCCCCCCCCGATTTCTCCCTCCTCCCTCCCTTTTCCAACACGATTCCCAAATTAAAGCAATGAAGTAAGTGCTCGGGGCGACTCTCATAAGACCTGGTTTTGTTAAGGGGACTTAACGCGCATTCATCATCTTTCTGGTATTCTGAGCAGCTGCTTTTCATTAGTTTTTTCTTCCTTGAAGTCGCTGGCGGGAGCGGGGGGAAGAGGAACCCGGAGAGAAGCACCCGGCGCATCCCGCCGGAGGAAGAGGAGGGCTGAGGGCAGGGGAGGGTGGGCGCGCGCCCCGGCCCCCCCTCTCCAGCCTCGTGCCGGCCTTTGAGGGTGTTTTTGGGGGGTGAGGGATGGGGTGGAGGCACCCCGAGGAGGAGGAGGAGGAGGAAGGGGTGAGGGCGATGTGCGGTTTCACAGCGTGTTGCTTTTTTTTGGGGGGGTGGTTTTTTTTTTTGCAGCGATGTCGCCCTGGGGATCCCTGACCCCTGGGGGTCCCGCCCGGAGCCGTGGCAGAGGGCAGGGGAGGGTGGCAGGCTGTGACACCCGGAGGAGCTGGTGTCCCATGGGTGCTCCTGGGGGGGGTACAGGACCTGCCGGTGTTCCATGGGTGCTGCCGGGGGGGGGGGGTACAGGACCACCCAGTGTCCTATGGGTGCTCCAGGGGGGGGTACAGGACCACCCGGTGTCCCATGGGTGCTCCTGGCGGGGGGTACAGGACCCACCGGTGTCCCATGGGTGCTCCAGGGGGGGTACAGGACCCCCTGGTGTCCCATGGGTGCTGCCAGGAGCAAACAGGACACCCGGTGTTCCATGGGTGCTGCCGGGGGGGTGGTACAGGACACACCGGTGTCCCATGGGTGCTCCTGGGGGGGGGTACAGGACCCACTGGTGTCCCATGGGTGCTCTAGGGGGGGTACAGGACCCACCGGTGTCCCTTGGGTGCTCTGTGGGGGGGTACAGGACCCACCGGTGTCCCATGGGTGCTCTGGGGGGGGGTACAGGACCCACCGGTGTCCCATGGGCACTGGCAGGAGCAAACAGGATGCCCGGTGTCCCATGGGTGCTCTGGGGGGGGGGTACAGGACCCACCGGTGTCCCATGGGTGCTCTGGGGGGGGGTACAGGACCCGCTGGTGTCCCATGGGTGCTCTGGGGGGGGTACAGGACCCACCGGTGTCCCATGGGTGCTCTGGGGGGGTTCAGGACCCACCGGTGTCCCATGGGTGCTCGGGGGGGGGTACAGGACCAACTGGTGTCCCATGGGTGCTCTGGGGGGGGGGGTACAGGACCCCCCGGTGTCCCATGGGTGCTGGCAGGAGCAAACAGGACGCCCAGTGTCCCATGGGTGCTCTGGGGGGGGGGGGTACAGGACCTGCCGGTGTCCCATGGGTGCTCTGGGGGGGGGGTACAGGACCTGCCGGTGTCCCATGGGTGCTGCCGGGAGCAAACAGGACCCCCAGTGTCCCATGGGTGCTGCTGGGGGGCACAGGCCCCCCCCACCCCGGTGTCCCATGGGTGCTCCCAGGGGTACGGAACCCCTTTGGTGCTCCTCCGTGTCGGGCGCGGCGTCGCCCGGCGGGATGCAGAGATGTGCCCTCGGAGGTGTCAGCCCCCAAAACCAGGGGGTTTGTGGCCGGCGGGGGCACGGCATGGCGGCGGGACCCTCTTCACCCGGAATTTCCACGGCAGCGTGGCTTCCAGCAGCTTCTTCCCTCATCCCCGTCCCTTGGACGGGATCTTAAACGTTTCACACGCGCAAAAGTCCACTGGGGAGCTCGGAGCCCCGCTAAAACACCTTCCCTGGCCGGCCATCGCGTCTCGCGTCCCCCCGAAACCAGGGGATGCTCTGGGGGGGCTTTGGAGCCAGCGGGATTTTTTTGCTGGGGCGGGGATGAGCCCTTTGCACCCGCTGGGATCCCCCCCCCCCACCCCCATGGCTGCGGCTGCAAGCCGTCGCCTGAGCGGGGATGAATGGAGGCATTGAGCGTGATGGACGGGAGCTGAAAGCTGCAGACAAAAGCCTCGGGGCAGCGGGGAAAACTTGTTGCCGCCAGGTTTGGGGAGCGGGGAGGGAACTGCTGGCGGGTGGGGGGTCCCGGCTTGCGCCGCTCATGGGGCTGGGTGCGCACGGGAGGGATGCTCAGGGCACCCACGCGAGGATGCCGGGGGCACCCGCGGGTGAGGGGTGCTTGGGGCATCCTCGCGCTGAGGTCGCTTTGGGATGAGTCTGTGCCCTGCGGGCTGCCGGGAGCCGGCTTGGCTGGTGTCCCGGCGACGCTCCAGCCCCCAGGAGCTTCATCCCGCACCCTTCCGTCCTGCCTTCCTCCCCGGAGCCGCGGCCGGGGCCAAGCTGGTCAGCAGATGCCACCCGGCATCCCCAGCGCGGCGACACGGGGCTCTGTGGCTTGGGATAAGGTCGGCTTCAAGCACCGCCTCTCCAAGCTCATCCCCAAATGGGGGGTTTTGGGCTTGTTTTTCGGCTCCCAGCCTTTTTTTTTTTTTTGTGGTTTCCCATCCCGACGCTGTTGGCATTCCCCACCTGGACCGTGCCGGTGTCCATGTGCCGCCAGCTGATGGGTTTGGGTTGCATTGTGGAACGGTCAAGCATCCTTTATCAAGGCGGTTGCAAACTCCCAGCCCTGCATCCATTCCCCCTCCCGGATCAGTGTCCCCACCCGGGATGGCCTTTGCCTGGCCTGTGTCACCCTAGAAATCCCAGGAGGGGACACCGCGAGCTGTGGGACAGCCCAAGACACAGCGTCACACCCCCGTATATCCCCTTCGCAGCCCTTTAAAAACCCCAAACCCTGGTGGGAAAAGAAAGAACCCACCGGGTACTTTGGCGGTTCACCTTGGCGGGGTGTGGGGACGCGGGAGACCCCCCCTAAAGGTCTCGTCCCTGCTGGAAACCACCGTCCCGGCGTTGGCGGCCAACATCTGGAGGAGATTATTTGGCTGGGAAGCGGCTCGGAGGGGAGCGAGGCAGGGAGAGAAGGCGGCGGGGGGGGGGCGCGAGGATTTACGGCTTGTTTCTTGGGCTGTAAATCCCAGCTGTAATTGGGATTTCTCCCTCCCTAATTATCCGCGGGGAAGCGGAACGCAGTGGCTCCCGCCCAGGGATGCGGGACAGGCGATGGGCTGGGCGGGGACGGGATGCTTTTTGGGTTTTCCACCTTTTCTTGGGCATTACGGTGATTTATTTGAGCTCGAAGGACACCCGATACCCGGTGCAGGAGGGCAAGAAACCGGGTCCCCTCTTTCCATTCCTCCCCGGCCCCTTCCCGGCCATTTCCAGCCCCGTGGGGACCAAACCCCCCCCGGCTGGTCCCGGCCGCTTGCCTTTTCCCTGAGTGGCACTCGCTTTCTCCGTCCTGTGGTTGCCTCCAGGAAGGAGTTTCCCCCCCAGCCTTTCCCCACCCTTTTTTCCCCCCCTTATCCTCCCCTTTCTCCCCCCTTTTTTCCCCTTTTTTCCTCCCGTTTCTCCCCTTTTTCCCCATCTTTCCCCTGTCTTTTCCCCATCTTTCCCCTGTCTTTCCCCGTCTCTTTCCTCACCTCTTTTCCCCCTTTCCCTCTTCTTTCACCCACCCTTCCCGTCTCTTTTTCCCCTCTTTTCCCCTCCTTTCCCCATTTTTCCTCCCTCTCTTTGCCCCCCTCCCCACCTTTTCCCCTTCCCCTTTTTTCTCCCCCTTTCTTCTCCATTTTCCCCCCTTTTTTCCCTCCCTTTTTTTCCCTGCCCTTTTTTCCCTTCTTGCCTTCCACCCCTTCCCCCTCTTTCGCCCCCTTTTTCTGACCCCTTCCCCTCCCTTTTTCCCCTTCGCCCTCCGCTATTTCCCCCCCCACCACCACTTTTTCAGGGCTCTGCACCCCCTAACCCCCTCCCGGCGTCTCACTTGGCATCAAACCCCCCTTTCACAGCATCCCCGGGACCTCCTGCCGGGGAAGATTTGGGGCTTCTCCAGCTTTTTTGCTCCCAGACGCAGAGTTTTGTGGGACCAGACGGTGTAGAAGACCTGTTTCCCTCAAAGATCACATCTCTCTCTGACCCCCTGAGCTGTTAGGAGCCAAATTTGGCTGGTTTTATCCCAAACGAGCCGGTGGTGCTGCTCAGCGCTGGGATCTCGGGATACCGTGGGACTGGAGCGTCCAACACCCGGATGAAGATTTTTGGGGGCTCCATTAAACATCCTGCAAAACCCCATTTGCCACCCCGAGGCTCAGCCTTTCCCTTCTCCCCCGGCACGGTTTTGGGATGGATTTGGGGGGAAAAAGGGCCGGAGCGGAGGCAGGAGGGGGAAGGGCGAGCTGTCAGTTATCCCGCAGCTGTGTAAACAGGGAGCGAGGGGGGCTGGGGGGGCTCGGCGGGGCCGCGTTCGGGCTTGCTGAGCCCGGAGGCTTTGCAAAACCCCGGGAATTGGGGCTGGAAAAGGGGACGATGCGGGAACGGATGATTTTGGGGTCACTGCTCTCCCCCCGCCCTGCCCCCGGCCCCAGGCTGCTCCGGGGTTGGGGGGAATGGATGGATGTTGGGGATGTGGCAGCGGGACTTGCCCTGGACACTTCCCAGCTCGTCCATGGGGTTTTGGGATGGGGACGGAGTGGCCGGGTACCGGCGTCGCCTGGATCTTCTCCAGGGTCATCTCCGGGCTGGAGCACGTGCAGGCAGAGGGAAAAGCCAGCGCGGAGGCTTTCCGTCCCCGGCACTCGCGGGTTGGGTTTTACCTGGAAAAGTGTCAGCTCAGGTCCCAAAAGGACCTTTTTTCTCCCAAAATGAGAGGCCCACGGCCTCTGAGCCCGGCGGAGAGGAGCCTGCTGTGACCCCTTGTCTCACGGGGGGCACTCGACTTGGGGACCGGGGATGTTGGGACGTGCAGTGTCGGGATGTGCAACGTTGGGAGGACCGGCAGCGCCTGGAGGAGGAACGCCGGGATGTGCAATCGTGGGACACGGGACGCCAGGGCGTGGAACAGCAGGACTTGAGATGCCGGGACGCGCAGCACAAGGACACACAAGGCTGGGATACGCAGCGGTGGGACATGAGATGCTGGGACAGGCAATCCTGGGACAGGCAATCCTGGGACACGCAACACCAGGACAAACAGTGCTGGGACACGCAAGGCTGGGCTATGAATCCTGGGCCACGCACCGCCGGGATGGGCAATCCTGGGCCATGCGACACCACGACGTGCGATGGTGGGACACACGGCGCTGGGATATGTGACACTGGGATATGCAACACCAGGACACGTGGCGCTCGGACGCGTGGCGCCGGGACATACACCACCAGGACACATGATCCTGGCACGTGTGATTCTGGGACGGGCCACACCGGGACATACGGCACCAGGACACATGATGTCCAGACACATGATGCCAGGACATACAACACCAGGACACGCAATGCCAGGAGACGTGATGCTGGGACATGCGATTCCGAGACATACAACGCCAGGACACAGGATGCTGCGACACGAAACACTGGGACACGCGATGCTGGGACACGCGGTGCTGGGACGTGTGATGCTGGGACGTACAATGCCAGGACACGCGATGCTGGGACACGGCGCAGCGGGACACGGCGCAGCATGACACGCAATACCAGGCCACGCGGTACTGGGACACATGGTGCCGCCAGCCGGGACTTTTCCCCCTTCCCAGGGAAAACGCCTCAGCCGGGATGGAGCCCCGTGTGCACGGAAGAGGAGAGGAAATCCGCTCATTAAAGCTCCTAATTGGGCATTAGGGGATCCCACGGTGTCTGCGCCTCCCCCCAGAGCATGGAGGCAAAACGCCGGCCTGGCCCCTGGCCACCGCCACCGACCCTCCCTGCGTCCGCGGGGGCCATGGGGGCTCCCCCCAGCCCGGGGAAGGGACGGACGGACAGACAGGAGACTCCATTGTGGTCCTGCCGCTCCGTCAGGGAAGGGGTTAACCCGCTGCTTTTAATTGGGGGGTGGCTGCTAACGAGGAACCAGAACTTGCTCTAATCTCTCTGGAATGTGACCGATTTTCAACTATTTTCTTCTTTTTTTTTTTTTTTTTTTTTTTCTCCTTTTTTAATAGCTCCAATCTGCCGCTCGCGCCCGGTTCCCGCACGTGGTGGTACAGTGGGAGCTGTGTCCGGGCTGGGGCCGAGGGGAAGGAGAGGGAAGAAGGGGGGGGGGCTTCATTTTTCCACATTACCACTGAACCGTTCGCCAGCTCCCCCCCACCCCCCCCTTTGTATATTTTGAAAGGGTCCCCCCCCCTTCCTCTCCCCTCCCCGGCCTCCTGAAACGGCTTCAAAATGAGAAGCAGCCTTTTATACGCCCGGCCCTTCCCCAGCCACCGTCCCCCAGCGGCTTCTCCGCTTACAGAATAGCCGAGAAAGCCCCCTTTGTGCCGGGGGGCAGCGGCAGGGGACGGCGAGGCGGAGCCCGAGGCGCCCGATGGGGACTCGGGGGGCATCTCCTGCCTGGCCCCGGGGATGACGGGGGACCCCGGGTGTCGCTGGGGATGGGGGAGGGGGGAGTGTCGCCATCCGAGCGGGGCGACGGGGATGCTGAGGCCGTCTCACGTATCGACCCTGGTGCGGTCACGGGGGCGTGGGGATGGCACGCGTGTCACCCCAGCAGCCGCGGGGATGCCCCGGGGCATCTCGTGACGGTCGTGGGGATGTTGGGACATCTCATGCGTTGCCTTGTCTGCCCTGGCGGAGATGTCGGGATCTCTTGTGCGTTGCCGCGGGGCGGCCATGGGGACGTCGGGGCATCGCCCCGGCACGGCTGCGGGGATGTCGGGGCATCCCGTACGGCGTCCTGGCCTGGCCGTGGGGGTGTCGGGGCACCTCCTGCTTGGCCCCGGCCGCCGCCGGCGGCCCAGGAGTGTCTCTGGCCAAACCCCACGCGACGCCGCAGCTTTGGTGGCGGTGCCGGCAGCGCTCGGCTGCTCGGAGCCAGCCCGGAGTTGTACGGCAGCCAGACCCCGGGGCTTCCCCGCCGCAGCCCGGCGGCTTTGATCACCCAGATTTGGAGGATGCATCAAAGGCGGCGCGTCAGGAAGCGGCTCCCGCCGCACTGGGGAGCGCTGGGCGTGCGGCAGGTCGCGGCGCGAGCCGGCGGGTCACGGGGCCGCTCGCATACCAAGCGTGCCCCGAGCGCGCAGAGCACCCTGGCTCCTGCCTCCTCCGCAGCCGGCCTCCGGAGGAGCGGCCGAGGGCCGGGTCCCGTTACAGCTCCCCTGCACTGACGGGTCCGTCTTCTCCGTATTATCCCGGCGGTGCCAAAATTCTCCCCGCGCAGAGACATCGGGCCCGGGATGCGCGGCATGGGGATGGGACACGGGGCGCCTTCACGGGGGTGAAGCAGGATCTGGGGGGGGATCCCGGTGCTGGCGGCTGCGGGAACGGCTGGGTGATGGGAAATCCTCATCTCAGGCTTCCTCGGGACCCTGCCGCGGCTGGTGGGGTTTCTGCGGCGCCTCGGCAGCAGCGCCATTGGCACGGGTGGGGGCAGGTGGGGGGCCTGGTTTGGCAGCGGGGTCATCCCCGTGAGCAGCGCTGTGTCCTCACCGGGCTTTGCCGGGATGCGTCGGTGGGGTCAGGGCTTGCCCAGAGGCACTGGGTGCCCGGCAGGAGCGGGGCGACGGGGTGGGGGGTGATGCTGGAGATGGAGTGGGGGATACTGGAGCAGGAGGGGGACACTGGAGATGCTGGAAGGGGATACTGGAGGTGTGTGGGGATACTGGAGATGCTGGAAGGGGATACTGGAGATGTGTGGGGATACTGGAGATGCTGGAAGGGGATACTGGAGGTGTGTGGGGATACTGGAGATGCTGGAAGGGGATACTGGAGATGCTGGAAGGGGACACTGGAGATGCTGGAAGGGGATACTGGAGATGTGTGGGGATACTGGAGATGCTGGAAGGGGACACTGGAGATGCTGGAAGGGGATACTGGAGATGTGTGGGGATACTGGAGATGCTGGAAGGGGATACTGGAGGTGTGTGGGGATACTGGAGATGCTGGAAGGGGATACTGGAGATGTGTGGAGATACTGGAGATGCAGCGGGGGATGTGGGGACTGGGGACATGCTGGGGGGGACACGGGGCACTCTGGCGGGCTGCGGGAGGCGCTGCCGGCAGGGCTGCATCTGTCCAGCCGCAGAAGGGTTAACGCTCCCCGCAGCTCCACGCTGGGTTTTCCTTCCAGCTGCTTCGGATCAGGAAGGTTTGTACTGGGGGGGGGGGAAATTCCTGCGCGCAGCTGCGGCCCGTCCAGGCCACATTCCCCAGCCCCGGCATCTCGCGGGACGCGCCTCCTCCTCCCGCCGTCTGCCGGGAAATGCCGCCGGCCCCCTCCGCCGAAAAACACCACACAAAGCACCTTTCTTTCGGGGGCCGCTCGCGTCCAGCGCCAGGGAGACAAACCCATGTGTCGCGGCAAGGTTTAACGCGGGGAGGGGGAAAAGCCCCCCCAGAAAAGCCCCACATTTGCCTCCCCCCACCTCTCATTGCAACGTGGGGCTGGTTTCTCGTACTCCGGCAATTCAGGGTTGGTGCGCCAGGGACAGGGAGGGCACCCCCCGGCACGGGACTACCCCCGGGCTGAGCCCCACGGGTGATTGCGGCTTGTGCTGCCCCAGCCATCGCCGTGTCCCAAAAAGTCTGGTTTTGGGGTAGGGAAAGGCGGCACTGGTGCAGGCCAAGGGGGGAACTGGGGGGAGGCGGGGGCTCCCCGGCGAGACAGCACTGAGCAGGGGTTGGGGTTTGCACCATTTGGGGCAAGGATTTGGGATTTGGGGCTTCGCACTGGTTCGGAGAGGAGGTTTGGGGGGCGGGATTTGGGGCGTTGCAGCATTTGGGGTGCAGAGTTGGGGTTTGGTACCATTTGGGGGGGAGATTTGGGGCTTTACGGCATTTGGAGCGGTTATTTGGGGTTTTGCACCGTTCGGGATAGAGATTTGGGATTTAGGATGTGGGGCTTTTGCATCATTTGGGGCTTTGCACCATTTATGGGGGCCGTAGGGGCGTATAGGACTGAAAACTCTCCTGTGCGCCCCCAAAACACAATTGTCACCAGCTCACGGTGTCCTCCCTGGGTCGGGGTGCCCCCGGCCGAGCGCGGGGGGCGTTCTGGGGCCGGGGGGGTGTTTCGGGGCTGGTGGAGGGCGTCAGCCCGGCTCTCCCGCAGTACCTGCAGATGAAGTGGCCGCTGCTGGACGTGCCCGCCGGCGCCACGCTGAAGGACAGCCGCTCGCCCTCGCCCGCACACTTGGTGAGAGCAGCCGAATCCCGGGGCGGGGAGAGGGGGGTGAGGGGTTTCCTGGGGGAAAACCCCGCTCCAGCCCCCCGTAATACAGATATGATGCCCATGGCAGGGATTTGGGGGGGGACGGGACACACATGGTCGTTGTTTCGCCTTCCCACGTGCTCTCCCTCACTGCCCCGCAGTCGAACAAGGTCCCGGTGGTGCAGCACGCCCATCACATGCACCCGCTGACCCCGCTCATCACCTACAGCAACGACCACTTCTCGCCGGGCTCGCCGCCCGGCCACCTCTCGCCGGAGATCGACCCAAAGACGGGTGAGCGCAGGGAGGGGACATGGCGTCAGGCACGTTCCGGGGAGCAAAGGGACCGTGACAGTATCAGGGCCACGCTGGGAATGAGGCGCTCTCCGATGGATGGTCCCTCTGCTTCCCAGGTGGCTGTCACAGCCTGGTCCCTGGGTGGTGGGAAGGGCCCGGGGCCGGTGGCCGGGGATGGGTCCTCGCCTGGTCGCAGGTTTGCTTGGAGCGCATGGGGATGCCTCCGGGTCTCCGTTATGGTCCTCTCAGCATCTTCTCCCTGCTCCAGATGGGTGCTGGGAGGGAGACGGGGTGCTCGGAGGGAGGTGGGATGCTCAGAGGGAGACGGGGTGCTTGGAAGGAGACGGGATGCTCAGAGAGAGACGGGATGCTCAGAGGGAGGTGGGATGCTCAGAGGGAGACGGGGTGCTCAGAGCAAGATGGGGTGCTTGGAAGGAGACGGGATGCTCAGAGGGAGATGGGATGCTCGGAGGGAGATGGGATGCTCAGAGGGAGGTGGGATGCTCGGAGAGAGACGGGATGCTCAGAGGGAGACGGGGTGCTCAGAGGGAGGTGGGATGCTCGGAGGGAGGTGGGATGCTCGGAGGGAGGTGGGATGCTTGGAGGGAGGTGGGATGCTCAGAGGGAGATGGGATGCTCGGAGGGAGGTGGGATGCTCGGAGGGAGGTGGGATGCTTGGAAGGAGACGGGATGGATGCTCAGAGGGAGATGGATGCTCAGAGGGAGATGGGATGCTCGGAGGGAGGTGGGATGCTTGGAAGGAGACGGGATGCTCGGAGGGAGACGGGATGCTGGGAGGCTGACGGGGTGCTCGGAGGCCAGCAGGGTGCTCAGAGACTGCTGTGCCCACGTTCTAACAGCGTTTCCCCTTCACCCCCGCCTCCCTCCGCAGGGATCCCGCGGCCGCCGCACCCATCGGAGCTGCCCCCCTATTACCCGCTGTCGCCAGGAGCCGTGGGGCAGATCCCGCACCCGCTGGGCTGGCTCGTGCCGCAGTAAGGATGGGCTGGGGGCTCACTGTCCCCTCCAGGTCCCTGTCCCTGGGCAGGTCCCTGAGCCCCACATCCCCGAGACCCTCCTCCTCTTCCCCCTTGATCTGCTTTTTCCCTGCGGGCTCGGTGGGATGCCGAGGGCTCCCATAGAGGTTGGGAAGGGAGGGGCTCCCCACCACTGGACATTTTGGGAATCGTCGGGATGGACATCAGCCCGGGAGCGCTCCGAGGGCCCCAGTGAATTGAAGGGGGGATATTTTTTCCACTCAAGTTCGTGCATTTGCAGGCAAGGACAGCCCGTGTACTCCATCCCTCCCGGCGGCTTTCGGCACCCCTACCCCGCCCTCGCCATGAATGCCTCCATGTCCAGGTGGGTCTTGGCAGGGACGAGGCACTCTCCTCGGGCGTTCCGGAGCTGGCAGTGGGTTTTTGGTATCTTCCCTGAGGACAATGCAGGACTCAGCCCCGCAGCAGCATTGGCAATGGGTGGTACTGGGGCCACGCAGCTCTGCACGGGCACGGACCAGCCCCAGGAGGGCACGGATGGTCCCCAGTCCCCACGGGTGATGCTATGGGGCAAAAGTGACGTCCCGTGGGCTCAGGGCACCACTTAACTTGGGTCCTCCTGCAAGCTGGGGCAAGTTCCAGTGTAAAACCAAGACCCCAGCTGGGTTGGGGCTGGTGGTCTCTTAACCCAGGAGGTTCTCAGGAGGGTTTGGGGTGGAAGCCAGGGGCTGTTGGTGCCTGTGGGGACCTGATGAACCCTCCCCTCCCGCTCCTTCCACTGCAGCTTGATGTCCAGCCGTTTCTCCCCGCACATGGTCCCACCGCCCACCCACGGGCTGCACCCCTCAGGCATCCCACACCCGACCATTGTCTCGCCCATCGTGAAGCAGGAACCCACCCAGCCCAGCGTCAGCCCTGGAGGCAACTCGTGAGTGGGGGACGGAACGGCGCCGGGGACAGGAGCTCATTCCCTTGGTGCCCAGCATGGGGCAGAGCTGGCCCTCACCCACTGTCCCGCTCCTTGTAGGAAATCCCCGGTCACTGTGAAGAAGGAAGAGGAGAAGAAACCCCACATCAAGAAGCCGCTCAATGCCTTCATGTTGTACATGAAGGAGATGAGGGCCAAGGTGGTGGCTGAGTGCACGCTGAAGGAGAGCGCTGCCATCAACCAGATCCTGGGCAGACGGGTACGGGCGTCTCCCTTGGCACTAACTTCGTGTCCACGCGCTGCCCCATTTGTGACCTTAAAATGGCTTTCAGCCCCCTTGACTCCACCTCTCCCCATGGCTCGGTCCCTTGTCCTGGGGCATCACCAGCCCAGGAGGTCCCAGGGAGCTGGTGGGGACCTCGGTGGCAATGGGATGGGGCAGGCTGGGAGCCCTGCAGCCCCACGGCACTGTGTCCTTGGGGCCAGCAGTGTAGGGTTTGGGGTTTGCAGCGTGGCTTCGGGGTTTGCAGAGTGGCTTTGGGATTTGCGGAATGGCTTCGGGGCCAGCGGCGTGGCTTCGGGGTTTGCAGCGTGGCTTCGGGGTTTGCAGCGTGGTCTCTTCTCCCCCTGCAGTGGCACTCGCTGTCGCGGGAGGAGCAGGCCAAGTACTACGAGCTGGCGCGGAAAGAGCGGCAGCTGCACTCCCAGCTCTACCCAACGTGGTCGGCACGGGACAACTACGTACGTGTGTGTCCCCTGAGCCCCGCAGCCGCAGGGACCAGCCGGGAGGGGGTGTCCCCTCCTGTCCCCATGCCGGGTTCCTGGGTGTCTCCTCTCCAGGCATCTGGCTGGCGGGAGGCTGCTCCCGAGCTCGGCGTTTGGGGTGGGGGGGACGGTGGGCGATGGTGCTGAGTCCCTAGGGATGCTCTGCTGCCGTCAGTGGCTCCTGCATCCCCGCGGGCTGCTCTGGGCACCGTCGAGCAGCCCCCAAGGGCTCTCCGGTGGCAGAAAGCCACAGAATGACTTCATAATATTTTCCAGGGCAAGAAAAAGAAGAGAAAGCGAGAGAAGCTGGCTCAGCAGCAAAGCCACGACACGGAGAGTGAGTATCCCCCTGCCAGCCTCCTCCCTCCTCAGGCTTCGGTTGCTCATGCCGTTCTCCTCCATCCTTTGCAGGCTCCCTGGCGTCCAAGAGCAAGAAGCCATGCGTGCAGTACCTGCCGGCCGAGAAACCGTGCGACAGCCCCGCGTCCTCCCACGGCAGCATGCTGGATTCGCCCGCCACGCCGTCGGCCGCCCTGGCGTCCCCGGCCGCCCCGGCTGCCACCCACTCGGAACAGGCTCAGCCCCTCTCGCTCACCACCAAGCCGGAGGCGAGGGCTCAGCTCACCGTCCACTCGGCCGCCTTCCTCTCGGGCAAAGCCGCCTCTTCTTCCTCCTCCTCCTCCTCCTCTTCCTCCTCCTCAAGCCTCGGCAGCCCGCCCTCGCTCCTCTCCAGACCCATCCCCTTCACCTCGGTGCCCTCCACGGCTCTCCTGTCCTCGCCTCCGTCCTTCGCGGCCGCCATCCCGTCCCCGCAGGCTGCCCTGGCCGTGCTGCAGACGCAGCCCCTTTCCCTGGTCACCAAACCTGCTGACTAAGGGAAAAAACTCGTCCCCCCTCGTCCCGTCCCGTCCCATCCATCCCCTCCCTGCTGTACATTGCAGAAGCCACAATCAAGATTCAAATGCAGCCAAAACCATTATTGGTCAATATTTGACCCTTTCTGAACTCTTTTGTAAGCAGACTCTGGAGGAGGGGGCTTTCTGCTCAGAGCTGCTGCCAGCAGTTGACCTAAAGACCATTTTTATTAAAAAAAAGGAAAAAAAGAAAAAAAAAAGAAAAGAAACCCTCCACAAGCTGCCAACAATGGAAATCTCCCACGAGCTGACCATGGGCATGAGCCGAGTGCCCGTCGCTGCCGCAGGGCATGGTGATGCCGACGGCCCAGTGCTGCCATGCACGGGCATGCCGGCACTGAACGCAGCAGGGGTTGAGCTGGGGCCGGCGCTCCATCCCAGAGGCAAGAGCAGAAACGCCGGCTACTGACCCGGTGCCTCTGGATGATCCTCAGTCCTCCCATCCCACGGCTCTGCTCCCCACCACAGTCATCGCCTTCGCTCTGTCCCAGTGAGGAGCCGGATCCTGCCCTGAGGATGCTGCGCCGTTGGACCTGGTCCTTCCTGCGGTCGTGCTGGGGTGGGCAGGATCTGGGGCTGAGCCCTGGGTGGGGGTTTTTTTGCCCTTGAATCCCTGTTATTTTTCACAAAAAGAAATAAAACTACAGCTGCAACTTGCTGCGTGAGCGTGGTCAGTGAGGGAAGCGCTCGCTCCCTGCCCATCGCCACCTTCTCCCTGCCAGCGCTCAAGCCCCGGGAAGCGTCTCGAGATGGGGCTCCAGTCCAGCCCCAGAGCGGGGCAGGGGGCCAGGCACGGCCCCAGCCTGAGAGCATCACCCAGACACCTCCATCGATGGGCACAGGGTGATTTTGAGGTGTCCATCACAAACCTGCGATGGAGCAAGCAGGCAGCGTACGGTTTGCTGGAGAGATCTGGGCAGCAGGATGCAGGGGATTAGGTAAAACCAGTTCAGGGGGTGCCTGAGAAGCCCAGGGGGGCGAGTTACTGGTGTGTATCTCGTGGCCAGGAACTGCAGGATGCCCTGTGCCGCCTTCTTCCAAACCAGGAATGAGAAGACAGATTAGGATGAAAAAGGACCTGCACAAAAGCAACCGACGGTCACCCAGTGGATTTTCAACTGATCTTAAAGTCTCGATCAGTTCAGCACTTGAGCTAATCAAGACTCTGCCATCTCACTATATTTTTAACAGGAAAAAAACCCAACTCTCTCAAAGTTTTACCATTGAAAGTCATAATTCTGTTTTCTGTTGCAGATTGAATTCCGAGCTGCACCTGCCCAAAGATGCTTCGTGGTGTTTATAGTCGTGTTTCGCTCCCCTTTCTGAATTTCTTGGCCAATTTCTGTTTCCTAGGACCCAGTCTGGCTCTTCTCTGCCTGCACCAGTGCTGCGTTGTGGGGACCACGGTGTCCGTGGTCCCCCAGCTTGTGGCCATGGGCAACGTCCAACCATCACTATCAGTGATGGTCTGAGCCCTTCCCGCAGCTGCTGGCCCCCTGGCTCTCAGTTTGGTAGGTGCTTTTGCTCACTTGGGGGGATAAAGGATGCCTTCATCTCCTGTCATGACATTTCTCTTTTCCTTTCCAGTGCCGAGCTGGTCTAAGAAGCCACTGAGAATGTATTTTTATCAAGCTGGGGCAGCAGCAGATGTCCATCCGCAGGTAGAGAGGCAAAGGGACCATCGTGGTGTCTTGTCCTTAAGGAAGACGGCGTCCGTGTTTAGCAGATGTTGCGCAAGACGAGTGCGTGCCGTGGGATGACACTGGCATCTGCAAATCCCGGCAGATGACACCTGAATGTGAGGATTCCTAATTCCGTATTGCAGCTGGGCAGAACTACCAAAAAAATTTCAACCAAGCGATGTCCCAGGTGTGGGTGCAGACTAGAGCACGGTCTCGAGCCTCTGCCCGAGCACCAGGGACACATCAGGGGCAAACACTGGCTCCCGCAACCTTGTGAAAACTCCAGGTGACTTCTGCAAACAGTGACGGTACCTCCAGCAGGAGCGCAGCTTCTCCCATCCAGCTGAGGATCATCTTCTAGACCAGAAGTGACAGCTTAAACTCACAGCTCAGAGCATCCCAGCTGGGCGGTACCTCCCAAAATCATTGCTCTAAGGGGTCCCGGCTAGTTGAGAGCCTCGAGCAGTGAGAGGAGCCTGCAGCAGACCCAGCTCCTGCAAACCAGCTTCTTGGTGGCCACAACCAAAGCCTCTGAGCAGGAGAAAGTGCCTGGAGCATCTTTATTCACTGTCACACCCAAGACGGCCCTGAATTCGGTAGGCGTTTCTGTTCCACACACCAAATTGTTTAAAGTTTTTGCTTTCAAAGAACAAATTTGTAAATGCTGGGATAGGGCATGATTCCTCCACAACGGCACCCAAGAGGCCCAGCCACGATGCTTTAATTAATGGCATCCTGCAAGCGTGTCGCGCGGTTGTGCGAGATCCAGGACCGAGAGGATTAGAGTGTCACCAAAAACGTGCGTGGCCGTCGTTTGAAAAGAGGCAAAATGCAGCTTCTTTTAGAAAGGCTGTTCCAAGAAACTGGTTTTTTGCAAGGAACGTCTGGATCGCATGCAGCCTCGCTCTCCCCAACACCAGGAGCAGGCTGCAGACAAACAACTTCTTGAATTAGATTTCATGGGAAATTAAAGGCATGAAGAGACCTGTCACAAGAATTAAAGTTTGAACCGGAGCCAGACAGCTTCAAACAGATGTTGGACTTCAGCAGGAGAATATTTCTTTGTTTTACTCGGCATTTTCCCATACAGAAAAGGAACATCTGTTCCAATGCTTTTGCAGTGCTCCTAAACTGAGATAGGCTTGGATTATCCCCTGCTAGAGGAGAAGCAACTGGCCACCAAAGCCCTCTTGGCTTCACCCCTCCTGGAGAAGAGGGCAATACCAGTTACATGTTGCTCCAGTCTCAAAAGACCAGGCTGAAGCTATCTTAGTTGAACCAGGCTGATTGTGCTATCTATCTATCCTTTGTGCGTGCAGCAATATGGCCAGATGAAAACGTTGCATTCAGACGGGTTATCGATAGAAAACAGATTCCTTAGCAGGTTTGTCTTTGTCCTCTGTGAGGTGCTTCAATAAGAGGAAAATGCCGGGGTTTGTCTTTGTTGCAGAAAAACATGAATATCCAGCGCGTTTCAGTTTGGGCTGTTGTGGCAGGGAGGTTTGGTAGCCCCTCTCCTCTTTTTTTGGCCAAGTTTTAGACTAAACTTCTCACGATGCTTAACTTATCCTCAGATCTGGGAGCTGAAATCGAGCCAGGTGGCGCCGGGTGCAGAGCAGCGCTGTGCGTGCTGGTCCTGGGGAGCTCTCTACAGTCTTTCCCAGTTACAAGAGTTCACTTTTCAAACTTCCAACAAAGAATCGGTTTTGCAGCCGAAGATTCCTGATTTTGCCTTTGGTTCCCTAAGAAAAAGAGGCGTCTGCCACTGCACACTCCCTGGACCTGCTTTGTACGTAACTTTTTTTTCATAGGGTGCATCCCAACCTCATCCAATGAAGAGGAAAAGGTGAGGAAGGGAATGGAATGGTGTCCCACGGCAAGTTGGCAGCAGAAGGAAGGGATAGAGTGGTGTGAAGAGCGAGGAAAGGTGGGACAGCTGGATTCTCCCTTAGTTGGGAGGCACGAAACAGCTGGGACGGGGGACATCATGCCAATTACGGGGTCCCCTTTGCTCTCCCGGCCGCAGCAGATGTGCCGTTTGCGTGCACAGCTCAAGATGGTATGAACACCACTGGGGGCTAAACCATGGCTGTGTGGAGGTGGGGTGAGGTGGACCTGCTTGGCTGGGGTTTGCCGTCATCTCCAGTGGTGGAGGTCCATGTAGAAAGTGCCAAGAAGCAGCAGGAGATACGGCCAGGCGGGAGAGCTGGGAGCAGCTGGGTGAATGACGAAGCTGGAATTGTAAACAGGCCACGGCGTCCTTGGGAGACGCATGTTCGTCATCATTGCTACCCATTCCCGGAGTGAAACGAAGCTCAAGAGGTGCCTGCTGTCTCCTGCCTGGGAATACTCCAGGTGAGCGATGAGCGCCGAGCCGTGCTGGGGGGTGGCAGGGAGCTGGGCTGCGTCGCGGCAGGTGGGCAGCACCAGGAACGGTGCAGGGGAGAGGGGAGGATGTGCCTGTGAGCCCATCCCGGTGCAGAAACGCGACGTACAGTAAGAAAAGGTTTAAAACCTCAATTAAAGGGTGCCGTATTTGTCACGAGCCCAGCCCTAAACTTGCTGCAGCTATTGTGGGGCTTTTTATTGCCGGGAGCTGGCAAATGTCTCGTTAGGAGCTTGTCGAGAGCAAACTTCTGGGAGAGCTTGCTCTGGTGCGCGGGTAGCATCTGGGAGCCAGCTTGGTGCTTTCCCCACGTTTTTTTGGAAGCGGGGTTACTTCTGTCACCTCCGTCCGCTTGCTTAATTGCAGCCATCTTGATCAAACAGCCCCCAGCCCCCTCTCCCTCCGCAGCTCTGGCTATTCACTAATTGAAATGCCTAATGAGGTCCCACGGGTCTCCTGCAGAGATGGAGCTAATTAGAGGCTCCGCCACGAACCCGGCAAGCAGCAGCAAATGAAACGAAGGTTTCCTCGAACCTGCTTTTTTGTGAGGGGCCGGGGGGAGGGCACACCAGATGTCCTGTTTCCCGGCTCTGCACCGGGGTAAGGCGGGCGCTCCACGGACTCCAGGCTCCTGCCAAAGCAGCTGGTGCAGAGGCAGTGGCTACACTTAATACATTTTAATTAGCATCATTAAATTTCTCCATTTGCTAATTGTTTCTCCTTTTGATCCTTTATCCTGACCAGATTAGCCCTCGGGGGAAAGGGACGGGATGGGGGATGCAGACACTTCTGACAAGGTGAGGACTTTATTATCTCCAAGCACGAGGTTGTCACCAGACCTTGGGAGACCACGCTGAAATGCCCTGGTTGGTGCTAAATTAAAGGCCAGATTTGTGCGTCCAGCCTGTTCTTGGCCCTCGTGGCTATTCTCAGAAAGAGCCATCCCCAAATATTGATACCCCACAAGGATTTAAGAGGAGAGACAGTACCAGTCTAGGAAACCAGCCAAAACCTCCTTTAAGTTCGAATGTAAAGGAGTTGTTTTTCACATGATAAAGGACAAGCAGCTGCCATCACTTTGGGAAGCAGCTGGGTGGGACCGAACGAGAATTTCCTCCTTCTGCTTTGCAATGGACAGAGATACTAATCCTTAGCCCTCCTCCTTTTCTTCCTACCGGTCTACATCCATGTAATTGTGGTGAAGCCAGAAGCAACTTCCTTGTTGTCCACGTTGATGGCAGCTTCCCATTCCGGGGGCTGCGTGGGGAGGGTGCAGCCGCACGGGGGTTAGGTGAGGTCGCTGGTCCTGTTTATTGCGTTTTAGCCAAGAAAACTGTTGAAGGAAAACGAGCCTGGTGTGAGCCACCAGGCGCTGAGCTGATGTCAGCCTCGTACTCGGTATTTTGGGCAGAATTATGTTCCCAAATGCATTGTTGTAAATCCAGAGGAACTTGGCCTCCGTTCAGTTACTCTTGACTTCCAGGGGTGTGAGTGAAAGCCAATCTGGCTGGGCATGAGAAATAGCCTCACTTGTCTGTTTTAAATCTCAACAAAAGCATTGGGCCAACAGTTCTTCTGTCTCCTTAGAAAGGCAGGCATGGGCAGAACCGAGCTGCTAGGATTATTGGAATGTATTGAATTGAATAGAGGATTGGAAAAAAAGAGAAGAAAAATCAACCACATAATCCATCACGCTCTGAGGCCAAGTCAGGATTATTCCCCAAAGTATTATTGCTGTGTGAGACTCGTTTGCTTTGGATGCTGAATGATGCTCTGATATTTTTCTGTGTTTTAGCATTAAACGGCCTGACTGCGATTCCTGCTGAAGACACGTGAGACTTCACTACTTGTCATTCAGCACTCAGCGCTGCAGGATGCAGCGTTATGGGTGAGACAGCTTGGGTGACACCAAGCAATAGTGGGAAGCACACATGGTCTGGAGTGGTTCAGCACCGAGGGAGTTCATCCTGGCTGGAGGTGAAGGCAAATCCATTGACCTAAAAGGAAAGAAGCGAGACGATGGGGAGGACAGATTGGGATCGTTACTAATAGGCCAAATTACACAGACTTGATGGCGTAATTCATGCGCCTGGAAAACTGATGTCGAAGGTCTAGCTGGTTTGGGAAGGACAGGTAGGGAAAAAGCTGGAGATGAAACTCTGTGCAGAATGATGTACCTCCATGCCGACATCCCTAAACAGAGGGAGATAGATCTATGCAAGGTCACTGGGCAGCAGTAACGAACACGAGGAAGACCCAGGAAGAAGGTCTGGAGCTCTTTGTTTTACCGGGATCCCCCAAAAGCCATGGCTCAGCAGACATATGCTGGAAAAGGTATCAGCAGGACGCAAACCTTAGACAGCGGGTGGGGACGTTTGGGCACAGCAGTTGGCGCACGGCTGAGACAACCACAGATGACATCAGTCACAGCTCAAGGACACCCATTGCCACAGCCACTTTGACTCACTGCTGCAGGGCTGCAGTTCATGGACTTGAGGACATCAAGTCTGTCTGAGGAGCTCAGCTACGGGCTCCAGACCCCCGTAGCTGCCCAGAGCGTGGTAGAAGGATGACAGGCAGACTTTAAGGATCTTTCTACATAAAGTACAGGTCGTTTTCTATTCCAGGCAGCAGAGCAGGAGGTTGGAGATGGGTAGGATTATCAGTAAGGCATGATGAAATATTTATGTTTGTTCTGCTGACCAAGCTGGAAGATCGTCCCCAGTTTTGGTCAGCATCCTTCAAGGTGTGGAATGCCCAGAGAAAGCCCAGAGGACAGCAAGAACACAACCTACAGCAAAAGATGGACATCCAGTCCGGAGAAGGGAGACATAACAGTCTTCAGCGGATAAATTATCTACAGAGGAAAGGCGTAAACAGCCCTCGGCACCCATGGAGAGCCAAGAGCTGATTTTCTGCTGCCGGTGGGAAGGGCTGGAGTTGAATGGGACGCGTCTAGCCTGGCCAAAAAGAAAAATAAAAGGTTACGAGAGGTGTCGGACTGGCCACGCTCCCCCGCCGCGGCCGTTGTCCTCGGGAACGCTTTCGGGAAGCGGTCCTGAACCAAAGGAAGGGAAGATACCCCCGATTTCTCGCCAGTGCCCCCCCCGCCGCGGCCTGTTTCCGCCCCCACAGGGTGAGGGCGCCGGCCGACCAGGCCGGACCCGGGGCAGAGAGGGCCCGGCTCCCCGCAGCACGGCTCGGCGGCCCCGTCTTGGGCCGCGGCTCACGAAGTCCTAGCGCTGGCTTCTCAAGGCCTGGAAACGGCCCCCAAACCGTCAGGTTTTACGGCAAACTGCGGCTTTTTCCCCCAAAGATGGAGCCGTTTTGCTGAGGCAGGCCCAGGCCCGGCACCCACCACCAGCCGCGAAGCCCCGCCCGCAATTTGCGTAGGCCCCATTCAATTGGACAGAGCAACTGCCCGTCCTCCCTAAGCCCCGCCCCAGTTCCCCGCAAGCCCCGCCCCGGCTGGCTCCAAGAGCTACCCCGCCCCCTAGGCCCCGCCCCCTTCCACTCAAGCCCCGCCCCAAGGCCCACGCCCGCCGCCTCCCTGCTCTCGCGAGGTCTCTTCCCGGAAGTCGCGCTCGTCTCACCGGAAGCGGAAGCGGCCGGGCCGGCGGAGCGGGAGGTTCCCCTCGGGTCGTCATGCCGCTGCGGTTGCTCCTGCTGCTCTTGGCGCTCTGCGCCGCCGCCCGGGTCCAGGGTGAGAGGCCGGCGGAGGCGGGGGGAAGGCAGGGAGAGGGTCCTGCGGGCCGGGGGCGCTGGGGGGAACGGCGGGGAGGGCCCCGGGGTGGGGGGGGGGCGCTGAGAGGAAGCGGTTGGTCTGGGCACTCGGCAGGTCTGGGGAGGGAGAACAAGCGAAGCCAGAGCAGGGTCTGACACGGGCTCCTGGTTTGCGGCGGCTCTTCTGGCGTTGGGCCCCTCCTGCGGGTGGTGGGAGGCCGGCGGGCGCCGGGAGAGCTCCCCGGGGGCTCCGTCCCGCCGGGTTTGTCACCCCTTTGGTTCCCCCCCGCCGCCTCCCTTGCGGGGGAGTTTCCTTCCCCTTTCAGCAGCGCGGGGGGAGCTGTCTCGGGTGGCCGGGCACTCTGCAGGCACCAAGCACAGGGGCAGGCAGTGACTAATCTCTCTGCATTTGCTGGCAGCTGAAGAGCAGAAGACAGGGCAACCGGAGTCCAGCAAAACTTCAGCAGGCGCTGGGGGATCCTCCCAGCCTGAAGCACATAATGGCCAGGAAACCCAAGGGGATCAGCAGCTGGATACATCCAAACAGAAAGACAAGCGCAGCTCTGAATCGAATCTACCCAAATCGAACACAAGTGAGAGAGAGATGGTGGAGAAGGACCGGAAGGGCACAGACACATCTGGTCACAGCAGCAGCGTGGGGAACCAGCCCGGTGGCCAGGGTGGCAGTGGGCAAGGCAACAGTCAGACTGGTGATGGGAATGACAGCAGCCCCAGTAACCAGGGCAACGGCAATGGCGGTGCGCAGGACAGTGGAAACACTGGTAAGGAGGACAGTGAGAAGGACAGCAGTGACTCCGGTAAGCAGACCAACGAGAACCCCAGTAACCCGAGCAGCAGCGACCAGAGCCAGGGCAACAAGTCAGGCAGCAGCAACACAAACCAGGGTGGCAACGCCAAGAACCAGGACAGCAAGGGCGAGAACCAGGGTGAGAACCAGGGCAGTAATGGCGATAACCGGGATGGCAACAGCCAGGACAAGGGTGATAACAGCGTCAGGGGCAACGACCAGGTCAGCACCACCAACAACGAGGGCCAGGGCAGCAACCAGGGCGGTGACAATGCAAACCAGGGCAGCAACAACCAGGACAACAAGGTCAAGAACCAGGGCAGCAACAATGCAAACCAGGGCAGCAACAATGCAAACCAGGGCAGCAACAGTCAGGAAAACAAGGGTGAGAACCAGGGCAGCAACAACCAGGGCAGCAACACCGAGCACCAGGGCAGCAACAGTCAGGAAAACAAGGGTGAGAACCAGGGCAGCAACAACCAGGGCAGCAACAACCAGGGCAGCAACACCGAGCACCAGGGCAGCAACAACCAGGGCAGCAACACCGAGAACCAAGACAGCAACAATGCAAACCAGGGCAGCAACAGCCAGAGCAGCAACACCGAGAACCAGGACAAAAAGGTTGAGAACCAGGGCAGCAACACTGAGAACCAAGACAGCAACAACACAAACCAGGACAGCAACAACCAGGACAACAAGGCTGAGAACCAGGACAACAAGGCTGAGAACCAAGACAGCAACAACACAAACCAGGACAGAAATAACCAGGACAGCAACAACCAGGACAGCAACAACCAGGACAACAAGGCTGAGAACCAGGGCAGCAACACCGAGAACCAGGACAGCAACACCAGTGACCAAGCCAAGAACCAGGATAATCAAATGGACTCACCAAGAGATAAAAATGCATCGCCACAATCGGCCTCCTCTGCTGGTGAAGGTGATGGCTTTTTAGACGATGAAGAAGGCCCTGAAGAGGGAGAGGATGATGTTAAAGAAGGTGGCGATGCCTTCTCCTTTAATAAGGAGAGAGAGAAGAGCGTTCCTTCTCTCCCCAGGGACCAGTCGGAAAGCAGCCACTTCTTCGCCTATCTGGTTACCACGGCTATTATCGTTGCTGCCTTATACGTTGCGTATCACAACAAGCGCAAGGTGAGCGGCTGTGCTCCTTCCCCACGCTCTCGACATCTCCCCTGCCCTTTAGGAGCTTCCTTTTCCTCTGCAGAGTCACCACTGCAGAGTGGGACTTGCTCGGTTGAAGACCTTTCCCCTCGCCCTGACTTTTCTCCCTCACCGATACCTCCCGCTTGCTGCACAGCGTGGGTTTGGTTGATACTAATTTGAGCCGTGGTCCCAAGAGCTTTGGGGGGAGCAGGGCGGGTGTCGTAACTAGGAATGGGGTTGGTTCTCTGTGGGAAATTGGGTGGCCTCAGCTCTGGGGGTTATTTTCATCTGAAGGAGGTGAAAAGGAAAAGATCTATGAAGTTAGCCTGTGTTTTCTGTAGCAGGTTGCAGAAGTCCTGGCCTTAAATAGTCTTGCAGCTCAAGTGACACAACTGTCTTTTTCTGTTTGGCTTTTTTTTTCCTCCTGTAAAGCTACTTTTGAGGTGGGAGAAAGAAAACAAATTCTTACTGTTTTCTGCATGTTAGGCGTCGCCTGCTTTCAATCTTAGCTAGGTTTATGTACTGGCATTCATTTGTTTTGAGTGCTTTTTCCAATGCAATGTGGTCACCAGGAGGAGGTAAGCGAAGCTGCTCTTTGGCTTGTTAGGAAGCGCCTGCATTTGAAGTGAGAAAAGGCTTATTTGGTTGCTGCTGTTCCACTCACCTTGTCCCCGCTTCTGTCTCCAAAGATCATTGCTTTTGCTCTGGAAGGAAAAAGATCAAAAAGCGGTCGACGGCCCAAATCTGGCGATTATCAGAGACTGGATCAAAAGGTAAGATCTCTCCGAAAAGGGAGCCGGGCAGGCCGGGGGAAGGGGCTGCACTGCCGGGTGTATACTGTAAATGCAATACAGTGGTTTTTCACGTACAGAAATGGTCACGAAGCCCTCGCTTGGTTGGTATCGGAAAGCAGAATTTCTAGCAAAAACCCTGCTCTTGTTCTAGAAGCAGAGTTTTGCCAGAAAATGGAAGCGATAATGCTGAGAAATGGTGGTGCAGAGGGCTAACAGAGCAGAAGTTTGAGTCTATTGAAGAATAGTTTGCCACTGACTCAAATGATATTTTCAAAGAAGTTTTTAGTGGGAGAAGGGCTGGAGTCGGGGAGAATTCCCTTCCTTCTTCCCCTTGAAACTTTTTTCTTGTGTTCCCTTTAAGTCAGAAGTGTCTGTAGTTATTTTCTGCAATGGAAAGAAGAGGAGACAATTTTTTGAAGTTGAAAAATTTAAGCTGAAACTTAATCTTTCGGAAGGCTGTCAGCATTTGAGGGGTGGTGACCGCCGCCGTTTTCAAAAGCCGTTAGGGATTTTCCGTATATAAAACTCAAGGCAGTGTTGTCCTCAGCTTGTTGTCAGCTCTGCAGCAGCGCAGCGCGCTGTCGGGACTGGAAGCTCAGCTCTCCCTCCCTGAACTGCAGCCGTGCCTGGCTGGGGAAGCCCTCTTGAGTGCCACCGAGACGATTTGCCTGCTTGAGCCTCCACGTTTAGTCTCACCGATATTGGGGGAGTTTGTTTCCCTTGCCAGGAATTCCCTGCCGTGTCCCTGAGGCACGGTACAGCAGGCAGGCAGGTAGAAAGAGCCTGGTTTTTATTGGAAAGCTCATCAGAGGCGCTCAGCCCGCCGAGGAGAAAAGCCGTGCTGAGCTTTCAAATTGCTTAAACCTTTCTTTTTCCTTTCCAGATCTAGATTCCTCCTCGGATATTCGGTGGAATAATGATGGCTGGCGATGAAAATGCGGGCTCACGGGGACGCCCACCGACTCCCCTGCTGTGGTGCCCCGAGTTGCAGCCGCGCTGCCGTGTTCAGATTTCAGACAACAGGAAGAAGGGGAAATGCTTTTCGTTTTGCACCTGCACCTTGGTAACGTGAAACCTCTCACTTCCTCGAAACGCCTTTCTCCTTTCCCGGCTGCCTGAAGATTAACTCATTTTCCACTCGGGCGTCTGGCTTCTGGCCCGCGACCCAGGAAAAGCCGGTCCCCAGCACTTGACAGAACTTTTGTGTCCAAATTAAATGGAATTTGCCGTCTACTGTACTGACGTCTCCTCTTGGGGAAAAAAAAAAAAACCAAAACCAACCCGATAGATCCGCCTGCGAAATGAGCCATCTGACTCCTCCCCTTCTGGAGTCATAGAGCTGCCTTTGTAACCAGCACAATCTCGCTTGAGACATAGACGTTCTCCTCTTCTGTCCGTTGTGTTTGGATGCTAAAGTTCGGCGCGTGACTGATTGCACTAGTTTGGAAGTGATCTGCCAAGGACTCTGATTTGATTTGCTTATTTTCTCTCCCCGTGATGAAGGCGACGTTAGAGTTTATCGTCTGGATTCTCTCTGTCGTGCACATCTTCGGCAGCGCTGGAGCAGGCTTTGGCCCTTGGGTTGTAGCTTAAACTTCCCCCCGCCGCATCTTCTGCTCCAGGCGGGTCTTTTCCCTTGCGCTCCTCGGAGTTCAGCTGTTTGCACGAGGGTGACAGTTGGGGTGTGGTGCTGTGAAGGAGGACAGGTTGGGCTTGGAAAGCTTTGTGCCAGGTTGCCGTGGTGTAGCTGTAGCAGATTTTGCCTTGGAAGATTGCGTCCCTAGCCCCTGTGGGATGGAGTTACGTGGTAACATAAAACGTACAGTAATCCTGAAGTGTTTGCGACAAGGGAACTTGCAGTCCTGCACTTCAAAAGTGCAGTATCGAGGCCCTGGAGCGTCCCAGCTCCGCTGAACGAGCTCCCTCCGGCCGAGCGCTCGGCGCTGGCTCGTGCTGGAGAAGTGCCGCTCTCCCGCCCGGCTGAGAGGCGAGGGGGCTACTGGTCCCTGGGTTGCACAAGCCTTGGCAGTGCCTCTCACCTTGGCAAACCCTCATAGCCGGCAGTGCGGGCGCCGTCCTTTCTGCCCGTGAGTCACCACGGAGTGTCTTCTCCCCGAGGTCACCTCCTGAGCAGGCGGCCGACACGGGAAAGGGCTCATCCTGCAGCTGGCGCAGCCTCTTCCCGCTCTGCCCCGGCTTCGAGGAGTTTTGTGTGGTTGAACGTACACGTAACCGGCTGCTCATCACCGAGCTGGTCACTTGGGTGTCGCTGTGGAGCAGTTCAGCTGGGGCCTGGGACGTACCACTTATATTTAAGGCCGCAAAACGTGCTGATTCATGAGTTACAGCTGTGAGGTTGTTTTTAGTTTTGTACTTCTTCTCCACAGACGTTTGTTTGAGGTGGGACGTTTCTGCAGAGGGGGTGAAGTGCCTGCCCAGCTCGTGCTTTTTTTTTTTCTTTCTTTCTTTCTGTCTTTCTTTCTGTCTTTCTTTCTTTCTGTCTTTCTTTCTGTCTTTCTTTCTGTCTTTCTTTCTGTCTTTCTTTCTGTCTTTCTTTCTGTCTTTCTTTCTGTCTTTCTTTCTGTCTTTCTGTCTTTCTTTCTGTCTTTCTTTCTGTCTTTCTTTCTGTCTTTCTTTCTGTCTGTCTTTCTGTCTTTCTGTCTTTCTGTCTTTCTGTCTTTCTGTCTTTCTGTCTTTCTGTCTTTCTGTCTTTCTGTCTTTCTGTCTTTCTGTCTTTCTGTCTTTCTGTCTTTCTGTCTTTCTGTCTTTCTGTCTTTCTGTCTTTCTGTCTTTCTGTCTTTCTGTCTTTCTTTCTGTCTTTCTGTCTTTCTGTCTTTCTGTCTTTCTGTCTTTCTGTCTTTCTGTCTTTCTGTCTTTCTGTCTTTCTGTCTTTCTTTCTTTCTGTCTTTCTTTCTTTCTGTCTTTCTTTCTTTCTTTCCGATATGGGCAGAAAAAAATTGGTGTGAGGCACCGAGAGCTCTTCTCACGGGTACCCGTCTACGCCCAAGGCTCGTGCCAGCCGCGCCTGAGTCACCCTCCCTGGGCACTCGCCGCCTGACTGCGCAGGAAGAATCCCAGTGGGGCTGACTTCCCTCCAGCTGGCTGCGAGAGCTGCTCCTGGGACGAGGCCGGCCCTTTTCCGGCCTTCCCGAGGTTGTGAACAATTGGTAATCTGCCCTGCGGTTGCTAAAGATAGTCACGTTTGACAAGGGCAAAGACATTTCCGTGTCTGGACACGAAAGCTACAGCTGTATTTTTATTTTTTTTTTTTTTCCCCGTGTAAGAGGGGAGCGCGGGCTTGACCCTCTCCTAAAAGAAAAATCCTCCGTTGTTTTTTTTTTTTTCTTTTTGCTGGCTGTTAGCAAGCGCAAAGAGCGGGAGAAAGTCCCTCCTGGCTTTAAATAACTTTCAAGGTTTCCGTAGTAAACTTTTCCAACGCTAAAAGTACTTGCAGAAGCTATTTTGGAGAACAGGAGCGTGAGGTGGAGGGAGGAGAAAGGAAAACAAGTCTGGGAACGTAACCCTTGGGGGGAAACGCGCCTTCTGGAGAGGGTGGGAAGTCCTGTAACAAGACTCGGCTGTTTCGAGAGATCCCTCGGGATAAGTCTGAGGCTGGCTGGTGTGGCTGATTTATGGACAGGATGCGGGTGGGAGGGGGGTGGCTTTTGTCTGGTGACAGCCGGGGGGAGAACAAAACCCAACCCTATTCCAACATGTGAAATACCACGTGCTCCTGAGCTGCTCAGCCCTGAATTTTTAGAGTGTGCGCGCCCTTTTCCTGCTTTGTCCTATCTTTTTTTTTTTTTTTTAAATTGAAAAATAATTCACAAAGGTTGGTGGTTTTTTGTTTGTTTGTTTTCCGCCACCATCTGCTCACTTTTCTGTCCCGTGAGGTTTTCCTCTCCGCGTTGGAAATCCCGCCCCGTTTTCCGGCAGTTGGCTGGTGACAGCGAGCTGAAGCGAGGGAGCGCTTTGGAGCGCGGGACTCTTGTACCTCAAAACGTCTCGGCCGTCAGGTGGGACTGAGCGTGAGCTCGTTCGTCGGGTTAACGAGGACGCGCGTCACCTCCCGGTGGGAGCCGTTGCTTTGCTCGGTGTCCGCCGTGGCTCTGGCGAAACAGAAATGCCCGTTTTCCGGGAAGTTCGGGGAGAGGCAGAGCTCACGCCGGGCTAAATCGGGGGAATAACCCGCCCCCCCCCCCCCCCAAATCTGCAACCCTGCAGTTCCCCAGGACGCGTGTTTCTGACAGCGGTTGCTGCAATCACTCGCGCTGCGTGAAACCTCTGGGGATGACTCACAATTTGTTGATTTTTCTGGTGTTTAAATTTATGCAAGGTGTTTCAAACTGGTCACGGTGCAAGTAACCTTTTCCCTTTGGACACACCACGTTTTTGAACGGACGGTATCTGTCGGTACGCGGGGGGTGTTTTTTTTTTTTGCCAAACGTTCCTACTTTTAGGCCAGCTGCCTTGCCGGTTTGAATCAGCAAACGGTTTGTTTTCTGCTGCGATGAAACGCAAATTGCTTTGAAGGATCAGAATTTTTTATATTTCTTTATACTTTTGGGTTTTTTCCTCTCTGTGGTGAAGTCAATAAATGGATTTAAGAACAATAAATCTGGAGTTTTCACTTCTCTTTTTTTGTGCGTGTTCTTTTCGCGGTCTCCTTTGAAACCTGGCAAGAGCGGTGCAGGTTAGTTCCTCTTTATCAAAAAAAAAAAAAAAAAAAAAAAAAAGGTTTTAACAAAACCAACCGTCTTTGAGCCGAGTGATTTGTGTGCGGAGCTTTGTGCGCCCCCATTTGGACGTGCAAACTCGGTGCCCTGGTGAGCAGCGAACCCTGCAGCCGGATGGGGCCGAGACAGGTTTCAGCCGAGAGCGGATTTGGAAGTTTCCAGTCTGCTTCACCGTCGGCCGGTGCCGGCAGCGCCGTTCTCGGCCAGCGCCGTCCCTTGAACGCGCAAGAGCCAGCGGGGCCGTTACAGTTATTTTTAGGACCTGACCTTGTGGCAGAGTTTAAGCTCCTCTAACGGCTCGCTCGTGGATCTGCCCTGCTGTATTTCGTCTTCCACCCGCAGGGAGGCTCCCAGGAGGATGCGGATCCCAGCGGAGCAGAGACTGGGAGAGACCGGAGAAGCGAGAACCCCGGGGGTGCCGACCTGTTCCCCGCAATGTGGGAAGGGGAAGGGAAGGTGCTGTGATGGACGGCAGATGACGAGGGCGCTTCTGGGTAGCGTCTACTGCTTCTTCCTGCAGTAAATGGAAGAAACTTTCTCCTTTCCCCCACTTTTTCCCTAAAAGGAGAAAATCCGCCCTCCCGCACTCTCCTCCACCTTGGCTGCCCCCCAGCCCGCCTGGCAGCGCGTAGGGAGGGCGGGCGAGGACAAAGCGGGGGGGGAACCGCTTGTTTTCACGCCGATAGAGCTCAGGGGAGGAAAAAAGGGTGGAAATGGGGCATTAAGATGGAAACTCCCTGTTCATCTGCACGTGGGGTCGGATTGAGCGCTCGTCCGAGTCTTCCTAGGAGGAGATCAGGGCGCCGCTCTGCTGCGGGTCCGTAGGGCCAAGGAACAAGAGTTACCGAGTTGTGCTCCAAGAGCTCTTTGAACCCGCTTCCAACCCGGTTGGCGAGTGCTGCGAAGGTCTGGAAACTGTTTTGTGTCCTGCAGGCGGAGGGAGCGTGGCCGGGAAGGAGCGGCCCTGCGTGTCCCTGGAGGGAGAGGGGCAGCGGCGGGAGCCGCCGTCCCGTCCAGCAGGGAGGGGAGCGGGGGCTGTGCCCCGGGGCCTCCCCGTGAGTCAAAGCCCAGGCTTGGAAAACAGCCGCTGAGCAAAGCCAAAATGATCCGCGGGCTGGGTCGGGCTGTGCTTATCGGAGCCGAATTGCTCGGGGCTGTGCTGGGAAATAGCCACAGGGCCGGAGTTTTTCGGGGAGGGCAGGCAGAGGTGGTGCAGGTTCAATGCAAGAGCTTCACGCGTGAGCGTCGGTGAAACCTTGCCCGCTCCCGCGCAGGTCTTGGCCCCTCCACCCTCCCTCCTCCTGCGGCCGCCTGGGAACCGGCCACGGCTCGTGGACCGGGGCCATCCCTGGAGCCGTTCAGGCTTTTTTATTGACGCGGGTTTTGTGCTTATTCTTGGTACCAAAGAGACCGTGGGAGGAGAGAACCTTAAGGAAATACATCCTGTCCGTGGGGCGTGCCAGCCCGTCCGGCCCCTGCGTCTGCATCCCGGCTGCAGCTTTTCCCTCTCCCCTCACTCGCCGAAGGAGGACTCTGGCAAAGACCCCGTTATCCATCGCCGACTCAGAACTGCCTTGAGCAAACGCTCCCAAATCTACTCCCTGAGCCCGCTCCAGGTCCCAACTTAACCACCAACCTGCAAATCCTGCTCACCGGCCTGGATTTTATTTTATTTTTTTATTTTTTTTTATTTTTTTAAAGCCTTGAATTCTTAAACAGGCCCCGTGAGCAAACAGCTCAACCGTGCGGTGATCCTTCCGGCAGGGCCGCGGTGTTTTCGTTCTGGGTAGGGCAGCAGCCGGGTAAACACGTCAGCTTTGCCTCGGCAGGACAAAGGCCCGCGGCTTCTGCAGGTTTGTTTAGATTAAAAAAAAAAAAAAGACCGAAAGGGGCGCGATTGTGTTTGCAAGGTTGGAGCCCTTTCGTGGAAGAAAATCAGGGGGAGACGCGGGTGTATGTCCCCCTCGGGAGCCGGGGGTGACAGTGGCACGGGGGGGGTGCCGCGGGGCGTTTGAGTGTTGCTGCACTGTCCTGGGCTCAAATCGCATCTTTCTGGTCCCGTGGGAAGATTTTGCTGCACTTGCCTCGTTAAAAATCTTCTCCTGGGTAGCTCCGGCATGTGCCGGGTTGAGCCCGTCACCTTTCCAGAGGGGTTTTCTGCTGGTTTTCTTGTCACTTTGTCCTTTTTTTTTTTCCCACGCGTGACAGGGGACTCCTTGCAGCCAAGGTGCTGCTCCTCCAGCAGAGCCAGCGGCTCTCAAACACCGTCCGCCCCCTCCGCGATGGGCGCCGAGAAGGGGAAGACCTCCTGCAGCAGGTTGGTGACGAAGCAGGGCATCTCCTTGCACCCCTGGTAGGTGCCCCTGGCCTGGCAGTGGAAGGCCACCTCCCAGTTAATGCGGGTCATGAGGCGGTTGAGGGCCAGGTGACGTTCCTCTCCCTCCAGCGCCTTGAGCAGGGCCTGGAGGAACATGGAGCCGAAGACGTTGAGGAAGGCCACGTAGCCTGCGGAGCGCAAAGGAAGGAGAGCGTGACGTTGGCTGTGCCGCAGGCGGCCATGGCGGCGCTGCCGAGAGGAAGCGTCACCGGTGCGCCAGGGGCTGTCCCTTACCTGGGCTGCAGGCGAACATGACGGCGGTTTGGGGGGGGATGGAGAGGTAGTCTGAGAAGCCGTCTGGCTCGGGCTCCCCGCTGTCGCACTCCACCACCACCCCCTGGTCGAATTCTCCCCCCCGGCAAGCCTGTGGGCAGAGCGGCCGTTGTGAGCTTCCCCGGCTTTGCGCTCTCCCTTCTGCCCGTTCCCGGGGCCGGCCCAAAGGCACTGGGGGCTCTGGGAGCTCCCTGCGGACCTGTGGCCCCTCCATCCCATCCCCTCCTGCTCCCCCAGTCCTACAGCCCCACACGGTTCCTCTCCCGTCTCCGTCCCCTTCTTCCCATCTCATCCCTTGAGCATCCTCCTCCCTTCTCACTCTCAGCTTCGCCGAGCCTCTCCTCCCGACGAGCCCGGATCTGGGGCTCCCTTTCTCTCTTCCCTGCACGTTTCTCTTCAGCCTGGTTCCCCTTCTCTTTGCATTCACCCCTCCCCTCCCCGGTAAACATTGTGCTGCCCGTGCAAACCCAGAAATCCGCCTGGAAACGCGAGAGTCCACTGGGAAAGCGCCAGGAAAGATTCCCCTTGGAGTGCAGCCCGGGGGCAGACCAGTTCGGCACGGTGCTTGGTTCTATGTTTGGTCTTTCTCGCAGGGACGGAGCGCCGGGCTGGTGTTGGGATGGCGCTGGAGAGGGACTAGAGCTCTGAGGGCCCGTCTCACCCCTACCTGGAGCCACCTCAGCTGGAAGGTGTGGGTTTGGGACCAGCCGGAGCGGTGGACATCTCCCAGCGTTAGAGGGGGCGAGGGGATGCTCCCCCCGCCTCTCCCGCGGCAAACCCCCCACCAAACGCCGGCGGTAAATCCTCGCTGGGGACGAGACGCCTGCGACGCCCCAGCACTGAGAGGTGGACGGAGGCCACCAGCAGCGGCGGGGACCCGAGAGCCGCGGTGACACCGAGGGGCCCAGCCCTTTGCTTCCTGCCCGGGCTCCGGGCACCCTCAGCCCTGCGGAGTTTGCTCTACGGAGGCCAACGTTCGTCAGCGCGAGCGCAAGCTTTGCCCGCGGATCGAGGTGCCCATTTGTTGGCCTGCCTGGGGGACGTCCCCAGCTGTCACTGCTCCCTGAACAGCAGCCAAGCCCTTTACCAGAAGGAAACGAATGCCCCGAGTGATTTATACGGGCTTTCAGCTGAACGCGTGTTTGCAGAGCTCGCGCTATCTGCTGCTATCCGTCCGGTCGCTGGATGATTTGTTTGCTGATCCCGCCTGTCGGATCAGCATTAAGGCGTATTTCCAGGCTCCTTTCCCGCGGGGGCATGTCCAAACTCTCCCTCTGAGCTGCTTTTTTTTTCTTTTTTTTTTTTTTTTTTTTTTTTTTTTCCTTCCTCCATCACCAGTTCACAGCTGGGCTTCTCCCAGCCCTCCCCCGGGAGCCTGCTGTGCACAAACGTCGCGGTGATGGGGTTTGAAGGCAGCTTTTACCGATTCGTCTCCATCCCAGTGGTGTCTGGGAGGAATATTTGATCCCGGCAGTGTCACGGATCGGGGCAAACAATTGGGTTTCAGCCCAGGTCGTCCGGAGGGTGCAAAGCACCGGGAGAAATGTTCCTGGCTGGAGACACCGGGAAAACACCGGGGCTGTTTCCCAAAGGAGGGACGCGTGTAGGGGCGATGAGAGACTTGCAGTGAGCAAAGACACCTCAAAATCAGCGAAAGCAAGAAAAAAGAGGGATGGAGGGTTGTGGTGGGAAGCTGGGGAGTGACGAAAGGATCGAGCTCCACAATTAAAACAGACTTATCCCGGCACCGACCTTAAGCTTCATAGAATCATAGGGTTGGAAGGGACCTCTGGAGACCATCTAGTCCAACCCCCCAAGCTTCTGCCAGTCTAATCCTGCGCCAATTTAGCAAAAAGGGGATCAAATTATCATCCCGTTACCTGGATAAAGAAGATCTTGGGGATTTTGGTGAGCACCGGGCACTCCTTTGAGGATAAAATCTGGAATACGCGGGTCAGTTTAACCGGCTCCGAGTCACAACCGAAGATGACCCCCTGCTCTCCATGGCTGGAGATGATGCTCACGAAGTAGTCGCCGTGCTCGCGGCTGCACTCTGCAGCGACACAGCCACGCCGCTGCTGTCCCGCGTCGACTCCAGGCGTCCCAGGGGTGGGACGTGGGAGACGGCCGGGCGCTGGGGGGAGACGAGGAGGGGGTTCGGGGCTGGCAGGGGGACACCTACCTTGCTGGTAAAGCTCTTCTATCTCCTTGGCGGTCTTGTTGTGCATCAGCTCCACCTGGTAGTTGAGCCGTGAGAGCGTTATGGAAAGCTGCTCCGCTTCCCGCCTGGCTCCCCTCCGGGTCCCAAGCACGATGTCGCCGTCACTGCCGCAGAAATCGGTGTTGACGATGACGAGAGCCCGGCTTTGCCTCGGCTGGGACATGCTGGGGTGTCCCCTCGGGCCGTCGGTGGCCTCCAAACCCCCACTGCGCCGGCAGGGAGCTCTGGCTGGTCTCTGTCGTGTGCGCGCTCCTTCGGGAAGTCCAGGGGAGCGGATCCCGGCTGACTCAGCGCCGGCGCGGCTGATCGTCAAGGATAAGGCAGAAGAGGTGGCCTGTCACCTGCCGAGGGAGCGCGGTGGCACATGGGCGTGAGTCACGGGGGGCAGGGAGAGGGCCATGGCTCGCCCCCAGGGCCAGCGGCCATCGCTGGCTGCAGGAGGGCTGGGCTGGCACCGTCTGGCCCGGAGCTTATGGGGCATATATGGGGAGGGGAAATAAAAAAAGAGGAATTTTTTTCTCCAAGCGTTGGGGAGGGCTGGGGGATGGACACTCCTGCGTGGTGGGAAGCACCGGGAGCAGCCGGGGTGATTCCTCCCTGCCCTTCTCCGAGTCTTGGTTTCCCCCAAAAGCCAGGCAGCTCCTGCTCCCCATCGCTAGTCGCAGGGAAAAACCGCCCCTTCCAGCTTCCCCCGTGGGGCTTTTTGGCCAGTGTTGCTCATTGCCTGACCCTGCCCGCTCCCGGCCAGCCTTACCCCACTTGGGCTACCCAGTTACGGCACGTCTGCCATTATCCCTCCCCAAAAGCCGTCTGTGCTGGTGCAGGATGAGCCCCCAGCCAGACACTCCCCGGGAGGGGGTCTCAACTGCACCCCCCTCTCCCCTTCCTTTCCCAAACCCGCCGACCTGCAGTGCCAAAAAGCACCGTTCTCACCCCAGCCCTGCTGATCCCACATCACGAGGCGCAAATCACGAGATACTGCTTATTATTTCATTTATTCCTGGTCTCACGCGCTTCCCTTCCCATTCAGAGAGGGGCTTTGATCAGGTTCCCGAGCTTTTCCCGGCAGACAGAAAGGCTAGACTTGTTTTGTTGCTCAAAGGAGCGGGGTTTGCACCGTTGCATGTCTCCGGGCGATGCAGAGGGGTAGAGCAGCACCGAAATACCGGCGGCAGAGCACACCAGCCTGGCCACTACAAGGCAGGACTTCAGAAGCACTTTGCCACAGCTGGCAAAGCACCGTTGTTTTTAAGTAGCTTTGCTTAAATGAATCCACCTGCTCTTAAATAGCCTGGCTTAAGGTAATCCACCCTTCGCACCTGGCTGTGACGTGCCAGAAGCACCTGCTTATCCCACCACCCCGGTGACCGGGAGCAGCTCCTTCCCAAAGGACCGTGCGCGTGAGCCTCTCCCGGGCGCCTTCGTTAAAACGCGGCGATGGGGCTCGGGCTGGCATGACTCCCCCTTGCTTAAACGCAGCTGATGCCCGTCCGGCGGCTGGCAGGGGTTTGCCAAACCTGCCCGACGCTGCCTGGCCAAGCCCGTGCGTGGTCTCATCTCAGGGAGGTGCCACCTCTGTAGCCCCTGGGGCTGCCGAGTCCCACGTGGAGCTTCAGGAGCCCAACTGGGCACCAAAGCTGCCACCTCAACGGGGAAAATCATCCCTGGGGGGCTTGCTCCCTTGACCCAGCGGGTCTGGGGGCTGCAGGGGAAGGTTGAAGCTCTTCTGATGGCCCACACGGGTCTCAGACACCGGTGGGGATCGTGACCCTTGGGTGTCGCTGGTAGAATACGTTGGGTCTTGCCTTCTGGTGTGACCTGGGTTTTTTTGGGTTGCCTTGACTTCTCTCGTGGCCACTGTGCACGTGGCAGCTCTTGGAGCCCCTCTTCCTGGCACCGGGAGAAGGGGTTTGGCCTCCAAAGGGCGGTCAGGGATCAGCGCTGGCTTTTACTCAGGCGTTGCGGTGGAAGCAGGTGAGCTCTCAGTGGGTAATGTCTAAGGCAAGCTGGCTGGAAATTAGGAACGGCATCTTCCTGGGATGTAATCCTTTGGTTTTGCATTAGAGAGGATGCGCTATGGGCGATTGACAGCTGAAAAGAGGGCACCGGGGGTGATCTGGTGGGCTGGGGGGAAAGGGAGGTCCTGGCCCGCGGGATGGCAAGCGTTACTCCCTCTTCTTAGAGTTGGTGGCCTCCGTGCGCCTTTTCAGCTGCGCCACGTCAACGTAGAGATTGCGCTTGAGGACAGTGCTGGTGCAGATGAGGGCTCCTTGCAGGGCTCCCATGAAGCCCCCTACACACACATCCTGCCCTGGAAGAGAGCGGGAGGCGACGATGGTGGCGGCCGTGGTCCCCCCTGAATAGACCATGCTCTCCGTCCCCAGCTGACCACCAATGCTCTTCTGCACATCACCATCCCAAACATGCTCCCTACCTTCCAGCCGCCCCCATGCCATCCCTTGGGTTTGAACCCACAAAACCCCTCCCTGTTTGCACCCTTCCTTCTCCCCAGCAGGGAAAGGGCCTCATCCTGCCCAGCTACAATAAATCAGTGTTGGGCAGGGAAACCATGTCCAGGAGCTGGAAGAGGCACAGGCCCCTCCTCCTCCTCCTGTTGGGACCAGGCAGCTGCGTTTTGACGTGCTCCAGCAGCTCTCGCATCGCCCCGTGGCCCAGCAGTGGCTTGTCCCCATGTTTCATTGAAGGACTGAAGGTTTTTCCCCCCCATGCCCTGCTTGCCCAGAGGTGTCCTCATCTGAGAATGTGGTGGTACCTGTCAGGTAGAGGTTGGGGATGGCCGTCTGCGCCCTCATGGTGGCGATGGCTTCGGCTTGCATGCGGGCGATGCTGTGGTCCATGCCATAGATCTCCCCCTTGTGGCTGGCGATGTAGTGCTGGTTGGTGAGAGGCGTTCCCCCGGAGATGTACTCGATCTGGGGGGACAAGGGGACAACGTGGTCCGCGTGGGTTAGGCGTGGTGCTGTGGGGGGTCTCCTTGTGCTCCAGAAAGCTATTTTCTTGGGGGACGGGTTTGCTTGCAGACCCCTGGGTGGTGGTTCTGGCCGAGTTTAGTCCCAGAATGGTCCTTGAGGACCATCACAGAATCACAGAATGGTTCGGGTTGGAAGGGACCTTAAAGATCATCTGGTTCCATCATCCCCCCGCCTTGTACCATGCATGGTCAGGAGGCCAGTGGCAATGGGCTGGTGCCGTGCTGCCCACCTGGATTTCATGTCAAGCAGACCCAGACCCAGCTCCTACATTTGCAGGATGGAGGACCCCTGAACCCCGAGTTTTCTCACCCTGTCCTCGATGCGAGGGTAGAGCTTGAAGACAGCCTGCATGATGGCGTCTACAAAGGTCTTCTTCAACTCCTCGTAATCGTCTCCCCGCTTATTGACCTGCTTGTCCTTCCACTCCTCAAACCACTCGTATTTGGCAAAGGTCACGATGGCCATTGTGGATTTACCTGCAGCAGGACGAGGTTGGGGCCATTGTCCCTCTGCCCACCTTCACGCCACCATTTCGCTGCCGCAAACCCAACCCTCCCCGTGCAAACACCTGGGATGTCCCCAGGTCTTTGTGGTCCTGTATCCTTCATCCAGTTATCTTGAAGACCGCTTTCCACGAGCAACCTGCTCAGCAGCTTTCACCATGGCTATTTTAGGAGCAACTCCCCATTTGCTGTCATCAAACAAACCAAACCCCAGCAGGAGTTTTCAAGCCACTCCCAAACGCGCGTGGTTGGGCTTCAGCCATTACCTGGATGCCTCATTTCCCAGGTGGGGTCCTTGGCCGACGGGCAGGTGACAAACAGGAGAGGGATGTTCTTGGCGGCTTCTTCCCTGGAAGAGGTCAGGTAGCGATTCGCTCTGCAGAGAGATGCGAGGCTTTGAGGTGGGTTTGGGTGAAAACCTTTCCCTGAATATTTGTTATGGCTGAATGCCCATGCAGTGAGGAGAGCCAAGAGCATTTTCTGAGTCACCCCCCAGGAATTCATCTCTTTATGCTTAACGAAGCACACCTAAGGTGAAGCCAAACCTACATTTCATCCAGGTCATTTCCTGGGTACATGAAGTAGTTGGTGGCCTCCAGCCCCAGCTCTTCCCTTGAGCCGTTAAGACCCACGAAGACGGTGAAACTCCCTTCGCCGTGTGCCGCTATGCGAAGCTGAGACTGGATCTCTGCAATAAGGAGGGAAGAAGGGGAAAATTAGTATTTTCAGGGATCCTCAGCTATGGAGAAGTGGTTTCTCCCAGAAGCAGCCCCACTCATATCTTCATTGCTCCCCTGTTGACTTGTCAAACGGACTTCACGGAATGACGGAATTTATCCCAAAACGTCCCATGTGCGCCCAGGGGGTGGTTCGGCAGCTCCTGCGGACTGTAAGGAAGGCAGCGACGCTGCCATTTCCTACAGGGGATGGTTTAGGGGACCCGCAGCTGGAGCTTTTGCTGTATTTAATGACCTCCTTGGATTCAAATGTGCTCCTGCTCCGCAAACGTGGAGTGGTTGTAGACCAGGGCCGTATCATTGCGCAGAAAGCTTCCACCCAACCGCATCCCCCTTCCCGCCCAACCGTGCCCACTTCCACCCAACCATGCTCCTTCCAAAGCAGCAAGAAGATTTTGTGGCAGCGCTACACCCAACTCTAAGCAGATGTTTCACCAACTTTCACAAGTTTTGGGGCACTACGCTGCGGTTTTTAGGGAAACCGAGCAGCAAGGCCCAGCTTTGCCAATGGTATGGTCGGGTTTGGCAAATTAATTTAGGCTTGATTAAAAACCCTGCGAAGAAATGTATGGCCAGGGATGGTGTTCTGAATGCCACGGAACGAATGACAGGGTTTTGTCTAAGAAATAATTAATTATAAAGGAGCCGCTTTCTGATGTGGCTTGCGGGGACTAATGCCGTAGCCCCAAAGAAACCCAACGCCGCTGTTTTACCAGGCAGTGCCTGCGCCTCCGCCGGCAGGAGCCGTTCGTATGTGTTGAAGATCCCGGCGTCCGAAATGATGACGGGAGCGAAGATGTTCACCACATCTTGGCCTTTCTTGACGCTCACGCCTGGAAGGGAAAGGCGAGGTGGGGAGGAACGGCGCCCGTGAAAAGCCCTGCGGTGGCAGGGAGCAGCCGCGTGTGCCCCGTCCCATGCCAGCGCTCACCGCAGGCTTTGCCCTGCGAGTCCAGCAGGATCCTCTGCACCGGTGCCTTTCCCAGCACGTTGCCTCCGGTTTTCCGGATTACGGGGATGGTGTGGAAGGCGATTTCCCCGGCTCCCCCTTTGGGGTACCACGCGCCGTGGAGGAAGTGGTTCACCAGGATGCTGTGCATGGTGAAGCTGGCTTTGGAGGGGACCACACCTGAAAAAAAAAAAGGGGCCGTTTGTGCCAAAACGTGCGTTTGTGGCTTTTCCTGAAGTTTTTAGGACAAGGAGTGCCCTGTCCTCGGCTGGATGCGGTGCTGTAAGGCAGGACGGAAGGGTCGTCGGTACCCGGAGGAGCCGGGAGGATGCCGGGCGTGGGTGGTCCCGGCAGCTCTTTGGTACTCGGGCTGCACCGGGCGAGTCGTGGGGGCTGGGAGTGAATCCTGGGGGCGGGTGGGAGGGGTACGGCAGGGCCGGGGCGGTGGGTGCCAGCGAGGGGGGACGTTCCCTGGCGTAGGAGCGATGCTGCCGCGTCGCAGAGCCCAAGGAGGCGGAGGGACAGGGATGAAGGGGGACATGGGGACAAGCGGCCACTGGCCCGGGGCCGAGGGTGCTGGCAGAGCACCCCTGTGTACCGCCTCCCTTGCCCCCAACCCGCAACAGCCACGAAAGCGAGAGAATAAAGGCTTTTCTTGGGTGGTTGTTTAATTTTTTTTTTTTGCCTCTAAAGGGTTTAACGCCACCTCCGGAGGCTCCTGCCCACTTACCGTAGGTGGGGAAGATGTAGCTGAAGACGGCGCGGAGCTCGGGGTCGGCGGTGAGACCTTCCACCACCTCCTTCAGGCTGCGGGAAGCCAACCGGCAGAAGGCGCTGAGCCGGGGCAGGAGCCCCGAGCGGCACAGCGCGGCGACCAGCGCCCGCGGCAGCATCTTCAGGATCCCCACCAGCAGCATCCCTCGGCCCACGCTCTGCGGGGGGGGACGCACTCCGTGAGCACCCGCCGCCGGGAGGGCGGACAGCCCCGGGGTGGGCCCGAGAGATGGTCGAAAGCAGCTTTTTTTCCCCTTAAACTCACTCCCGGGGAGCGGGAAAGGGGTGGCAGCGTCTTCAGTGCCGCATCCTGGGGAGCCGTGGGCAAGGGGAGGGCTTGGCCCCCACCCCATCCCCCCCCCTCCAAGAAAAACCCTCCCCTCTGGTGGGGGCCCCCAATCTTTGCATAATAAATGTTAATTTATCCCGGTTTGATAATCATTGCGATCGCCCCACCGGCTGGGAGGTCCCACAGCATCATCCCCCGGCACCTGGGGGGGGGATGTCGGGGCTCCCCAGCACATCCAGGAGCATCCGCTGGGAAGCGGGGTTAAAGCTCCGGGTGCGACGGCGTTTTTTTGAGGCCGAAAAGGGAGATTTTTTTGACGTGTTTCCCACCACTTTTGGTGCGGGTTGTGCAAGGCCGTTATTCCTTGCAGTCGCCCAGTGTCCGGGTGTCGGGGCGGGGAGTTTTCCCTCCCTGCGGAGGGGCCAGAGCCATAAAAAAATTAATCCCGGGGGGGCGAAGGCGAAGCCTCCTCTACCTTCACCAGCCGCTCGAACTCATCAATCGCGGCCTCCTCGCCGGGAAACTGCTCCTTCAAGGCTCGGAAATATTCCTTCTCCCCGCCATAGATGCGGTAGGTCCTGCCGCGGCCGGGCTCCCCCAAAACCACGGTGTCGTAGGCGGCCGGCAGCCGAGCCCACTGCAGCTGCCCTTCCGTCAGCTGATCCACCACGAAACGCATGACGGAGCCCTCCTGCATCTGCCCCACATAGTGAATACCTGCAAGAAAGACTCCATGTTTATTTGGGGGGTTTCTTCCCTTTATTTTTACACCCCATCGCGTACCCCTGGGATGCGCAGGACCCCCCGTGTGGAGGGGAAAGGGAAAAGCTGAGAAACATCCACACCCCCCCTCCCCGCCCTTCCCGGGGCAAAGGGAAAACCAAGCGCCTGCTGCCGGGATTTTAAGGAGCTTTTGGGAATTTTGTTACACATTGATGTTTTGCCTTTCTCCATCGTGTCAATAATTAATCGTGCCCAGCTCAAGGGATGAAGGGACGGACAGAGCTGGACTTTGTCTTGCTGGACGGAGTTTGCTGAGGGAAACATGCCCTGAGGTGACATCCCCCGAACACGGAATTCTGTAGGGGCTGAGATGGGTACAGAGAATTTCATTGGATCTGAGCTGGATTAGGGGGAATTTTACAGGGCTTTGGTGTTTTTCCAAGACAGCACCTCATCCTTTGGCAGGAGGATTTGGGGCGAGGGAGGCTGTGTGATATCATGCAGAAAAAGCGCTTGTATAACGCGGGGCGGGTGCTGTGGACGCCCACGCCAGGTCCCCGCCGGTGTTTTGGGGGCGATTCCCACCACGGGCACCCCCCAGATCCCCCCACCCTGCAGCTGAGCCCCCCCCCCAAGGATCTCAGGGGGGATTCGGGAGCCCAAAGGTGGAGGGGGCCGTACCGGTGTCGAACTCAAAGCCCTTCTCGGTGAAGGTGTGGCAGCAGCCCCCCAGCTTGCCATGCTGCTCCAGCACCAGCACCCGCTTGCCCGCCTTGGCCAGCAGCGCTGCGGCCGCCAGGCCCCCAATGCCGCTGCCCACCACGATGGCGTCCAGCCCCGCGGGGACTTTGTCTGCTGAGAAAACTGGAGAAAGGGGGGGGGAAGGGGAGGGCATCCTCAGCGGGGGGCATGGGGCACCCCCCGAGCGGGCGCATGGTACCTGCGGTGACCCTGAAACCTTGCAGGGGGGTGTGATGCCACCCTGGGGGGTGACGCTGCCCCAGGAGGTGATGCCACCTCGCTGGGCGATGCCACACCAGGGGAAGACGCCACCCCGGGGGTGATGCCACCCTGGGGGGTTCATACAGCCCCGGGGGCAATGCCACCCCCAGGGGGTTAATGCCGCTCCAGGGGGTGCTGCCACCTCACCAGGCAGTGCCACACCGGGGAGGTGATGCCAATCGGGGGGTCCTACAGCCCCGGGGGGGATGCTGTTCTTGGGGGAGATGCCGCCCCGGGGGGTGATGCCACCTCACCGGGCGACGCCACGCCGGGGGGAGATGCTGTGCCAGCGAGTGATGCCACCGCGCTGGGCGATGCCACCCGGGGGGGGGTTAATGCCACCCCGGTGGGCGATGTCCCCCCGGCGGGGGCAGGGGCGGGGGGCTCCCGGGGGGGCAGAGCCCCGTACCTGTCTTGACGACCGTCCTGCGGGCAGCCTTGTCGGTGACCAGCGGGGCCGGGGGGCGACGGGCGTCGGCGGCGAAGGGGCTGGGGCCGCCCCCCGCGACCCGCAGCAGCCGGAGCAGGAGGAGGAGGAGGAGGAGAAGGAGGACGAGGAGGAGAAGGAGGAGGAGGAATAGCAGCTCATACAGCCACATGGCGCCCAGCCCGACTGCCGGTGCCGACCAGCGGCTCCGCTCCGCCCCGCCCGAACGGGCGGCACCGGGGGGGCGGGAGCGGGCCTGGGAGGGACACGGGGGGACACCGGGGCTGGGGGCCGGCACTGGGCGCTGGGGGTTGGTACCGAGCACCGGGAACCGCTACTGGGCGCTGAGAGCTGCTACTGGAAGCTGGTACCGGCCACTGGGAGGTGACACCGGCTACTGGGAGATGACACGAGGCACTGGGAGATGACACCTGGAGGTGACACGGAGCGCTGGGAGATGACACTGGCGGGTGACATCGGGTACTGGGAGATGGCACCGGGCGCTGGGAGCTGGCACCGAGCACTGGGAGGGGACACTGGGCAGTGGGAACTGGTATGGAGCACTGGGAGCCGGCACTGGGAGCTGGTATGGAGTACTGGGAGGTGACAGAGGGCACTGGGAGCTGGCACCGGGCACTGGGAGCTGGCACCGAGCACTGGGAACCGGTACCGGCCCCTGGGAGGTGGCGCTGGGAGCTGGTATGGAGCGCTGGGAGTTGATGGTGGACACTGGGAGCCGGCACTGGGAGCTAGTATGGAGTACTGGGAGGTGACAGAGGGCACTGGGATCTGGCACTTGGCACTGGGAGCTGGCACCGAGCACTGGGAGGTGACACTGGGCAGTGGGGACTGGTATGGAGCACTGTGAGGTGATGAGGAGCACTGGGAGCCGGCACTGGGAGCTGGTATGGAGTACTGGGAGGTGACAGAGGGCACTGGGAACTGGCACTGGGCACTGGGAGCTGGCACTGGGCACTGGGAGCTGGCACCGAGCACTGGGAACCGGTACCGGCCCCTGGGAAGTGGCGCTGGGAGCTGGTACGGAGCGCTGGGAGTTGATGGTGGACACTGGGAGCCGGCACTGGGAGCAGGTACCGGGCACTGTCCCCGCTGCCCGCCCCGACTGCGTTACGCGTCGTTTGACCCTCCCGCGCCGCCGTCCTCCCCCGCGGTGCATGCCGGGCGCTGTAGTGCCGTGCGGGAGGGGGGCGGACTACATCTCCCGGCGTGCACCGCGGCCGCGCCTGCGCACTGCGGAGCCGGCGGCGACGGGCGGGCGGGGAGGTCTCGCCGCCGCTTCCGGTGGGCGCGGGGTGAGAGGGCGGCGGGGGTTGATGGCGGGGTACCGGGGGCCGCGGGGAGACCCTGAGGGGTGTCTTCCCCCCCCCGGGGCCACCCGGCCCCGCCGCCTGAGGTTCCGCCGCGGCCCCCGCCGGTGGGGGGCGGGGAGGCCGCGTTCTTCCCCGCAGGGCATGAGCGGAGGCGCCGGGGGCTCGGAGCGGCGCGAGGAGCGGCAGCGATTCCCCCCGCCCGGCAAGTCCCGCCCCGTGCGTGTCCGGCCCGCGCCCTGCCCCTCCCGAGCGGGCTGAGCCGCTCGCCCGCCCGCCCGGGCCCGGGCAGAGGAGGGGGGTGGCTCCCTGAGGGAAGAGCTCGGGGTTTTGGGGTCCCCGCCCTGCGGAGCCGTTGGGTTTTGGGGTCTCTTCGGGGGACTGATGGCTGTGTCTCTCTCTGTCCCCGCTCAGATCTCGGCTCTGAGGCAGAACGGCCTCCTGCAGGCTCTGGTGCGGGAAGCGGGGCAGCCGGCGGGCGCTGGTGAGCTTTTCTCTGCGTCCCTCCTATTGATCCCGGTGTCTCCCGGTGGGGAAACGCCCGGGGAGCTCGAAGGGAGCCCGGGGAACTCAGCGTTGGTCTCACGGACAAAGCTTCCAGGCTCCGGCCTGGCGAAGCCTTTGCCTTGCTTTGTCCCACGCTTGCCAAGGAGGAACCTCGCGGGGTCTCAGGGATGCTCCAGTCAGGGATTTTCCCTACAGAAGGGCAAATCCTGCCCTGACTTGTCCTGAGGGGAAGGGAGCGAAGAGCCCTCCACACCCCTCCAGGTCTCCCAGCCAGCCCTAACCTCCAGTGTGCCTTTCTTTTGGCAGAGATCAGTGAGGAGCTGCGGCGAGCCCAGGAGGAATGGGAGGCTGTGGAAGAGATCCAGTCAGGTACGGCCCAGAGAGCAGGAGCAGGGGGCCATGCAGCTGGGGGGCATTTTTTTTTGTGGGGGGAGAGCTGGGGAAAGTGCTGAAGGTCTGGAGGGAGAGGGAGGGGGCAGGAAACCCGCTGCCTTCCCCCAGCTCCCCAGGTCTTCGCCTTCCTGCCCTGATGGAAGCTGGGAGCGAGCTCCCTGCACCAGAATGGCCGTTCTGGCCTGAGGTGGGAACTCGTTTTGGCTCCGGGAAGCCGGAGCAGAGGGACAAGGCCTCGTGCTGGGGGGGGCTAACGCCATTCTCTGCCTCCCTGCAGGGCTCTGGGGGACGTTGGCCAGTGCCGCACCCCCGATCTCCTTCAATGAAGCACTGCAGTACTTCCAGACAGCCGACCTCTCCGAGTGCAGGGTACGGGCAGGGCCCTGCGCTCTGGCCCTCTCTCGGGGGGTAGTTTTAGTAAGTAGGTGAGGCGGGAGAAGCACGGCACTCCCCTCTTTCCCTTCCACCTTCCCTCAGCTTGGCTCTTTGTGTGATTCTGTCCCTCCTGGCTCGCCCGTGGGTTTTTCCTCTGCCCGATTGCCGGAGGGACTGGCCCTCACCGTGTCTTTGCGTGTTTTCTCCTCTACAGAAGAAGGTCCAGGCGACGGTGCGCAGGCAAGGCCTGGCTGCTCTGGTTCACTTCCTCTTCGGCCCTCCCCGGCTCCAGCCGCAACTGCAGGGAGAGCGGGAGCTGGCTCTGGCCATGGCGCAGTGTGAGTGTTCCCCTCCGTGCGAGCCACTGGCCTGGCCAGCATCACCTTTATCGTCACAGCTTCGTGGCAAGCAACTCGAGGCGGGCCAGGGCTGTAGTGGGGTCTCTGCCCCTTTGTCCCATGGCAGCCACTTATCTCAGAGGATGTGTCACCATCTCCTTTGCTGCAGACGTGCTCACTTTTGGGGAGGAGCGATGGATTTCCCCATACCTCCCTGTGGTGCCACAGTAGGTGTTCCACGTGTACACCTTGACATGGCACCAGGTGGGTGCTCCACGGCCCCGCAGCCCTTCCCGCTCCTTGTTTTGTGACCAAAACAAACAAGACCTGAGTCCTCCCGGTGCCTTGGCGCGGTGTGTGTCATGTCTGGCTGTCCTGTGGTGGATTGCACACGCTGAACACATGGAAAGTCCTTGCCTGGCTTTGGTGGTGGTTCCCCAGCCAGCGCTACTTCAGCCAGCAAAACTTCATGTGATGCTAGAATTACTAATTACCCCCACGCTCGTGCAACATGCGGTTGTATTATTTTTGTTTCTGCACCTCTAAGAGATTTTCCTCTCTTTCCCTTCCCCCCAGCAGGATAAATGCAGCCAGGACATTCTCCTTGTCACCATAAGCCATTCTCGGCTGCGGGATTCCATTCCAGCCAGACTCTGGCTTTACTGTGCAGTGGGTGGTGGCTTCTTCCCCCACCGTGTCTCTGTGCTGGCGCTTGAGGCCAGCGGGGCGGGGATGCTGAGGGGTGTTTTCTCTCCCCCAGGTGGTTTGGATGATAACGAGAGGGTGCACATGAGAATCCTGCAGACCATTTACAAGAAGCTGACCCGCTCCAGGCTGGGCTGCCCACGCTACGGGGCGCATTGGGAAGAGCTCGGCTTTCAAGGTAGGGCAGGGGGAGAGAGACCTCTGGGGCAAACCTTTGCCAAGAGGGATCCTGCTGGTCCCATTCCCTGCTCCGGAGGTGGGATCCAGAGGCAGCGCAAAGGGTTTGGTCCTCATTCCCTCTCCCGCCACATAGCCGCTGCTGTTTCATAGAGTCATTGAGGCTGGAAAAGACCCTTAAGATCATTGACTCCAACCGTTAACGCAGCGCTGCCAAGCCCGCCACTAACCCACGTCCCTCAGCGCCGCGTCTGCCCGCCTTTTAAATCCCTCCAGGGATGGCAACTCCACCACTCCCCTGGGCAGCCTCTTCCAATGCGTGACAACCCTTTCCATGAGGAATGTTTCCCTAATATCCAATCTAACCTTCCCCTGGCGCAACTTGGGGCCGTCCCCTCTTGTCCTATTCAGCTCCCTCAGCCACTTCTCACCAGACTCGTGCTCCCGACCCCTCACCAGCTCCGTTGCCCTTCTCTGGACACGCTCCAGCGCCTCGATGTCTGTGTTGGAGTGGCGAGCCCAAAATTGAACACGATGTTTGAGGTGGGGCCTCAGATCAACACTCGCCCCCCTCAACTTGGTGGGGCCTGCAGACTCACCGAGGGTGCGCCTGAGCCCCTCACCCTGATCGTCGATTCCGATGTTACAGAACTGGCCCCGATCCTGAGCCCTGGTGTTGCAGCAGATCTGTCGCTGCCCTAGCCAGATGTCACGACCAGTGCAACATCTGGACTGGCTGGCCAGACAACACCAATACCTGCTGCCACGGTTGCCCGTGTCCAGCTGGCGCAGCGTAACCACTTTGCCCAGGCCATTAATGCTCTTCATTAGCAAGCAATCTCTGCGGCTAATGAGCCGTCTCTGGAGATGTTTATAATCTTCGTTTATTAACGAAGCGCAGGTCAGGGCTCTGTCACTAAGGTTGCGTCGCAGGTTGCTTTCAGCCTCGGCTGTGGGAGAAAAACAGCGTGATTAAAGCTGTCACGAGCGGCCGCACAGGAGTTTTCAGGCTGGTTGACTTGTGAGTTAAATAGGCCGGGTTTTAATAAAGCCTAAAACCCTTGACAGGAGGGGAATGGCTCCCGCTCCTCCATCCTGACGCGTACACGACTGGTTTTAAGTGTTAGTTTAGCAGCGAAATGTGCCCCGGGGTGGGTAGAACTTAAAACTACTCATTCATAAAATCACAGAATGGTTCGAGTTGGAAGGGACCTTAAAGGCCACCCAGTGGCACCCCCTGCCCTGGGCAGGGACACCTCCCACCAGCCCAGGTTGCACCAAGCCCCGGCCAACCTGGCCTTGAACCCCTCCAGGGATGGGGCAGCCACAGCTGCTCTGGGCAACCTGGGCCAGGGGCTCACCACCCTCACAGCAAACAATTTCCTCCTAATATCTAATTAAATCTCCCCTCTGTCAGTGTAAAACCCTTCCCCCTCGTCCCATGGCTCCCCTCCCTGCTCCAGAGTCCCTCCCCAGCTTTCCTGGAGCCCCTTGAGGGACTGGAAGGGGCTCCAAGGTCTCCCCGGAGCCTTCTCTTCTCCAGGCTGAACCCCCCCAGCTCTCTCAGCCTGTCCCCACAGCAGAGGGGCTCCAGCCCTCCCAGCATCTCCAGGGCCTCCTCTGGCCCCGCTCCAACAGCTCCGTGTCCTCCCGATGTCCCCAGCACTGGAGGCAGCGCTGCAGAGGGGTCTCCCCCGAGCGGAGGAGAGGGGCAGAATCCCCCCCTCACCCCCCTGCCCACGCTGCTGGGGACGCAGCCCAGGCTGCGGGGGGGGTTTCTGGGCTGCCAGCACACGTTGCCGGCTCGTGTTGAGCTTCTTGCCCACCAACACCCCCAAGTCCTTCCCCTCAGGGCCGCTCTCCAGCCGTTCTCGGCCCAACCTGTACTTGTGCTGGGGATTGCCCCGGCCCATCCCTGGAGAAGGTGTGGGAATGGGTGCGCGGGGAGGAGAGCGAGGGCTCGTTAATATACGCATGAAAGAGGCTACAGCACCCATTTGGCTCCGCTTAGGGAAGTTCCCCAAAAGCTTTCCCTCAGGATGTGGCTTCCTGGGGTTCCTCCGCTCTTGAAATGCGGTGACAGGGTATAAGCAGCCCGTGGAAGCGCAGAGGTGACCGGAGAGAAGCTCTGGGCTGTCCCTCGCTTCACCGGGCTGTTCCGCCCTTCCAGGTGCGGATCCCGGGACTGACCTGCGCGGGACGGGGATGCTGGGCCTGATGCAGTTGCTCTACTTCGTCATGGACGCTCAGACGCTGCCACTAGCTCACGAGATTTTCAAGCTATCCCGGCATGAAACCCAGGCACGTCCTTCCCGCTTCTTCGCTTGCTCCCTGCAGTGGTTCCCCTGCTCGGGGAAAGGGAAGCACGAAAAACTTCCCTTCAGCATAAGGGCTTGATTTTTCTTTCGCTGCTTGATCCCCCTCGCGCTGGGGAAGGGAGGAAGGCGGTCCCCAAAGAGCTGCTCAAAGGTCGGAACCAAACTCCAGGCGTTGGCTTTGTGCTGGGAATGAGGTTTTTAGCGTCCTGATGGAGATCAGGGATTTGCTACTAGGATCCTGGGTTGGAGGTGGAATTTGTGCAGGTTAAAAGGGCCGGAGAAGCGGGTGAAGGGCAGTGCAGTGTGAAAACGGGAGTGAGCGGAGCCTTTCTCCTGAAATTTGGCATTTTACTCCTGGATGTGGTCGGGTTTAAGCCTACATATAAGCTCAGCTTGACCCACCGTGCCCCGCTAAGCCCGTATCCGTAGTACCGTTATCCTGCCATGTGGACCCCCCGGGTTCGGGGCTGCAGGGATGCAGAGTAACAAGGCGGGAGGTGGTGTCCAGGCTGCCGTGACGCTCGGTCTCTTGCAGAATTTCCCCTTCTGCATCATGTCCGTGAACATCACCCGCATCGTCATCCAGGCCCTGAGGGAGGAATGTCTCTCCAGGTGAGATCCGGAGCGACCGACAGCCCTGGAGCTGGGCTGGATGAAATTCTGGTGGGTTTGGGGTCTCAAACGGAGTCCACGGCTGGTTCCCTGGAGTGGGGGTCGCTCCCCGGCAGCTGAGCCCGTCTCTGCCCCTTCCAGGGAGTGCAACCGCCGGCAGCAGGTCATCGCCGTGCTGAACGACCTGTACGCGGCGGCCTTCCTGCAGCTCTACCGCCTCTGGAAGTGGCAGCACAAGACCATCGCTGACTCCGGTTTCCTCCTCAAGGGTTTGTTTCCCCGCGCTTTCCCTTCCTTTCCCAGCCGAGGACAATAACCCCAGGCCCAGAGGAGAAATCTGGTGTGTTCTCAGCCCATCCATCTCCTGCTGAGCCCAACCCCAAGGGCTTAACGCCCAGAAAGCCCCAATCGTTCATCGTTTAACCTTCGCACCAAGACTTTCAACGATCCAAGTGCCGTGCGGGGCAGGTTTTTTTTTCCACCGTTTTGCATCTCAAATCTTAAAAACGAGCACCCGTGGAAGCACCCGGTGAGTCCAGCGGGCTGCCGTGTCCCGGTGGCTCGAGGTGGGTGACAAACAGGGACGTTTCTGGCTGCCCCGTGCGGTTGCGTAAGCCCTGTTTGTAGCACAGGGTGTAAGCGGAGTCGCTTTTCTCAGCGAGCACTAAATTGCCCAGCCGGGTTATTTACTCCAGGGGAGACTGATGTCAGCAGAGCCGCTCGCCGCGCCGCGCTAATGGCTCCCTCTGAAAGCGGGGTCCAGCTGTCGCCGTCGGGCTCTGCTTTCATCCCCCTTCCCTGGGCTTTCCCTCCCGGTGGGATCACGGGGAGCTCTGGCCGATGCCGGGGGGTTCGGTGAGGAGCTCTTTGCGCTCTTTCATCCCAAGCAAAACGTAATCGTGCCCTTTCCCAAGGGGATTTTACCAGAAATAATACACAGGTCGAAACCTTATCCTGGGAGCGCGCTGCGTCCCCGACGCCGTCCCCGCCTTGCTCTCTGTCCTCACACGTTTCCCTCTGACCTCTCCAGAGCTGGAGTTCTCTGCCAAAAAGAAGCCGAAGCAACTCCTGAAGTCCCTGGAGGCCTACGTGAACCGTGGCCCTGCGGCCGACGGCCTCCTGCGCCCGTCCCCTGCCCCTGGCGACGAGATGGACTTCACTGGTGTTTGCGACCCGCGGGTTGAGCTGGAAGGAGAAGCCCGGCTGATCTGACGGGGAGGGAGACGTGCTGCGGGGAGCTCCGCTTGCCGCTCGGCTCCCAGGGAACGCCCGGGAAGGGCCGTCAAGGCCGAGGTGGTAGCCAGAGAGCGATGGGAGGTGGCCGCTGCCCTGAGAAGGGTCTGGGACTGAGCTGAGAGTGGTTTGGAGCCTGGGATGCCGCCGAGGGTAGATTTTTTTTTTTGCCCTAAATCCCCAGAAAAGTTGTCCTGGTCCTTCCCTGCGGTGCCGGCACTGCTGGGTGCTGCGGGAGCGATCCGTGGGATTCACCCCTCTCCAGGCAAGAATCCTATGGAGCGGAGGAGGCAAACGTGGGTTTTTTGAGCTGCAGACCTCAGGCTTGGGCTGGTCCGTCTGTCTCTCTCGAATCCGTGGCCCTGTCTGCCTTTACCCCGGACAGGAAAGGTTAGTGATGCTCCAGGCGGAGCTGGAGCTCAGTGACGGGGCTCCCAAATGGAATCATGGCTCCGTCGGCAGCCGGGAGGGTGTAAAACCCCTGGCTTCGGGCTGCAGCACCTCGGTGCGGGGTAAGAGCATGAGCAGAGTCGTCATCGTCCCCGCCAACAAAGCTGGGGCAGGGCAGGTTTGGGGAGCCCCCCCTGAACTCCCCCGGGGCACTAGTGGTGCGGCAGCACCTAAATAGGTCATTAAAGGGAGGAAAAAGTGCTTTTCCCGGTGTTAGCGATGACTTTTGGCCTTGGATTTGGATCTGGTTTGTGCGGCTGGGTGAAGGGGGGGGTTTGTGCTGGTGGGGGAGAGTGGGGAAGGGCGAAGCAGGGTCTGCCCGGCCCCTGGGAGGCCGATTTGGGGCTCAGTGGTGGAAAACCTGCTCCAGAGGAGAGAAACCAGGGTGGGATCCTGCCGCGCGGCGCCGGGAGCACTGAGAAGGGGAGGAAAAATCCCTGCCAGCCTCCGCCTCTGCGGGAGCAGCTGCTTGGGATCAGGGAAACCTGGGTTTAGAGGAGACCAGGCTTTGGCTCGCAGGTTCCCGAGGTGCCGTTTCCCAACAGGCTCCCTCCTTCCCGGCCCTCCCTGCCTCAGTTTCCCCCTTGGTGAAATCCGAATCGCCGCCCAGGGACAAGCTGGGAGCAGCAGCGGGTGCTCCGTGCCTGACGCCAGCCTCCAGTAGGGGCTTACAAATGATCCTAAAGCATCTTCAGCCCACAAAATAGTGTGTGTGGGGGACAAAGCACCTGGATCTGGAGATAAAAAGGTGTGTTTGAACAGGAGAGGTGGGGAGCCGGTGGGATAACGGAGCGGTTCGTCGCCGACAGCTGCCGGGTGCTGTTATCCTCCTGGAACGGCGATTGCTTTCCCAGCAGCGGGGTGGAAAATGCGTCCCCCAGCTGAAAAAAAACCCAACAAACTAATAAATGGGCAAAAAGGAGCCTGGTGTTGGGTTTTTTTTTCTCTCCTAATCCTGAATCCCTCTGTGAGTCGGCTGGAGGAGGGGGGGAGACGGGGCTGAAAAGCACCGTGGGGGTGATGTGGGGGGATGAGGGGCGCGGGGAGGTGGTGAAACGGGGAGCGGGGACGGGGATCTGGGGAGGGATGAGGTGCTGGGGGGGACACGGGTACTGTGGGGGGGATGTGGGTGCTGGGAGGGATGGGGGTGTGGGGTAGGGATGTGAGTACTGGGAAGGATGGGGGTGCTGAGGGAGGGAGGGAGGGATGGGGGTGCCAGGGAGGACACGGGGAGGGACGTGGAGGTCTGGGGGGATGTGGGTGCTGGAGAGGGGATGGAGGTGCCAGGGCAGGGGCACCCGAACCAGAGGCGGATGTGGGTCCCAGGGAGGGAAGGGGGGTCCCAGGGAGGGAGGGAGGGAGGTGGGTGCCGGGGAGGGGATGCAGGTACCAGGGAGGGATGTGGAGGTCGGGGAGGATGCGGGTGCCGGGGAAGGGACGCGGGTACCAGGGAGGGATGGGGGGGCCGGGGGGAAACAGAGGTGCTGGGGAAGGGACGCGGGTGCCAGAGGAGGGGGGGGGATGCGGGTGCTGGGGGGAGGATGTCGGTGCCGGCAAAGGGATGCAGGTACCAGGGAGGGAGGTTGGTGCGGGGGAAGGAGCCGGGGGGGGGGTCGCAGGGAGGGCGGGATGCGGGTGCCAGGAAAGGGAACGTGGGGAGCGGGGAGGGGATGCGGGGGTCGGGGGGGGATGTGAGTGCCGGGGGAGGATGGAGGTGCCGGGGAGGGATTTGGGGAGCGGGGAGGGGATGCGGGGCCGGGAGCCGCGGCGGGGAGGCAGGGGAGCTCGGAGGGGAGCTCGGAGCGGAGCCCGTCGCCGCCCGTTTCCCCCCCCCCCCCCAACGGTGCCGCCCGGTTCCGCCCCGGGGGCGGTGGCTCAGCCCCCCCCCAACACCCCCCGCGTCCGCTTAAAACCCCGCGGAGGCGGCGCCCGGCAGCGCAGAGACCGGCGGCACCGACGGACACCGGGCACCGGCAGGGACGGGGAGGGGGCGGCGGGCACCGGGCACCGGGCACCGACGGGAAGGGGGCAGCGGGAGCGGGGACGGCGGGGCAGGGCGCAGGCAGGGCGCAGGCAGGGCAGGCAGCATGGGAGGGGACACCGTCGTCCCCCAGCACCCCGCGGCCTCGTCCCCCCGCAGCCCCGGGCAGCGCTGAGCGCCGGCGGCCGGACCCATGGCGGGCCCCCAGGGCGGGTACTCGGTGCAGGCCACCGCCGCCATCGCCGCCGCCATCACCTTCCTGGTGCTCTTCACCATCGCGGGCAACGTGCTGGTGATCATGGCCGTGCTGAGCAGCCGCTCGCTGCGGGCCCCCCAGAACCTCTTCCTGGTGTCGCTGGCGGCCGCCGACATTTTGGTGGCCACCCTCATCATCCCCTTCTCCTTGGCCAACGAGCTGCTGGGCTACTGGTACTTCGAGAAGACGTGGTGTGAGATCTACCTGGCTTTGGACGTACTCTTCTGCACCTCCTCCATCGTCCACCTCTGCGCCATCAGCCTGGACCGGTACTGGTCAGTCACCCGCGCCATCGAGTACAACGCCAAGCGGACGCCGCGGCGCATCAAGTGCAGCATCGTCATCGTCTGGACCATCGCGGCCATCATCTCCCTCCCGCCCTTGATCTACAAGGGGGAGAAGAAGGCGGCGGCGGGGGGGCGGCCGCAGTGCAAGCTCAACGAGGAGGCCTGGTACGTCCTCTCCTCCAGCGTCGGCTCCTTCTTTGCCCCGTGTCTCATCATGATCCTCGTCTACCTGCGCATCTACCTGATCGCCAAGCGCCGCTCCCGCCCCGCTGACACCAAACCGGGCTCGGGGCCACCCAACGTCACCCCCCTGACCGCCAGGGACCCCCCGGGGCCCTGCCCGCCAGCCGACAGGACCTCGCTGCTCAGCCCCGAGGAGCTCCCGGCGTCCCCCAGCCCCCGGGCAGGGACGTCCCCGCCGGCCGGGGATCGCCCCAGGGACACCTTGGCCACCGGGACGGGGCGGGTGGTGCTGGCCCGTGGGCCGCCGGCTCTGAACCCGTGGCGAAGGAAGACTCAGCTCAACCGGGAGAAACGGTTCACCTTCGTCTTGGCCGTGGTCATCGGCGTCTTCGTCCTCTGCTGGTTCCCCTTCTTCTTCCTCTACAGCCTGGGCGCGCTCTGTCCCCACCGCTGCAAGGTCCCCGATGGCGTCTTCCAGTTCTTCTTCTGGATCGGGTACTGCAACAGCTCCCTCAACCCCGTCATCTACACCGTCTTCAACCAGGACTTCCGCAGGGCCTTCCGCCGCCTCCTCTGCCGCCGCCGCGCCCCGACGCCCTGGTGAGGGGCTCTGACCCCCATCTTCCTCCTCCCCTGGTCGCACTCGCTGCCCACAGCACCCCCGGGGTTTGGGTGCCCCCAAAGTGACGATGGGGTCCCCTGTCCCCTTCTCTCCCCGCATTTCCCACGGGGATGGCTGGGGGGGGGGGGGGCGGGGGGCATGTGCCACTACCCCTGTCCCCAAGCCCGGTGGCATCCCGGCAGCCGCCCCCACATCCAAAGCGGCGCCGCGGCCTTTTAACAATAAAAGATATTTTGTAATAAGAAAAAACCGTTATTTTTTATCAAGGGGGGGGGGTGGGCTGAGGGGTGTTTGTGTCCCCCCCGCGGCCCCAGGGGACTGTTGGGGACAGGGGCAGTGGCCCGTGACGGCCGGCAGCGGGAGGAATGTTTGCTGGCGGAGCAGGAACACGATGTCTGGTGGGGGGGGGGGGTGGTTATTTATGGCAGCGCCCGGGAAGGAAGAAATAATGATAATTCAAGGGAAAAAAAAGATAATACAAAAAATCCCCAAAGTATAAATCTCTGCAGCTGCCACCACCGGCCCTGGGGACGTTCACCCCCGCGGGGGGACAGGGACAGAGTGCGGCCTCCGGGGGCCCCCGCTGGGGTGGGGGTTCGCGGGTGTCTCGTATAGGGTTGTGCTGCCCAGCCGGGGTGAGGGCGATGCGTGTCGGGGGCTGCGGGGGGGGGGTTGTGGCCTGTGACCCACACCAACGTGACCCACACCACGGTATCACGACCCGGCCGGGTGTAACCGTGGGTCGCAGCGGTGCATCGTGACCCACGCTGCTGTATGACGGCGTATCGCGCCCCAGACCCACAGCAGGGTATCGCGACCCACGCTGCTGTGCTGTGACTCACGACAGCCCGTTGTGACCCACAGAGGTGTGTTGTGACTCACCCTGCTGTACCCTGACCCACGGCGTGCAGCGACCCGCACCGGGGTATCGTGACCCACACTGGTGCCTCGGGACACATGATGGTGCACGGTGCCCCACACCAGTATATGGTGCCCCACGCCAGCACACAGTGCCCCACACCAGTGCACTACGCCTCACGCTGGTGCCCCATCCCCATCGCCGGTGCCCCCCGGCGCCGGGGGGACGTCGCCCCTCTGCAGTGGCCCCATCTCCTCACCCCACGGTGGGACTTCACCCCGTCCCCCGCCGCCGGCCGAGCCCTCGGGCAGCCCGTTCCCAGCCCGGCGGGGCCAGCGGCCGCTGGGAGGATGCTGGGGGTGGGAGAGGTCGTGCGAACGGGGCCGGGGCCGTGGGGCTGCGCACGCCGAGCCTATGGCCCCCCGCCAGCCCGGCCCCCGGCGGCCAGACCCGCTCCTGACCCCCGGCACCGCGTCCCGTAGTGGCTCCTCTGCCCCACGGCTGCGCCCGCGTCGGCTGCTTCGCACCCCACAGCGTGGGGCGAGGTGTGAGGCCGGTGGGGTCTCATTGGGTGTGGGGGTGCGGGTCTGGGCACGGTCCTGTGGGTCTGGGCATGGTCTTGTGGCGCTGGATGTGGCCCTGTGGGGCTGAGCATGGTCCTATGAGGCTGGGCTGTCCTGTGGGGCTGGGCATGGGGCTGGGGGTCTGAGCACGGTCATGTGGGGCTGGGAATGGTTATATGGGGCTGGACATGGTCCCGTGGGTCTGTGTAAAGTCCCACAGGTGTCCAACCATGGTCCCATGGGGCCTGTCCCCAGCAGGACCCGCGACCCCCCCCCAACCCTCCAGCGCTGCCGGCTCTGCCCCCCCGACCCTCTCCCCCCACTGATCCCCCCAAAACAGCCCGCGGGTTGCCATGGTGGTATCTTAATCCAACACCACCCCCACCCCCACCCCACCCCCATTGTCGCCCCCCAGGACAATTGCCATCCCCTCGTTAGTGCTGGGGAAGCGTCGGGAGGGAGGGGTTAATTAAGACAAACTATTAATTGCCGAGGTCTGGTTTTCAGCCGATGCGGCGAGGTGTGATGAGTTCTTGCCAGGGCTCAGCCTACTTCTGCCAGGGCTTGCCCCTGGTGCAGGGCTTTTAATTAATACTGGTTAATTATGTGATAAAATATCATAATAATACAATAGACTTGCCCAAAACCTCAGCGTCGGTGCCCGGGACGATCCCTTCCCGCGATCTTTTATTTTATTTTTAGGGTTTTGACAAAATTTGGCCACTTTTGCTGGCGGAGGAACGTCAGGCGTGAAGGTGGCGGCGGGGCGGGGGAGGGAGGGGGGGAAGGAATTATTTCTTGACAGGGGAAAAATGCACATTCCCATTCAAATATTTAAAAATAAGGTGCTGGGAGCGGCCGCAAAAGCTTTTTATTTGTATTTGGGTTTAACGGCAGAGCAATAAAAGCCGGGGAAGGGAAGACGCGGTAACCATAGCCACGGCGGCAGCCCGTTTACGCTTAAAACATTTCAAAATTTAAAATTAAAAAAAAAAACAAAAAACCAAAAAAAAACCAAAAAAAAAATGGGCCAGGTCTTCCCTTTTCGGTGCTGTTGCAGAGGGTCTCTGGGTGGTGCGGCGTGAAGATGCTTCGCTGTGACTGGGGGTCCCCCAGAAAGCCAGAAAAAAAAACAGGAAAAAAGGGGAGAAAAAGCCAGAAAAATTGCGAAGGGGCCCGTTTTCGGCGAAGACGGGCTCGGGGCAGGCAGGATCCGGCCAAAAAGCCCCCCTGCCCACATTTCTCCCCCCCTACAATCTCCCCAAGCCCCACCAGTACCTCAGCAGCCTTCCCCCCTCTCCCTCCTCTTCCCTTCCCAGTAAATAAGTTTTTTTTTCTTTTTTTTCTTACGTTTTTCCTTTTTTTCTCATCTTCCCCCCCCACCTTTTTTCTTGTCTTTTCTTTTCCTTTCTTTTCTTTTTTTTTTCCCCCCCTTATTATTTCCCTGCCGGAGGACGATTAAGGGATAAAAGCTCTCAGCTGCACTTAAAGGCAGATTAAAGGGGGAGGGAAAGTGTCAGCCCTGGCAGGTGAAAAACGTTGCCTTTTTTGGGGTGTTTTCAGGCAGATTCATCCCATTTGGGCTCCCTCGGTTCCTTGCTGTCTCCTGGAGTTTTTTGAGGTCTGGGGCTGGGGGGGGGGAGGTGGCTCTGAGGGTGACAGGGACGGGGACGAAGGGTAGGGACTGGGGCGGTGGTGGGACGCTGGTGGGGCTGGTGTTCCTTGGGATGATGGGGGACGGGGGCGGTAGGGACCTGGGGTGGAGGCTGGTGGCCCTGGGGGGACCAAGGATGGGGGTAGGACACCGTGGTGGGGCTGATGTTCTTTGGGCTGATGGGGACAAGGGATGGAGGCTGATGGGGACAAGGGATGGAGGCTGATGGCCCTGGGGACCGTGGAGACCTGAGATGGGGACCAGGAACGGGGTGGGGCTGGTGTCTTTGGGGGTGGTGGGGACCCGGGATGGTGAAGAACTGTGGGATGGAGAACTGTGTCCAGTTCTGGGCTCCCTGGTTCCAGAGGGACAGGGAACTGCTGGGGAGGGGACAGCAAAGGGCCACCAAGAGGATGAGGAGACTGGAACATCTCTCTGATGAGGAAAAGCTGAGGGATTTGGGTCTTTTTAGTCTGGAAAAAAGACGGCTGGGGAGGGACCTTATCAACACTTATAAATACTTCAAGGGGGGGTGTCAGGAGGACGGGGCCAGGCTCTTCTCAGTGGTGCCCGGGGACAGGACAAGGGGTAACGGGCACAAACTTGACCATGGGAAGTTCCATCTCAAGATGAGGAGGAACTTCTTTGCTGTGAGGGTGGCAGAGCCCTGGCACAGGCTGCCCAGAGAGGTGGGGGAGTCTCCGTCTCTGGAGACATCCCAAACCCGCCTGGAGGTGTCCCTGTGCCACCTGCTCTGGGTGACCCTGCTCTGGCAGGGGGTTGGACTGGGTGATCTCCGGAGGTCCCTTCCGACCCCTGCCACTCTGTGATTCTGGGATAGGGACCAGGGATGGGGAGCTGATGGTGCTGGGGATGTTGAGGACCTGGCATGGGATTAATGTCACCAAGAGTGACCAGGACCTGGGACCCTGTGATGGTGCTGAGAGAGATGGCCCCAAGGGTGATGAGGACCTGGGGAGGGGCTGGGACCCCATCATGGAGCTGGGGCTGATGTCCCCAGAGGTGACGGGGACCTGGGCTGGTGATGGAGACCAAGGATGGGGGGGCTGATGGGGACATGGAATGGGATCCCACAGTGGGGATGGGGCCGGGGGGACCAGGTACAGGGGCCTGATGTCCCTGGGGGTGTTGGGGACCTGGTTTGGGGGTAGGACACCGCGGTGGGGCTGGGGTTGGTGTTCCTGGGGGCGATGGGGCTTGGGATAGGGAGCAGGGATGAGGGGCTGGTGTTCCTAGGGGTGCTGGGGACCTGGGACTGGATCCTGTGGTGGGGCTGGGGCTGATGTTCCTTCGGGTGATGGGGACCAGGCATGGGGGGGCTGATGTCCCTGAGGGTGACGGGGTCTTGGGCTGGGGCTGCCGTCCCCAAAGGTGGCGGGGACGTGGGGGGGGGGGGGGGCGGGTAGGACCCTGTGGACTTATGTCCCCGAGGGCAAAGGGGCTTGGAACGGGGACCAAGGATGGGGGGCTGGTGTCCCCGGGGGACTGCGGTGGGACCCCATGGTGTTCCCGGGGCTGAGCGCCCTGAGCGTGTCAGGGGCCTGGGCCGGGATCCCGCGGTGGGGCTGCCGCCGGTGTCCCCGGGGGTGTGGGGCACCGCCATGGGGGACCCGGGGGGCGACAGGGGTGGGGGGCAGGGCCGGGGGGGCGGCCATGCCCGGGCTGGGCTGGGCTGGGCTGGGCTGGGCCGGGCTGCCCCTGGGCCGGGGGCGGAGCGGGCGGCGCGGCCGGGCCTGCGGTGGGTGAGAGCGGGGCCGGGGGGGGTGGGCCGGGGACCCGCAGGCCCCGTGGGGCGGTGGGGCCTGTTACCCCCCAGCCCGGGCCGTGTGGGGCCTGGCCGGGTGTTACCGCCCTCACCTGCGGCGTGTGCGGGGCCCATGTGGGGCGTGTTGCCCCCCCCCCCCGGGGCTCTACAGGGGCTGTGGGGTGGGATGTGCAACCTCCCCCGGGCCCTATGGGGTGTGTGGGGCCCATGTGGGTGCTGCTGTCCTCCCCCACCCCGAGCCCCTCTGGGGTGGTGGGGCCTGTTACCCCCCACCCCGGGCCGTGTGGGGCCTGTGGGGGGGGGAGGGTGTGTTAGCCCCCTCACAAGGCCCTGTGGGGTGTGTGGGGCCCATGTTGGGTGAGCTGCCCCCCCCCCCCCCCAGGCCCTATGGCGTGTGTGGGTTTTGTTACCCCCCCCTCCCCCCCCGAAGCTCTATGGGACATTGTGGGGCCCACGGAGGGTGTCCCCTGCCAGCAGCCCCCCTCTGAGCAATCCAAGCCTTCCAAAATAAGCCTTTCTGCCCATTTCTGTCTTTTTTTTCTTCTCTCCCCCCCCCCTCCCCCCAGGACCCTTGAGCACCCAGCTCCTCTTCTCCCTGGTTTGGGGACGTTCCCCCCACCCCGACCCCACGCCGGGGTCCCCAGCGCCACCCCTTCAGAGGTAGGTGACCCCCTGGGGACAAGGACAGGCACCGAGGGGATGCTGCCACCCCCAGACAAGGGGGGGACGCCCCTGTCCCCCATGCCACGAGCACCCCTCGGTAACTGCGGCCGCAGCTTCGCCCTGGGGAGGGTTTCCCAACACGTCCCAAACCTCACTGGGGCTTCCTTCCCTCCAGCCTTGCTTTTCTTTACCCCCATCCCCCCTACACCCCCGCAACATTTTTAAAAACAAATTCTTTTTGTTCTCCTCCCTCCTCTCTATTTTTTGGGGAATAAAAATTCCTTAAAATTCCTTAAAACCACCCCGTGATGACTAGACATGATTTAAAAGCCCCGAACACCTTGCGGGGGCTGGGGGGGGGGGGGGGGGGGTGTCTCTGGTAGAAGCAGCCCCTCTCCTGTGGGTGTCCCCGGGCTGGTGCGGGGGGGCTGGGGCCGGCCGGGGGTCAGGATCCTGGTGGTTGGGGGGTTTTGGGTGCAGATTGGCATCTCCGTGCCAGGGGGAGGAGGATGTGGGAGGGAAAAGTCAATTGTAGCAGCACTGGAGCTCGATTACGAAGAACAAATTCTTTCCCCCAGGGTTTTTGGCGCGTTGGTTGCTGGGTTGGTGTTTTATTTTATTTTTTTTTCCCCCTCTCTTTGCGCTGTAAACCATCCATTTCCCCACCAAGGAGCAGGTCCCTTCCCTGCAAAGTGGAGAGAGGGGTGCCCACCCCTCCTCCAGCACCCTGCGGCTCCTGTCCTGCATCGCCCCGTTGCTGGCAGCTCTGGTTATGGGGATGGGGGTGCGGGGTCTCCCTGCCTCTTGCTGACCCCCTCTTGCCCATGTCCCCGCAGCTGAGCTCCAGGGGCTTGTCCCGGATGCATCCCCAAGGGCTCATCCCTGCACCGAATGCCGTGCCCAAGCCCCCCTGGGGTGCTGATCCCACCGGACCCGCGTCACCACGCTCCTCCGGTGACCCAAACGTAGGTGACTCCTCGGCCAGGGAGGGGGGAACCATCTGGAGTCTCCCCTTGGCGGCAGCCCCTTCCATCCCAGGCAAATTTTCTTTATTTCTCCCCAGTAACGGGACTTCTCCCTGCAGCGCGAGTGTGTTTTGGGGAGCATTCACCGACATTTGGTGTCTCCGGGGCGAGCAGGGTTTGTGCCATCCCTCCCTCCCCCTGTCTGTCCTTCCTTCCTCAGATGAAAAACTGGGTCTGCGATTCGGGGCAGAAACTGGAAGTTTTCATCCCTTTTCTGGGCAAGTACCGTCCGCTCTTGGGGCGTTGCTGCCAGACCTGCACCCCGAAGAGCTGGGTAAGAGCGTGGGGTCCCTGGGTGCTGGCGAAGGGGACGAGCCCCATCTGAAGGGTCTCGTGTGCCTGGGAAGAGGGCTGGGGGCTGGAGCGAGGCAGGCGCAGCTGAAGCCTTCCCCGCTTGTTCAAAGGCTTTTTCCTTCCAGGATGGATTCTACCACAAGCATCTCTCCTCTCTCGGCTTCCGCGACGCCATCCGGGTGACGGAGGAGGACACACGGTGAGGACGGGACGAGCTCTGTGCCGGGGAACGCTGGGCAAACCACTTTTTTTTCCCCAGGTTTTTGTCCAAATCCCCATGGAAATCCCTTTCCCCTGCTGCGCAGGAGTGTGGGGACACCTCTCCATCAACCTTGCTCCCTAATTAGTCCAAAAAGAAATTACATTAATTAATGCTGGAAGCTGCATCTCCAAGTGCAGAGCATTAATAACAGCAGAGGGGTGAGGGCTCGGTCTGTTCCTTGGTTACTGTCACACTCGGGCTGGGAGGAGAAGTCAGAGTTGAGGATTTGGGGTTGTTTCTTTTTTTAAGCAGGGCTTGATGCCGTTGGGAAGAGCTCGCCGGGGGGGCTGGGGGGTGTTTTCATTCTCTGCCCTGGCTTCCGCACAAGGACAAGCTCACGCACGCAGCCCTCGGAGCCCCCGGGGAGAGGCGAAGTGGCCTCGTCCCTGACCCCTCCTGCTCTTCCTCCTCCCCATGGGCCCCAACACCAGACCTCAGCTGGTGTCCACCAGCCTTTCCCCCGGCCCAGGAGCTGACGTGGAGCCCGGCAGCTGTTTCCTTGCCAAACGCCCGATGTATTTTTTTTTTTTTTTTGTTCCAGAGGTGCTGGACTCCGTTGGTTCCTCTCCCTTTTTCAGAGCCGTCCCTGGTGGCTTAGCAATTTTGCACTGTATTTTTCCAAATCGGGTCATTATACTCCATTCAGCTTGAAATATCCCAGCTCCAGCTTTCAAACTGTTTGAATAATTCATCTCCACTTGCAGCGACTCGGGAGTTGCGGAAAGGGTAGAAAGAGCCCGGTGATGGGTGTCTGAGATCAGGAGCGGAAAGACAAAGGGTCTGAAGCTCCCGTGTCCCTCTCCAGCCACCCGCAGCCCTTTCGCTGCGTCGCCACACACTCTGCGATACCTAAAACCTCGCTTGCGCCCCTTTTTGGTGCTGCCTAGCTCTGATTTGGGGGCAGATTTGGAAAATTCCCCAGTTTGGGACCTCTGCAGCATCCCCTGCGTGTCTCTAGTGATTGCAGGTTTCCTTGGGACAGCACTGCAAGGACCAAGGTGGCCTGGAGCATCACTCTGCTGCTGCCTCCGTTTTCCCAGCTGTAAAATGGGGAGAAAAAAAATCTCAAATTCTGGCAAAGTCCCAGTCTGAGGGAGGCCGGGCGCCCTGGAAGAGCCTCTAACCACCGGTACGTGGCTGTCTGTCTCCCTGCCCAGGTACCGGGGCTGGCTGGTCCGAAGGGTCTGTGGTTTCCTCGCTGTCTGGGACTGGAAAGTTCCTGCGGACACCCCCAGAGACCTCCCGGCCAGGATCTGCTGCAGCAGGAGGTAGGTGGGAGCAGCCGGAGGGGCTCTCCGGGGTCACCTTCACTCCAGGAAGGACCCGGGTCCAACAGCATCGTTCCCCGATCCTGCGGGATCCCGTTCGGTTGCTGGAGCGAGAGATGCACTCGTCTTGCGCCCGGCGGAAGGGAAATGTGCCAGCTCCGCCTCGCTGCTGCGCCCTTCCCAAAAACTCATCCCCAGGAAGGGGCTTTGCAGCTGCCCCCTCCCGGGCTCAGCACCCCCAAAAAGGGGCTGATGCCCCGGCTTGGTGGGGAACCGGCTCTCCTGTCTCTGGGCTCTGCCCCAAGACGCTGCCGAGGCTCTCCCGATCTTGTCCCGTCCCGGGTGACGTGGCCTTGTCAGGCAACTGTCACCTAACTTCTCGTCATCGCTAATTACGCAGCAGGAGGCTGGCAGACAGTACACTGTAATTACTGTAATGCAGAATGCTTTTTAATCCCTCACTCTGCCTCGTGCTTCCCTCCTCCTCTCCACCCCCTTTTCCCAGGGTACGGGACGTTGCTACCGGCCGGTCCCGTGGCTCGAGAGGGGATGGCCCATCCCACCGGCGGTGGAAGGAGAAAATACTCGAGATCCTGGCTGAAATCCAGGCCCCGCTCTCCCTCCTCATGCTGAGGTCTGCGCTCCCTCCCCGGGGAGGGTTGTGGGTGCAGATCCCCCTTCACGAGCACCTCCCACCTCCTCTTGGAGGGATCCCAGTTCCTGGCTGGGGCATTCCCAGTCCCTCTCCTCCACTCCAGGTCTCTCCCACTCTTAATTTGTGTATTAAGCCCCTTCGGATGGGCTTTGAGCTGTGGTTCTGTGCCTGGATCCCATGCGCCATCCTTTCGGGGAGATGCAGCTGGATCGTTTTGGGGATGCGTGGGGATCCTTTGAGGGATGCACGTGGATCCTTCGGGGGACACGCGTGCGGAGAGCCCAGGGCTACACGGCAGGGCAGGGCCGTGGGGTCCCGCACAGCTCCCTGGGGATATTTCCCCCAGTTCCTTCCAGGGAGCTGGAATCTGACACTGGAGTGGAGAAGGGAGAGAAGGGGGGGGGGAAACCAACCAACCAAACAAACAAAAAACCAAACCATTGGGAGGATGGAAATCAAAGCAAAGCAAAAGGGAACTTTTCCTTTCTCTCTCCTCTTTTCTTTTTTCCTCCTGTCATTGAGAAATTGGCAATTAAAGGTTGCATTGTAGCCTAATTGCTTGTCTGATTGAGCTGTAATAAAAGAACCCTCTGAGCAGTCTGAAGTATTTAAAGGGAAGAAATTATCCAGGGGATAAAAGCGTTCGGATCCTTCTCGTAAACAGCGTGCGGGAGGACGGGGAGATGGAGGGGTAATTGACTTCAGCTTTTGTTGCCAGGGGGAGAAGGGGGTGGTCTTGTCACATCCAGCCTTTAATGTTTTAACTTAATTTATTATAAAGCTGTTTATTTGCTTTACGGGAGCTGAGAAGTGACATTTCGAGTCGAGCTGTCTCATGCAACCCACGTTTCTGCCTGGGTGGGGGAAACTGAGGCAGAGCAGGTGGCCTGGATGAGGTCTGGGGGGGGTCTGGGGGTAGCCCTGGCCCCTGCGGAATTGCTCACTTGCTCATTTTCCTGCAGGCTGTGCAACTGGGCTCTGCTCAAGCTCCTGAACCGCCTCTTCCTCGGCGTGCAGCTCCACCGAGGGCAGCTGGAGATGGTGCTGAGGGCCGCCAGGACGGTAGGGAGTCCAGCCAGCCGCTCTCGCCCTGCGCCTCGCCGCCGGCACGCCGGGTGCTGAGCCCTGGCCGCCTTCTTTGCAGTCCAACGTGCCGCTGGTTTTCCTCTCCACCCACAAATCCCAGCTGGATGGGCTGCTCCTGTCCTTCCTCCTCTTCTCCCAGGGGCTGGGGGCGCCCAGGGTGACGGTGGGCAGCCAAGCCTGCAGCCCTCGCCTCCGGTAAGGCATGGGGACACCAGTGTGGGGCACTCGCAAAGCCCCGCAGCTATGGGGGGGAGCTGGGGGGACCCGGCCCCATGCAAGCTGGGTGCCCCTGGTGGCTTCTTTCCCCTGCAGAGCCTTGCTCACCCGCCTGGGAGCAATTTTCCTGCCTTCAAGGATGGAGCAGGCGCCGAGTGACCAGGAGGAAGGGCTCCTGGGGGCTGTCCTGGCCACAGTACGTCCTGCCCGAGGTGTCGGGAGGGATGAAACGTCCCTCCCCCGCCCAAGCTCCAAAAGCACCTGGTAAAGGTGTTTAGGGGTGTCTCAACTGCAGGCTGGCCGAGGCATGCGGCTGTGCGATGGGTGCCGGCAGCTCCCGTGCATCTCTGGGGTGCTGATGGTGCCCCCCAGCCTCACCCCGTCTCCCCCCCAGTACGTGGAGGAGGTGCTGAGGAGCCGCCAGCCTCTGCTCATCTTTCTGGAGGAGCCCCCGATTGCCCTGCGCCTCTCTGCCCCTGCCCAGCAGTGGCTGGCCATGGTGTACCGAGCCGTGCGGGATGGCGCCGTCCCCGACGTCCTCCTGGTCCCTGTGGGCATCGCCTACGACGTGATCCCCGGCGGTTCGCAGCAGGAGGGAGCGGTGAGAGGTTTTGCCCACCCGAATCGCCGGGTGCGTCCCCGGGGAGCGGCCCTCGCCTCCATCATCCCACTAACGCTCTGGTCCCCTCTACTCCCAGTGCGGCGTGCAACCCCTCGGCCTCGGCGCTTGCCTCTGGGCAACGTGTGGGGCCCTGCGCCGGAACCGTGGCTGCGCCCGGGTGGACTTCGCCCAGCCCTTCTCCTTGCAGGTACGGCAGCAGGGCTGGCAGCCGGGGATCCTGGCCGGCCCCGGAGGGTTTATTGCCGCAACGATTGGTGTGCAAACCCCTGCGGGGTGGATGGAGGGATTCGGGGTGGATCTGGTGTTGTCCAGGGGATCCAGTGAAGGTTTATTGCCATGATGGTGGCTGTGCAGCCCCCTGCGGGGTGGATGGATGGGCTTGGGCTGGATACGGTGTTCTCCGGGGGATCTGGTGTTGTCCAAGGGCATCCGGTGAGCCCAGCACCGGGGACGCTGGGGGGGCAACAGGGCAGTGCTCGTGGGCCCTGGGGACCCAAGGGATGAAGTCAGCTCACTGGGGCCGAGGGCTGTGAGCACCAACAGGCTGGATTTGGCCTCCTTCCCAGGAGTTTGCGGCCAAAAACCTCGTTGGACAGAGCTGCAGGGGGAAGTGGCTGGAGGAACTGCTGCTGCCCACCATCCTCGGCACGTGGTAAGCAGGCACCAGGCATCGGGGCAGCATCTCACCCCCCACACCTGCGCCCGGCCCCGCTTTCTCACCCCTTGCTCCATTTTCTCCAGCCCCAGCCAGCTGGATGCCAAGGCGACAGAGGTTTGGAGTCCCGGCCCCGCGACGGCCACCGGTTTAGGGGTAGAAGAGGAAATATTGGTGACCAAGCTGGGCCTGCACTCCCTGAGCGGTGAGGGGGTCCCATTGGGCTCGGGGTTGGGGGGGGCTCATAGCCCAATGGCTAACAAGCGCCTCTCCCCCACCTCGCAGATGGCGTTGCCTGCTCTGCCGTCATGGCCGTGGGGATCACGGCCGCGCTGCTGTTGCACAAGCACCGAGAGGTGAGACGAGGAGGTGTCCGGGTTTCTCTTCCTTTGGAGCAAGATTTCTAGAGCCGCTCAAGGGACCAGCTCATCCTCCTCTTCCTCCAGGGCGTTTTCCTCTCCCGGCTGATGCGGGACTTCGCCTGGCTGCTGGAGGAGATCCTGCTGCGCCAGCGCGACGTGGGCTTCTCGGGGCAGCTGCGTGCCCTGGTGCAGCACAGCCTCACCCTGCTCCGAGCCCGGCTCACCCTCTACCACCTCGCCCCCATCGGTGATGTCCTGGTGGTCCCCGAGGCCTCAGCGGTGGCCCTGAGGGAGCTGGGCCGCCACAGCGCTGCCGTCCTGCCCGTCTTCGCCAGCGAGGCAGTGGGAGGTGAGGAGTGAGGCGTGGAGGGGGGGGGTGGATCCGTGACAGCAGGGATCGGTGACACGGGGGGGAATTGGTGACGCCACTTTCCTGGCAGCCTGCGCCATCCATGCCTTGCTGATGGAGATGCTGCCCTTCCTGGGGGTGACCGTCGGGCCCTCCAGCATCGTGTTCAGCCAGGACGAGCTGCACCGCAAGACCCTGGAGCTGCTCCTGCTGCTGCCCCTAAATCTCCTGGGGCTCCAGGTAGGGGCTGGCGGCGCGGGGTGGCACTGCCATCACGTGGAAGTGGCCTGTCACCGCTGCCTGCCTGGCAGGGGAGAGTCCAGCCCCTTTCCTCCTCTCCCCCAGCCCTGCCAGCCCCTGGACTGCCTGAGCCAGGACATCGTGGACAAGCTGCTCCTCTGCGGGCTGCTGGAGGCTGAAGAGGTGGGTGCCCCCCCAGGTCCCCCTTCCCACCCTGGGGACAGGCAGCCCAGCCCTCGCTGCACCCTCCCTTCCTGGCCGGGAAGGGGATGTGGGAGCAGCGTCCCTGTGGGGGGGGACGGGATGCCAGTGGGGTGGCGTCAAAGGTGAGGTGGCACCTGGCTTGTCCCCGCAGCCGGAGAGCGAGCGCTGGGTCTGCGACTTGGCCCCGTGGCCCTTCCGCAGTCGGTGGCCCTGGGCAGGGATGGACTTCACTGACAGCGACAGTGACAGCCAGGACGAGGTCCCTAAGCGCTGCTTCAAGGTACCGGGGGTGTCCCCCCCACTGCCGCTCTGGCAGGGTGAGGTCAACTTCCCCAATCTCGGGCTTCCCCCCTCCAGCTCAGCGAGCCCCAGGGCTCTCCTGGCCTCCTCCTCTTCCTCTGCCGGCTCCTGCGCCCCGTGCTGAGGACCTACGCCAGAGCCGTGGCTTTCCTGGACGGACCCAGCTGGCCCCAGCCCGGTAGGACCCCCCCACAGGGTGGGCAACCGTTTCTCCACCCACACTAGCCCCTCCCTTGGTTTGGCTTTTGGGGAAACTGAGGCACAGCCAAAGCTCCCGTGCGGTTCTGGCTCTGCACCGGGACTGGAGAGGGGCTGTGCCCTGCTGGGAGCTGGGGTCTGACCCCCCCTCTCTGTCCCCCACCCCAGAGCCAGCCTACGTTGAGGCGCTGTTGCAGTTTCTGAGCGAGGAGGATGCTTTCGGTGAGTCAGGCTGGGGGAAAAAGGGGGTGTCCCTCCTGCTTTGGGGTCAGCACCCTCTACAGCCAGGCTGGGGGTGCCTGGGGGGTGGGATGCCGGTGACCCTTGGGGATTTCTCTCCCTCCAGAGCACCCGGACAGGAGCCTGGCCCTCAGCTCCCTCCAGACCTTCAAGGAGATGGGGGTAAGCGTGACTGGACTCTACCACCCCGCCTCAGCCCTCGAACCGGCCCCCAGGTGATGCCCCTCTCCCTCCCCAGGTGCTGGAGGAGGTGTGGACCCCTGCCGGCCCCCTGCTCCGCCTCGCCCAGCCCTTCCAGTCCAGCGCCAGCCGGGGCAAGCTGGAGGCCTTCATCCAGCAGTTTACCTGGCCGTAGCTGCCGGTGCCGTACCGGTAAAGCTGGGAGACACCGATAAAGCTGGGAGCAGGTACCGACCCGCCTCGTGCATTTATTGACCGGGGGAGGTGGGTGGGGGGCGGTGTTAAGGCAGTTGCATCGGGGTGAGATTTGGCGTCTCCGTCTTCACACCACCTTGTTGCAGATGGTGCCCAGCTCCTCAATCTCACACTGCACCTCGTCGCCTCTCTGCAAGGGGCAGGGACACACTGGCCTGCCTTGCCCTTTTATGTCCCCTTGCCCTTTTATGTCCCTGCGCTGCCACCTCCGCCTTATTTTGAGTGTCCCCGCTTTTCCCTCACCTTAAGAAACACCGGGGGTTTCCGAAAGACCCCAACTCCAGGAGGAGTTCCTGTCAGCAAGATGTCCCCAGGGACCAGCGTGACAAACCTGGGGGGGGAGGGCAGGGGTCAGGGGCGGCCCCCCCGGTCCCCTGGGGAGCGGTGTCACCCTCACTGTGTGTGTCCCCCCCGGCTCCCGGCCCCTACCGGGAGACCCAGGCGATGAGCGTGGGCAGCTTGAAGACGAGCTGGCTGGTGTTGCTGTCCTGCATCAGCTGCCCGTTGACACTGCAGCGGATTCTCAGGTTGTGGACATCTGGTGGGGACAGAGGGGACATGTCACGCTATTGGGGGGACATGGGGACAGTGCTGTGGGACCCCCGCCACCCTGAACACCCCTGCTGCGACAAACATGGGTGCTTTTGGGCAAACGTGGTGCCTGCTGCCTCCTGTGTTAGCCAGGAAATAGCCCCTGTCCCGTCCCCATCCTGTCCCTGTCCCGTCCTCACCTGCCACCGCCTCCTTGGTGACTAGAGCCGGCCCCAGGGGACAGAAGGTGTCAAAGGTTTTTCCTAGCAGCCACTGCCTCCCGTTTCTCCTCATCTGCCAGTCCCGCGCGCTGACGTCGTTGGCCACTGTGAAGCCCACGACGTGGTCCATCGCCGACGACTCCTGGGGGGGTGACAAGGGGAACCTGCTTAACCGGGCAGGGGACAGGTGCAGAGGAGGGGTACGGCAGGGGGGTTACCTCGATGTGCCGCCCCTCCTTCCCAATGACGGCAGCCAGCTCCACCTCCCAGTCCACCTCCTGCGGGGGGGAAAAGGGGGGTGCTGGAATGGGGCCGCACCCTCCAGAGTGGGCTGGGGACAGAGCGGGGGTGGCAGTGATTCTCACGCTGCTGTCCTGGGGGTGCACGATGTCATCGAAGGGGCCGATGATGGCGCTGGGGAACTTGCTGAAAATGATGGGCTCCTTGGGGACGCTGACGCCCTGCTCCTGGCAGTGGTCGCGGTAGTTGAGCCCCACGGCGATCACCTTCTGCGGGTCCCCCACGGGCGCCAGCAGCCGCACCGTCCCCCGCGGCACCCGGTGACGCCCCAACTCCAGTGCCCTGATGGGTCACGGGGATTGGTGGCGGGGCCGGCGGTGGTGATGGTGCCGCCGGTGCCGCCAGCGCGGTGTCACCCACCTCTGTGCGGCCGCCAGCGCCGTGGGGCCCATCTCCAGGAGGGCGCGCGTGGAGCGGGGCAGCCCCGGCTCGGCCGCGCTCAGGTCCAGCAGGGCCCCCCCGGGACCCTCCTCCAGCCCCAGCCGGGGCTCAGCCCCCCCGGGGCCCCGGAACCGCACCAGCCGCAGGGCCCCCGCTGGCCGCATCCCCCCTGTGGAACACAGGTCCTTGGGATCCGGCACCCAGGGGATCCCGGCACCCCCCCGGGGCACTGGAGCCCCCCAGCGGGTGGATCCCTGGGGGCGAGGAGGGAGGGGAAGGGGCAGATCCTGGTGCAGGAGGGATCCTGGAAGGAGGGGAGATCCCAGTGTGGGGCGGGGACAGGGGGCAGTGGATCCCTCGAAGGGGGCAGATCCCTAGTGCGGCAGCAAATCCCAACCCGAGGATTCCTCCCAACCCCCCCCCCGATCCCCCCACCTGCACAGGGGGATCGCTGGAGGATTCCCTGCCGTGGTCCTGCACGGCCCCAGCCCTGGGGGTTTCCCCCCCCCAGTCCCACACTCCTGTCCCTGGGATCCCCCTCGCCCTGATCCCGCTCAGCCCGATCCCAGGGGACCGCCCCCCCCCCCCCGCACTCACAACCCCAGACCCAGGGAATCCTCCCCCCGCCCCGATCCCACACAGCCCCGATCCCAGGGATTCCCCCTCCCCCCCGTTCCCAGGGGATCCTCCCGATCGCAGGGATCCCCCTCCCCCACCCCCCGATCCCGCTCAGTCCCGGTCCCGGGGATCCCCCCACATACAAGGGGATCCCCCGATCCGCCCCCCGGTCCCGGGGATCCCCCGACCGCGCGGTGCCCGGTCCCGGGGGAGTCGGAGGATCCCGGTCCCACCTACGTCACTCCCCTCTCGGCACGCGCCGACCCCGCGCCGCCCGCGTGAAGCTGCCGCGCCGCGGCCCCGCCCCGCCCCCCGGGCCGGCCAATGTGAGCGCGGAGGGGGCGGGACCGCGCCGGCGGCGCAGCCAATGAGAGCCGGCGGCGCTCGGCCGCCCCTCCCCCCGCTGGAGGGGCGGGGCAGCCGCGTTGCTAGGAGACGGGGCGCGGCCGCCATGACAGCGCCCGGCCGCCATGACAGCGCCGCCATGACGGCGCCGAGGCCGGGGCCGGCCAGGCCTCGCGGCGGGAGCGAGCCGGGCCCAGGCGGGTGTTTCTAACCTTTATTTCATGGAAACACGCAGTGAGTGAGCGAGCGACAGGCGGCTGCGGAGGGGGGGCCGGGCCGGGGGGCCAGGGCGGGGGCCTGGCTGAGGTGCAGCCTGGCCTCGCCGGCCTATTCGTGCGGAGAAAAAAAAGCAGAAATAGTCCAAATAACCCTCCCGCAGAGCGAAACTACCTCTGCTGCCACCGCCTCAGGGCTCGGGACTCGCCACCACCTCTCTCGCCCCCCTGGGCTGTGCACAGCCATTGCTTCCCCCTTGGCTCCCCGGCTGGCACATTTAATCCCTAAATCATTGCCATTTGTTTTATTTAGAAAATTAGCCCTCTCTCCTGGTACCGCCAGAAGGCGGGGAGCGGCCTAAGTCCCCTTAAGCGCTGCATTGGGTGGCGGGGAGGAGGTTCATGTGCTTTCAGTTGGCCATTGGGAGCTGCCATTTCGCGGCTGCGATGGAGACCCCCTCCTCGGCTGGGTGCTCCTGTGGGGGCTCCTGTGCCGCACAGGGCAGGGGTAGCCCCGCTGCGGGGTGGGGTGGGGGTGTTCCCCCCAAAATGGGTCTGGCTGGCAGGGCAGGCATTGCCAGGCGCCATGCCGGGGGTGGCTTGGGCGGATGAGCCGGTAAAGTCACCCCGTGTCTCTTCCTCTCTTGTAACTGGAGTGTCAGGGGTCAGGTGGATTATTTTCTTCTTTCTTTTAACCTCTCATTTTGTTTGAGATAGTAGAAAAAAAAGTCCCCCTTGGGCGCTGGTGGGGCCAAGCGTGTGGTCCTGGGTTCTAGATCACATTCTCAAAGATCTGCATGGAGCTCATGATGTCCTCGTCCTGGATGGGGCAGGAGGGAGAGGTCAGACCCCCCATCCCCCTCGCCCCCTCCCTCCTGTCCTCACCAGAGCTGTTGTCCCCCGGCCCCCTCAGGACATCACTTTGGGACAGGATGAGGAACTTGGGTTCAGAGGCCTGGCAGTGAGGAGGAGGAGGATGGCATCGATGCTGAAGGCCCCTGCAGTGCTGCTCACCTTCTGGCATGTCTCCAGGAACTCCTCGAAGGTCACCACACCGTCACCGTTCCTGTCCATCTTCTGCAAAGGAACAGCAGGGGCTCAGCGGGGACGGCCCCGGCGGCGGTGGCAGCCCCGGCCTGTGACACCCCGGGGGGGTTGGTGGCTGGCAGGGGGGGACGAGGCAGGACGGTGTCACCTGGAAGAAGAGCTCCACATGCTCGGCAGGCGCGCTGTCCTGCAGGGCGGGGTGGGTGCAGCGCCCCATCATGTCGTAGATGGACTTCATGATCTCCAGCATTTCCTAGGAGGGGACAGAGGGGGGACTAGGTGACAAGAACCCTCCGAAGGAGGGCACCTTTGTCCCCCAGCACTTGTTTCCCCCATTCCTGTCACTCTGTGGGTGTCCCCTGCCATGCTCCTGGCCCCCCCAGGCCTCGTCCCCCCCTCCACATGTCACCTCCTTGGTGATGTAGCCATCTTTATTAATGTCGTAGAGGTTGAAAGCCCACTTCAGCTTCTGGTGCACTGTCCCCCGCAGCAAGACAGAGAGGCCAATGACAAAATCCTGCCGGAGAACCACGGCCGTGAGCGGGGACATCCTACGGGCACCGCCGGCACCCCCAGGGATGGACCCATGTCCCCCCAGCTCAGCTGTTCGCCCCCCTCCACTGGTGCCGTGGCGCTGCCATCGATCATGGGACGCCCCGGGGGATTTTGTTCCTATTGATCCTGTTTCTATTCTGGCTCGCAGCTATTTTTAATCACCAGGGTAAAACTGGCGCTGGCCCCCCCTGCCGCAGTGCCCGGAACAATCCCAGCACAGGCTCCCGCCGGCGAGGAGACCCAAAATTTTGGCTGTTGCCGCTGCGCCAAACTTTTATCCCCCATGGCATGCAGGCGAGGAGGAGGATGTGATGAATCACACCGCTGGGCACGCGTACAGCCACGCGGACAGCCGGAGCAGCGCGGCGCTGGCACGGCTTTGCTGGGAGGGAGAAGCCGGGTGCAGGAGCAGTGCCGGGAGCCTCACCTGGAAGCAGAGAGCCCCGTTGCGGTCGGCGTCGAAGGCATCGAACAAGAAGTGCGCGTAGGTGCTGGCATCTGCGAGGGGAGGAAGGTGGGAGCCAGTGAAGCCCACACGCCGGGATTGGTATTTTGGCATTTTCTCCGGATACCGGCACCCTCCACTGCCGGCCTCGGGGGTTCCCGACTCACCGCCTTGGGGGAAGAACTGCGAGTAGATGAGCTTGAAGGTCTCCTCATCCACCAGGCCGCTGGGACACTCCTGGGAGGGGAACGGGCACCTGGTGAACCCCGGATCTGCCGAAACCCACCCCCCCTGTAACCGTGGTGGGGTGAGGGTGTCCCCCTCCCGACACTCACGCTCTTGAAGCCGCGGTAGAGGGACTGCAGCTCCTTCTTGGTGAACTTTGTCCGTGTCAGCAGCCGCTCCAGCCCCTCAGGTTGGTGCCGGACAGCCGAGAGCTCCAGCTCGGCATCACCGCCGTCTGCCGGGAGACGCCGGCACAGACCCCCCCCGTGGGTCCCGCAGCCTTTCCCGTATCATCCCGGGCTCTTCCAACCCAGATCCCACCCTGCTTAAAACCAAACTCCCCTCCCTGACCCACTGGTGGATCCCAAATCCCCTCGTGCCAGGAGGAAAAGCTACACGTTCCGCATCCCAAGGGAGAAGCCGTCCCATCCCGGGGGGTTTTTCCCTGCGTCCGCCTCCGGCAGCGTCTCACCCCGGCCCCGTGTAATGCTGCCTCTGCCCGCGCCCTGCTGGGCGGAAGGTAATTAATAAATGATGGCTCATTAATAATTCCAGCTTGGGAAGCCCCCACGGAGCCGTTCTGCGCTGAGATGGGGATATCGGGAACTTGGGGCTGGGAGAGGCTCCGTCGTGCGCATCGGTAGGGACGCCCCGAAAACCCCGGGGTCCCCCGGTGAACCCCAAGCTGGGGGGGTCGGGACTGGGGTCCCCGGTGTCCCATCTCAGGGGTGTTTGGGGGGGAATTAGGGGTCCTTGGTGTCCCGTCTTGGTGGGGTTCAAGGGCTCAGTGGGTGTTGGAGGTCCCCGGTGTCCTACCTTGGGGGTCTTTGGGGGACTGGGGGGGGATTGGGAGTCCCTAGTGTCCCATCTCAGGGGGGAATTGGGGGTCAGGGGCAATTGGAAGGCCCTAGCGTTGCATCTGAGGGGAGTTTGGGGTGTCGGCGGGGGATTGGGGGTCCCCAGTGTCCCATCTGCGGGGGGGTTGGGGTTGATGCAGGACTCGTGGGCACCCAGTGTCCCATCTCCAGGGGGTTTTGGGGGTCAGTGTGGGCTCGGAGGCCCCCAGCATCCCCCTCAGGGTGGGTTTGGGGTCAGTGGGGGTTGGAGGGGGTCCCCCGATCCCACCTTGGGGGGGTTTTGGGGTCAGTGTGGGTCGGGAGGGTTTCGCAATCCCACCTCAGGGGGGTTTTGGGGTCAGCGTGGGTTGGGGGGTCCCAGCATCCCCTCGGGGGGGTTTGGGGAGGCCGGGGCTGGCCCAGCCCCCCGGGGAAGGTCAGAGCAAGGCTGGGCCATGACGCGGCAATGCTGGACACCCCGTGATGGGGCGGGGGGCTGCAAATAAATGAGATTAATTAATTAAAATTAATTAAGGAGGGGGGACAGGGAGGGGGGTTACCTTCCGCGGAGATGGGCTCCAGGATGCCGAACTGTTTGAGGACGGCGATGAAGAGGAGGATGACGACGGCCACAGCGCAGAGCTCCATGCCCTGGATGCCCATGGCCGGCGGGGGGGCGGGGGGGGGGGTCCCTGCGCCCCCCACCCCAAAGCGGGGTGCCAGGGTGGGGGCGAGGAGCCGGTGGCCGCTGGGTGCCCGCCGCGAGCTGGGCGCTGCCGTGGGGCCGTCCCTCCGTCCGTGCCTCCGTCCGTCCGTCCTGCCCTCCTCCCTTGGCACGCACCCACGGCCCCCCCCGCCACCCCCACCATTCCTATTTTTTTTTTTTCCCCATATTTTATCCCTTTTTTTTTTCCCCCCTCTTTTTTACTCCCCTTTCCTGCACAGGGGGCCCCACCCAGCACTCATGGGTGCCCCCTTCACCCCACTGGGTGAAAAACTGGCGCAGGCCTTAAAATTAGGTGAAATAAAGGTGGGTTTTGGGCCGGCTCCCCCCCCCCCCCCCCAAGGAAGAGGCAGGCAGTAATGCTCCCCCTGCCGCCGCCGCCTCTGGGGGGGTTAATGGGAGTTAATTAGCGGGAGGTGGCTAACGAGCGGCGTGGGATGGAGGGCATGAGTAAGCAAGGGAGGGAAGAGCTCCCCGGGGACACTGAGGCAGGGGGGGCGGGGGGGCTGTCCCCAGCCCCCCCCCGGTCCCCACGGCCATCTGTCCCCGTGTCCCCAGTGTCCTGGAGTGGCCTTTCCCCAAGGCCCCGGGGTCATCCCTCCCCATCCCCCGAGGGTGTCGTGTCCGCGTGGTCCTGGGGACACCTGTCACCAGCATCCCGGGGGTGTCCCGTCCCCCTGGGACATCGTCCTGGCTCCCCGGCTGTCCCTGTCCCCAGGGACACCATCCCGGGCCCCCCGGGCTGCCCCCGGCCCCGGCCCCGGCCCCGGCCCCACGGCCAGTCCCGCTCCCGGGGCGGGGCTTATGCCCCGAAGGCGGGGCCTGTCGCCAAGGGCTGTGCGCGCCCACGGCCCCGAGGGCGTGGCTCAGCCGCACGCTCCGCCCCTCCACTTCCGCTTCCGCCGCCGTCCCCGGAAGCGCCGCCTGCCGCCGCCGCTGCCGCCGCCATGGCCTCAAGGTTACTGCGGGTGAGCGCGGCCCTGCGGCTGCTGCCCGCCGCCGCCGCCCGCGCCGCGCCCGCCCGCTGCCTCGCCGTCCCTGGTGAGCCTGGGGGGATGGGGGGGAGCGGGGAGGGCGGCCGGAGGGAGAGGGGGAAATGGGCGGGCGGGGTGGGGACCGAGGCGGCGGCGGCTTCCCGGTGTGACGGCGGTGCCCCGCAGGCGGCCTGGCCAGCGATGAGGAGCAGGCGACGGGGCTGGAGCGGAAGGTGATGGAGGCCATGAACAAGGGCCTGGTGAGTGCGGGGGGGCGGCTGGGGAGGGGGCGGGGCCTGGGCGGCGGCGGGGGGGGGCGGGATGGGGGATGTTCTGGGGTGGGGGTGGGTGACAGGGACAGGGGGTCCCTTGGGGGGTCGGGCAGGGGCTGGTGGGGAGGGGGCCGGGGCTGCCCCTCCCCCCGCTCACCCCCCCACCCCCTTGCAACCCCCTTTCCCCAGGACCCCTACAGCATGTTCCGGCCCAAGCGCTACGCGGGGACCAAGGAGGACCCCAACCTCGTCCCCTCCATCACCAACAAGCGCATCGTGGGCTGCGTCTGTAAGTGACATAGGCCCCCCCCCACCCCGTGTCCATGTGTCCGTGTCCCTGTCTGTGTGTTCCCCCCTCCGTGTCCCTCCCTCCGCCCCCCCGTCCGTGTCCCATCCACCCCTCTGTGTGTGTTTCCATGTTGTCCCCTTCCCTCTGTCTGTCCATCCATAGCCCCATCTGTCCATCTGTTGGGCCCCCCCCCCTCCCCCCCCATGTCCATGTGTGTCCCCTCCCGCCTCCTTCCCTCCGTCCCACCCTCCTCTTCCTCCCCCAGGCGAAGAGGACAACAGCTGCGTCGTCTGGTTCTGGCTGCACCAGGGGGAGGCCCAGCGCTGCCCCTCCTGCGGCGCCCACTACAAGCTCATCCCTCACGAGCTGCCCCACTGAGGGACTCCCCGGACCCCCCAGCACCCACGGAGGGGCCCATGGGTCACACCGACCCCCCCAGCACCCACTGGGCATCGTCTGGGCCGAGCTGAGCCGCCCCCACTGTGTGTGTCCCCCATAAAGAGTTTGTGTGTGAGACCCCGACTCTGTCTGCACTGGGGGGGGGGGAGGGGAGCACCCGTGGGTGCCGGGGCGGGTGGGGGGGGACACCTGCGGGGGTGAATTCGTAGCTGTTGCTGCCCTCGGGAGCAGGGAGGGACACGGAGCAGGGCTGGGCCGTGTCCCCGGGAGGTGTTCGTGACCTTGGAGCGGTTTTTGGGGTGGAGGGGCCCCACCATCCCTAGGCCCTGGGGTGCGGCTGTTGGAGGTCTTGCTGTCCCCTTGGCTGGGGGGCTCCGGAAGCAAGACCTGCTTGGGGACACCCCCCCTATCCCCAAAAGAAGCCCACAGGGAGGGTCACAGCCCCCCTGGGTCCCCCTCCCCCCCACCAATTCCACACGAGGTGTCCCTCCCAGTGGAGGTTGTGGCTGTACCTGGGGGGGGGGGGGCCTCAAGTGGACACTGTCTTCCAGGGTGGCCCCACCAGGTGGCCATGGTGGTGTCCCACCATGGAGTCAGAGGCCCCCTGAGGTCCCAGTAGCCCATGTCTACTGTCCCCTCCTCGCCTGCCACGGCTGTGTCACCCCCATCCCCTGGGGACGGTCTCCAGCACCTTCCGGGGTGGGCTGAGGCTGAGCGGGTGCCCTGAGGTGGCTCCTGTCCCTCCCGAGCAGATATTGGGCCTCAAAATGGGTCCCCCTGGCCACAGAAAGTGCCGGCTCCATGGCGCGTTGCTGACCCGTGCTCCCTCCTTCCTGCCCCTGACGGGGACAGTCACCTCAGCCCCGCCACCCGCAGCTCTGTGGGGCCTTTCGTTGCTCTCCGGGTGGCCCCGGCAGTGTCGCTGGTGGCCGCGCGTGGTGGCCAAATCTCCAGAGGTGGCGGGGGGTCCCTGGGGAACTGGCTCCACTGGGGCAGGACCCCTCCTCCCGCTGCCGGGCGGCCCTCGGGGGGCAGCTGGGGGACGGCGGGAGCTCTCGGGGCTGCCTGGTCCTGGGGGGGGCGCGGCTGCGGGGCCCCCCAGGAGGTGCTGGAGGCCCCCGAGGGGTCCCCGGAGGCCGCCGGGTCCCCGCTGCGTCCCCCTCGCCCGCTGCTGACGCGTGGGTGATGCCGGGCGGGCCGGCGATGACGTCGTATGTCCGGGGCGGGGGGGGGGGGTGGGCTCTGGCCCCCGAGGGTCACCGGGGAGGGCCCGGTGGCTGCCGCATCCCCGGTGCGGTCCCTCCCTCTGCTGACGTTGTCGATGACGCCAAGCTGGCCGGCCATGACGTCATACACCCTCCCACCCCCAGTCCGGAGGGGGCGGGGCTCTCGATATTACCACCCTCCCTCCCCCCTCCCCCCGAGCGCGCGGCCAATGGGAGCCGCCGGCGGCCGTGACTGACAGCGCGGGGGGCGGGGCTCCGGCGGGGGGCGGGGCGTCGGCAGAGGGCGCGCGGGGACGCGGCGGGCGGGGCGGGCGGGCGGTGAGTGCGGCGGTGACGTCACCCCTCTGTCGCAGAGGGGCGGCGCGGGCGCGCGGGGCGCGCGCCGGAAGCGGGGCGGCGCGGGGCGGCGCGGGCGGACAAGATGGCGGACGGGGACAGCGGCAGCGAGCGCGGCGGCAGCGGCAGCGGCAGCGGCGGGTTCGCGACCGGCCGTGGCGGAGGCGGCGGCGGCGGGGCCGGGTCCGGCGGGGGGTCCGGCGGCGGCGGGGCCGGGCCCGAGCAGGAGACGCAGGAGCTGGCCTCGAAGCGGCTGGACATCCAGAACAAGCGCTTCTACCTGGACGTGAAGCAGAACGCCAAGGGCCGGTTCCTCAAGATCGCCGAGGTGGGGGCGGGTGGGTCCAAGAGCCGCCTCACGCTCTCCATGGCGGTGGCCGCCGAGTTCCGCGACTACCTGGGCGACTTCATCGAGCACTACGCCCAGCTGGGCCCCTCCAGCCCCGAGCAGCTGGCCCAGGCCGCCGGGCCGCCGGGTGAGGACGGCGCCGGCCCCGGCCCCCGCCGCGCCCTCAAGAGCGAGTTCCTGGTGCGGGAGAACCGCAAGTACTACCTGGACCTGAAGGAGAACCAGCGCGGGCGCTTCCTCCGCATCCGCCAGACCGTCAACCGCGGCCCCGGGGGGCCGGGGGGCTTTGCCGGGGGCCCCCCCGGGCTGCAGAGCGGCCAGACCATCGCCCTGCCTGCCCAGGGGCTGATCGAGTTCCGCGACGCCCTGGCCAAGCTCATCGACGACTACGGGGGCGAGGAGGATGAGCTGGGCGGCCCCGGGGGCGGCGGTCCGGGCGGTGGGGGGCTCTACGGGGAGCTGCCCGAGGGCACCTCCATCACCGTGGACTCCAAGCGCTTCTTCTTCGACGTGGGGTGCAACAAGTACGGCGTCTTCCTGCGGGTGAGCGAGGTGAAGCCGTCCTACCGCAACGCCATCACCGTCCCCTACAAGGCCTGGGCCAAGTTCGGCGGCGCCTTCTGCCGTTACGCTGAGGAGATGCGTGACATCCAGGAGCGCCAGCGGGACAAGCTCTACGACCGCCGCGCCGGACCCCCGGGACCCGGCAGCGGCAGCGGTGCCGGCGACGACTCCGATGGCGACGACGTGGACGACGACTGAACCCTAAACCCCACCGCCGGCCCCCCCCTTCCCCCCTCGCCCCACATCCAACCCCCCGGGCCCCCCCCCTCCTCGTTTCTCCCGATTCCCTCCCCCTCCCCCCCGCCCCCCAAAAACCCACCGCCGGAGAGAGTAACCGGCGCGACACCGACCGCGACGCCGACTGCGTCCTCGCACGCACCCGCCACCGCCGTCCCCCCCAGGACTCTCTGCCTGTTGGGGGGGGTGGGGGGGAGACACCCGCATCCCCTCTCCCCTCCCAGCGCTGCCACGGTGCCCCCCCTCACCGAAACCAGCATTGCGGAGCGGAGCCGCCGCCGCACGTCCAGACCCTCGCCGGAGCCCCGCCGGCCGGCGGAAGAGGAGCCAGGCAGGGGGAGACAGCGGCAGCAGCAGGAGCTCTCGGGAGCGAGGGGGGCTCTATCTGGACCAACGTCCGTGCTCTCTTCTTCCACTTTTTCCTTTATTTTAATTTTTTTTTTTTCCTCCCCTTTCTTTCCATATTTTTGGGGTTTTTTGGGTTTTTTTTGGGATGCAAACTGCTAAACTCCAGGCGCCCGAACTGGAACCCGCACCCAGCTAGTGCGACGCTGGCAGGTTCCTGAAAATTAAGGAAGACTTTCTCGGTTTTAACGATTTTTTTTTTTTTTTTTTCCCCCTCCGCCTTCCCCCTCTGGTGCCGGGGGGCGCAGGGAGAGGCAGGTTCACGCAGGCACAAAGCACAAGGAAAACTCGACAGGGCGCACGATCTTCCCCTTGTCTCCGCACCGGACCCATTTCCTTCCTGGGACCCCCAGGCGCCAAAATCCACCCTTTTCTCCTCTTTTTTCCCTTCAGCCTTTCCTCAGCACCTCACACCGGCGGCTCAGTAGCACCAACCAGACTCCGCACCCCGGCGGCTGGGGGCTTCGGTGTTGGTTTGGGGGGTTTTTTAAATTTTTGGGGGGGTTTTCGGGAGGTTTTTTCCTCTCTTTTTTGTGTTTTTTTCCCACCTGGCCACACTGGCTCTGCCACACCGGAGCCCGCAGGGTCTCTCTGGCCATCACCTCTCGTGTTAAATGGTTTTTTCCACTCTCAAATGGGGTTTTGGTTAGGTTTTTGTTTGTTTGTTTTTTTTTTAAGTTTGGGGGTTTTTTTTAATTTTAGCTAAATCAGGTCAATCCTGCGCTTTCCAGAAAGTTTTTTTTTTTTTTTTTTTTAGCCACGTTATCCCAGGAACTCTGAACTGAATGGGGTTCATCACTCTTCATTCCAAAGTTTCAGGTCTTCTTGTCTGATGGCTTCTCCAGTTTTAGGACTCTTCTTTTTTTTTTTTTTTTTTTTTTTTTTTTAAATTAAGCTTTTTTTCCGCTATTTTCTGGGAGCCTGCATGCGCCCGCCCTCCGATCTCTTTTAATTTATTCTCGTGGATCCCGGTGTCTTCCCTCTCTCCGCTCGCTCCGTATTTATTGGGAAGCGAGGAATGGCCGGCAGTGACTCGTCTTCGCGAGGCGACGGCGGGGGGGGACACGCCACCTCTGTCCCCCGCTCACCCCGAAACCCAGCAGAGCCCCGGGGTACGTCGTCTGTCCATCCGTCTGTCAAACCTCATCCCGCCCTTCCCCGCCTACATAGCTCTTTTTAAAGGGATTTTTAAGGCGAATTTCTTCCGTTTATCCCGTTTTTAACTCTTCTCCGTCGCAAAGGACTGGGTTTCCTCACTCACACGGGAGCAATAGTCTTTTATCTCCATGTCCGAACCGCGTCCGTACTGTATTTTGTACCCTAAGGCAGCTCTTTCCAGTGACGTCCTGCTGTATCCACCCGTCGTTCTCGGTTTGGCGTTGCCGCGCCTTCGGTTCTTTGCCGCGGAGAAAAAAAAAACAAAAAAAACAAACAAAAAAACACACACAAAAAAAAAAATATACAAAAATAAACCAACGGAAAACGCCGCGGACGGCTCCGGATCGGGGGAGAGAGCGGCCACCGCTTGGCCGCCACGGCTCCGCGGTGATGGACTTGCCAGCGTCGGGCTGCCGGGAGCCGGCTGCAGAGACGCAGGCGGTACCTCTCCTTTTATTTTTGAAGAGGATCATATATATATATATATATATAAAAAAATATATATATATTTCTTTTTTTGGGTTTTTTTTTTTTGGCTGAATTGCAGTGATTTAGCCTTACCTTTCTACTCTGGGGTCGCCGCCGGCCCAGCTCGGCTCCCTGTAGCCGCCTAGGAAATGTGTGGAAGAGGAAAAAGGCAAATAACGCCAAAAAAATAAAATGAAATAAAACCAGGACCCAGCGTTCGCTTTGGCAGCCAGAAGCCTTTCTCCTGCCGGAGAAGCGATGTATCTGTACAGGAACCTTCCGCAGCTCCATTTGACCTTCCAGCACACGGGTGAGAAGAGCAGAGCGCGTTGGGGGAAGAAATCTCGCAGCGAAAAGAACATCCAAAAAAAATGCGATAAAAAAAATCAGAGCGAAAAAGGGTTTTTTTTTTAACCTGCCAGCAACCAGCGAGAGCGATGCGGAGAGGTGGGCGGATGAGCGAGGACTCGGGTGGTTTCTGCGAGGGGGGAGACGGTTGTTCTTTGGTGAGTTTTGGGGGTTTTTGTTTTGGTTTTGTTTTTTTCCAGTTGGCTCAGCCAGCGGCCGACGAGCCTTTCCCGAGGAAAGCGGGACGATGGTTTCGCTGGAGCCGGGTTCTGCCAGCGCCGGCATCTCGCCACGGACCGACCTCGTCGCCGAAAACACCTCCCTGCGGCCGGGGCAAGGGGCAGGTCGGAGGGTTTGGTTGTTTCCTTATATATATATATATGTATATACACATCTCTGTGTGTGTGTGTATATATATGAGATTTGGTTGGGTTTTTTTTTTTTTTTTGGTTTGGATTCTGTAGAAAATGGGCAAATTGCCTTTTTTTTTTTTTTTTTAACCGAAAAGGGGACAAAAAAAAAAAAAAATCCCAAATTCTTGGAGCTTCCAGATTTCTGTTGCCCCGGAAGGGACGGTTTGAGAGTGTGACTATCGCTGTACAAAAAAAAAAAAAAAGGAATCTTGTAAATCTTGTATAGCGCCCCAAAATCAATGTAAATACCCCAAAACGTCCGGGCCGAGGGCCGGGAGCCATTGGCGGCTCCATTAAAAGTTAAAACTGCTTCATTTTTTTCCCCAAAAAAGAAAAATATGGAAGAAAATCGGAATTATCCTGCCTTGTTTCCAGCTGTTCTGGGGTCACGGGCAGGAGGATCCCCTCATGGTCCCTCACTGACAGCAGGGGACGACGCAGGGGGAGGTGGCCGGTCCCCGGGGCCGCCGTGCCAGGGAGAGCGGCCCTTTCTCTTGTCGGCGATAAAAAAAAACCAATCCCTCGCCGGCTTCTCTTTTAAAAAAGAAAAAAGTTTAAAAAAAAAAAAAAATAGAAAAAAAATGGAAAAACAAAAAAAAAAAAAGAAGCGTGAGCGAGCGATGACGGTACTTGAGCTGATGCACAAGGAATCTCTCAGCAGATACTTGCTGCCGGGAGCGGGTTCCCGGTGGGAAATGGGAATGGGCCCAGCGTCGCGGCGGCTCGGCGGGTGCTGGGGGAGATGTTCCCGGTGGGGCGAGGCTCGGCCGCGGGCGCCGTCGCCCTCCTCTTCCTCGCGGAGCCGGTCGATCCAGCAGCGCCTGTGCCAAGCGCTTGGTGCGTCGGCGTGAGATTCCGAATCCAGGGGCCGGGACAGATCTCGGATAGAGCTGAGATGGGAAAGGAACAACTGGAGAAGAGATGTGGCACCAGCGTCAACGCCTTCTCACCGCGGTGGTGGTGGGCGAGACCTGGGAGCCCCGCACCAGCGTCTCCCTGGCACCACGGTTTGGGGTCGCCAGTGGCGTCCAGGCCTCGAAACCGCGGCGTTACCGGCAGGCGGGAGCAGTGAGGATTTCTGGCCTCGGAGCAGCGCCGATGCCACGGCTGAGAACGGGCCCGGCGCGGGAGGCTCTCCCATCCCCGGCACGTGGGGGAGGTGGAAACGTGCCAGACGGTTGGTAAAACATCCGTGCGGGAGAGCGCTGGATCCTCCGCTGAGAGCCGCCGGGGCCGGGACTGACTTCGGCCAATATCTGCTGAGAGACCAAAACGTTCACCCCAAAGTACCTTGACGAAAGAAGAAAGTTTTATTCCTCTTATTTTTTTAATGAAAGAAAAACAAAAAATAAAGCAAACCATGCACTTTAGGCGGCCCAGTGCAGGGCTGCCGGCGCCCGGGGGGGTCCCGTCCCCCCCTCTCCCTTCCTCTGCGGCCGGCGGGGCGGCTTCGGGAGACGCCAGGGAGCAGCCGGCGGTTGCCGAAGGCAGGTCCTGGATTTTACCACTAGCAAAGACGACGCCCGATGTGACGAACTCCTCATGCTAGCGAGCACTCCTTACCGTAGCAGATTTTTGCAAATGGAGTTTTACAAGTCTATATTTAAAGAATTGTATGTTTGTAACAAATAAAAAGTATGCGGAAAAGTGAATGAAAAACCCAGCCTGGCCCCATCTTGCTCCTTTGGGGGGGGGGGGGGGGCGGTTCCCCAACGATCCCGGGGTGTGTGTGTGGGGAGGGTGTGTGTGTGTGTGTGTGTGTGTGTCACTGGTGCCACTGTCTTGGTGAAGGACGGGGTGGGCAGGGTGGCCCCGTGGCATTCTGGGGGTGTTTTGCGGTGTCCTGGGGACCCTCAGGGCTCTGGGGGGAAAAGCAAGACACCCTGAGGGCTTGGAGGGGGGGGGCATAAAGGGGGTACATGGGGTCCCCAGGGGTGTCCCCAGAACGAGGGGAGCTGTGGGGGACACCGCGGGGTATGTGGGGGCGTATGGGATTGGAACTGTGGGGAGGGAGGAGGGTTTGGCACAGCACACGAGTGTTGCGTGTGTCCCGGCTCGTGCAGGCGTGCCAGTGTGTGCGAACCGGCCCAGCGCGGTGTGCGCGCCATGCACGTGGCTGCGCGGCGTGCGTGAGGCGTGTACACATCTGTGCGGCATGTTCATCCCATGTGCATGGCATGTTCACTGCCGTGCGTGGTGTATTCATGGCGTGTTCACCCCGTGTGCGTGGCGTGCAGCCCGTGCCACGCCGGGTGCCGGCAGCCCGCTCAGTGCGGTGACGCAGGCGCCGCAGCCCTCGCCGCATTTAGCTCTGCGGCTCCCTGCGGGCACGGGCTCATCTGAGGACACGAGCGGGAGCCGCCTGCGCATGAGCCGCCGCCGCACCGCAGCCCTGCCGCCAGCGCCGCAGCTGGGGCCTGGCCTGACCCCGGCCCCGGGGGGGGCGGGGTGGGCTCCATCCCCTCCTTGCGGGGTCTGGGAGCTGCTGGCAGCATCTCTGGGGCCCCCGTGCCGCACGTCGCCCGGATGCCGGCGTGGGCAGCTGCTCCAGCTCCCCCGGAGGGAGCTGGGGGGCCCTGGGGGGAGCGGTGGGGACAGCTGGGCCAGCCTGGACGCGCAGCAGGCGCCTGCGGCAGTTGCTTCTGGGGCAGGTGCAGGCAGCATTCCCTCCCGGGAGGCAGCTGTGGGGGCCGGGGGGCACCCCTCAGCTCCCCATGGCAGTTGCAGCGGTGGGGGCAGGGGCTGCCCAGTGCCCCCCAAACCCTGCCCGGTGCTGGGGGGAAACTGAGGCATGGTGTGAGGTGGCTGGGAGACACGGGGGGGGGGGGGGACAGCGGCAGTGCAAAGGTGCCTCCCTCCTCCTCCTCCCCCCTCCGCCCGCCGGGAGCTTCCTACCTGCTCCTCCAAGCTTCTTCCACCATCCTGGGGCAGGGGCTCTGCCGCGCCGGGGCCCCTTCAGCTGTTCCTGTTAGCCATCCACCCTTTGCTCTCTAAAATCCAGAGTTTCTCTTATAAAATTAACTATGGCACATAAATTGGGTTTGACTTGATGCTGGAACTTGACTTGATGCATCATGGTGCATCAGTTTTTATTTCCCATGACATGCTGTTCTCTAACACCCCACCCCACAACAGTCCAGAGTAGGAATTTGGGGGGCTTTTTTTGACCCTATTTGATCCCTGCCATCCCTTTTGCCTCTCAGTGTCCCCTCCCTGCCCTGAGACCTGGTCCACATCCCGAGGATGGTCTGTGTCACCCCACTGCCCTTATCTCATCCCACAGGGCTGGGCCAACCTTTATTTCTGTATTTCCTGAAAAACACACAGGGAAGAACTCAAAGACACTGCTCGCCTGAGCCACTGCCGGGCCTCAGCCTCACCTGGGAGGGATTCCCCCACCTCCCTGTGGTCCCAGCCGGCAGGCACCTCCTCCGGGTACCAAGCCGGGACAGACAGCAGCCTGACCGGGGTTGTAACCCAGCTTTAACCCTCCCCAGGCTGCACCCCAAGCCCTTCAGTCAGCCGGGGGGGTGATGACAGGGCCCAGCCCGAGCGGGAAGCTCTATGCTGCCCCGAAGGAGGCGGAAGGGAGCGGCAGGGCGGCCCTAAGGCCTACGGAGGCCCTGGGAGCCTGTAAGGAGCCAGGCCCCGGAGTCTGTCAGGAGCCGGGCCCCGCTGCCCGGGGAGACGCCGGCCCACAGACGAGCAGACACGGCCAGGCCCTAGGACGGCCCTGAGGGAAGTCCTGTCCGCCGAAGGGGGCCTGAGCCCCGCCGGTAAAACTAGCGGAACCGAGTAAACCCCCCCGCTTCACCCCGCTCCCCTCAGCGCAAACAAACAACACGGGGGGCAGGGACAGAGAATGGGCGGGAAAGGCTCCTCTCCCTCCATTGGCTCAGCCAGCTGCCCGTCCTCCCGACCCCGCCCCCCTTGGGGCGCTCAGCTCTTTCTATTCGGTAGACGCTCACGTCACCCCGATGCCACGCCCCCCGCCCTCACCCCTGCGTGCCGTGTGCAAAGGAAAAACAGCCGTTAAACGGGCCGCGGGGCGGAGCCAGCGAGGGGCCAAGAAGCGGCTCTGGGATTGGCGGCTGCGGGATGTTCAAACAACTATGTGACTTCCTGATTGGGTGGTCGCTGCCGCGGCAGGCCGGGCTCCCTCCTCGCGCTCGGGCGGGTTATTGTCTGGCGGCTCCTGAGGCGGCTCCAGCGCGGACTCGGGACCGGAGCTCGGGCGGCGGCGGCACCATGGTGAGGGGCGGCGGGCGGCTGGGCCCGCCCCGGACCCTCCGGGGGCGGGGGGGGGGGGGGCGGCTCCGGTACCGGCCCGCGGCGGGGGGGGCGGGCGGCCCCGGGGCCGGGCTCTGTCAGCGATCGGTGACCTTGGGCCGCACCCGGCCCTGCCCGGGGGTGCCCCGGGACCGAGTCGCCCCCTCGCCCCCCACCCGTTGTATAACCGGAGCCTCCCGCCGACTCGATCCTGGTGTGAGGCCCCTTCTTGGGGGGCCGGGACCCCCGTGTGCTGTCAGAGCCTTCCCGGGGGGGCCGGGAGCCGTTGTGACCGCCTTGATTCCATCAGTTACGGTGAAACTGCCTCTGTACAGCTACTTTCCGCACTTACACATTTATAAAGTTGGCTGTAGAGTAAGGAAGTGACTGTCAGGGGCGGAAAACGCGGGGAGCGGCCTGAAGGATGGCTGTCAACCGGCCCGGGGGAGTCCCCCGTGCCCCGGGGGAGCATTTAACTTCCAGGGCTTCGGTTCTCCCCATCCACTCAGTGGGCTGAGGCTCGCTGGTGAATTCCCAAGAAAAACTCTGATTCCGGTGAGGGGGGGAAGTGGGGGTTTAATCCTCCCCGCTGCCTCCTTCCTGTGATCCGGCAGCTGAAGCCCGTGGAAGCCCCAGCCGCAGGGTCTGTAAGCGTCACTGAAGATACGAGGAGGCTCTAGAACGGCCCCGATCGCTAAGGGTTAATGTGGAAACTGCTCTGTGAGATTATGCAACCCTCGCCGCAGAAAACTTACGCTCAAGGATATCTCATAACATGTGGTGACAGATAAAAAGTTACTTCTTGAAGTATTTTAGTCCTGTTTGAAGCAACGAGAAGAAGAAAAAAAAAAAAGGTGGTTTCCCTGCTGCGTGAGATACAGTGTGTTAAATCCAGTGAGGTTTCGGTACGGGAATGAGCTTCCAGTGAGCAGCTTCCGTGGGGAGAAGGGAAGGAGATGTCGCGTTCCTGCGCCCTTCAGTGCGGTCCCCTCTGGACAAAGGAGTGGATTGCTCCCGTCTCTGGCCCGACTAAGCCCAGGGGAAGAGACACTGCTCGAGGAAGAGGAGGAAATCTCCGTGCTGAGATTCGTCAAAGAGCCCTCGTTTCTCCGCTGGGAGGAGAAAGAACTTCCTTAGGGAGCCGGTGGTGGCTCAGCTGTGGGAAACTGTTGCGGTGTTTCCTCTGCAAACCCCGAAGATGGAGACAGACCTCAGGACTTCCTCTGTGAGAATTTTCTTCCCTCCTCTTAGACAAATATCATGTAAAGAACCATCAGGTGGGGCAGCTGCTGGCTGGAAAACTTGATGGAGAAGTGGGAAAGTTCACAGCTGGCTGATGAGAGCCGTCGGTGTGAACAGCTAGTGCTTTTCCCAGAGCTGTCTTTTTTTTTTAGAGTGAGGAAATATCCCCAGATCCTCCTTCCTGATTTTTGAAGTTTTACTCAGTGATGTTTTCTACTGACAAAAGTAACTCCTGACGCTTCACCGCAGTGAAGGTGCTTGAAAGCCTTTCTGGACACGTCTCCATGATAACAAAGCAGAGCCAAACGCTTCTACAGCCCCACCTGTCGTGGCGTCAGCTGCCAGAATGCCGTGTGGGTTTGCCAGCTGCTGGCATTCCCACAGCCAGGTCTCCACCAGCGTCCCCGGTGCTGCCGTGGGGAGGAACACACCTGTGCCCGGTGCTGCTGACCTTGGCCAGCGCCACTCTGCTTCCTTTATCACCTCCAGATTAAATATCTTGCCCTCGTGACTTATTTTTTTCCCAGCTGGTGCAAGTGTGTGGTGTTAACTCCCTCCTTGTTGGGATGGGACGAGGATCTTGGACATCCCCATGTTAACCATATTTTAAGGATTAATATGCTCAATTAGCGTTGCCTTGGTCTCCTGGGGATCTCTGGATCCTGTGGTTCCTTCTGAATGAGCCGGAAGGGCTGGTGGCAACTTCCAACTCCCTCACAGCGAGGTGCAATTCCTTCTTTTTTAGAAAGGGATGGGAATTGCGGGATCAATGCATGGTGTAAAAATGGGGATTACAAGTACCCAGTGTGTTTTAGGGCTCGGCTTTCCCTCTGCAGGGGCTGTACAGGGGCTGCTCCGCTCATTGCAGGCTGAGAGACTTAATTTGGAGGGGGGGGCGTGTATTAAAGATTTCTGTGGCTCCTGGTTGATTTTCTGATCTGGAGCAGGAAGGGAACTACCCTTGAATCCTGCTGGCCTGGGCTGCAAATTCCTGTGCACAGGCACAGCATCCTGGCCTGCGGCCTGTGTCAGCACCCACCTTCAGAGGGCAGAAAACCAGTCTGGAATCAAACTGTTCTCACAGCTGCTGCAAAAAAAAGGGGGTTGTTTGGGCTGGTTTGCCCCCATTTGGCATTTTCTGGAAAATAATGGGAATAGCGGTGGCAGGAACCTCCCGTCAAACCCCCCCTTGTCCCCTCAAACTCACCTCGTTTGAGAGGCCGAAAGGTTTCCTGCAGCGGCAGAGAGCATGTTTGCTTCTGGATTATAGCGCAGCAGGTCTCTCTGGATTAATTAAGGATAATTAATAGGCGTGTTTCTCTCTTGCAGGCTGGAGGTAAGGCGGGAAAGGACAGTGGGAAGGCCAAGGCCAAGGCCGTGTCACGCTCACAGAGAGCCGGGCTGCAGGTAAGGCATGACGGCGCCCGCTGCTTCCCTGATTTCATCCTAAAAGGGGAATTTTTGAGCAAAACTTCCCCTTCTGGGAGGCAAGGTGCCCCAAACCCTCTTTTTTTTTTGGGGGGTGGGGTGGGGTGAAAACTTAATGTTTTGTGGTTTATGTTGTCATGAGGACCCAGAAGCCGTAGACGGGCAGGGTGGGGAATCTTTTGGGCCCAAATCAGCATAATTAGGCAAATGTACCAGGGAAGGTGTAGGTGTTAACAAGGTCTTAATTGTTCCCGCCCCAGTTCCCTGTGGGCCGGATCCACAGGCACTTGAAGACTCGCACCACCAGCCACGGACGAGTGGGAGCTACTGCTGCCGTCTACAGTGCGGCCATCCTTGAGTACCTCACTGCAGAGGTAGGTCCCTTCATCTGCGGGTGGCAAATGTCCTTTCCTGTGGGATCCTGAATGTTTTCCCGGTTTTCTGGCAGGTGCTGGAGCTGGCGGGCAACGCTTCCAAAGATCTGAAGGTGAAGCGGATCACTCCTCGCCACTTGCAGCTGGCCATCCGCGGGGATGAGGAGTTGGATTCGCTCATCAAAGCCACCATTGCTGGTGGAGGTGGGTATTGTCCTCGATGTCCCCTTCCCATCCCGAACTGGGAATTTTAGGGTGAGGAGGGGGAAAAATACAAGGAAAATACACAGGAATTTGGCAGCGGTGATAAATACCAGAGGCTCACTGCTTCCCCGGATCTGACTGGAGCACCGGGAGGGCGATCTGTCGAGTGGCAGGAAATGTTCATACTGGTTTATGGCAAAATTCCACTGGGAACAGAGGATTTCTTTTGAGCGTTTTGGGACGTCTTTGCGTATCTGATGGGAATCTCCCTCTTCTTTCCGCAGGTGTAATCCCCCATATCCACAAATCCCTCATTGGCAAGAAAGGACAGCAAAAAACAGCATAGAGGGGGAAAAAAAGAAAAAGAACAACGGCGTACCTGGGACGAGAAATCGTGGGGATTCATGGATTTTTGGGGTTTTTTTTAAGGCATAGTTTAAAGGAAGCAAATAGAGGAATTGCCTGTAGCGAGAAGGTGGTTCTGGGCTGTAGGGGAAGCTGTACCCTGGTGGGGGGCGGCGGGGGGCTCAGGGCTCCCCCGCCTTTTATACAGTGGGATAAACCATTTTTTACAAAAATGCGCTCGTCCCGTGTGTCGGTGACGGGAGGGGGTGGGGGGACCCCCCTGCCGACCCCGGCCCGCGCGAAATGCAAATGTGGCCCGGCCCCGCCCCCTATGCAAATAGACGGGGCGGGGCGTGCCCCAGGGCTCCGGCCCCACATGGCCCCGGCTGCCCGGGGCTCCCCCGGGTCCTGGAGCCGCCTCGCTCCCGGTTTGGGGACGGGGCCCGTCCGTCCATCTGTCCCGGGCACGGCGGGCCTGGCTGTCCGTGTGTCCTGGGTACGTGGGTTCCCAGTTGTCCGTCTGCCCTGGGCCACGTGGGTGTGAGGTGTCCGTCTCTCCTGGTTACTGGGGTGCTGGGTGTCTGTCTGTCCTGCGTACGCGGGACCCAAGTGTCCTGTCCTGGCAATGAGTGACCTGTCTGTCTGTCTGTCCTGGGTGTGTGGTCCCAGGTGTCCATGTGGGGTTTGTGGCCCCTGGGTGTTCATGTGTCCTGGGCACCATGGTCCTGGGTGTGTGTCTGTCCAGGGTTTGTGGGCCCCAGGTGTCCTGTGTGTCCTGAGCCATACTGGTCCCAGGTGTCTGTCTGCCCTGGGTACTGGGGTACCACTGTCCATCTGTCCTGGGCCGGTGGGGCCAGGGTGTCCATCTGTCTGTGTCCCTGTCTGTCTAGGGTGTCCACCTGACCTGGCTGGGTGGGTCCTGGGCAACATGGGTGTCAGGTGTCTGTTCTGTGTGCATGGGTTCTGGGTGTCTGTCTGTCTGTCCTGTGTATGTGGGCCTGGGGGTCCGTCTGTCCTGGGTATTGGCGTCCCAGGTGTGTCTGTCCCGCGTACGTGGGACTCGCATGTCTTGTCTGTCCGGACCGGTGCCGGGGCGGGGCTGGCGGTCCGGCACTGGCAACACCACTGCCCGGTTGCATCAGGCGCCAGGAGGCCACGACGGCCACCGGCCCCAGGCGCCCTCCCGCCGCCCTCAGCCCCGCCTACAGCGCCGGGGGCGGCTCCGGTACCGTCTGGCGGGGCCGGGCCGGGCCCGGCCGGGCCTGCGCGGCCTCGGCCGTGGCGGCGCTGCCGCCGTTCTCACAAGATGGTAGCGGGAGGCGGTGGGGTGGGGTGGGAGTGAGGGGCGGGCGGCCCGGGGACGAGGGGGGCAGCCGGTGCCGGTGTGTGTGTGTGGGGGGGGGCGGCGGGGCCCCAGCCCGCACAATGGCGGCGGCGCCACTCGGCCCGCAAGATGGCGGCGGGGCGGGGCCGTCCGCGCCGCCGGCGGGCGAGGCAGCGCGCATGCGCGCCCCGCGCTGCCGCACGGCGCGTGCGCCCGCCTCCCCGCGCCTCGCGCCGCCGGCCCCAGCGGCGGGCTCCACGCCACCGCGTCTGGGGGGGGGGGAGCGTCGGCGGACGCCGGTTCCCGCTCGCTCCGCCGCTCCCCGCGGGGAAGGGGAGCCGGCCCCGCCGCCCTCTCGACCCCGTTGGCCGCCCGGCCGGCGGCGGAGACGGCGGGGCAACGGCGGTGGGGGAGGCCGCCCTCGGCGTTACGTAACAGCCCCCCCGCCCGCCGGCAGTGGTTCCGTCGCCCCGCGTTCAGCGTTCGCCATTGGTGGCAGGAGGCGGCGGGGCGGGGCGAGGAGGGTATAAATAGAGGCGGGGCCGCAGACGCCGCTCTTAGTCCGCCGCGGCCGTGCCAGCGTTACGCAGTCTCTACGCGCCCCATCCGCTCCGCCCGCCGCCGCCCCGCCGCCGCCGCTATGAACGGGCAACTCAACGGCTTCCACGAGGTGTTCATCGAGGAGGGCACCTTCCTTTTCACCTCCGAGTCCGTGGGCGAGGGGCACCCAGGTGTGGGCCGCGGCAGGGCGGCGAGCGCGCAGGCGCGGCCCGGCGGGGCGGGAGGAGGAGGAGGAGGAGGAGGAGGGGGCGCTCCCGGCGGCGGTGGGGGGGTCGTGTCGGACAGGTTGGGGGGGTGGCGGTGGAGGGGATGATGGTGGTGACGCCACCGGGCGCGCGCGCAGTGCGGGGCGGCGCGCGCCGCATTGCGGGCCCCGGTGTGCACGTGCTTCCCGCGTGGGGCGGGGGGACACACACGCGACACACGACATGGCACGACACGCACCGGGGGTGGCGGGGGTCGTACCGGGTGACGCAACAGCGGGGGGGGGGGGGGGCCGCCGTGACTCAGCCGTGACTAAGCAGCTCCCGGGGGTCGGCGGGACCCGGTGTGTGTCCCCACCCCCGCCCACGGAGCGTCCCCGGTTCTCCCGTGGGGTGCGGCGGGATCCAGCGAAGGCCTCCTCACCCGGCAGGGTCCTTCGGAGCACCCCGACCCCCCGGGTGGGTCCCCGCCTCGCCCTCCCCCGACTCAGCGCTGGGGCTGCCCGAGGGGCTCAGGAGTCCCCAGACTTCCCCCTTCCCCCTGGCTGGGGGTCGGCTCCCCCCGCGGGGGCTGTTAACCCCCCCGAGCTCGCAGGCTGCAGCCGAGCACGGTGCCATGGCGTGCCGGGCTCCCTCCCTGCCTTTGTACCGGCCCGTTCGGGGCACATGACTGGGAACCGGGCGGGCAGCTGCCTGCCTCCCCTGCCTGCGGGTGCAGCGCTCCCTGGCTCCCGCCCGGCTCCGGCTCACCACCAGCACCCCCACCCCCACGGCGTCACCAGCGCCAGCCTGGGGGTGCCTTTGGGGCTCCCCGTCCCGCAGCTCCCCCGCTGCCACAAAGATAAAAAGAGTTTAGTGCCCGCGAATGGGTGTAAGGTCCGTTTCCGCGCTCTTTCACCCCAAGAAACCGCCTCCTTTCGCCCCAGCCCAGCGCTGGCCTCATCCTCTCCCAAATCCAGCCCAAAAGGTCGCCGCCAAGGACATCCACGCTCCCAGGGAAGTTGCTTATTCACCACCGAGCCCCGAGTGGCCCTTGGGAAGCTCTGGGAGCGGGAGGGGGATCTCTCTCTCCCAGAAGAAACCATCCCGGGGGATGGAGGGAACTGGTTCCGGGAGGGAAGGGGCTGCAGGTCCCCTTTGGAGGTGCCGTAGGTGGCTGAACCCCAGCCCTGACCCAGCTGTAACTGGAGCTTAACTGGTAAATGCCTGAAATTCCAGGCTAATAACCCGGCACGGGGACAAGGTGAGGGCTGTCTGCCGGCTTAAGGGGAGGCTTGGCCATGGCGCCCGCTCCCGGCTTAGCGCCGTATCGGGAATCGGCTGTGCCGAGGGACTGCGGCTCCGGAAGGAAGGGCTGTGCTGCGCCACCCTGATGGCCTCCCGCCATCTGTGTCCCCCTCACAGATAAAATCTGCGACCAGATCAGCGACGCCGTCCTGGATGCCCACCTCAAGCAGGACCCCGACGCCAAGGTGGCCTGCGGTGAGTTGCTCCCTGGGGACATGGGGTGACGCCGGTGCTGGGTAGGTGACGCCGGTGCTGACATCCTCGTTCTTCCCCTCAGAAACAGTGGCAAAGACAGGGATGATCCTGCTGGCGGGGGAGATCACCTCGCGGGCTGCTGTCGACTACCAGAAGGTGGTCCGGGACACCATCAAGCACATCGGTTACGACGACTCCTCTAAAGGTAGGTTCTGGGGGGTCACTGGCTCATCACTGGTGTGGGGTTTGGGGCGTTGGGCTCACCGCAGCCTCCACTCTGCCCCAGGCTTCGATTACAAGACGTGCAACGTGCTGGTGGCCCTGGAGCAGCAATCGCCCGACATCGCCCAGGGTGTCCACCTGGACCGCAGCGAGGAAGACATCGGCGCCGGGGACCAGGTGAGTCCCCTGTGCCACCTGAGCTGCTGCGGTGGGGCCGGAGGGGGTCACAGCCTCACCGCCTGCTCCCTCTGCTGCAGGGCCTGATGTTTGGCTACGCCACGGACGAGACGGAGGAGTGCATGCCCCTCACCATCGTGCTGGCCCACAAGCTGAATGCCAAACTGGCCGAGCTGCGGCGGAACGGCACCCTGCCCTGGCTGCGCCCCGACTCCAAGACACAGGTGAGGCCTCCTGCGATCCCCCGCCGCCTCAGGAGGGTCCCCAGAACCGCTCCTGGGAAGTCCCCAAACCTCCCTGACCCCTCTGGGTGTGTTCCCCCGGCAGGTGACGGTGCAGTACATGCAGGACCGCGGCGCAGTCATCCCCATCCGGGTGCACACCATTGTCATCTCGGTGCAGCACGACGAGGAGGTGTGCCTGGATGAGATGCGGGACGCACTGAAGGAGAAGGTGATCAAGGCGGTGGTGCCGGCCAAGTACCTGGACGACGACACCATCTACCACCTCCAGCCCAGCGGCCGCTTCGTCATCGGCGGCCCCCAGGTACGGCCGTTTGCCAGTTGAAGCCGTGCTGGCGCGGCGGTGACAGCGACGACGACGTGGCGGTGATGATGTTGTGTCCCCTGCAGGGCGACGCCGGTCTGACTGGCCGTAAGATCATTGTGGACACCTATGGGGGCTGGGGGGCCCATGGCGGCGGCGCCTTTTCGGGGAAGGATTACACCAAGGTGGACCGTTCGGCTGCCTACGCCGCGCGCTGGGTGGCCAAGTCCCTGATCAAGGCCGGGCTATGCCGCAGGGTGCTGGTGCAGGTGGGTGCAAGGCAGGTGTCCCCCTCCCCACCCTTTCGGGGGGGGTCCTCAGGCTTAATCTGTGGGCCCCCCCCCCGCCTTAGGTCTCCTACGCCATTGGGGTGTCCCACCCCTTGTCGATCTCCATCTTCCACTACGGCACCTCCCAGAAGAGTGAGCGGGAGCTGCTGGAGATTGTCAAGAAGAATTTCGACCTGCGCCCTGGGGTGATCGTCAGGTAACGGGCGCCGGAGAAGGGGGGGGGGGACACGCGCCGCTGGGAGAGGAAGGTTGGGGGGGACACCGGGGCGGTGGCAGCGTGCGGGGGTCCCCTCCCCGGAGCAGCCGCGGTCACCGCCTGGTGCAGCTGGACCCGGCAAGGAGCCGCTTCTGCCGGAGGAGAAGGCGCTTTCGGGCGCGGATTTTGGGGGTAAGTATCCGCTGAGAGCCGAGCGCTTGGGGCTTTTCCGGCTTCTCGGGACTTTGGGGTGGGGGCAGCCGGGGAAGCTCCAACCGCCCCCCCGGGGTGGGGGGGAGACGGAGGTGCTGCCGCAGACCCCCCCCGGCCAGGTAGGGAAGGGGCGAGCGCGGGGCCGGAGCCTCTTTACTGAGTTGAGGACTTGTATATTCCAGGGATCTGGATCTGAAGAAGCCCCTCTATCAGAGGACCGCAGCCTATGGCCACTTTGGTAGGGACAGTTTCCCTTGGGAAGTTCCCAAAAAACTAAAATACTGAGAGAAAAAAAACAAAGTCTTGTTAGGCTTTTTCCCCCCATTCCCGCGGGCGTAGGCTACAGAGAAGCTCGCGGGCTCTGGGGGAAAGAGCTCGGCCCCCCCCGCCCCCCAGGCTCTCCTGGCCCCGTGTCCCCTCACCCCCCCACCCCCCCCTTTTTTCTCTCTTTCTCTTTCTTGCCATCATTTCGGTTGCGTGGGGACCACGCGCGGCCTCGTGCCTCTCCCCCGACTCCCGTTCCCCCCCCCCCCCCCGCCTCCACGGCTGCCGACCCCCCTCCGGCTTCTTTTTAATCGGAAAAAAAAAAAAAATCTCGTGCGTGACGTCTGAGCTCAGAGACGGCAAAAAGCCCCGAGCGCTTCCCCCCCCCTCGACTCTCACTGTCCCGCCGTGGCGGGGGGGGGGAACACGCCGTTTCGGCGCCCCCCCCTTTCCAGCCGGGACCTCACTGGTGCTGGTTTTGTTCTTAATCCGGATTTTAAACCTCTTTTCTCTCGGAGGATGCACGTTTTGGGGGGAGAGATGGTGTTAAAACTGTCCCCTTCCGAATCCCCCGTGTGGGTTTGGTACCGGAGGAAAATGTTTTATTGGTTTGTTTTTTTTTTTTTTTCCTTTGTAAGAAAGCTGAAGTGACTCCACAACTGCACAACACCCCCCCCCTTCCCGCCCCCAGCTCGGTGCTGCGGTGGGGGGGGGGGGGCTCGGCCGAGCTTTATTATATGTATTTTTGGGGGAAAAAGGGGAGGGATTTGGCCCTTCATACTTGAACGTTTTTTTTCTAGCGGTGTATTTATTGTGTGCTGAGGCGCGGGGCGTGAGTACAGAGAAGCCCCCGGGCTCAGACGGCAGCTCTTGATTTTCCTGAAAGCCCCCCCCCAGCCCCCTCACCCCCCCTCCAGCCACCTTTCCCCCCCCCTGCTCCGAGGAGGCCCCGGGGGCCTCTCAATCGGAGTGAAAAAGGGGGAAAATTTGGTTTATTGGTGGAGGGGGAGAGGGGCAGGCAGGAGCTGGGGCTGCCCGGCCCTGGGACCGCGGCGCATTTGGCCGGTGTGGTACAGAGAAGCCGGCTTGTTTACCTGCCCGTCCCAGGGGGGCCGGCGCCCCCAGAAGTGCCTTGGGGGGGTGGGGGTGATGGCGGGGGGCTTTCTCTCTATTTTCTATTTTTTTTTTTCCCTCCTCTTTTTTTTTTTTTTTTCTTAATATTTTTTTTCTGGAGGTTTTATTACAATTTGTCTCGATTTCACCAATTCCAAAAAGAAAAAAAAGAAATCTCAATAAAACTGCTGCGTTCGACCGTTATCTGCCTCCACCCTGGGGAAACTAAAGCACGGGGGAGGGTGGGGCTTAAAAAATGTGAGGTTCTTGGGGGTGCTCAGAGCTCGTGGACCCCTGCGCCCCCCCCTCGCCCTCCGGCCGAGCCTCCTCTTCCTCGCCACGCCAGTTGGCGAAGGCCACCTCCTGGGCCAGCTGCTGCAGGGGTGGCCGGCCCAGCGCCAGGTTGCGCAGGGAGATGCAGGTCATCAGGGCGCTGCGAGAGGTGGGGTGTCAAAGGGGGTGGGGGCAGGGGGGGAAGAGGCAAATTTGGGGAGGGAGGGGGGGAAGTGAGTGATTTTGGGGGTCTTACCTGCGGCGGAAGAGGTAGAATTTCTTGCGGAGGAAGCGGAGGAGGCGCTGGGCCAGGCTGGCCTCCCGCCGCCGCTGCTGCTCCTCCAGACGCTGCTGCCGCCGCAGGAACGCTGCCACCAGCGGGTCTGGGGGGGTCCCCGGCACCGGCAGCTCCCCCAGGATGGGCCGCAGCTCAGGGGGCAGCGGCTCCTTTGCTGCAGGGACCAGAGACCGGGGGAGCTGGGGGGGAGTTGGGGGATCCCCGAGACCTCCCAGCCTTGGTGAACTGGGGGGGAGATTTGTGCTGGGGGGTCCCCGAGACCTTCCAACTGGGGGGGAGATTTGGGGGTGGCCCTGAGACTTTCGAGCCCTGGTGCTCGGGGTGAGCTGGGGGGTGATTGGGATTGGGGGGGGTGGGGGCTGGTTCCCAAGACCTTCCAACCCCAGTGCTCAGGGTGAGCTGGGGCGGGGGGTGTGGGGGGGATTTGGGTAGGGTCCCCGAGACCTTCCACCCTGGTGCTCACCGGTGCCGTTCTGCACCTGCTCCCGCAGCTCCTGCAGCCGCGTCAGGTTCCTCTCCAGCGCCAGGGCCGTGGTGTTGACGTAGAGGTACATGTAGCAGGAGGGCTCCGCTGACACCGTGTGCACCTTGTGGTACTGCCCCGACGGCAGCTGGTGTGGGGGGGTCAGCACGCTTCAGGAACGCCCGACGCCTCCCCCACTGTCCCTGCAGGCCCTCACCTGCATCCCCTCGCCCTCCCGCAGGGAGTGGTTGCGCTGCTGCTCCACCAGCTCCACCAGCACCTCTCCCCGCAGCACCCGCAGGCTGGTGTTACCCAGGTCCTCGCTGACGAAGTTCTCCAGGTGCAGGCCTGGAAAAAACACCAAAAAAGGGGTGCAGCCCCCCCCCCCCACCCCCACCCGCCCCCACCAAAGGTGGACATTCACCCCCTGGGGTGCCCCCCCCCCACCAAGCCCAGAGGATCCCCCCCAATCCCTGTACCAGGGAAGTCGGCGATGAAGACGGCGTCGGTGTGTCCGTCCAGCTGGTTCTCCAGCTCCTGCAGCCGCTGGCGCCACGGCGAGAGCTCCAGCAGTAGCGGCAGCACCCACGGCGTGGGGCTCCACGGGGACCACGGCGCCCGCACCAGGTCCACCCGCGGGTCCACCAGTCTGCGGGGGACAGGCTGTCAGCACCCCCGCAGCCCCCCCCGCCACCCCTCCCCCCGGCCCCAAATCATGTGGGTCCCCCCAGACCTTTGTTGGAAGCGGTCGTTGATGGAGACCCAGACGTCGAAGTAGATCTGGGGCTGGGAGACGTTGTAGCGGGGCAGCAGCTGGCTCAGGCAGGTCGAGTATTGCTTCAGCATGTCCGCGTGGTCCTTCCAGCGCCGGCTCTGCGTGAACACCTGCCCGGAGGGGTAGTCCCCTGGTTGTGGGGACCCCCCCCCACCCCGTGTCCCCCTGCCCTGCTCTGGGGTCCCTACTCACCCCCGGTTTGAGGTAGCCCACCTCCCCGGTGAGCCCGTCCCGGTAGGTGATCTTGACGTGCTGGTGGAAGCGGGAGTGAACCATCATGTCCCAGGAGTAGCCATACAGGCCATTGGTCCAGTTGTTGTAGCCCTGGGAGGGGGGGGGACGGGACGACAGGACACACACACACACACACACACACACACACAGAGGGTGGAGGGTTGACACCAGGGGACAGTGTTGTCCCCCACCCCACGGTGACATGGAGGGGACGGGGGGACACCTGGATGCCCTCTCCTTCATCCCCTGGGTGAGCCCCCTCCCTTGGCAGTGCCCCCCCCCCGCTGTGTTCCCCCAACGCTGTCCCCACGTGCCCATGTCCCCCCAGCCCCCTCATCCCTGTGTCCCCAAAAACACTCCCTTACCCACCCTGCCCCCCCCGCCCCGAGCACTGCCCTCACCCCAAGCCCCCCCCCTCCTCCCCCTGGCATTGTCCCCTTGCACCCCCAGCGGCACCCCCTCCAGCATCCCCCCCCCAGACCCAAGTGTCCTTTCACACCCCTGTGTCCCCAAAAATGCCCCCCAAGCCCCCTAAAATGCCCCCACGTCCTAAAAAATACCCCCCCACTTCCACAAAAATAACCCACGTATCCCCAGAAATGCCCCCCGCGTCCCACAAAATCCCCCCGTGTCCTAAAAAGTATCATCCCATGTCCCCCAAAATAACCCACATCCCCAAAAATGTCCCCTACATCCCTAAAAATGCCCCCCATGTCCCCAGAAATGACCCCTCGCCCCTGGCCGTGCCCCTCTGTCCCCCCTTTGCCCCCCCCTGCAATGCCCCCACCTGGGTGATGAAGTGGGAGTAGGGCAAGAAGAGCTGCTCCAGCACGTAGAGGACGGTGAAGGCGGCGGCCAGGTGCTGGCGAGGCCGAAGGCCCCCCCGCCCTCCCCGCCCCCCGTAGTGACAGTCGGGGCTCATGCGGGGGGGCTGGGTGCTGGGCAGGACCCCCCGCAGCCAGGGGGGGAAGCGGGCGCAGAGCCGACGGGGCCAGCTGGGGTGGCAGAACAGCCCGCTGCTGGCCAGCATGGTGTAGGAGAACATCCCTGGGGGGGGGGGGGGGCACGGCACCCCTCAGGGACCCTCTGACCGCAGACCGCACCCTGGGGGTCCCCCAAGGTGGCGGGGAGGGGGTCTGGGTGCCCCTGCCCAAAATAGGGGGTGCTCCTGGGGTGCCCCTGCACAGGGTAGGGGTGCTTTGTGGGGGTCTGAGGGTGCCCTGCCTGGGTTGGGGGTGTTTTGGGGGGGTGGGATGGGGAGGGGACAGGGTGCAGAGGGTGCCCAGGTGGCCCTGCCCAGAATAGGGGTGCTCCAGGGGTGCCCCTGCCCTGGTTGGGGTGTTTTGTGGGTGCTTGGGTGCCCCTGCCCAGGATGGGGGTGCCCGGGGGTGCCTCTCCCCAGGCTCAGGGTGCTTTGGGGGGGTTTGAGGGTGTCCTGTCTGGGCTGGGGGTGCTTCTGGGGGGGGGTTGGAGGGTGCCTGGGTGCCCCCGCCCCAGCTGGGGATGTTTTGAGGGGCTGCCCAGGTGCCCCTGCCCTGGTATGGGGTGCTCCAGGGGTGCCCCTGCCCAAGCTGGGGGTGCTCTGGGGGGGGGTGGGGGTGGGGGTGGGAGGGTGCCTGGGTGCCCCTGCCAGTGTTTGGGGTCCTTTGGGGGTGCCCCCCCCCCCCGTGCCTCACCAATGCTGAAGAGCTGGGAGTTCATGCAGTGGAAGTAGGTGACGAAGACGAGGGCGACGGGCCGGGTGGCGTCAAAGAAGAGGAGGAAGCCGGCGGAGAGGTCGAGCACCAGCCCCCCCCCGTGCACCACCAGCAGGCTGGTCATCTCCTCCGACAGCACCAGCCTGCGGGGGGGGGGGGGGGGGGGGGGTGTCACCCTCCTCATCCTCATCCTCATCCCGTCCCCATCACCCTCCTCACCCTCACCCTGTCACCCCCCGTCACCCTCCTTGTCCTAATCCTCACTCCGTCCCCCTCCCATCAGCTTCCTCATTCTCACCTCGTCCCTAGCACCGCCCCCCCCCCCACTGTCCTCATCCTCACCCCGTCCCCGTCACCCTCCTCATCCTCACTTGAAGGGCGCAAAGAGCCAGTGGCGGGCGAGGGTGTTCATGGAGTAGCCGCCCACCCAGTCGGCGTCCAGCTTCTTCAGCCCCGCGATGAAGTAGACGATGAAGATCTGTGGGAAGGGGTGATGGGGAAGGGGGTGGGGGTGGGGGGGGTCCCAGAGGGGACCCAAGTGTCCGGGGCAGGGGATGAGGGACCCCAGTGTCTGGGCGCCCACCTGGGCACGCAGCAGGGCGTAGTTCCACAGCGGCACGTGGGCGTTCCTCTTCTGGGGACGGAGGAGCCCGTCCACAGACCTGCAGGGACATGGGGATCCCCCCCGGAGGAAAGGGGTGACCAGGCCGCTGTCACCTCCACCGCCAGTGCTGTAGAGGACACGTGCCACCACCCCACAGAGACCCGGAGCCACGGGGATACCCTGGTGCCGTGGGGACGCCAGGGCCACCCCCTGGGGACACAGCACCACAGGGACCCTGGTGCCACAGGGGTTCATGGCACCCAGCCACCGGGGTCCGTGCCACCCCACGGGGACCCTGCTGCCACAGGGGATCTCGGGGATCCTTTGTCACCCTGTGGGGGCCCACAGCCATAGGGAGGACACACCTGGGCCACGGCCACCCTCTGGGGACCTAGAGCCAGGAGACCCTGGTGCAGGGGGGGATCCTTATGCCACTCCATGGGGACACAGAGCCATGGGGGACGCCAGGGACTGTGCCACCCCATGGGGACACAGAACCATGGGGACCCCAGTCCAGTGGGGGATCCTTATGTCACGCCGTGGGGACCCAGCGTTATGGGGGGCACCAGGGACCGCGCCACCCCACAGGCGACCCGACACCACAGTGACGTCGGTGCCCTGCAGGCCCCCCCGAGCCCGTGCCACCCGGGCTACCCAGTGACGCCCCATGGGGACCTTGGGGGACCCTGCTAAAACCCTGGGGTGCCCCGGGGAGCACAGGGGTGGGCGGTGGGCAGCGGCGGTGCCCACCCGTAGCGGTCGGCGCCCATCAGCGCCAGCTGGAAGGCCAGCAGCCCGTAGAGGTAGGAGTGGTTGTTCCAGGAGGTCTTGTCCAGCAGCAGCAGGTACCAGTAGGGCCCCAGGAAGGCGGCGCAGCTCAGGCGGTAGCAGCACCCCAGCATGATGCCCAGCGCCCCTGCGGGCACCGCAGCCGTCCCATCCCCGTCCCCCTGTCCCCGCTTACCCTCCCGGTGTCCCCTCAACCACGGGGACGCGTCCCCTCTCCCCGGCGCCACCCCCCAGTGGCCATCTCGGTGCCTGGTCCCCATTGCCATTGTGGTACCTGTCCTGGTGCCACCCCCTGCCTGTCCCCATCCTTCCCCGGTTCCCCTCCCGATCCCTGTCTCGGTGCCAGTCCCAGTGCCCATCCCTCTCCCAGTGCTCATCCCAGTCCCTTTGGCCATCCCCGTGGCTGTCCCCGGCCCCGTGCCCATCCCAGTGCCAGTCCCAATGCCCGTCCCTGTCCCAGTCCCTCACCCCAGTCCCACCGCCCGTCCCGCTCCCTGTGCCCGTCCCTGTCCCAGTCCCTCATCCCACTCCCAGTGCCCGTCCCCGTGCCCGTCCCCATCCCACCCGCCGTCCCCGTACCCAGGAACATGACGGTGTAGAGCAGGTACATCCAGTCGAGGGGCAGCGGCCGCAGGAAGGGCAGCAGCGGGAAGCGACAGACCTCCAGCCCGTCCAGGAACCGCTGGTCCAGCTGCCCCAGGCCCCGCTCCTGCGGCACGTCCAGCGCCATCAGCAGCCCTGCGGGCGGGCGGGAGGGCGGGCGGTCAGCGACCCCCGCCCCGGGACGGGCCTGCGGGTGGACCCAGGCGTCCAGGCGGACACTGACCCCCCCGCTGTCCCCACCCCCACCAAACCTCCGCCTGGACCTTGGCTCCGGTGGTGACGTGTCCAGGCCCGGACAGCTGGGTCCCCTCAGACGCCCGGGTCCCCCCGGGATCCCCCCGGGATCCCCCCATCCCCCCTTACGATGCCCCTGAGCCCCCCCGTGCCTGGTGACACACCCCACAGTCCCCCCCAACAAAGCCCAGTGCCCCCAGTTCCCCCTGGTCCCCTCCCTCACCGAAGTCGCCCCGGTCTCTCCCCCCCGTCCCCCCGATCCCTCAATCGCCCCCTCACCGGAGCCCCCTCGGTCCGCCCGGCCCCCCTGGTCCCCCCCCCTCACCGAAGCCCCGCCCCGGTCCCCTGATCCCCCCTCACTGAAGGCCCCCCGTTCCCTGGCCTCTCCCCGTCCCCTCGGTCCACTCGGTTCCCCCTGACCCCCCCCCTCACCACAGCCATCCCCAGTCCCCCCCACCCTCCCCGCTCCCCGCCGTTCCCCCCTCACCGGAGCCCCCCTCCCCGTCCCCGTCCCCTCACCGAAGGCCCCGCGGAAGGCCCCGAGCGCGGCGGGGTCGGTGGGCCGGTGCAGCAGCCGCACGAAGCGCTCCCAGCGCGCCAGCTCCCGCAGGTCGAAGCCCAGCAGGCGCCGAGCCGGGCCGGGGCCGGGGGCCGGGACCGGGACCGGGACCGGGGCCGGGGCCGGGGCCGGGGCCGGGGGGGACCGGGGCGACCCCGCCGCCTCCCCCCGCTCCGCCCGCCTCCGCCGCGCCGGGCCTACACGGGGGGCAAAGGTCAGGGGTCACGGGGCACCGAGCGCCCCTCTCCCCCCCCCCCCCGGTCCGTACCCGCCGCCGCCATCGCCACTGCCACGCCCCCTCGCCACGCCCCGCCACGTCACGGGGCGTGGCCTTCTCGCGACCCCGCCCCCGTCGCCGTCCCCCCCCGCCCCCCCACCCCTGTCACCCCCGACCCCCGTCACCCCTGACCCCGCCGCGACCCCTCACCCCCGCCGTCACCGCCCTCGGCCCCGCCGCGACCCCTCACCCCGCCCCCTCCCGCTGCCGCCGTTCCCGGAAGCCCCGGGGGGGCGGGGTCAGGGGTCAGGGGTCGGGGGCCGCCGCGGGCAGCGGCGGGACGGAGCGGAGCGGAGCGGCCATGGTGGGCCCGGGGGGGGTCACAGGGGGCGCTTGGGGGGCTGTGGGGCGCCTGGGGGGGGGCCGGGCAGGGGCTGGGTGGGTGCGGGGGGCCCCCAGGGGGACATCCGGGGGTCTGGGGTACCTGTGGGGGGCCAAGGGGAAGCTGTGGGTGCCGAGAGGGGCTCGGGGTGCCGGCGGGGCGCTCGGGGAGGTGCCGGTGGGGGGTCGGCAGGAGCTTGGGGTGGGACATACGGCGCCTGTGGGGCGCTTGGGGGGTGCCCGGGGGGTGCCCGGGGGGTGCCCGGGGTACAGGCGGGCGCTGGGGGGTGGCTGCAGGGTGCTGGGGGGCGCCTGGGGGTGCCTATAGGGTGTGTGGGGAAGTGCCGATGGGGGGCCTGGCAGGTGCTTGGGGTGGACATGGGGCACCTGCGGGGCGCTCGGGGTGCCGATGGGGGGCTCGGGGTGCCTGTGGGGGGCTCGGGGGGGTGCGTGTGGGGGGCTCGAGGGGCTCGGGAGGAGCTTGCGGTGCCTACGGGGTGCTTAGGGAAGTGCCTGGGCATCGTCCAGGGCGGTTGGCAGGCGCTTCGGGTGGGCGTGGGGTGCTGTGGGGTGCTTGGGGGTGCCCAGGGTGTATGTGCGGTGCCTATGGGGTTCTCACGGGGGTGTATGTGGGGTGCCCGGAGGGTGTATATGGGGTGCTCAAGGGGTGCTCATGGGGTTCTGGGGGGGTGCCAGGGGTCTGTGCGGGGCACTCGGGGGCACGCCCAGGGTACATGTGGGGTGCTGGGGGGGTGCCCGGGGGGGTGGCGGGTGCTTGGGTGGCCCCCCTGACGCCGGCGCTGTGTCAGCAGGCGGGCAGCGGGACGGGCAGCATGGCGGGCAGTGCCATGGGTGGCGTGACGGGCAGCGCGGGGGACAGCGGGCGCGTGCGGGCGCTGCAGCAGGAGGTGGAGGGCGTCAAAACCATCATGACCCAGAACGTGGAGCGGATCCTGGCACGGGGGGAGAACCTGGAGCAGCTCCACAGCAAGAGCCAGGACCTGGAGGCCACCGTGAGGGCACAGCGTCACCGGGGCGGGCACGGGGTTGCCGGGGTGGCACAGGGTCCCCAGGATGGGACATGGGGTCCTTGAGGTGACACAGGGTCCCCAAGATGGGGCACAAGGTCCCCAAGGTGGGATATCGGGTCCCCAAGGTGGGCACAGGGTCCCCAGGGGTGGCCATTGGGTCCCTGAGGTGGCACAGCGTCACCGGGGGCCCAGTATGGGGGCCCTGTGGTGGCACTGGGTCTTCAGGCTGGTGCTGGGACCCTGGGGGGACATGGGGCTGTGGCACACGGGGTCCCTGAGGGGGCTCTGGGGCACTTGGGTGGCAGCAGGGGGTCCCTGGGGTGGCAGGGAGGTCCCCAGGGGTGGCAGCAGAGGGTCCCCAGAGTGGCGGTTGGTGTCCCTGGCATGGCAGAGAGGTGTGCCCAAGGCTGGCAGAGGGGTGTCGGCACGGTGGAAGCAGGTGGTCCCCAGGGTGGCAGTTGGTGTCCCCAGGGTGGCAGCAGAGGGTCCCCAGGGTGGCAGTTAGAGTCCTTGGGGTGGCAACTGGGTGTCCCCAGGGTGGCAGCAGGTGTCCCTGGGGTCGCTGCGGGTGTCCCTCGGGTGGCAGTGGGGTGTCCCCAGGCTGGTGGCGACTGTCCCTGGGGTCACAGTGGCATGTCCCCAAGGTGGCAATGGGGCGTCCCTAGGGTTGGCAGTGGGAGGTCCCCAGGGTCACAGTGGGTGTCCCTGGGGTGGCAGTGGTTGTCCCCGAGTGCCCCCCTGAGCAGTGTCCCCGCAGTCGGAGCACTTCAAGACGACGTCGCAGAAGATGGCCCGCCGGTACTGGTGGAAGAACGTGAAGCTGCTCGTCATCCTCGGCCTCGTGGGCGCCATCGTGCTCATCCTCATCATCCTCCTGGCCACTGGCACCATCCCCACCTAGAGCCCCCCGTCCCCGCCCCGGGGACCCCCCGACCACCCCCGTGTCCCCGGGGAATACAGGGATGACGAGCTGTGTGGGGCTGAGTGTGTGTGCGCGCCGGGGGGAGCACACGCGTGGGGACACGTGTGGGGACAGGCGGGCGCTGTGCCCGGGGGGGCGGGGAGCGGTGCCAGGCGGGCGGCTGGCGCCAAGGGACAAAGGGCTCAGTGTGTGGTGGCACCGCCACCCTGACAGGGCCCGGGGGGGGGGCAGGGGTCGGCACACAGGGGTCCCAGGGGACCCAGGTATGGGGGGGATGTTGGGGGGGGTGTCCCTGGGGGGATCCACGTCTGAGGGGTTTTGGGGACACGGGGGTCCCAGTGGGACCCACATCTCGGGGGAGCCACATCTCGGGGGGCTGCAGGGACATGGGGGGCTTGAGTGGGGGGGGAGTCGGGGGACACACACCCACATCTGGTGGCTGTAGGGATGGGGGGGGCTTTGGGGGACTCAGGGCTGGGGGGTCCTGGGGGGACCCACATCTGAGGGGACTTGGGGGGGGGGGCCTGAGTGGGGGGTCCTGGGGGACGCGGGGGCATGGGGGTCCCGGAGGGGCTCCTGGGGACACCACCTCTGGGGGGGTTGCGGGGCCGGGGGCGCCCGGGGAGGGGACACACGCGGGACCCGGGGGGGCGGTCCCGGTCCCTCCCGCCGGGCGCGGCCGCTGGGGCCGGGGCGGGACGGGGCCGGGGATCGGGACCGGGACGGGGACCGGGACGGGCGCTCCGGTACCGGCACGGAGCCCGGTACCGCTCCCGCGGGACCATGGTGAGCGCCGGGGGCTGGGGGCGCTCCGTTGCTGCTTTCGCTTTCGTTTTCCGGGGGGGGGGACACCGGCACCGGGGGGAGGACGGGACACGGGGACACCCCCCCCCACCACCACCACCCCGGGGGCTTGGGGACACACGTGCACCCGCCCCCGCCCCCACTCCCGGTGCCCCCGGGCTCTTCCTGCTGCCGGGAGGGACGCGGCCCCGGGGGTGGGGGTGGCCCGCGTGGAATTTTCCGTCTCCCTCCGTGTCCCCCCCCCCAACCCCGTCCCGGTGTCCCGGCCCCGGGGTCCCCGTGTCCCCCAGCCCTGCCGCCCCCCCCCTCCGTGCCCCGGCCCCCCCCCGTGCCCTGGCGTCCCCGTGTCCCCGTGTGTGCCCTGACCCCACAGTGCCCCTGGCCCCCGTGCCCTGTCCCCATGTCCCTTCTCTGCCCCATCCCCATGGCGCCCCTGGCCCCGTGGTCCGGGTGTGCCCCATGGTTCCTGTGTCCCCATGGTCCCCATGTGCCCCCTCTGCCTGGTGCCAGGGTGCCCGTGGTCCCCGTGTCCCTGTGCAACCCCTCCTCATGGTGACTATGTCCCCATGTGCCCCGTTCCTGCGGTGTCCATGTCCCCATGGTCCCTATGTGCCACCGTCTCACAGCACCCTTGTCCCCATGGTGCCCTTGGCCCTATGGTCCCCATGGTCCCTGTGACCCCATATGTCCCCCTGGGCCCCTGATGTCCCCATTGTGCCCCTTCCCTGCATTGTCCTTGTCCCCAAGGTCCCCATGTCCCCAGGGTCTCGTCCCCAAAGTCCTCCTATGCCCCTTCCCTGCAGTGTCCTTGTCCCCAAGATCCCCATGTCCCCAAGGTCCCCTATGTCCCCATGGTGCTCCTTCCCTGCAGTGTCCTTGTCCCTGTGGTCCCTGTGTCCCCGTGGTCCCCTACATCCCCATTGTCCCCATGGTTCCCCTTCCCTGCGGTGCCCTTGTCCCCAAGGTCCCTATGTCCCCCTGCTCCCCCTATGCCCTATCCCCATGGTGTCCCCATGTCCCCACCCCCCCCCCCCCGTGTCCCCAGGCGGGGCTGGCACAGTGTCAGCGCGAGGCAGAGGAGGTGACGGAGCTGATGAAGCAGAACTTCGCCCGGGCTCTGGAGCGGGACGGGCGCCTCAGCGACCTCGACACCCGGGCCCAGGAGCTGTGCGCCATGGTGAGCACCCACCGGCACCTACGGCCATGGCGGGGGGGGGACACACACGATAGGGACATACAGCCCTGCAGGGGACACACAGTCCCGGGGTTCGGGGGCGGGACACACGCTCTAGGGACATACAGCCCCAGGGGACGCTATAGGGACACACAGCCCCAGGCGGGGAGACGCACTATAGGGACACACGACCCACAGGGTCCCTATAGTGCCCCCCCCCCCCCCGCCCCCATAGGCCTGCATGGCCCGGGGTGGGGGGGATGGGGGATACCCTATAGCCCCCCCCGGCGCTGTCCCCGCAGGGCAAAGCCTTCACCCGCAGCACCCGGGCGGTGGCGCAGCAGCAGCGCAGGGGAAACCGGCGCTGGCGCCTGGCAGCCATCGGCCTCATCGCTGCCTTCCTCCTCCTCCTCGCCCTCGGCCTGGCCATATGGCTGTCACGACCAGCCCCCACCACCGTCACCCTCACCGTCACTGTCCCCCCCCCTACCCCCTCCGGGGGGGGGGAATGAACCCCCCAGAGTTATGGCTGGGACTTTGGGAGACCCTACAATAACAAACCGGCAGGATCTGTTCTGGGGGCACCCTGTGATAAATAAGAACCAGGACTCGTTTTGGGGAGACCCTACAATAACACACCAGCAGGCGCAGCTTTGAGAAGACCTAATAACAAACCGGCAGGACCCCCTCCAGGGAGACCCTACGATAACAGAGCAGCAGGGTGATCTCTGGTGAGACCCCACAATAAATGAGCACCAGGACTTGTCTGGGGAGACCCTACAATAACAAACCGGCAGGATCAGCTTGGGGTAGACCCCACAACAACAAACCGGCAGGACCCACTCCAGGGAGACCCCATGATAAACGAGCACCAGGATCTGCTCTGGGGAGCCCCTACAATAACAAACCGGTGGGATGATCTGCGGGAAGGTGCTACGATAACAATCGTGCCGGACCCCCTCCGGGGAGACCCTACAATAACAGAGCAACAGGATGATCTCCAGTGAGACTCCAAATAAGCACCAGGACCTGCTTTGAGGAGACCCTACGATAACAAAAATGACAGACACCCCCCACCACCACCTCCAAGGAGACCCTACAATAATAAACCAACAGGACCCACTACAGGAAGACCCTCCAGTAAACAAGCCGTAGGAGTTATTTTGGGGAGACCCTACGATAACAGAGCAGTGGGACGATGTCTGCGCGGACCCTACAATAATAAACCATCAGGACGATCTCTGGAGAGACCCTACGATAACAGGGCAGCACAATGATTTCCACGGAGACCCTACAATAAATAAGCACCGGGACTTGTTTTGGGGAGACCCGACAACAGCAGAGCGGCAGGACCCCCTCCAGGGAGGGCCCTACAATAACAAGCCCGTGGGATGATCTCCGGGGAGACCCTACAATAACGAACCGCCATGCCTTGCTCCGAGGTGACCCGGCAATAACGACCCTGCAGGACCGGATTTGGGGAGAGCCCGCAATAACCAGCCCCCGCGTCTCACTCCCGAGAGACCCAACAACAGCAACGGGTCGGGAGGGACCCTGCCACAATAAACCAGCACAACCCGCTACTGGGGAGACCCCCGCAATAAGAAACCAGGGGGACCCGTCCTGGGGACACCCAGTCTCGTCCCCAGGTGCCACCAACCCAGGGTGGGGGAGGACAGGAGGGTGCTGTGGCCCTGCCACCGAGATGGGGACCTGGGGACACAATGGCACCCGGCCAGGGGATGGGAACCTCGGGGAGGGGAGAGGAAGGGGGGGGGTCCCTGGGGACACGGCACCCATTGTCACCCATGGGTGGCACCCATAGCAATGGGGACATGACACGGTGACACAGCGGGACCCCTCCCCCGTGCCTCAGTTTCCCCAAGCAGATCCAGACACTGGAGCCTCACAGCACCTTTATTGACACCAGGCAGCGGCTGGCACCCATCCCCGGGGGGCGGCAGTGTCCCGGGGGGGTGGCAGCGTCACCCTGTCCCTCGGCGCTTGCTGAGCTCGTCCTGCACCCGTTGGCAGAGGGCTCGGCGCAGGGCGGGCTCCAGTGGGCTCCGGGCGCACACCCGCCGTGTCACCTCCTCCGCGCTGTCCCCCTGCGGCACCCCGTCACCTGCCTGCTCCACAGCACCCCTGCCCCACGGTGGCACCCCCCTACCCCACGGCCCCCCACTGCCCCCCAGTGGCACCCCCCACCCTCCCACTGCATCCCAGGGAAGCCAGCACCCACCAGGGACCCCATGACCCCCCTTCCCGCACCCATGGGAGCCCCGACTCCCCCCCACCCCACACACAGTGTCCCCCCTCTCCTTGTCCCCCAGCCCCCTGCACCCATGGGTGCCCCCGCCCAGCTGCCCCCACCCGGGGGGTGTGCCTGGACGCTGGGGTCCCCACCTGGTGCACGATGACAGCAGTGACGTGGCCGTCGTCCCCCTCGTACTCCAGGCAGAAGAGCCGGGGTCCACGCGTGTCGGCGGGGGGTGGGCCCGGGTTGGCGTCTCCCCCGGGACCCCCTGCGGCACCTGCACCCTCAGGGGGCAGCCAGTGCCCCCCCCCCCATTGGGTGCACAACCCCCGCCCCAGGGCTACCCCCCATCCCCAACCATCTCCCGGGTGCCCCCCCCCATGCCCCAGCCCACCCTGGGGTACCCCCCCCTTCCCCCCAGCCACGGGTCCCCCCCATCCCATCGCTCCCTCAGGAACCTCCCCCTCTCCCAGCCCACCGTGGGGTCCCCCCCCACCCTCGAGTGCCCCCCATGTCTCAGCCCACCCTGGGGTGCCCCCTATCCCCGCTTTCCTCCCGCTTCCCCCCCACCGTTCAGTGCCCCCCCCATGCCCCAATCCATCTCCGGGTGCCCCCCATCACTTTCCACCCTATGGGTGCCCCCCCCCCCTTAGTTGCACCGTATCCCCATTGCTCCCTCAGGTGCCCCCCTCCTCGGTCACCCTCAGGTGCTCCCCCGCCCTGTCGCCCCCTTCGGTCCCTTCCCCCCCGCCCGTGCCCCAAACCATCCCCTGGGTGCCCCCATGTCCCGCCCTCCCCCGCCGTGGATGCCCCCCCAGCCCTGCGTGCCCCGCCGCTCACCGGGCCGCCGGGGCCGGTACACCTGCTGGTCGGGTCGGCGGGGCCGGGAGGGGGTGGGGGTGAGCCGGCCCCGCGCCCGCCCCCGCGCCTGCCGCACCGCCCTCTCGTAGGCGTCCCTGCGTACCGGGGGGACCGGGGGTTACCGGGGCACGGCGGGTGGGGGTAAGGCAGGGATGTCACAGGGGGTCCCGGGGCGTTCCCCGCGCCCCTCCCGGTACCTGGCGATCTGGTTGCGGCGGATGTGCCGCACGAAGCCGTGGCTCATATCGAGCCGCCCACCCGGCCGGCAACGCCAGCCCGCGGGCGCCTCCATCGGCGACCGCCGGGAACGGCCCGCAGAGAGAGACCACGGAAAGTTCACCCCACCGGTAACGGGGACGCGGTCCCTTTAAAAGCGCCGCCGGCCGCCGCCGCGGCTCCGGTGCGCACGCGCCAGCGTGTGTGTGTGGGGGAGTTGGGGTAGTGCGGCTCTGCGCAGGCGCTGAAGAGGCACTGCCCGCCCCGCCCGCCGCGCGCACGCGCAGAGCGAGGAGGCGCCGGGGATTGGCCGGCGGCGCACGCGCGCAGAGGCTGCTAGCGCGCTTCTGCGCATGCGCGACCACTCCCCCCCGCCCGCCGCGCCTGCGCACTGCGCCCCCTGCCCCCCGCCCCCTGCGCAGGGGCGGGATGTCGAGCCGCGGGAAACGGGAGCGGGAGGCCCGGGCGGCCCCGCGGGGCTCCGGCGGCGGCGGAGGCTCCTCCTCCTCTTCCTCCTCGTCGCGGGGCTCGTCGCGGAGCCGCCGGGAGGGGGAGGCGGAGCGGTCCCGAGGGCGACGGGAGGCGGAGCGGGAGCGCGGGCGGCGGGAGGCGGCGGAGCCGGGCCTGGCCCTGCCACTGCCCGTGGATCCCGCACGTATCAAGCGGGAGCCCGGCACCGGCTCCTGGGGGGGCTCCGCCACCTCTGCCGGCCCGGTGCGGGTCAAGCGGGAGCGTGAGCCTGATGGCGACTCGGATCCTGAGCCCGAGCCTACCGGTGGGGACCGGGAGTGCGGGGGGGGGCGGGATCGTGAGTGTTGGCGGGGACTGGGAATGCTGGGGTGGGGAGGGAGCGTGTGTGCGGGGACACCGGGAGGCTTGGGGAGGGGGGGGCGAACCCGTGTGTGGGACGACGACCGGGATGTACGGGGGGGGGGCACTGGGGGGGGGAACCGGGACGTACGGGGGGAAACCGGGGGGCGGAGGACCCGGACGTGTGTGGATACACCGGGGTGTGTTTGGGGACATTGGAGGGCACGGGAGGGCACCGGGGCTGATTATGGGGGTCCGGGGCTCAGGTTTGGGCAGGGGTAGGGACAGCGCGGGGGGAAGCAGGGCTCAGCCCCAGGGGGGCTTACCGGGGTTGGGGGGGGACACGACACACGATGGACGTTTGTTGCGTGTCTGATGTGAGGTGTCTCCCTGGCACTAATGGGGTCCCCAAGCCTCGCTTCATTAACGAGGCCCCCTTTGCTCACGACTCCCTCTTCCGCTAATGAGTCCCCTTTTATTAACGACCCCCCCCTTTTGCTAACGAGCCCGTCCCCCTGCAGTGCGCTATGGCCGTTTTGACCCCGAGGACCAGCGTAGCCGCCACTGTCCCTACCTGGACACCATCAACAAGTGAGTGTGTTGGGGGTGGGGGCGGATGGATCGGGCTGTTTTGGGGTTCCCCGGGGGCTCCACCCTGTCCCCACCCTGTCCCCATAGTTCCCCCAACGCCCCCCACAGCTCTGCCCCCCTCCCAGGAGCGTCCTGGATTTCGATTTCGAGAAGCTGTGCTCCATCTCGCTGTCCCACATCAACGTCTACGCCTGCCTCGTCTGCGGGAAGTACTTCCAGGGTGAGACCCCCCGGGGGCCGGGGTGCTGCCGGGGGGGGGGGACGTGGGCTCTGCCAGGGGTCTGGTGTGCTGCTGGGGGGGGGACACAGGGGACACCCGGGATGGGGTTGCTGCTTCAAAGGGACACCAAGGGATGGGGTGCTGCTGGGGGGGATGTGGGGGACACCCAGGGGCTGGGCTGCTGCCCGGGGGCTACCTGGGGACCAGGGTGTTGTCCAGGGGGGACACGGGGGACACCCAAGGATACGGTCGGTGCCTGGGGGGGTGACAGGGAACAGCCTGGGACCAGGGCGCTGCCTTGGGGATGAACTCAGGGGACACACGGGGGCTGGGATGCTGCTGGGGGGGGACACAGGGGACATCCAGGGACCTGGGGGAGGGGGGGGACACAGAGGGCACCCAGGGACCAGGGTACTGCCGGGGGGGTGGGGATGGGGACACGCAGGGTGGGCAGAAGCAGCTTCCAGATGCAGGAGGGGGATCGCCTTTGTCTCCTCTCCACCTTCTCCCGGGCTTCCCATCCCCTCTCCTCTCCGGGGCCCCGAGGCTCCCCCTGACCCACCCCCCCCACACACCTTCTTGCGCCCCTCCCCGTGCCCCCCACCCTGACCCCCTCCTTTCCCTCGCAGGCCGCGGGCTGAAGTCTCACGCCTACATCCACAGCGTCCAGTTCAGCCACCACGTCTTCCTCAACCTCCACACGCTCAAGTTTTACTGCCTCCCCGACAACTACGAGATCATTGACTCCTCGCTGGAGGACATCACGGTGCGGCGGGGCGGGGGGGGGTTCAGCTTCAGGCCCCCCCGCTTCAGGCCCCCCCCCCCGGCCTTTTCTGACGCTGTTTCTCTCCCGCAGTATGTGCTGAAGCCCACGTTCACCGCTCAGCAGATCACCAACCTGGACAAGCAGGCCAAGCTCTCCCGTGCCTACGACGGCACCACGTACCTGCCCGGCATCGTGGGGCTCAACAACATCAAAGCCAACGACTATGCCAACGCCGTCCTCCAGGTATCACCGGGGCTTCATTTTTGGGGTGAAACACCCCCCCCCCCCAAACCCGCCTTGGCGTTGGTGGGGATGTTTCCTGGCTCCTCTCCCGCAGGCTTTATCCAACGTCCCGCCGTTGAGGAATTATTTTTTGGAGGAAGAGAACTACAAGAGCATCCAGCGCCCGCCGGGGGACATCATGTTCCTGCTGGTGCAGCGCTTCGGGGAGCTGATGCGGAAGCTGTGGAACCCCCGGAACTTCAAAGCGCACGTCTCGCCCCACGAGATGCTGCAAGCCGTGGTCCTCTGCAGCAAGAAGAACTTCCAGATCACCAAGCAAGGTGAGGAGCAGGGTGGGGGATGTGTGGGGGGGTCCTGGATTCGGCCCCCCTGGTTCTGATTGACTCTGATTTGTAGGGGACGGGGTGGACTTCCTCTCCTGGTTCCTGAACGCGCTGCACTCGGCGCTGGGTGGCACGAAGAAGAAGAAGAAGAGTGAGTGAAGGGTGACAAAGGCCTTTGGGGCACCCGCTTGGGTAACGCTTGTCACTCCTGATGTCCTCCCCCAACATCTTTTTGTCCCTGTAGCCATTGTCACCGACGTCTTCCAGGGCTCCATGCGTATCTTCACCAAAAAGCTGCCTCACCCGGATCTGGTGAGTACGTGGAGGGACAAAGGAAGGGGTTTCTCACCCCCGTGGGGGTCTATGACACCCCGCCTCTGAGCCCCATGTCCCACAGCCGGCCGAGGAGAAGGCGCAGCTCCTGCAGAACAGCGAGTACCAGGAGATGATGGTGGAATCCACCTTCATGTACCTGACGTTGGACCTTCCCACCGCCCCACTCTACAAGGACGAGAAGGAGCAGCTAATCATCCCCCAGGTCCCTCTCTTCAGCATCTTGGCCAAGTTCAACGGCGCCACCGAGAAGGAGTACAAAACCTACAAGGAGAACTTCCTAAAGCGCTTCCAGCTCACCAAGCTGCCTCCTTACCTCATTTTCTGTATCAAGCGCTTCACCAAGAACAACTTCTTTGTGGAGAAGAACCCCACCATCGTTAACTTCCCCATCACGTGAGTGGTGAAAAGCCCTGAGTGGGTGCCTGGGGTCCCTCTCTGCCTTTCCCTGCGCCCTCTTGGGGGTGTGGAAGCATCTGGGGGGGAGGGAAGGCATCTAGGAGGGGGTTGGAAGCATCTAGGAGGGGGGTTGGAAGCATCTAGGAGGAGATAAAGATAATTTAGGAGGGGCTTGGAAGCATCTGGGGGGGGGTTGTGGGTGGTAATGGGGTTCCTCTGGGGTTTGGGTGCTGGTGACACCCTGTTGAGGGGTGTTGGGTGCCCCCCAGGAACGTGGACCTGCGGGAGTACCTGTCGGAGGAGGTGCAGGCGGCGCACACCAACACCACCTACGACCTCATCGCCAACATCGTGCATGATGGGAAACCCTCCGAGGGCTCTTACCGCATCCACGTGCTGCACCACGTGAGTGTCCCTCATCCCTGGGGGGGGTGGGGTGGGGGGGGGTGTGACAAGGAGGGTGGCCCCTCCAGCGTCACCTCTGTCCCCTCGCAGGGCACCGGGAAGTGGTACGAGCTGCAGGACCTGCAGGTGACGGACATCTTGCCGCAGATGATCACCCTCTCAGAGGCGTACATCCAGGTGAGGGGCTTTGGTGACAGCAAAGGGGGGGGGTCCCAGGGGACATTTTTCACCCCCCAAAATGTCCCCTCACCCCCTCCTGATCCCGCTCCCCCCCCCCCCCCCCCCCGCTCTGACACAGATCTGGAAGCGGCGCGAGGAGGACGAGACGAACCAACAAGGTGCCTGAGCCCTCCAGGGGCACCCACAGCCCCCTCCCCCCCCACCCCAGGGGCACCCGGACCACCCCCCCACCCCGCAGTGCCCCCTGCCCCCGATTAAAGGCCACCCGCTGTATTTTTGTAACCGTTTTCTGCCTTCACATCTCTTTGGGGGCGAGGTTTTTGTGGGTTTTGCAGCTTCTAGGAGGTGCAAAAATCCTCTTTGCTTTCCGAGAAAGCCGCCCCCCCCATCCTGTCCCCCCCCCACCCCCGCCTCCCCACGCTCTGTCACCCCCCCACCCCGAAACACCCCCAAAAACTGGGGAAGCTGCGGCAGGGCGGTATCCAAGCTTTATTTGGGGGCGAGGGGGATGAGTGGGGGGTTTCTTGTGCCCCCCCCCTATGCCCAGACGTGCTCGCGGCAGTGCTGCAGGGCCTGGGGGAGAACGGAGCGGGGTGAGCTGGGGGCAAGGCGGGCGCCAGGTCTGTCCCCCCCTCTTCCTTGTCCCCTTTGTCCCCCCCCTTGTCCCCAGCTCACCTGGCAGCGGCGGGCGGCCTCGGGGCTGGAGCACCAGTAGGACGGGCCCAGGATGCAGGGTCCCGGGTTTGGGGACAGCACAGGGAGGGGGTGGCCTGGTGCCAGTTCCTGCAGGGTTGGGGACGTGGGGCTCAGGGGGGGCCGCCGGAACCGCCCCCCCCCCAGGGTGGGGAGACCCCCAGGAACCCCCTCTTGCCAGGGCTGTGACATCCTTGGTGCGTCCCCTGGGGCTGTGGCACTCTCAGTGCCCCCCCCCTCGCGGGGTCCTATACCTGGTGGCACCCCTGAGTGTCCCCCCTGGGGGCTGTGACGCCCTTGGGACCCTGGCACGTTCTCACCTTCTGGGGACCTCCTCGTGGCGCCCCCTTGGGGATGTGACACCCCTGAGCGTCTCCCCTGGGGCTCTGACACCCGGGATGTGTCCCCTTGGGCTGTCCCTCGGGGCTGTGACACCCCCGGATGTGTCCCTAGGGGCTGGGACCCTCTCAAGCATGACCCTCGGGGCTGTGACACCCTCGGGTGCCCTGTCACATTCCCGGGGACTGTGACTCCCCCAGGCGTGTCCCCAAGAGCTCACCCTGCGGTGCCACCCCGTGCTACCATAGGCCACCCCCTCACCCTGCTCACCTCGCCGCTGGCACAAGCAGCCGGCGGGGCCGCGGTGTCGTCGAGGGGACGCCCGGGCGGTGACAACAGGCCATAACCGTCCTCAGAGCGGCAGGCGAGGAGCAGGTGACACAGCAGGTGGGGGCCCAGGCGTCCCAGCACCGCCTCCAGCGCCAGCACGGCGTACCGCTGCGCCAGGCACTGGCAGGCGCCCGCCACCACCGCCGGCAGCACTCGGCACAGCCCCGCTGCCGCCGCCGCCACCCCCTCCTTGGGGACAGCGGCCTCGGCACGGGCCAGGAAGGTGCGGCAGAGCCAGCACAGCGGCAGCGGCATGGGCAGGGCCTCCCTGGCGGCGACCTGGGGACAGGCGTTCACTCTGGAGACTAATGGTGGGGCTGTGGCGTGTGTGTGCCCACAGAGGGGGATGGCTAGCTCTGGCCGTGCTCGTGGCCGTGTAGGTGCCCATGGAGATGCCCCCGAGGACAGCTGTGGTTATGGCCACAGAGGTGCCCACAAAGATGCCCATGTGAAGACCTGAAGACCTACAGAAGCCTATGTAGATGCCCCTATTTATGCCCATGGAGATGTCCGCAGAGACACCCACAGAGGTGCCAATGCCCATGGAGACGCCCACAGAGGTGCCCGTGCCCATGGAGATGCCCACAGAGACACCCACAGAGGTGCCGATGCCCATGGAGATGCCCACAGAGGTGCCCGTGCCCATGGAGGTGCCCATGGAGATGCCCACAGAGACACCTACAGAGGTGTCAATGCCCATGGAGGTGCCCACGGAGGTGCCTGTGCCCATGGAGGTGCCCACGGAGGTGCCCATGCCCATGGAGGTGCACCCAGAGACACGCATGCAGGTGCCCATAGTGTTGGCCGTGCCCATGGAGATGCCCAGCAGACCCCATGGTGGTGCCCCCGGGTGTCCCCAGCCCCGACGTCCCCTACCTGCAGGCGGGCGCTGAGTGTCCCGAGGGGGAGCACGGCTGGGCCCCCCCCAGACTTGCCCGGGCACAGATCCAGGCGGGCGCAGACGGCTGAGGGCTTCTGGGGGGAGGGTGAGGGCACCCGGTGTGGGGCACCCCCGGGTGAACCGGGTGGCACAGTGTCCACAAGCACCCCCAAGTGTCCCCGGCCAGTGCAGTGTCCCCAGTCCCCCCAGCACCCCGAGGTGTCTGCAACCCCCATGGTGTCCCCAACCCTTCCCCCCTCCCCCCCCAATACACCCAGGTGTCCCCAGATGGCACCATGTCTCAGCACCCCCGAGGTGTCCCTCATTTCCCCCAGCACCCCAAAATGTCCCCAGATGGCATGGTGTCCCCAAGCACCTCAAGGTGTTCCCAGATGGCATGGTGTCCCCAGTCCCCCAGCACCCCAAGGTGTCCCTGGATGGCACGGTGTCCCCCAGCACCCCCAGGTGTCTCTGGTCACTGTGGTGTCCCCAGCACCCCGCACCGCCCCCGTCCGCCTTCTGCGGCACCCGTGGGTGCCCACTCACGAGGTGTCCCTCGAGGTCAGTGAGGAGGAGGCTGAAGTACTCGTGCACCAGGTTCTGGCAGGGTGGCACCATGGTGGGCACCGGCAGCGCCGCGCACTCCCGCCGCAGGAAGCCCTCCACAGCCACCTGCACCCACAGCCACCATGGCACCCGCGCCGGCACCCATGGTGGCACCCACAGCGGCCACCCCATGCCCACCCCATCCCCACGGGCACCTTGGTGGCCGACTCGTTGGCCATGTGGATGAGGAGGGTGATGATCTGCTGGCAGTCGGCGCATATGTCCTGCGAGAGGTGGCACCGGGCATGGGGACGTGTGATGTGGGGACATAGGGCAGGGGGCGTAGGGTGCGGGGAGATGAACTTGGGGACACAGGGGGCATGGGGATGCGGGGACACTGAGCGTGGGGACATGGGACAAGGGGGATGTGGTGTGTGGGACGTGGGGACACGGGACAAGGGGGATGTGGTGCGTGGGACGTGGGGACATGGGACAAGGGGGATGTGGTGCATGGGACGTGGGGACACGGGTGACTGGGGCCATGGGGTCGTGGGGACACGGGACAAGGGGGATGTGGTGTGTGGGATGTGGGGACACGGGTGATTGGGGCCACGGGGTCGCGGGGACACGGGATGTGGCGTAGGGTATGGGGCCATGGGGCGTGGGGGACGGGGTGTGTATGGGGACACGGTATGGGGCCGTGGAGGGGGTGTGGGCCGGGGGGGACACAGGCGTGTATGGGACATACTGGGGGACATGGTGGTGGTGGTGGTGGGGAGGGGGTTCTGGGGACATGGGGGCTCTGGGAGGGGGGCCCGTCCGAGGCTCTCACCGTGCCGGGGGGTGCCCACACTGCGCGGGCGCAGTGCCCCAGGGCCCCGCAGCGCAGCGCCGTCTCCCAGCTCTGGCACCAGGCGGAGGGGGGTGCCCCGCAGCGGCCCCCCAGCACCCCCAGCCCTGTGGCCGCCGTCAGCGCCCACGCTGCCCCCCCTACCAAGCCTCGCGGGGGACCCGGGCGTCTGGGACCCCCACAACAACCCCCCCCCCCGCCCCCAGGGTGCCCCATCCCACCCCCAGCCCTTCACGGGGGGACCCAGGCATCCGGGACCCGCACCCCCAATGCTGCCCCCCCCCCCAAGATGTCCCACCCCACCCCAACATCCCAACAGGGGACCCAGGTGTCCGGGACACCCCCACCCAAGGGTGTCATGTCCCCCCCCCCCATCTTTAAGAGAGGACCCAGGCATCTGGGACCCCCACCCCAATACCCCCCACCCCAAGGTGCCCCATCCCACCCCCAACCTTCATGGGGGGACCCAGATGTCTGTGACACCCCCCCCCCAGCGGTGCCCCGCCCCAAGAGGGGACCCCAGCATCCAGGACACCCCCACCCAAGGGTGTCCGCCCCCCCCCCCCCATCCTCAAGAGGGGACCCAGGCGTCCGGGCCCTTCACCCCAACATGGGTCCCCCCCCACTCCACCATAGGTCCCGTGGGGGAGGGCACCCAGCTTTTTGGGGGGGCACCTAGCTGTAGGGAGGGGGACCCAGCCCGGGGGGGGGGGCACCCAGTTCTAGGGGGGGCTCTGGGGTGGCACCAGGCTTTGGGAGGGGTAGCGCCCAGCTTTGGGGGTGCACCCAGCTTTGGGGGGGCACCCAGCCTTGGGGGGGGCGGGGGGGGGCTACCTGGGGTGGCACAGAGCAGGGCGAGGAGCAGTGTCAGCGCGGGTGACGGTGGCGGTGCCATGGCGGCGCTGGCAGGGCCGAAACCCACAGCCTCTTATAGCCCCGGGCGGGAGGTGGCCGCTGGGACGGTGCCAGCATCGTGGGGACACGTGTGTCCCAGCCACAGGGACACCTGGGGGCTGCCACACCGTCACCCCACCCTCCTGTCCCCGTGCCCCCGTGTCCCCCATGGCGATGTCCCCATTGGGGTCCCCATGTCCTCATCAGGGTCCCCGTGTCCCCATCCCACCCCAGTGCCCGCGGTGGTGGGGGACAGACATGGTGCCACTCCTGCAGTGACAAAGACTTTATTGAGCTGTCCGCGGGGTGGCCCACGGCGCGGGGGGACGTTGGTGACATCGGGTGCCCTCGGAGCTGGCTGGTGCCTGGGGGGGAGATGTGGCAGCGGGGACAGGGCACCCGCAGCACTGTGTCCCTGTCCTCGGTGTTGTCCCCATGTCCCCCCACATCATCATGTCCCATGCCCCTCCATGTCCTGCCGTGTTCCATGTCCCTGTGTCCCCTGCATGTCCCCATGTTTTCCCATGTCCTCCCCTACCCCCACGTACCCTCATGTCCCCATGCCCTCCATGTCCCCACCATGTCCCCCCACGCCTCCGTGTCCTCAAACCCCCACAACCCCCACATTCCCACACCCCCACGTCCCCGTGTCTCCCTATGTCCCCATGTCCCACCCTTTGTCCCCATGTGCCCACATGCCCTTATGTACCCCCCTGTCCCCCCATACCCCCATGTCCCCACACCCCCATGTTCCCATGCCCCTGTATCGCCCCCATGTCCCTCCAGATCCCCCCATGTCCCCCCGCCACGTTCCCACACCCCCATGTCCGCCCATGTCCCCACACCCCCATGTTCCCACGCCCCTATGCCCCCGCCATGTTCCCTCCCCTCACGTCCCCCCATGTCCCCACGACACCCCCACGTCCCCCCAGACCCCCATGTCCCCCTGATCACACCTCCCCACCCCCACGTCCCGCCAGACCCCCATGTCCCCCTGTGCCCCCTGTCCCATCTCCCCACCCCCATGTCCCCCCGACCCCCGTGTCCCCCTGTGCCCCCTGAACCCATTTCCCTACTCCTATGTCCCCCCAGACCCCCATGTCCCCCTGTGCCCCCTGATCCCATCTCCTCACCCCCACGTCCCCCCAGACCCCCATGTCCCCCTGTGCCCCCTGATCCCATCTCCCCACCCCCCGTCCCCCCAGACCCCCATGTCCCTCTGTGCCCCCTGTCCCATCTCCCCACCCCCTCCTGCCCCGGCAGCACCCATGGTGCCCCCCCACCCTTTCCCGTCAGGGCTCCGTCCCGTCCCCACCCTCCACTCGAGAGCCCTCGGGGCCGGGTGCGGCCTGGACACCTGGTCCCTGCGCAGGGGACAGGGGTGGGGGGGGGTGCTCACCTGGGGGCCCTCAGGGCCACGGGGGGCACCACCGGAGGTGGGCGCAGAGGTGGGCAGGGGTCTCGTGCCGCTTCATGGCCGCCTCGATGCGCGCCAGGGCGTGGGACAGGAGGCGTTGGCAGAGCCCCCTCCCCACCCACAGCCGCCCGCACACGCGGTGGGTGACACGGGCCACCCCCCCCTGCGACACACGTCAGCGCTTGCACCGCCGGGGCACGGGGGCATTGCCACGCGCGAGGGTGTCACATGGCGGGGGGGGTGGGGGGCGTCACACGAGGGAGGGCATGGCTGCGCACGGGGGCTTTGCACGGGGTCATCGCACCAGGGCATTGCGTGAGGGCACCGGCCGTGCGCGGGGGGGGGGGCATCGCACAGGGGCACGGCCTCGCACGGGGGGTTTGCACGAGGGCTTTGCACGGGAGGGTGTTGCCTTGCACAAGGGCATCACTGGGGGGGGGCATCACCTGGGGGCACGGCCTTGCACAAGGGCACTGCACGACGGCATCGCCATGCGTGGGGACCTTGCACGAAGGCGTCGCATGGGGGGCACGGCCTTGCGCAAGGGCGTCACATGGGGGGGGGGGACATCGTCATACCCGGGGGCTTTGCACGAGGGACGTTGCACGAGGGGCAGTGCTCGCACGAGGGTTGTCGCAGGGGGCACAGCAAGGTGGGCATCGCCTCCCGCAGGGGCATCGCGGGAGGCACGGCCTTGCACAGGGGCACCTCGGGGGGGGGGGGGGGGAAGGGGGGGGGCTTTGCACAAGGGCAGCGTGTGGCACGAGGGTGCCGCGCGTGTGTCCTCCCTTCTCACCTTGTCCTTGGGGTCGACCACGATGCCCTTGAGCGCCTTCACCACCCGCTTGCAGAGGGCACAGCGCACCGTGCCGGGGGGCAGCCCCCCCCCGCTCTGCGCACACGCGCCCTCAGACCCTGCCCACCCCCATGCACACCAGTGCCGGCCCAGTGCCCCCCAGTACCCACCAGTGCCAGCCCAGCACTCCCCACTACCAGCCCAGTGCCCACCAGTGCCCCCCAGTACCCACCGGTGCCAGCCCAGTGCCCCCCAGTACCAGCCCAGTGCCCACCAGTGCCAGCCCAGTGCCCGCCAGTGCCCCCAGTGCCCCCAGTACCAGCCCAGTGCCATCCCAGTGCCCCCCAGTACCAGCCCAGTGCCCACCAGTGCCAGCCCAGTGCCCACCAGTGGCCCCCAGTACCAGCCCAGTGCCTACCAGTGCCAGCCCAGTGCTTACCAGTGCCCCCAGTGCCATCCCAGTGCCATCCCAGTGCCCCCAGTACCAGCCCAGTGCCCACTAGTGCCATCCCAGTGCCCACCAGTGCCCCCCAGTGCCATCTCAGTGCCCCCCAGTACCAGACCAGTGCCCTCCCAGTGCCCCCCAGTTCCCCTACGACTGCCCCCACTGATGCCCTCCCAGTCCCCCACAGGTGCCTCCCCCCTCGCCCCTGACACCCCCGTTGTCCCCGACGTGTCCCCTCACCATGATGTCCTCGTCACTCGGCTGGAGCCCATCGTCCTCGGTGTCGGGGGGACGCTGGCACCCCAGGGAGCCTGGCCGGGCCCCCCCGCCCCCGACCAGCGGGGTGCCTGCGGGGGGACCCTCGGCCCCCACCAGCAGCAGGGCTGGGCAGTGCCACGTCAGGGGACACATCCTCACGTCCCCTCCCCTGCCCCCATGTCCCCTTCCCCCCATGACCCCGGCACCCCCCACCCTCCTGTACCCCCCTGTCCCCATCTCCCCATCACCTCGGGCCTCATGTCCCCATGGCCATGTTGTCACCTTGTCCCCCATGTCCCCATATCCCCATTGCCCTGGTCCCCATGTCCCCATCGTCCACCCCAGTGTCCTCATCCCCTCTTTGTCCCCCGTCCTCCATGTCCCCATCCTCCCGCCCCCTTCCCCACGTCCCCCCTCGTCCCCGTCACTTTGCATCCCCTCTGTCCCCATCCTCTGTCCCCCATATCCCTGTCCCCCACGTCCCCATCCCACCAAAGCCCCATGTTCCCGTGTCTCCATCCATGTCCCCTGTGTCCCCATTTCCCCATGTCCTCCACGCCCCGCTCCTCCCATCCCCACCTCTCTGTCCCCCCCACCACCATGTCCCCCGTCCCCGTGGGGGTCCCCACTGGTGACGCCGGTGAGCAGGACCAGCAGCGCCCGGGCCATGGTTGCCCGTCCCCGAGCCCCGGGGGACCTTTATGTCCCCATGGGTTGGGGTGGCACCCAGGGTGACAGCCGGAAGGGGCCCCCCCCAAAACCACGGTCGCCGCAGCGGGGGAGGTTGGGCCCCCGGTCACGTCTGCTGTGGGGCTGTGACCTTCCCCCCACAGTGCCATGGGGGGGATGGGGGGGATGTGGGAGGCTGGGGGGGGCAGGGGGTGCTGGGGGGGTGGGGGAGTCCTTGGGGACCTGGAGGACATGGGGGGGAACATTGAGGGGGACAGGGGGAGACCATGGGGACACCTGGGGGGACATTGGAGGGGACAAGAGGAGACCATGGGGACACTTGGGGGGATAAGACAAGGAGAGAGCGGGGGGACAAGGAGGGACCTGGAGGGGGGGGACATGGGGGACAAAGGGGGAGGGAAGAGGGACCTGGGGGACTTTGAGGACCTGGGGGGACTGGGGGGACGTGAGTGGCCCTTGGTGGGGGGACAAGGGGACACTGTGGAGACCTGGGGGGACTTTGGGGATGGGGGCGGGACACAAGGGGACACCGTGGGGACCTGGGGGACATGGCAGGGCAAGGAGAGAGCAGGGGGACGAGGAGGGGGGGGTCGGTGACACCCTCCTGTTCCCGGCAGTTCTTGGGGACACCGCAAACCCCAAAGCCACCGCGGGGGACGGGTGGGGGCCCGGTGTCTGTCCCAAGCCCTGCCCCCCCTTCCTGTCCCCGTTTTCCCCCCGCGAAGCCACAAACCTTTGTCACCCCGTCTCCCTCCGCTTCCCATGCAACAGCGAGGGGACATGGGGGGGTCGGGGGGGGGCAGGGCAGAGCCCCCCACCCCGCCCGGGGGGAGGGGTCCGTCCCACGGCACCCTAATGCACCCCAATGCGCTCTGTCCCCCCCCCCCCCCGGCCCTGGCCTCACGCAGCCCCCCCCACTCCATCCCCAGTGTCCCCACTATCCCCAGTATCCCCCATTGCCCCCAGTACCCCTAGTATCCCCCCAATATCCCCCAGTACCCCCAGTATCCTCCCAGCACCCCCACTGTCCCCCCATACACACAAAATTCCCCACACCCTTCAGTACCCCCAGTACCCTCCCCAGTACCCCCAGTAGCTCCCACTGTCCCCCATTACCCCCAGTGCACCCAGAAGCCCCCGTATCCCCCAGTAACCTCCAGTATCGCCCAGTCCCCCCAGTGTCCCCCAGTACCCCCAGTACCCCCAGTAACCCCCATACCCCCAGTATCCCTATTACCCTCAATTTCCCCAGTATCCCCCCAGTACCCCCACTTCCCCCAGTACCCCCCATTATCCCCAGTATCCCCCAGTATGTCCAGTTACCCCCGGTATACCCTCCCAGTACCCCCAGTATCCCCCCCAGTACCATCAGTGTTCCCAGTATCCCCCCCATACCCTCATCACCCCCAGTATCCCCATTATCCCCAGTATCCCCCAGTACCCCCAGTATCCCCATTACCCCCAGTATCCCCCAGTACCCCCAGTGTTCCCAGTATACCCTCCCAGTACCCCCAGTGTTCCCAGTATCCCCCCCATACCCTCACCACCCCCAGTACCCCCAGTCCACCCAGTATCCCTATTACCCTCGATTTCCCCAGTATCCCCCCAGTACCCCCAGTATCCCCCAGTATCCCCCATTATCTCCAGTATCCCCCCAATACTCTCATCACCCCCAGTACCCCCAGTTCCCCCAGTTCCCCCATTATCCCCAGTACCCCCAGTTACCCCCACTATCCCCCCCAGTACCGCCATTATCCCCAGTATCCCCCCCATACTCTCATTACCCCCAGCATCCCCCAGGACCCCCAGTGTTCCCAGTACCCCCCCCCCCCCGTACTCTCGCCACCCCCAGTATCCCTCTTACCCTCAGTTTCCTCGGCATCCCCCCAGCACGCCCCAGCCCCCCCAGATCCCCCAGTCCCCCCAGTATCCCCCCAGTCCCCCGATGACCCCAGTGACCCCCCCCCTCCCCGCGGCCTCCCGCCCCCAGGGGGCGCCGTCCCGCCCCGCTCCGCCACAAGATGGCGGCGGCCGCGGCTGCGCGCGCGCTGCGGGTGAGGGACGGGACGGGACAGGGGGACAGGGGGACACGGGGGGGGACACCGGGAATGGGTGGGGCACCGGCAGCTCCAGGCCGCGGGATGTGGGCTTGGGGGGGGGCTCTGGGGACCGGGCACGGGGGACACCGGCTATGGGGGACGCCGGGTATGGGGGACATGGGGGACGCCAGGGACTCCGGGCATGGAGGGGGTATGGGCTGGGGGGAATGTGGCATGGGGGGGCTGTGGGGACAGCGGGCGTGGGGGACAGCGGGTACAGGGGACACCAGGGACACTGGGTATAGGGGACACCTGGTATGGGGGGGACACTGGATATAGGGGACAGCAGGTGTGTGTGGGGGTCCCCGGTCGCAGGAGGCTGTGGCGGGGGGTGCTCCAGCGGCGGTGTCTCCGCTCTGGGGACAGCAAGCTTGGGGTCACAGGGCGGGGGGGGCTCCAGGCATGTGGCACCCGGGGGACACAAAGGGGGTGCCCGCTGTCCCTCACCCTTGTCACCTTCCCAGGCCGTGCCCCGCGTACGCTCCGTCCCCCAGGCTGCCCGGCACCTCCACACCACCCCGGCCTGCCTCAAGGTAAGCCCTGGAGGGTGGGGGGGGGGGGTCCCTCATCCCCTGTCCCTCGGGACCCCCCAACCTCTGACACCCCTCCTTTCCCCCCCCCCGTCTCTGACCCCCCCTTGTCCCCACAGACGCGGGCGGCGCGGGTGCGCGTGGGCAAAGGGGACAAGCCAGTGACCTACGAGCAGGCGCACGCCCCCCACTACATCGCCCACCGCAAGGGCTGGCTGTCCCTGCACACCGGTGGGTCACCCCACGCCACGGCGGGGGGGGGGCACCTGGGGTGTCGCGGGGGTGGGGCTGCAGGGATGGGGACGTATGGGGCGCGAGGGCATCGTGGGGATGGGCTAGAGGGTGTTGCGGGGACAGGGACCTGTGGGGCACACGGGAGTCATGGGGGCAGGGACGTGTGGGGCACATGGGCGCGAAAAGGATGGGGCACACAGGGACAGGGGCACGTGGGGCAGCAGGGCATCTGTGGGGCTGGGCCACGGGGTATGGTAGGGAGAGGGATATGTGGGGCACATGGATAGCGAGGGGGACAGGGATATGTGGGGGGCGCGGGCATATTGTGTGGGTGATACGTGGGCAATATCCATGCGGGGCACGTGGATGTTGTGGGGGTGGGACACGTGGGCATGGTGGGGCCGGGGCTGTGTGGGGCACATGGGCATGGTGGGGATAGGGATGTGTGGGGCACATGGGCATTGCAGGGATGGGACGTACAGGGACAGGGCCACAATGGGGCACAGAGGGACAGGGCCGCAATGGGGCACGAGCGCACTGTGGGGTTGGGCCACGGGGCATGGTGGGGATGGTGACATGTGGGGCACATGGGCACGGTGGGGACAGGGATGTGTGGGGCACATGGGCATCGTGTGGGCGGGAGCTTGTGGGGCACCTGGGTGTCATGGGGATGGGGCCGCATAGGGGCACATGGGCAAGGTGGGGATGGACGTGGCGGGGCACATGGGTGTCGCGGGGGTGGGACATACAGTCGTGCCGTGGCCGGGGTTGCGTGGGGCAGGCGGTGGCGCCGGGGCCAGTGTCCCCAGGCAGGGCGCGGGGACGCGGGGGCTCACGCCGGCGGTGCCTGCAGGGAACCTGTGCGGGGAGGCGGGGGCGGCGGAGCGGGCGCTGGAAGACGCCTTCCTGCGCCGGTTCCTGCACGGCACCTTCCCGGGGCTGCTGGCCGACGCCGCCGTGCTCAAGCGCCGCGCCAACCTGCTGGTGGTCTGCGTCCTGCTGGCGCGGGGGCTGGCACCCGCCAAGCTCCACTTCCTGGGGGGCTACGCCGAGACCCTTCTCTCTCACTTCTACAAGTGCCCCGTGCGCCTGGAGCTGCAGACGGTGCCCGCCAAGGTGCCCTACAAGTACCTCTAAGTGCCCCACGGCGCCGCCCAGGCGCGGGGGGGGCGGAAATAAAGTGGAGGCTGTGCCCACCCTGCCCCAACTGTGGGTCTCGGGGGAGTTGGGGGGCACCTTCACCGTGAGGACTGGGCACTCCGTGGCCTTGTGCCCCGTGGGGCTCTGTCCCGCTGATGGCCATACGCCCTGTGGGGCTGTCCCCACCATGCCCATGTGCCCCACATGTCCCTGTCCCCATGATACCCCTGTGCCCCACAGGGCTCTGTCCCTGCATGCCCCATCCCTGTGTGCCCCACATGTCCCTGTCCCCATGATGTCCACGTGCCCGCGGGGCTCGGTCCCTCTGATGTCCTTGTGCCCCACAGGGCCCTGTCCCTGTGTGCCCCAGCCTGTGATGCCCACGGACCCCACATGTTCGTGTCCCCATGACACCTCTGTGCCCTGCATGTCCATGTCCCCACGGTGCTCTTGTGCCTCCCACATCCCTGTTCCTGTGATGCCTGCGTGCCCCACAGGGCTCTGTCCCCACAGCGCCGAGTGCCTTGTCCCCACCGTCCCCGTGACCCCGTGTGTCCCCATGCCCGTGGTGCCCGCGTGCCCGTCCCCGCACAGACCCCATGACGCTGCAGAGCCGAGATGCAGTTTCTGTATAAGGTGTCCCCAGCCCCTTCCCAGCCCGTCCCAGTCAAACCCAGTCCCAAATCTGAGAAAACCTGTTTAAATACGACAGCAGGGGACAAAGTGGGGGTGGGAGGGGGTGGTGGGGGCAGCAGGGCTCAGCCCTGCCCAGGGACTGTCCCTTGTCCTTGTCCTTGTCCTTGAAGCAGGGGTTGCTGAGGGCCACCCTTGCACCCTGCTCCATGCTGGTGGCTGTGTCCCCTGCTGGCATCACAGGCTGGGACGATAGGGGACAGTGCCAGGCTGCCATCCTCCTCCTGGGGGGGACATCAGGGACAGGGCAGTGTCCCCAAGGGGGACAGGGGAGGCCGTAGGCCAGTCCCACCAGCGTGACGATGAGGTTGAGGCAGAAGATGATGTGGATGAAGGCCAGCACCATGAGCCCAGGGAGGCTGGTCACAGTGGCCACCACCTGCGCCCGCCATGGTGTCACCCTGTCCCTTCTGTCCCAGAGGAGGGGCCTCATGTGGCTGTCGCCTCCTGTCGCATGGCCACCTTGCTGCCCGTGTTGATGGTGGCCTCGGTGGCTCGTGCCACCAGGCTGGGCTGGGTGCTGTGGGTGAAGGCGCAGGTGAGGTGGGACACGAATGTCACCGGGATGCCCACGGCCTGTGGGGACGGGGCTGTCACCCAGCGGCTCATGTGTGTCCCAGTCCCTGTGCCACCCTGCGTGCCCCAGGCTGCTCTGTCCCCACGTCACCCTCTATGTCCTGCCACCTCCTGTGTCCCTAAAGCCACCCCATTTCCCCTAAGTCCCCGTGCCACCCAGTGTGCCCCAGGCTGGTGCCACCTGCCCGTTGCCTGGCTCTGCCTGTGCTGCCCTCACGCCTGCTGCCCGTCAGTGCTTCGTTAGCTGGGGCTTAATTTCCTCTCCCCTCCCTCTGGGAGCAGAGGGCTTTGGGTGGGGTTCTCCCTCCTGGGTGGCTGTTGTGCATGGGTGGGGTACCGTGTCCCCCCCACCAGGATCGTCCCACCCTGTCTTCTGGCACCAGAAGTCGAAATATCCGTCCTGAGGGGAGCAACTGGGGTGACGGGGGTGAGTTAAAATCACAACTTGCCTCAATGACCCCCCCCCAAAAACCTGTTTACAGGGCTGGGAGGGCTTTGGGGTGGGCTGGGGGGGGCCAAGCAAGACACACACACACACACACACACACACACACCCCCCTCCGCCATGTCCCCGTGGTGCTGCTGCCTGTGGCTGAGATGCTTTTAGGGACCGAGGTTTGTTTCTCCAAGGGATGGTGATCCCGCAGCGTGTCGGCAGCCCCGGATCCATGGGGCAGGCTGGGGGGTGGCTGCTGGGTGGGCACGGGATGGGAGTGCAGGGTGACATGGGACGGAGGGGTGTGGGGTCCGGGGTGATGCAGGATGGGTGGGCACGGTCTGGAGCCAAAAGCCATCTCCTGTCTGGCACGACAGCAGGAGGGGCAGTCCCACCGTGACTTGCTGGTCTCGTAGCCAAGCCGTTTGGCCATGTCTGATGCTGGTGGGAGCTTTCGGAGCGGCTCTGAGTGCCGGCGCGCACCTTCCCTGAGTCCAGGTGGGTCTTTCAGTGGTCATTAGATGATCTACTCAGCCTGGTGGCAGAGCTAAATGCGGAAGCAGAAAGGCTGCAGACCATCAGGGAGTGGGAGAAATAAATAGGTTGGTGGAACTGGGCTCTGACCTCCCTGAGAGAAACCAGAAGAGCCACCAAAAAAAACCCCAAGATGAAGGAGACCCTGTGCCCTCCTCCCCCTGCCAGACCGAAGGCAGTGGCCAAATGTTGAGCGGTGAATGGAGGCAGGTCTGTGCTCGGGGCGGGGGCAAGCGAACCCTGTCCTTGGCCACCTCCTGTAACCGCGTGCCTCTGTGCATCGGGTTCGAGGCCCCGGGTGAGGTGGGGCAGCCCGTGGGCCGTGTGGAGGGTGGTCTGACTGCACCAGAAGGGTTGCCAGGACCAGAACGGCCAACCCCCCCCCCCCCACCGTTTAATGACTGCCTCCACGAGGAAGAAGAGGCGGGTTGTGGGTGACAGCCTTCCGAGGGGAACAGGGGGGGCCGATGTGCGGGGCAGACTCTCCTTGTGGGACAGTCTGCTGCCTCCCTGGGGTCGGGGTCGGGGGCGTCACCTGGAAACTTCTCAGCCTGGTTCGGCCCTCGGGCCATTACCCACCGTTGCTCTTTCATGTGGGTGGTGATGAGGTGGCGACACATCGCCCGAGGGCAATTAAAAGAGACTTCAGGGCCTTGGGAAGGTCAATAAGGGACTCTGGGGTGCAGGTGATCTTTTCTTCCCTTCTCCCAGTCGCAGGCAGGGACTCTGAAAGCAGCAGACACGCTCAGTCTGCCAATAGGCGGCTCCACGGCCGGTGTCACTGCCACAGTTCTGGGTTTTTTGACGACGGGATGGCCTACGCGGCACCAGGTGTCGGATGGGGTTCACCTTTCTGAAGGGGGGGGGAGGGTGTTTGCTCATGAACTAGTGGGGCTCATTGACCGAGCTTTAAACTAGACGTGGTGGTGGAGGCGGGTATTATCAGGCTTGCTCGCGACAGGCCAAGGGACGATACTCCAAGGTCTGAGGGATGGGTCGCTAGCGAAGGCCCTCAGCCTGTCGCTCCGGGATGTGCTGGGTGCACTGCAGCCCGCGCGAAGTCTCACGGAGACGAGCCAGGGGCCCCTGAGGAGCCAACGGGGAATCACGGGTAAAACACCTCCGAGGGGGCCCGCCAGCACGAAAAGAAAGGCAGCCGCTCCAGAGTAAGCCAGCTTCAGGGCCGGGGGGGGGGAAACTGAAACGCCTCTGCGCAAATGCAGGTAGGATTGGGAAACAAGCAGGAGGAGTTAGAGACGGGCGCACTCCGGCAGGGCTCTGCTCTCATTGGCGTCACGGAGGCTGGTGGGACGGAACGGCTGCTGTGACTGGAGTGTTGGAATGGGGGGATACAGGCTCTTCAGGAAGGATGGGCAGGGGAGATGCGGAGGGGGTGTCGCCCTCTGCATCACTGACCAGCCGGAGCGCGTGGAGCTCCGCCTGGGGATGGATGGGGAGCCCACCGAGAGCTTATGGGTTGGGATTAAAGGGAGGGCAGGGGCTGGTGACGTTTCGGTGTGGGTCTGCTACAGGCCACCTGGCCAGGACAACAGAGCGGAGGAGGCCCTCTGTAGACAGATAGGAGCGGCGTCACGTTCACTGACCCTGGTCATCACGGGGGACTTCAGCCACCCCGATATCTGTTGGAGGGGCAGCACAGCAGAGCATAAGCAATCCAGGAAGCTGGAATGTGTTGATGGCAACTTTCTTCTCCAAATGGTAGAGGAACCAACAAGGAGAGGAGCCGTGCTGGACCTTGTCCTTACCAACAAGGAGGGGCTGGTGGGGAATGTCAAGCTCAAGGGCAGCCTCAGATGCAGTGATCACAAAATGGTAGAGTTCAAGATCCTTTGGGCAGCGAGGAGGGTGTGCAGCAAGCTCACTGCCCTGGACTTCAGGAGAGCAGACTTTGGCGTCTTGCGGGACCTGCTTGGCAGGGTAACGTGGGATAAAGTCCTGGAGGGGAGAGGGGTCCAAGAGAGCTGGTTAGTATTCAAGGATCACCTCCTCCAAGCCCGGGAGTGGCTGAGTGACAGAACTCAGAGGGTTGTGATCAGCGGCACAGAGTCCAGTTGGAGGCCTGTAACCAGTGGTGTCCCTCAGGGGTCACTACTTGGTCCAATTTTGTTCAATATATTCATTAATGACCTCGATGAGGGGACAGAGTGCATCCTCAGCAAGTTTGCTGATGATACCAAGCTGGGAGGGGTGGCCGACACTCCAGAGGGCAGTGCTGCCATCCAGTGTGACCAGGACAGGCTGGAGAGCTGAGCAGAGAGGAACCTAATGAGGTTCAACAAAAGCAAGTGTAGGGTCCTGCACCTGGGAAGGAAGAATGCCAAGCACCAGTATAGGTTGGGGGCGGACATGCTGGGAAGCAGCTCTGAGGAGACGGACCTGGGGGTCCTGGTAGACAGCAAATTATCCATGAGCCAGCAGTGTGCCCTTGTCGCCAAGAAGGCCAATGGCATCCTGGGCTGCATAGGGAAGACTGTGGCCTGTAGGTCGAAGGTCATTCTTCCCCTCTACTCTGCACTGGTGAGGCCACAACTGGAGTACTGTGTCCAGTTTTGGGCTCCCCAGTTCAAGAGGGACAGGGAACTACTGGAGCGAGTCCAGCGTAGGGCAACCAAGATGATTATGGGACTGGAGCATCTCCCTTATGAGGAAAGGCTGAAAGAGCTGGGACTCTTTAGCCTGGAGAAGAGAAGGTTGAGGGGGGACCTGATTAATGTTTACAAGTACCTAAAGGGTGGGTTTAAGGAGGACGGAGCCAGGCTCTTTTCAATGGTTCCCAGTGACAGGACAAGGGGCAATGGGCACAAGCTGGAACATAGGAAGTTCCGTTCAAATACATGGAAAAACTTCTTTACAGTGAGGGTGACAGAGCACTGGAACAGGCTGCCCAGGGAGGTTGTGGAGTCCCCTTCTCTGGAGATTTTCAAGACCCGCCTGGATGCAGTCCTGAGGGATGTGCTTTAGGCAATCCTGCTCTAGCAGGGGAGTTGGACTAGATGATCTCTAGAGGTCCCTTCCAACTCTGAAGATTCTGTGATTCCATGATTCCGTGAAGTTACCTCATTCTCTTGGAATTGCCTCCTTGGTCCTTATCTTCTTCATTCTGCTCATATCTGTCAGATTCAGTACTTCTTTGTTAGCAGCATTAGTTTTGTCAAAACGCTTACTCTCGGTCAGCTCCTGCAGCCTAAGGGTTCAACTACTTTAGCTACTAGTGCTAAACAAGACTGTTCAGAGAGAAGAATGCAGTTAATCAAATTTCTTCTCTAACAGCAAGAGGGGATGGGCAGCAAGAGGTGCGTTTTCTGGTGCTCTTTGGCTCATCCACCTTCAGGCACCCTTGGCCGCATGGTCCTACCCCACAACAGGCTCCCTCTTTGGGGAGCAAGTGGTGGGGCAGCACCAAAGCCCCACTTCTCTGGCCTTGTTCCCACCACCCCCCTGGGCGAGGCCATCGTATCTGGCTTCTTCTTGCTGACGTCGGGAGCCCCCACGTCACCGTGGAGAGGAGGTGGGAGATGGTGTGGGGAGGAGAGGGGAGACGTGGGTCTGCGGCTGGGGGGAGGGGTTCAGTGGGACGCGGAGTGGATGGAGCTGCTGTGGGGGAGGCTGGAACTCTAGAAGGGGTCTGGACACGGGGATGGGGGAGGCAGGAGTGGGCCACAAGTGGGATTTGTGCTGGGGAAGATGGCCGGGGCATGAGGAAGTGCTGGAGAGTGGGGGTGCAGGCAGAGGCTCCTCGCGGCCCCCGAGACGCTGCTGCGAGGGGTCTTGATGCCAAAGCAGGGGCGGTGTGGGCAGGAAGGAGGACAGAGGATGGGCAGGCAGAGGTCTCCAACCCAATGGGGACACAGCTGTGGAGTGCTCCCCTCCTTCGGTGCCCCAGGATCCCATCGCCCCAGACATCCTGCTGCAGCCGCTCCGTGTCCCTCGATCCCCTGTTGTCCTTGCAGGGCGCACCACAAACCAGTAACATGAGGTCATGTCAGGTGACATCACTCTGACTCTGGTGCCACCATGCTGCCACATAGTCACCATCCCGGCTGCTGGCCAGGATCAGGGCCTCACTGCTGCCTCCCCTGCTGGCCCAGCACTGCCGTGTTGAGGACAGATCTCGGTGGCCGAACCCACCACCATCCGTGTCCTCAGGGTCCTGAGGAGCTGTGCCCCCATGCTGGGTCCCAAACAGGCTGGTGGACGGGCAAGTCCATGAGCAGCCGAGGGCCACAGCGGGGCTGCTCACTGTGGGCTGCTCAGCACCACCTTCCTCACTCTTCTCACTGGAGTGGACGCTGTCTTTTGCTCCACCATCTCCACCATGCCCGTGCCTGTGAGAGGGGCTTAGAGGCACCCGACAGGGAGGTCCATGGCCAGCTCCCTCTGGTCATCTGTCCTGGCTCAGGGTGTCCTACCAGGCATGTGGAGCTCTGCTCCAAAGGTTTTTCCTGCCTTCAGGTGGTTGTCGCACGCTCCGTTGGTGTGCAAGCTCCAAACTCCCTTGAGGCTGCTTTGTCTTCGGAGCTGTTGAACTGGGATTTGCAGGAGAGACCAGTGTGAAGGGACAGAGCTTTCGCCTCCATTAGCAGTGGTCAAGATCAAGTGGAAAGCGATATTATTGCCCTCTCCTTCCGGGGAGTCAGGGCTGTGCAAGGTGGGATCTGCACATCCTACAGCATTGCTTGAAAGCTGAGAGCCGCAAGCCAAACCATTAATTCTTCTCCTCACTCTGCCAAAAAAAATCCAAGCATATGCAGGGGTGGATTGCCTGACAGAGGACTGAAGTAGGGTTTGGTATATTAAAGCTCTAAACTAATTGAAGTAGGGGCTTAATATATTAGAGCTGTAAATTAGAGTAGGAACTTAATTTAGGAGACTGCGTGCCTTAAGGCTGTACAAAGAGCAGATGCAACAGTTGTAGTACTAAATGTCAGAACTTATCTCCTATTTTTTAAGAAAGAATGCTTTAGGACAATATAACCTTGTAGTAGAAGCTCATCTCTCAAAACAAGGGGCCCGGGGCTACTGAGGAATGCGGAGACTAGTCAAAACTAACACTCTTGATGCGCCAGCAAGAATAAGGAAGTAGAGCGGAGGCCTGCAGTTCACCCAGAAGTCACAACGATGAAGAGGAGTGGAGGAAGTAAACGACCACCAGCTGTCTCTGAAGACCACCGAGAGACTCTAGTGCGCACGCGGGAGTGGGCAGTAACCTGTAATAATGAGTTAATGAATAAGTAATCATCACTTCTTGCAGCCTAAAGGTTTCAGCAAATGTATCTACTCATGCTAAGTAGAGCAAAGCAAGCAGCACAAGTCACACCAAATTATCATCGTAACTAATTTATTCAACTGAAAATTTCTTATTTATGCTAAACAATTAATGTCCCTCAACGGCCGTCCTGCAGGCAGCAGCAGAGGCCAGGAATGATGCTGTCTGCTCGGTGCGCTCGTGCTGCTCCCTCTGTGAAGGACACCATGAGACTGGGGCTGCTTGTTCCAGCTTTATTCGCGTGCAGGCCGTTTCACCCGGAGTCCTGGTGGTCGCTTCAGAGACAACAGCACACTGTTTGTCCTGATGTTGGCCGCTTCCTTGGTGTTTCCAGGATCAGCAAGGTCTGAGCCGCCAGGGACCGGACTGAGGGTTCCGTGTCATTCACCAAAGGCTCGAGGGCTGTGCCAGAAACAGAGCAGTGGTGAAACCCCGCTGTCTGCAGAGACCCTCCCACGCCAGCCCCATCCGTCTCTTTCTCTGGCCAGGAGGAGCAGGTGAGACCAACAGATCAGCTGGAAGCTGCTGCTCAGGAATGCTCCCAATGCCCCTGGGGCATTCCTCCGTCCCTGAAGCAGTTCCCTGGAGCGGGGCAAGGCATGGCAGCCCCCTGCCCAGGTTCTGTCCCCTGCCCCACCAGCCCCGGCCAGCACCGCGCTGCCCCTACTCACCGTTGCAGATATCCTGCAGCTTCTTCTCATTTTGGTCCCTCAGGCGCCGTGCAGCGAGCCCTAGGCACAGAGCTTCGTCAGACCCCCTGCTCCCCAGCACACCCCGGCTGCACGCCCTCCTGCCCCTCAGCAGGGCTGACCCCAGGGAAGGACAGTCCCCGAGGGCAGTGGGACTGAGCAAGGCTCCCAGCGACGCCCTCTGAGTGGGCAGGGCTGGGAGAGGGGGCCAAGGTCCTGCACGAAGCAGCTGGGCTCTGGCAGCCACCTTGCCGGTGCAGCAGCGGGGACTGAGGCCAGGCTGCCAGCAGAAGGACCCGGGGGGCTGCTCACCGATGAACCTGATGGCTGCTTCTCGCAAGGTGCTCTGAGCATTATTCAAGTAGGGCAGGCTCTGCTTCAAGTATTCTTCCACCCTCCTCCTGTCCCGCACCAGCTGGAGAGGGCAGAGTGGTATGGGCGTGTCACCGTCCCTCCCCAGGACATATCCCTCCTCCCAGCACCCCTGTTTCTGAGACCCTTCCTCCTGGAGGGAGGGCAGAGGGACCTGAAGAAGATCCCTTTGGGGCTCTGCTCTTGAGGACAGGGAACAAGGGCGCAGCTCCAGGCTGTGGGCTCCAGCAGAGGCAGAGCTGCACAGCCCACACCCCAGAGCCGGGAGGCAGACCCCCCTTGTCCAGCCTGGGCCCCGGGGCTTGGGGTTGTCCTCACCAAGACCTCGACAGTTCTCCACATCTGCTGTGGCTGCACCAGATCTTTGAGTCCTTTCCTCTTGAGGTGCTCTGCTGCAGCAAGGAGGGCTTCCCTGGAGGCCTGCAGAACAGCGAAAGCTGAGAGACGGCTCCACAGTCTGGAGAAGGAGACCTGGCATCCCCCTCCTCTTGCCTTTGTTCCTGGCGGGATCCTGCCCATGGGGAGCTGGGACATGCCCTGGCCTAAACATCTGGGACTCCAGCACCCCATCCACTTCTGCAGCGAGAGGCACCGGGGGACGGGGGAGGCAGTGGTGGGACCAGTGCAGGGAAGGAGGGGAGCTCTGCCCTGTCCTCAGTGACTCGGGCAGGGGGACCCGGAGGTGACAGACACTCCCACAGTCTGACTGCCAGCAGCTCTTGCCCCTCATGCCCAGGGGCTCTGCATGCCCTTCCCTGTGTCACTGGCCAGCTTTGAAATCTGTACCTTGGACACACTCTCCGTCTCATCCAGTGTGTGAAAGAAGAGCGGGAGCAGGCCCCTTTTCACTTCCTTCTTCACCCTCCTCTTGTCTTTCCCCACCACAGTCTCCATCAGATCTCTGAAGAGGCTGATGGAGAGCTCTCGCAGCTGGCTGGACTCCTGGTAGGGAGAAGGAGAGAAGGACTTGAGAGAGAGCCGCTCCCTGCTTACTGTGAGCAGTAGCCCAAGGGCATGAGCATGGCACATGTGAGGGGAGATGCTCCGGGGTCAGGTTCTGCAGGAGGGAGAAGCCGTGCTGGGCTGCAAAGCCCAGAAGCCATCCCACCAGAGCCCAGGGCAGCAGACCCTGCTCCGAGTGCCGCCCACAGGGCTGGGCTGAAGGGCAGCTCTCATTGCAGAGTGCCCATCTGCAGGGCTCAGTCTCCCACATCAGCCTTACAGCGTCAAAGAGGGGCAGGAGCTTCTCCGCTAGCTGCACAGCAACGGGGCTGGCCTCCTTCCTCTCCAGGTGACCCATCACGTTTCTGAAGATGACCAGGACATTGATCTCGATATTGGTGGGGCCGTCCTGGAGCAACTCCATAATGTGCGGCAGGAGGACCTGCATTTTTCTCGCCTGTACGAAAGACAAGTGTCTTTTTTGAGAAACTGTCAAACACCACCCTGGCAAAAAATGCTCTGGTCGCTAAGCACCAGCCTCCTCTCCAGCATCCTGGCAGGTACTGGCACAGGAATCTCTGCGGCAGCCTCCTGCTAGGTGGTGGCCATGGGCACAATGATGGGGACGCGGGAGAGCAGGAGGAGGGCAGGGAAGCAAAGACTCCCTGTCCCCTGCTCAGCCACTCCCTTTTCCCACAGGCCCGAAGGGGCAGATGGCTTGGTAACCCTTTGTGCCTGGAAAGCCCCCCAGGCAGCCTCCAGGCCCCACCGTGGCAGGGGTAGGGCATTTGGAGGAGTCACTCCACTGCCCGTCTCCCAGCCACGGCCAAGCCACCACCTCACCCACTGCCCCAGCCCCCAGCAGGCAGCGTGCCTGCCCTAACAACGCCCTGCTCACCATGTCAGGTCTCTCCGACAGCGGAATGAGGCGTTTGAGCAACACATAGACTACTACCACCACGCTTGAATGCCTCTGACAGGTGTCACCAAAATCCTCGGACTGAAACTCGGCGGAGACCATCAGCTGAAAAACACAGCAGTGAGATACTGGCAGAGCCTGCAGGGCTTGCTGAAGGTGAGCCAGGCCTTTTCACTTTGGTCAAGGTAACTCACAGCCAAGTGAGTGATGTAGGCGTTCTCTATGGCCGAGGTGACCAGGCTGTGTGATTTCATGGCCTGGAATTTGCCGAGGAGCTCCTTCAAGACCTTCTCCAAAGTCTGGGGGATGGAAAGCATCACCTCCCACATCGCCATGCCATTGCTGCAAGCCAGAGCACTCTGTCAGCGGGGCTGCCTCGGCCACAGCAGCATGGCCGGGGACAGCCCCGCATAAGCCAGACCCTGCCCCTCGGTTGGGATGCCCTGGGCAGCAGGAGAGGGCTGAGCTCCCTTTGGGGAGGAACGTGCTGGATTTGGGCTGGCTTGGCCAACTCCGGCTGCTGCAGGCCTGGCTGACCCACCAGGGCTGGAAAGCGTGGTGGCACGAAGGGCCGCGCTCCTCGGGGATGTCCTCTGCTAGTCCTTGGGCCTGGCAGCCAGAGAGTTTCTGCATCCCCCTCCCACAGGGAACAAGCCTTCATGGCTTTTGGGGTCAGTACCTGTCTCCTGTTGGAGAGAACTTCAACAGGCTCAGGACCACTTTGGTGGGGTTCTGGTTGGTCAGCACGAGAAGCAGTGACGCCACGCTCTGCCGGGCTGACTCCATGGTGATACATTCCAGGTTTTTGTGGATGCAGCTCATGATCTTTGTCACCTGGAGGGGACACGGGTGAGGATGGTGCTGCCACTGGAGCACAGCCATTTCCTCAGCTGCCCTCTCCATCCCCCTCTGCTGGCTTAAGGTGGCTTCAGATGCCCGAGACACCTGGGTTTTGGAGGGAGGGAGGGAGGGAGGGAGGGAGGAACAAGGCCTGACAGGGCTCAAGGGCAGGGCAATCCAGCCACAGGTCACTTACATCCACCATCCAGAAGCTGGGGTAACTCATGACCAGATCCAGCATGTTTCTTGCCGCCCCCTTGTCAAAGATGCTGGAGTCTCTCATTGCCTCGATGGCCACAAGAACGAAGTCTGTCATCTCATAAGGTGTGAGGTGTTCTGCAAACTCCTATGGGAGGAAGGAAGGGAGCGAAGACACGTCACACCAAATCCCCTGATGGTGCTGCTTAGCTGGGCAGAGTGAGCAGCCCTGGCAAGAGATGCCTGGCAGTGCCTGCAGGAGAGCTGGCAGCAGGGGCTGCAGTCTCTGCAGGGCAGAGGATGAGAGCGGAGGGTCCCCAGGGTGAGGGAGGAGGCTTGGGCTCATGGGCACCACATGCTGGCCCTACAGAGAACCAGGGCTTGCTGGTAGCCAGGAGGGCTGGAGCTGCTGCTGGGACACTGGTGTGCAGCCTTCACATCATCCCTGCTTGGGGACAGCAGGAACGCTCTCACCAGGGACAGTGAGGCCACGCCACTGATTCTGGATGCCTTTGCTCACTCAAGTCCTGTCTTGGTGCCTCAGATAAGAGTTCCAGCAAGGGGGGAGCTCATTACCATGGCAAAGTCTCTGGCAGGGGGTGAATATGCATAGCAGTCGCTCTCAGGTTTCCAGTGGAGCTTTGGTGCTTTATCCTGTGTCACTGACCTGCCTAAATAGTGGGGGAAACACAGCAGAGTCAATAACACGCAGCAGTTGCTGTTGGTAAGCACAGCAAGCTTACCAAACTGCCCTGAGGTCCGCTTGCAAGACTTCAGGACGCAAGTGGCCAAGGAGATTTCTGGAGGGCAGCAAGAATAGCTTCTTGCTACAGGCGCTGAAGAGCCCAGCTGGGGTGATGCGCAGATGGATCTGCTCTTCACTAACAGGGAAGACATGGCTTTGGGACATGATAATCAGTGGCAGCTTTGGCTGTGGGGACCACAAAACAGTAAGCGGGGTTCAAGACGCTGAAAGGAGGGAGGAAGGAGAGTAGCAGAGGACAGATCCTGGACGTCAGGAGAGCACTCAGCTTCTGCAGCAAAATGACAGCTGGGATGCTATGGGAAGCAGCTGTGAGGGGCAAAGGAGGTCAGGAAGAGAGGCAGAGCTATCAGGAGATGTCTGCGTGCAGAGGGATGAAGCCCGCTGTTGTAGGTTGTTTCTCTTACTTTTTTGGTTACGGATGAATCTGTGGAGAGCATAAAGAGCATCCAAAGCTGTAAAGCGTGTCTCTTCCTTGGAAGAATAGAAAAGGAGGAGACGTCCCAGCAGCTGTCCCAGGATTGGGATCTGGAGGTCTCCATAGCAGACGGGGCCACGCATATCTCTTCCGAAGCGGTCCCAGACCTGGGTGAGGGAGGCAGAAGGGTTGAGGGCAGGCAGCTGATGCCAAAGCCCTGAATGAAAGAGTGCGCCCAGGGACGGATCCCTGGTGAGTCCGGGCTTTGCAGGGCTGTGCCGGCCACAGCTCCCAAAGCAGCTGTCTGGGCAGCAGCCCCACGCAGGGAGAGCTGCAGGCTGCTCTGGTGCACAGGAGGGGGAGATGGCCTGGCTGGAGGGTGCCTGGCTTCTTACCTCCAGGGTGGCATGGTTGGCCACCAAACTGCTCAGCATTTTAATCCTGTCCAGGGCCCTCACCCGCACAGCTACTGTCTCAGAGTCAGTGAAGTTCAGCAGCATCTGGGAAGAGAGAAGCTGCTGGTGTCCCCTGGCAGCAGACACCTGCCCCAGCAGAAGCAGCACCGCTGAACTCCTGGGATGGACTCGCACAGCCCATTAAGGCTTCCTCTGATCTGGACAAAAGCCTGTAGTGGGGTTCTTGCCTTGGAGGAGCTCCCAGGCTTGGGACAAATGCCCCGGGCCAACCTTGTGGCCAGGCAGGAAGGCAGATGCCACCCTCTGCAGCCACTGTGCTCCAGAAGAGCCTGTTGGGCAGCCCCTGGTTGCCCAAAGGAGGCGAGCACCCTCCCTGTGGTATGCTGTCTCTGCACGGCACCGGGGCGGGAGTGGACACCCCCTTCCCTGCAGGGTGAGGAACAGCCCTTGTGAAGCCCACTCTTTGCACATGCCAGACCTGGAAGATATTCTGCAGCACCTCGCTGACTCTGGGGAGAGGACAGCTGAGCACCAACTTCTCCAGCATGGTGTCCATGGCTTTCAGGGTCTGCAAGGAGGGCAAAGAGTTGTGCCAGTGATTATGCTGTCCCTCTTACCCCCAGGAGACTGCTCTGAACTCCCAGAGCCAAGGGAGGACTCCCCTGCTGCCTCCTGGTGCCCGAGGGAGAACCAGGGGCACACAATCTGCTACATGCAGAGCAGCCTGTGGCACTGGACGTGGCCAGGCCTACGGGAAGGGGACAAAGGGATGAGGGTGGGAAAGCAAAGCCAAGACCCTGCCTTGGATCTCTGGTCACATCGCAGCACAGGGTGGCCAGGGAGCAGCCCAGAGGGACCGCAGGCTCCTGGAGCTCACCCAGCACTTACCCTGGAATAGAGCTCAGTGTCCAGGCCCTGCATTTCCTCTGTGGGAGGAAGGGACAAGACCCTCGAGAAGCAGGCTTGAAGGAGGCTTTTCTCTTTGCCCTCCAGCGCTCTCTCCACTGAGCTGCAGAGAGAGAGGGGCCAGTCGGACACTGGTGCTGGGAGCAGCGCCTCGAGGCCTCCTGCAGGTGGACACGGACTCTGGGGCAGGGATGGGCAGGTACCTCAGTTCGGTGATGGCAAGCATGGCTTTCCACCGCACTGCTGTGTGCAGCTGGTCCCTGGGCTCCTTTTCCAACAGCATCTGCAGGTGACAACCGGGATGGGACCTGGCAGCTGCCAGCTCCCAGTGCCGCCAGACTCCCGCCCTGCCCAAGCACTGTCCTCACAGGGTGCCGGTGCCGGGGGGCCTCACCCCCTTCTCCAGAGCCGCCCGGTGTGCTCTCACCTTGATATTCTCTGCCAGCTCATATGTGTGGCAGAAGACATCTAGGCCCCGTGACAAGCGACGGCGCTTGGCTGTTGCGCACAGCACGCAGATGCTGTCGAGAAACTTCATCTTCTTGTCCACGTTCTGGCAGCCCCCGGGACAGAGACAAACAGAGCATGAGAGGTGGGGGACACACGGCCAGTGGGACCGGAGCCCTGGGGGTGTGGTGCCGTGTGGGGGAGCTGGGAGAAGCAGCTCTGCCCAGCCAGCACACCTCCAGCAGCCTGGCAGCAGAGCCCATGCCAGCAGACGCTGGCACAGCTGCCGTTAAAATGGCCGCAGTTACCTCTTTCGGTCTGCAGACAAAAGACTGGATAAAGTCCACGGTTTCCTTTTCCTCTCTGTAGGCCAGTAACCATCCAGCATCTAAGAAAGGAGGAGAGCAGGGAGGGCTGTGGAGAGGGGCTGCTGGCAGGAGAGCAGAGGAAGGAGATCTGCCCTCCGTCCAGCCCTGTGTCCGCTCCCCTGGCGCGTTCTTCCCATGTGTGTCAGGGCAGGAGGGTGCCCGGCCAACGGGCTGCCATGTCGGAGCACGGCGCAGCAGGGAAAGCCCCCAGTGCCCCGGGCTGAGGAACTCGCTTGCAGACGGGCAGAAAAGGTCCCTGTGCCACAGCATCACTGCCTCCTGCCCACCCAGCTGCCATTCACTGGCCGCGCCCTGGAGCAGGAGCTGGGTCCCCCCCTGCTCTCTCCCGCCTTGGGAGAGGCTGCGCTGGGGCCAGCTCCCAGCCCTGAGCAGCCCTGGCCTTCAGGCAGCATCATGCCCACCACCCATGGGACACCCACTGCCAGCGCGCCGGGAAAACATGATCCTGGCGTCGAGCATGGTGCGCTCGCTGGCCCCAGCCCTGCCCAGACCAACAGGGCCCCCCACTCACCGATCTGCAGTGGCACGACCTTGGTCACCCTGGAGGACTTCCGTGGAGAGCCGCGCTTCTGGGGAGCAGCCACCTGCTCCCAGGCCACCCTGGGGCGTCTGGGGGGTCTCTCTGCCATCCTGTGGGATGGAGAAAAGGGGTGGGGATGGAGGAAGCTTCGGCGAAACGCCTCAGCACAGCGGGGCTGCGGGGGAAAGACGTGGGCTGCGCTCGGGGGCTGCTCGCCGGCTCCGTGCTCCTGCCCTGTCCCGTCGCCGTCCTGCTGGACACTGCGGGTGGGGGCCCGCAGCCACGCTGACCACATGCAGAGCAGTGGGGTGTCACACGGTGAGGTCACAAAGGGCCCCCCTGTGACCTGCCACTCAGACAGGGAGGGGCAGGGTGCTGCCCGGGGGGGGCATGAAAGGTGTGGAAGCGGAGCAATAGGAAAAAGGGGAAAAGAGGGACCAGAAGCTGCAGCTAGGAAGGAGCCGGGGACGCCTGGGGGTCCCAGTCCAGCAGCCCTGTAGCTCCAAGGAGAGGAAGAAGAGAGACCGAGTTATGAGTTTAGAAAAAACTAAACTATTTTAAGTAAATATTAATAATAAAATGAAAAAGGAAGTAATTAAAGAGATACAATATATAGAAAAATCGTATCAGGCTCCCAGGGAGATATCACCAGTGAGCACTGGGGGAGTTCCAGACTGGACCCCATGATGAATGGGAACTGAATTCTGGATCTTGATTCAGGAACCCACAGGTCAGGATCAAAGGTAGACGGACTGACGGGGTCCTCCTCAGATGTCAGTCACTGAAGAAAGAGAGCCATTGAAGAAGCCCTTGGAGAAGAGAGCTGACCCTTCCATCCCTCAGCTCTTCTCCTGAGCATGGCAGCTGGGATGGAACACCCAATTGGTCAGTTTGGGTCACCTGAGCCACGCGCTCCTCCCCAGTGCAACCGCTCCATGGGGTAAACAAGAGCCTCTCACTGAAAAGAAAGTTGGTTCTGCTCCACCCCAAACCAGGACAGTTGACCACTCCTGAAAATTGTCTTTTCCTCCACGTGCTTAGAGGTGCCATCCAGGATGAGCTGTGCCATCGCCTTTCCAGGGATGGAGGTGAGACTGAATGGGTTGTAGTTTCCCGGGTCCTCCTTCTTGCCCTTTTTGGCATGGCATGGCATGAGAGTGGCTTTCCTCCAGTCCTCAGGCACCTCTCCTGTTCTCCAGGACCTTTCAAAGGTGAGGGAGAGCAGCTTCACAATAACATCTGCCAGCTCCCTCCACACTCGTGGACGCTTGCCATCAGCACCCATGGATTTGCAGGTGTCAAGTTTGCCTAAATGATCTCTAACCCGATCCTCCTTGACCAAGGGAAAGTCTTCCCTTCTCCAGACTCTCTCTCTTACCTCCAGGGTCTGGGATTCCTATTCCTGGGGGCTGGTCTTAGCAGTAGAGACTCTAGCAAAGAAGGTGTTCGGTGACTCCGCCTTCTCTGCATCCTCCATCACCAGGGCACCCACCTCATTCCGCAGTGGGCTCGCATTTTCCCTGCTCTTCCTTTTACTGCTGATGTACTTGAGGAAGCCCTTCTTATTGTCTTTGACATCCCTTGCCAGGTTTAATTCCAAGTGGGCCTTAGCCTTCCTCGTTGCATCCCTGCATACTCTGACAATGTTCCTATATGCCTCCCAAGGGGCCAGTCCCTTTTTCCACATTCTGTAAACTTCTTCCAGTTCAGTTTTTGCAGAAGCTCCTTGCTCATCCATGCAGGTCTCCTGCCTCCTCGGCTTGGTTTCTGACGCATAGGGATGCGCCAGTCTTGAGCTTGGAGGAAGTGGCGCTTGAGTACTAACCAGCTCTCTTTCACTAGTTTTTTCTAGAGAAAACTAGTTGGCCTGCAGTGAAACTGGTGAGACCATAAAGGGAAAACCGATCAGACAAAAGATCGGGGAGTAGAGTGTCAGGAGAAAAGGGGGAAAGAGGGCCTAGAAGGTGCAGCTAGGAATGAGCGGGGGATGCCTGGGGGTCCCAGTCCAGCAGCCCTGGACCTGCCAGTGCCGCCTGCAGCAGGACAAGAAACCTATGGCCCTGCCTGTACCGTCTCAGCAAGAGGAACTGGGGACAGGGGGAGGAAGGAGGATGCACGGTATGGAATATCTGTGTCCTGTGCCAGGTCCTTGGGAAAATTAACCCTATCTCCACCAGAACCAGGACATTGTCCATCCCTTATTCTATGCCATCTACATCACGCCCAGATCTTACAGTTTCCAATTAATTACCACCACTTTTCCCTGTCTTTGATATGTATATATGTACATACTTATACATACAGAGATAATTCCCTTAGTCTACGGGCCACCCCTCTAAAATGTCCATTGCGTTCATTTAATCTATGACTTTGGGCTCCATCTGTTAGAACAGTCTCTCAGGGCAGGCGAGGTGATGCGTGGCGCTGGACTTTGCATGCTGTATTTCAGAGCTTGCAGCTGGTGTATCTGGTACAGTCCATGCCCATGGTCCACGGGTTGAAGATGTGGATCTCGAGGAAGTTTCTGGGCACCAGCTGCTGAAGTCAGTTCTGATCCCATCACTGCTGCAATTTACTCAGTTTCATTAAAGTCCAGCTGTCATTAGTTTGGGTGATTCTTACTGTAGTAAAATTGATAGCAATTATAGTAATGATGACATACAGTGGCAGCGTTATTTAGCAATTAACATCATACAATTTGATTCATTGTCTATTCTCACCCAAAATCACAGCCCCATGAGGTACACATCGGGCGTCCCCATCCTTCTGCATCACTCAGGTCCTTGAGCAAAAGCAATCCCATGGATGGGTTTGTCTCTGTCTGAGGCAGGACTAGCACAGACTGTCTTCCCTAACATGTTCTTCATGTGCACCACGGGTCTTTATCCCCTTCTACAGTACATGAAAGTGTTGATTGGGCACAGCCAGCTCCTTTGGTAGATCCCCTGGTGTTCACTAACCAGGTGGCTTTTGCTAAATATTCATCCATCCCAAGGGTTGAAGGTCCCACCACCCATTGCTCTCGGTGTAGTTTTTAACAGTCCATTGTATCATTCCATCTTCCCAAGGGCTGGTGCGTGGTGGGGGATGTGATACACCCCCTCAATACCATGCTCTTTGGCCTGGGAGTCTGTGAGGCTGTTGCAGAAATGAGTCCCGTTGTCCGACTCAATTCTCTCTGGGGTGCCATGTCACCATAAGGTTTGCTTTTCAAGGCCCAGGATAGTGTTCCGGGCAGTGGCATGGGGCACAGGGTATATTTCCAGCCATTTGGTGGTTGCTTCCACCATGGTGAGCGCATGGCGCTTGCCTTGACAGGTTTGTGGAGGTGTAATATAATCGATCTGCCAGGCCTCCCCATATTTATATTTCAGCCATCGTCCTCCATACCAAAGAGGATTTAACTGCTTGGTTTGCTTGATTGAAGTGCATGTCTCACCTTTATGGATAATCTGGGCAATAGTGTCCATGGTCAAGTCCATCCCTCTGTCACGAGCCCATCTATATGCTGCATCTCATCCTTGATGGCCTGAGGAGTCATGGGCCCACCGAGCTATGAATAGTTCACCCTTATGTTGCCAGTCCAGATCCACCTGAGACACTTCAATCCTAGCAGCCCGATCCACCTGCTGGTTGTTTCGATGTTCCTCAGTGGCCTGACTCTTGGGTACGTGGGCATCTATGTGACATATTTTCACAACCAGATTCTCTATCCAGGCAGCAATATCTTGCCACAGTTCGGCAGCCCAGATGGGTTTGCCTCTGCGCTGCCAGTTGCCCTGCTTCCGCTGCTGTAGCCACCCCCACAGAGCATTTGCCACCATCCATGAATCAGTATTCTCGCTTGGCAATGTGTAAGGCCAGCTGGATGGCTTTCACCTCTGCAAACTGGCTCGATTCACCTTGTCCTTCGACAGCTTCTGCAACTTGTCGTGTAGGACTCCACACAGCAGCCTTCCAGTTTCAACGCTTTCCCACAATCCGGCAGGACCCATCAGTGAACAGGGCATATTTCTTTTCATTTTCTGGTAGTTTATTATATGGTGGAGCCTCTTCTGCACGCGTCACCTCCTCCTCTGGTGACATTCCGAAATCCTTGCCTTCTGGCCAGTCCATGACCACTTCCTGAATTCCCGGGCGACTGGAGTTTCCCATTTGAGTTCGCTGTGTGATCTGTGCAATCCACTTACTCCATGTAGCATCAGTTGCATGATGTGCGGTGGGGACCCTTTCTTTGAACATCCAGCCCAGCACCGGCAGTCGAGGTGCTGAGAGGAGCTGTGCTTCTGTACCAACCACTTCCGAAGCAGCTCAAACCCTGCATCGGATCCTCTGTATCCCCGACTCCAAAACCCCAGGGGTCGACCTCGGGTCTCCCCTGGTGCTTTCTGCCAGAGGTTCCGGGTAGGGCCGTTCTCCCCGGCTGCGGTGTAGAGCACATTTTTAACATCTTGTCCTGCCCGGACTGGACTCAGGGCCACTGCATGGACTATTTCCTGTTTGATTTATTCGAAGGCTTGTTCTTGCTTACGGCCCCATTTAAAATAGTTCTTTTTCTGGGTCACTTGATACAGAGGGCTCACAATCAGACTGTAATCTGGGATATGCACCCTCCAAAAACCCACAATGCCTAAGAAAGCTTGTGTTTCCTTTTTACTAGTCGGTGGAGACATAGCTGTTCTTTTGTTGATCAAGTCCATTGGGATCTGACGATGTCCATCTTGTCATTTTATTCCTAAAAACTGAATCTCCTCCACAGGTCCCTTGACCTTACTTTGTTTTATGGCAAAACCAGCTTTTGGAAGGATTCAAACTATTCTATTCCCTTTCTCAAAAACTTCTTCTGATATGTTGCCCCATACCATAATGTTGTCGATGGACTGTCGATGTTCCAGAGCTTCACCCTCTTCCAGTGCAGTCTGGACCAGTCCATGGCAAATGGTGGGGCTGTGTTTCCACCCCTGGGGCAGTCAATTTTAGGTGTACTGGATGCCCCTCCAAGTGAAAGCAAAATGTGGCCTGCACTCTGCTGCCAAAGGGATTGAGAGAACGCATCAGCGACATCAATTGTTGCGTACCACTTGGCCGCCTTGGACTCCAGTTCATATTGAAATTCTAGCAGAGAATCATAGAATCACAGAATGGTTCGTGTTAGAAGGGACCTTAAAGATCATGTAGTTCCAACCCCCCTGCCCTGGGCAGGGACACCTCCCACCAGACCAGGCTGCTCAAAGCCTCATCCAGCCTGGCCTTGAACCCCTCCAGGGATGGGGCAGCCACAGCTTCTCTGGGCAACCTGCTCCAGTGCCTCACCACCCTCATAGTAAAGAATTTCCTCCTAATATCCTAATATCCAATCTAAATCTACCCTCCTTCAGTTTGAAACCGTTATCGATAAAGAGTCCCTCCCCATCCTTCCCGTAGGCCCCCTTTAGGTGCTGGAAGGCCGCTATAAGGTGTCCCGGGAGCCTTCTCTTCTCCAGGCTGAACCCCAACTCTCTCAACCTGTCCTCATAGCAAAGGTGCTCTCTGATCATCTTTGTGGTCCTCCTCTGGACCCGTTCCAACAGGTCCATGTCCTTTTTGTGCTGAGGACTCCAGAGCTGGACGCGGTACTCCAGGTGGGGTCTCACCAGAGCGGAGCAGAGGGGCAGAATTACCTCCCTCGACCTGCTGGCCACGCTTCTTTTGATGTGGCCGAGGATGCAGTTGGCTTTCTGGGCTGCAAGTGCGCATTGCCAGCTCATGTTGAGCTTCTCGTCCACCAGCATCCCCAAGTCCTTCTCCTCAGGGCTGGCACGGCAGCACTCAGTGGGGGCGTGACTTCATTCAGGCCATGGTAGTCTACAGTTAGCCTCCACTCTCCATTAGATTTTCGCACCAGCCATATGGGACTGTTAAAGGGTGAGCGAGTCTTGCTGATCACTCCTTGAGTCTCTAGTTGACGAATCAGCTTATGGATGCGAATCGGAGAGTCTCGGTTAGTGCGATATTGCCGCCGATGCACCGTTGTGGTAGCAATCGGCACCTGTTGCTCTTCGACCCTCAACAGCCCCACAACAGAAGGGTCCTCAGAGAGACCAGGCAAGGTAGACAACTGTTTAACTTCCTCCGTCTCCAAGGCAGCTATGCCAAAGGCCCAACAGTACCCTTTTGGGTCCTTAAAATACCCTCTCCTGAGGTAATCTATGCCAAGGATGCATGGAGCCTCTGGGCCAGTCACAATGGGATGCTTTTGCCACTCATTCCCAGTTAGGCTCACTTCTGCCTCCAGTACAGTCAACTCTTGGGATCCCCCTGTCACCCCAGAAATACAAATGGGTTCTGCCCCTCTATAGCTTGATGGTATTAAAGTACACTGCGCACCCGTGTCCACTAGAGCCTTATACTCCTGTGGGTCTGATGTGCCAGGCCATCGAATCCACACCGTCCAATAAACCCGGTTGTCCCTTTCCTCCACCTGGCCGGAGGCAGGGTCCCCCTAATACTGGTCATAGTATCCATTACTCACTTCTTGCAGAAATGACTTGGAAGTTCCTTCAAGAGGATCTGAAGTAAGATCAGATCCAGGCTCTCTCTGGGGAACGGCCCACTGGAAACTGGGGCAGCACTTTTCCTGGAGGGATCCCCTTTTGTGGTTGTCCTTCCTTGCAACTCCTGTACCCGTGTCCGCAGGATCGAAGTAGGTTGTCCATCCCAGTTCCTCACGTCCTCTCCGTGGTCACGCAGGTAGAACCACAGGGTGCCTCATGGTGTGTACCCTCTGTACTCTCTCTCTTGAGTGGGGAAATGCCTGCTTCTAATAGCTGAGATGCTGGGACGTATTCTCTTCAAGTTGCTGGACCTTCCGCGACAGTTTCTCCACAGCTGAGACGAGGGGGGAAGAGAGACTTTCTTCATATCACCGGAGCCGGCCAGCCACCCCATCCACTGTTGGCACCTCTTCACCTTTCCATTCCATCACTGCTAATGAGCTGGCGTATGACGATGGTGCGCTCCGTACAAGCTTCCACCACATGGGCCTTGTGCATTGCACCTCATCAGGGTCTGTGGGTAAGTCTGCATTGTCCCAGTCATAATAAATCATCTCCCGCACAGCTAATTCTCTCAGGTACTGGATACCTCTTTCCATGGTAGTCCACTTGCTTGGTTGACGTACAGCTTCTTCACTGAAGGGGTACCTCTCCCTCACGCCTGACAGGAGTAATTTCCAGAGGCTGAGGGCTTGGGTCTTCTTCCCAATCGCCTTATCAATGCCGCCTTCCCTAGACAGGGATCCCAGCTGCCTGGCTTCTCTACCCTCTAATTCCAGGCTACTGGCCCCGTTATCCCAGCACCGGAGCAGCCAGGTGACAATGTGCTCGCCTGAAAGTCGGCTGAAATCTTTTTGCATATCCTGCAGCTCACTCAAGGATAGGGATCGGGTGATTATCTCTGGATCTGCCTCTTCCTCCTGCTCTCGTGATGGCCGTGGTTCATCGTCATCCCTTACTAAGCCAACAGATTTTTTGGTGTACTTCTTCTGTAGAGGGGCAACTGATGCTGGCACGGGTTGGTTCCCTGGTTCAGTGGCAGTGGCTGCCACCAGGGTTGGGGTAGCCGCAGTGACTGCCACCAAGGTTGGGGTAGCCACTCTGTCTGTCACAGGGCTTGGAATAGTCGCAGTGTCTGTTGGTCTGGTTTCCCCCTCTTTTACCTGGGGGTGCTGCATAATATTGAGCAGCGTTTTGCAGATACTGGCCATGGCCCAGCTCAGTGCGGTGAGTTGTGCCTCTCTAGAATAGCCACAGCATTTTCCTTTCAAATATTCTACCACTTTATCAGGGTCCTGTAATTGTTTGGGGGTGAAGGCCCATACTATTGGAGGAGAGAAGCTCTCTAGACCCCTGCCCATATTCTCCCACAGGCCATGCCACCCATGACTATCCAGCCTCGGGGCAGATCTCTGGGTGGTAGTCTTAAATAGCTGTTTAACCCTAATCAAGACCTGAAACACATTCAGGAGACACAGCAGTAGGAACGTGCTGGTTTGAGCATCCCAAGGATGTTCAAAATTCACAAAAGCTGTCCTACGTGGACCTAATAAGAAAAGGGAGGTGAAAGAGCTGGGGAAAGTATGTCCCCCATCCCCTGGTTTCTCCCATATGGTCATGGTGAAGAGGCAGGGACGAGCAGAAGGCTCTGCCGTGGGGTCGAGGGGAGCCGGGCAGCCCTCCCAGCCCGCCTGGTGTGAGAGGGACAGGGGCAGGGGAAGGGGGAAATGCGGTTGGCAGGGGAGAAATGTTTATGTACTGTGTCAGGAACGGTGTGGCCAGGACTGGGGCAGTGACCATCCCCCTGTACTAAGCACTGGTGAGGCCCCACCTCGAATATTGTGTTCATTTTGGGGCCCCTCACTCCAAGAAGGACATTGAGGGGCTGGAGCAAGGGGGCTGAGGGGAGACCTTCTCACTTTCTACAACTCCCTGAAAGGAGAGTGTAGGCAGGGGGGGTCGGTCTCTTCTCCCAAGGAACAGGCGATGGGACAAGAGGAAACGGCCTCATCTGCAAGAACAAGACCTGCGGCACCGACTTCCGCTACAGCACCTGCAAGCAGCCCAGAGTTGACATTGTCAAGATCGTCAGTGGCTTGGACTTACAGGTTTATTCAGTGCGGCAGAGGGACTGGGGACCGTATTACTGGTGCTTTGTGGAGCTGGGGGTCTCGGAGACGGCCATCCAGACGGTGGACGGGACCATCATCATGCAGCCCCCAGCCATGGAATGGGGCAAAGACTTGGAAGAAAAAGGCAAAACTCATGGGTTGAGATAAAGGCAGTTTAACATTACAGCAAAGAAAAGAAGAAAACAACAAGAAGAATACTGAGAGAGGAATATACAAAACATGACTACGATAGCACCGCTCACTGACCGGACCTGGGAAGCGCCAGCCCTGCAAAGTGGCAGCTCCCAGGGCATGGCCCACAGGGGATGGAATACCTGTGTCCCTGCCAGGTCCTGGGGAAATTAACCCTACCGCCACCGGCACCAGGACAGCAGGTTGCCAGTTTGAAAAGGAGCCAGCTCTCTTAACACCCTTGGGTGGATATCGTCAGGGCCCATTGATGTGTAGGGCTCAGGCTCCTGTAATAGCTTCTATACCAACTCTCCCTGGGTTTGTGTTTACGTCAGCCTGGATTGTTGTTCCCAAGGCCAGCCGCCCAACGAAGGGAATTCCCTTTCTTGGGAATAAACTGGTTTTGTGCTTCCAGGAGAGCATTCTTGAAAAACTCCCAGCACTCACTTGCTCCTCCGGGGAAGCTTCCCGTGGAATCCCTGCCATCTGGGCTCCCAGCAAACTGAGCCTTGCTCTTCAAAAATCTGAAATCTTTGCCTCAGTGCTAACCTTCAGGGCGCCCGGCAGGATCCCAGACTCCACAATACTGAGATGACTGCAGCCGAGGCTGTCACTAACTGAGGCGCTACGAGGCAGGTGGGCTTGGTTTGTGAGTAGCCCATCCAGCATCCTCGTTCCTGCTTGGCACATCTTAAAGCGAGAAAGACTGCAGCCACACAGTCTTCCCTTTTTCCCCTTCTTCTGGTTCAAAAGAGTTGAGAAGTTAAGGGAAAGATTTTTACTTCCAGTTTTCAGGAGCGTGTTCAAGATGTCTTTTGCATACCTTTATTCACTGAACATCCTAAACTAAACGGAACTGTCAGTTCCCGTGTTGCATGACCTCTGAGGTTTGCAAGGCGTGCTTGACTGTGTACAGACACCATTTTATCCTGAAAATGAGAAAAAGAGAATGTTTCCCCTGCGCTGGCTGTTCAGGTAAAATGACTTCTAAGATTTTTTTCTTCCTCTTTTGAAAGATATTGCTTTAGGTAAAGGTCTGGGATAAAAATGACTCTATTTCTGTTCTCTCATAGTCTGGGCCTTTTTTTGTAAGTGTCAGGGAAGGACGGAATTCCTTCTTCCCCCGCCCCTCCTCATGAGAGCACTGAAAAGAGAATGAGATACATCTGTTCCTTAGTACCTGCAACAGCAGCTCCTTGGACAATTAGAGAGAAGCCCACCTGTTTGCACGCTTTGCAAGGTTCTTTCAGTTGTGCCCTTTTCTTTATTTCATGTTACTAATAAGGAGCGTGAAGGTTTTAGCCTTTGCATCCTCATCCCTTCCCAGTGCTTCTTCTGACTCGGTGTAACACTCCAAAGTTAGGTAAGGTTTCCAGGTTTTCCCTGGAAGACTTTGTGGACAAGTCCACAGGCCTGCCGAGCCCAGCCTTAGGAGCGGACGCGCTGGCCGTGGAGCTGGTGATGTTGGAGGTGTCGGAGGAGAGAAGTCGAGCAGGGTCTGGTCGCTGGGGCACGGCGGGACCTGCGCATCTGAGCACACCCAGCGCATGGACATGTCTGGCATCCATGCGGCCGGGAGAGCAGAACTGACCCCGCACTGCTCTTCCAGACACGTTTCGATAGTGCCCATGGGAATGTGGAGAACTGGTGTACCTGTGGGGTCAGAGATGCTCCGTTTGACTCATGAGCAAAAGCAAAAATAGAGGCACTGGTATTTCAAGCACTCAGTTTTAAGTCCTGTATTTAGGCAACTCTCTCTCATCAGAGTCTCACCAGCGACTCCAAGCTTTCAGTCTCTTTCACCGGTAGGTTCCCGAAGCAACACTGGAGAAGACAGGCCTTGTTTGACTCGATTTCTTAATCCAGAAAGCAAAAAGGATATCTAACTCTCCCTAAGCATCCTCCTCACCTCAAAGACAGGGAAAGGTATTTTGAAGGTGTCAACCAATGGGAGGAAGACCTTTGGAAAAGGTCTAACTCATTCTGGCTGAGCACAGTGGATCCCATTAAGGCCGACGTGGCGTCTGACTGGCGAGGATCTTCTCCGAGCACGTCAGGTGGCGCAAAGGCCAGAGCACAAGGGCAGTCTTCTCACAACTCTGCTGAGCAGCTGTGACTGAAGTGCAGTAGTTCGCAGGCTCAGTAATTCATTGGCAGCGCCTCTACGGGACGGGGATGCAGCTTTCGCACGTATTTTGCTGTGCACGAGAGGGAACTGCCCCAGAGCCTGCGGGCGAAAGGCTTACATGCTGAGTAAAGTCGGGCTTTTCTTTAGAGAAGTTTTGTTTTCTGTCTTGTGGCCCATTTGACAAAGCAGCCCAGTCTGTCTGCTGTGGGAGTGTTTTGTCCAGAATCGCTTCCAAGCCAAAAAGCAGTGTTTTCCAGGTAACGGTTGGGGACGAGCCTGGGTTGGCCAGTTTTGCCGCACTGGGACTCTGCAGGTGTCACAGCCGGTCCCGCTGGGGGCGGTGCCCCAGGGCTGTGGCTGCGGCAGGGCAGCCGGGCTGTGAGGTCACAGAGCTGTGCCACGCCCTCACGTGCAGTGCTGTGCCGCGGGCAGTGCTGCGGCTGTGCCAGCAGCGGCAGTGCCAGCAGCGGCAGCAGTGCCAGCAGCGGTCGTAGCAGTGGCGTTGCCAGCAGCGGTAGCAGTGCCAATGTTATCAGCGGCAGCAGTGCCATCAGTGGCAGTGACAGCAGCAGCAGCTGCAGTGCCCGCAGCGGTAGCAGTAGCAGTGCCAACGTTGTCAGCGGCAGTATTGCTATCAGTGGCAGTGCCAGCAGCAGCGGCAGTGGCGGCATGGTGCAGGTGCAGGGGGTCATGACCCCCTCCCGCCTCCTTATCCTCCTCCTGGTGCTCCTGCAAGCGAATGGTGCCTGGGCTGCTCCGTGCAGAATGCCGGGATTAGGTAGGCAGGCAAGCCATCCCCCAGCCCTGGCAGCGTGGCACAGCACCCAGCGCACGTCGGGGTGGCAGCGGGGCTGGGGTCGTGGTTGGGCAGGGCTGGGAGGGCAGCGGGGCTGGGTGAGCCGTGGCCAGCTCTGCAGGTGTCAGGAGGCAGATGCCTCACAGGGAGGTGGAGGGGCCCGTGGCTGCTGCGGGGGCATTTTCCAGGCAAACAGTGGGGGCGGGAGGGGTGCCACAGGGTGAGAAACCATCCCTGGAGCCGGCCCTGTGCCACCCCGCCCCGCAGCAGCCTTAGCCCAGCCTGCGGGTCTGGGCCGGAGAGGCACCGCAGGAGCACTTCTTCCCCAGGCTGGTCACAGCCGTGCCCAGGGCCATGGCTCTGCCGCTCCCCGGCTGCATCTCGGCTTTCAGCCTCGGGGCTGGCCGACCGTGGGAGCATTCCTGCTCGAGCCCTGCAGTGCTCTCCTTGGGCGAATCCAGGCCCCCATGGGACACACAACCCCCGCCCACAGCCCGGGGAGCAGAGGGGGCAGCGCTGGTGCAGGCTCTCACCGGCCAGCGGGGCTCTTCTCCACGGGAGGTGTGAATGGTCAGTGTTTCCCTCCGGTGCTTTCCTGTGGGCTGCTTCTGTGCATGGTAGACATCTCCTGGGAAGGAATCCCCGAGGGGCCATATGTTTATCCATCCGGTCCTTGAGGACGGATGTGCACTTGGCCTGGAAACAGTATCCTGAGAGCTGCCAGGTGCCAGCGAACGGGTCACCCAGGCCCCTCTGCAGCTTTGGAAATCTCCAGCCACGTCTGGGTCCCGCGACAGTACCTGACCCCCTCCAGTCACTGCAGGTCACTGAGAAAGCCGTAGATCACCACATCTCATGGAAACATGCTTGATTACAGCTGTGCCTGCAGCCGACGGCCACCCGACTTCTCTGCTGGATCTCGTCCGGGAGCCTCAGGGCAATCCCACAGGTACGTCGCTTGAATGAGTGAGCATTTCGGTTTTCATAGTCTGTTGATACGAAGTCTGACTTAATATCTTGTTGACCGATGCTCAGACATGCAGAAGAGCCGAGGGGGAATGGGTCAGGCTCAGTGATGTGCCCCGGGGCACTCGGCCTTGCAAAGTGTTCCTTCCCAGCCTCTCCGACCCCGCGCTGCTTCCAGCGCCTGCCGCAAAGCCAGCGGGCTTGTTGGGCTTGAGTTTAGAGCTGGTGTGAGCTCCAGGGAGTCCCGTCTCCCAACAGCTCGGTGCGTGCTTTGTTTCAGAGGGGCCTGGTCCAGGTGCCCAGTGGCTGTGCACAATGCTCCTGCGTGGAAGGGAGAGACGCGTGGCACGGGTCAATCCCGTGTTTGAACTGCATTCGCTGCCGTTCAGGTGGGAAGAACTCTATTGAAATATCTCACGGGAGCTGCTCTGGTGTGTTTGTTTACAGACATGGCTGGAGGTCCTCAAAGAGTAAAGTCTAAAGCCGAAAAGAGAAAATCTTCCCAGTGGTCATCAGAAGTCCTAAAGGAACTCCTGAAGGAATTGGACAAAGTGGCACATGGTGGGCATATCTCACTCTTAAGCACAAGGCTCGGGAAGCTGAGGTTTTAGCTGCCTGTGTGGACAAGCCGTAGCCTAGACAGCAGGAAGGGATGGATCAGAGCCTCCCTGCGGTGACACTCAATTTCACGCCTTGCAGGCGCTGGCGAGCTGCAGACAGAGACGGTCCAGAGTCTCTGCTGCCAGGTGTGGTCCAAGCTGAGTGCCAGGGACAGCTGCTGCCCCAGTTAGAGCGTTGCTCCTCAGAGCTGCTCTGGGCAGACGGTGGTGTCCAGCTGGCAGGAACTGGCGGTGCTCGCGTCTTGAGCGCGTGAGGAACTTGCCGAGGAGCTGATCCCAGAGAAGCCGTGAGAGGGCCAGCGCCCTCTCTGCAAGTCAACAGAGAGGAGAGTGGCCCTGGGTGGCAGAGAGGATGCGCAGGCAGCCTGGGGCTGCTGGGACCGGCAGAGTTGGCCAGGGCCGGAGCAGCCCCAGCTTCACAGCCTGGTCCAGCCTCGCTGTTCTCCTTGGTGTCTGAGGACTCTCAGGGACACCTCGGGCTCAGGGACAGGTGAAAGCTGGACACCCGGCTTGAGGCCGGACACCTAACTTGAAGGCCGCTCAAATGAAGGGCTGTGAATTCAGCCTCGGGTGGTTTAGCTGTCTCTTGCCGGTTGTGTTGTGGGTAACTTGGGTGTTTTTCCGCTTCTTTTGGGGGACTGTGGGCTCTCGTGTGCACTGGGAAACCAAAAAGGGTCTCACGTTTAGATTTTTCTTCATGAAGGACACGTTGTTTGGATAGTAACTAGGGGTACGCCCAAATTCCCAGGCTTTGTGTCTAAGCGATACTCATGTATTTTGGGAAGTATCGCCTCCTGAAGATGCCACGTTGCCCGTGAGGAGCGGTTACTTCTATCTCATTCAACTGACCTGCTTTCTTTTGAAAGTGAGGGACTGGGAGCCTGTGGAGAAGGAGGCGCTTCAGGAAGGAGGCAGTCGGGCAGTGCCAGTCTCTGATGAAGCAACGAGGGCAATTCAATCAGCAGGCGTGCCAGGTAATTGCCGTCCCTCGGTCATCCAGCGTCCTGAATCAAAATCCCTGGGTGTCTGCAGGCTCTTCCCCTGGTGCCCGCTGCTGCACATCGTGTCAGCAGCCGAACTATGGAAAAGAAGCCAGGAAGGGCTCTCTGAGGATGACTGTCACCTGTGGGTGTGGAGGTGAGTCCCCCGAGGGGGGTCCCCCGAGGCGTCCCGCCGTGAGTCCCCCGAGGCACAACAGCGGGGGATCCCTCCTGTGACCTGAGGTCCGAAGGGATGCACTGACAGATGGGGCACGGCTTAGAGGTAACCTGCACCGTCCTTCTGCACCCACTGTGCGTGGGCCATGCTGAGGCTTTACATTTCTGGGATTTTTGGCAGTGCTGTCCACCCCCGGGGAAGCCCGCCACGCCGGGATGGATGACTTTCTTCCAAAGAATGCAGGTACTGTGCAGTCTTGCAGGGGGCCAGAAGTGGGAGACAAGTCCTGAAAACTCGGGGCATGCAAGCGGTGCCCATGCTGAAGAAAAGGCAAAGGGGGAGAGGGAGGTTGGGGTGTCTCCTGAGAGGGCCTGACTCCATCCCTTCAGGGTGTGGGTGCTTGGCTGGGGCGGGAGAGCTGGGGGCGAGAGGAGAAAGAGAAGCTCCAGAGTGCACTGATTTGCGACGACTGTGGGAGTTTCCTTTGCTTCCACCGAAACCAATGAGACGACGCAGCCCCAGGCTGTTCCCTCCCTCAGGGATGCTAACAAAGTGCGAAAGAACATTCGCTGGCAATGTCAGACCTCCTGTGAGACTGCCAGTGGCGTGCAGGACACACTAACGTACGGAATTGTTCCTCCAGGTGTGGATGGCAAGAGAAACACAAACGCTGTGGATCGTAAAGACTTCCAAAAGTATTGCATAGAAGGCGCCATGGCGATCTTAGGCTCTGTGCTGTTTGGGATGGGACTGTGTTGTGCGATCTGTCTGTGGAGGGAGAGGAAAAAGTAAGTTGTCATTGGGGGAGGTGCCGAACTTCTGTATTAGATGGCTGCTATTAGCCATGAAGCATTTAGAGGTAGGGTGTTCTGGAGTATTCAGGGCCTCAGCAGCCTCCTCTCTCCACAGGCGCCTCTCTGCAGCTTCAGAAGCCCAGCCCAACCCCAGCAGCTACTACTAGGACCCGGACAACAGCACCACCCATCCCAGCACCTCTGGGAGCCGGCCCCAACCCCAGCAGCCATCACCCGTGCCTGGGAAACTGTCGCACCTGACAAGAAGCGCCCGGGAGCCGGCTCCCAACAGCCTGGACAGCTGCCCGGCCTTCCCAACGCAACGCCTGTCTCCCCCACTGCCCTGCTCGGCCAGACAACCCTTCGGGACCAGGCCAGCGCCCTCCAGCCCCTGCAGGAACTGAAACCACCCGCCTGCCCCCCAAGACCATCGCCCTCGTCGTCCTGCAAGGGTGCCAGGTGGCCTCGACAGCGGTACGGGTTTGGGCTGCCACAACACTCCGGACTGACAGCTGCAGGGGTCGACCATTCTGATTTCAGCAGAATAAAGGCGTAGCCATAAATACAGACCAGTCGTGCCATTGTCCAGTGTCCTGGTTCCACCGGGGATAGGGTTAATTTTTCCTGGTATTCCATGCCATGTGAGCCATGCCCACCCTGAGCTGTTGGGGGAGGGGGCAGGAAGTCGCCGCTTGGAGCGAGCTGGTGTGTCCCGGGTCCGGCGGGGAGCGGCGGTTCCGTAATCGTGTTTGTATATGTCTCTATCCATGTTATTGTTGTTGTTTTTCTTGTTCCCTTTGCTGTTCTGTTAAACTGCCTTTGTCTCAACCCAAGAGTCTTGCCTTTTTCTTCTGATTCTTCCTGTATTAGGAAGGCGCGAGCGAGCGGCACGTGGTTCTTTGTTGCCGTCTGAGGCTAAACCACGACAGTCCTTTTTGGTGCTCAACGTGGGGCTCGAAGGGTTGAGATAGCGACAGAATTCAACTAGAGCTTGAAAAAACGAATTTGTTGTATGCGTTGATTGTATTAGGCAAATAGTCGCTGGTCACCATGTTGCTTGGTTTGTTCTCATGGCTGTGTTATGTGAATTCCTATATGGCTTATGTACTCCTTCCGATGCTTTTTGTTACTTCTGGGAGAGGGATGAGGATTATCATTTTGTTGTCCTGTGCAATATCGGCTTATGAGATGATAACATCACTTGTTAGACAGTTACTTTGGGGCTTTTATGTGGTGTTGCTGTCCTGTCCGTACCTTGGGCATCGTCTCTCAGAATTGATTAATAATTACACCCAGTCTGTGGGGGAAACAGGGGGGACACTTTCCCCAGGTCTTTTGCCTCCCTTTTCTCCTTCAGGTCAGGTATGGCAGCTTTTGAGAATTTTGAATATCCTTGGGATACTCAAACCAGCCTGGTCCTATTGTTATGTCTGCTGAATGTGTTCCAGGTCCTGTTTAAGGTTAAACAGCTATTTAAGACTACCACCCGGAGATCTGCTCCGAGGCTGGATAGTCAGGGGTGGCACAGCATGTGGGAGAACATGGGCAGGTACCTAGAGAACTTCTCACCTCCAATGGTCTGGGAATTCACCCCTGAACAATTACAGGACCCTGATAAAGTGGTAGAACATTTGAAGGGAAAATGCTGTGGCTATTCTAGAGAGGCACAACTCACCGCACTGTGCTGGGCCCTGGCCAGTATCTATCAGGCACTGCCCAGTATTATGCAGCACCCTCAGGGGGAAGAGATGGAGACCAGACCAGCAGCCACTGCGGCTACTGCAACCCCTGCGGCAGCCGCTGCAGTTACTCCAACCCCCATAGCAGCCACTGCCGCTGAACCAGGGAACCAACCTGTGCCAGTATCAGTTGCCCCCATACAGAAGAAGAAGTACACAAAGAAATCAGTTCGCTTAGTAAGAGATGATGATGAACCAGGGTCATCACGAGAGCAGGAGGAAGAGGCAGAACCAGAGATAATTACTCGATCCCTATCCTTGAGTGAGCTGCGGGATATGCGAAAAGATTTCAGCCGACTTTCAGGCGAGCACATTGTCACCTGGCTGCTCCGGTGCTGGGATAACGGGGCCAGTAGCCTGCAATCAGAGGGTAGAGAAGCCAGGCAGCTGGGATCCCTGTCTAGGGAAGGCGGCATTGACAAGGCAATTGGGAAGAAGACCCAAACCCTCAGCCTCTGGAAACGACTCCTGTCAGGCGTGAGGGAGAGGTACCCCTTCAGTGAGGATGTTGTATGTCAACCAAGCAAGTGGACTACCATGGAAAGAGGTATCCAGTACCTGAGAGAATTAGCTGTGCGGGAGATGATTTATTATGACTGGGACGATGCAGACTTACCCACAGACCCTGATGAGGTGCAATGCACAAGGCCCATGTGGCAGAAGTTTGTACGGAGCGCACCATCGTGCGCCATACTGCCAACTCACTGGCAGTAATGGAATGGAAAGGTGAAGAGGGACCAATGGTGGATGAGGTGGCTGGCCGGCTCCGGTGATATGAAGAAAGTCTCTCTTCCCCCCTTGTCTCAGCTGTGGAGAAACTGTCGCGGAAGGTCCAGCAACTTGAGGAGAATATCTCCTACTCCCCACCTGCACGGGCCAGCGTCTCAGCTATCAGAAGCAGGCATTTCCCCACTCAAGAGAGAGAGTACAGAGGGTACACATCACGAGGCACCCTGTGGTTCTACCTGCGTGACCACGGAGAGGACATGAGGAACTGGGATGGACAACCTACTTCGATCCTGCGGACACGGGCACAGGAGTTGCAAAGAAGGACAACCACAAAAGGGGATCCCTCCAGGAAAAGTGCTGCCCCAGTTTCCAGTGGGCCGTTCCCCAGAGAGAGCCTGGATCTGATCTTACTTCAGATCCTCTTGAAGGAACTTCCAAGTCATTTCTGCAAGAAGTGAGTAATGGATACTATGACCAGTATTAGAGGGGCCCTGCCTCCGGCCAGGTGGAGGAAAGGGACAACCACGTTTATTGGATGGTGTGGATTCGATGGCCTGGCACATCAGACCCACAGGAGTGTAAGGCTCTAGTGGACATGGGTGCACAGTGCACCCTAATACCATCAAGCTATAGAGGGGCAGAACCCATTTGTATTTCTGGGGTGACAGGGGGATCCCAAGAGTTGACTGTACTGGAGGCAGAAGTGAGCCTAACTGGGAATGAGTGGCAAAAGCATCCCATTGTGACTGGCCCAGAGGCTCCATGCATCCTTGGCATAGATTACCTCAGGAGAGGGTATTTTAAGGACCCAAAAGGGTACTGTTGGGCCTTTGGCATAGCTGCCTTGGAGACGGAGGAAGTTAAACAGTTGTCTACCTTGCCTGGTCTCCCTGAGGACCCTTCTGTTGTGGGGTTGTTGAGGGTCGAAGAACAGCAGGTGCCGATTGCTACCACAACGGTGCATCGGCGGCAATATCGCACTAACCGAGACTCTCTGATTCCCATCCATAAGCTGATTCGTCAACTAGAGGTGCAAGGAGTGATCAGCAAGACTCGCTCACCCTTTAACAGTCCCATATGGCTGGTGTGAAAATCTAATGGAGAGTGGAGGCTAACTGTAGACTACCGTGGCCTGAATGAAGTCACGCCACCACTGAGCGCTGCCGTGCCGGACATGCTAGAACTCCAGTACGAACTGGAGTCCAAGGCAGCCAAGTGGTGTGCCACAATTGATATCGCTAATGCATTCTTCTCAATCCCTTTTGCAGCATAGTGCAGGCCACAGTTTGCTTTCACTTGGAGGGGCGTCCAATACACCTGGAATCGCGTGCCCCAGGGGTGGAAACACAGCCCCACCATTTGCCATGGACTGATGCAGACTGCACTGGAACAGGGTGAAGCTCCAGAACATCTGCGGTACATTGATGACATCATTGTATGGGGAAACACAGCAGAAGATGTTTTTGAGAAAGGGAGTAAAATAGTCCAAATCCTTCTGAAAGCTGGTTTTGCCATAAAACGAAGTAAAGGTCAAGGGACCTGCGCAGGAGGTCCAGATTTTAGGAATAAAATGGCAAGATGGACGCCGTCAGATTCCAATGGATGTGATCAACAAAATAGCAGCTATGTCTCCACCAACTAGTAAAAAGGAAACATAAGCTTTCTTAGGCATTTTGGGTTTTGGAGAATGCATATCTCAGATTACAGTCTAATTGTAAGCCCTCTGTATCAAGTAACCCAGAAGAAGAATGATTTTAAATGGGGTCCTGAGCAAGGACAAGCTTTTGAACAAATCAAACAGGAAATAGTCCATGTAGTGGCCCTGGGGCCAGTCCGGGCAGGACAAGATGTTAAAAATGTGCTCTACACCGCAGCCGGGGAGAACGGCCCTACCTGGAGCCTCTGGCAGAAAGCACCAGGGGAGACCCGAGGTCGACCCCTGGGGTTTTGGAGTCGGGGATCCAGAGGATCCGAAGCCCGCTACACTCCAACAGAAAAAGAGATATTGGCAGCATATGAAGGGGTTCGAGCTGCTTCGGAAGTGGTTGGTACAGAAGCACAGCTCCTCTCAGCACCTCGACTGCCGGTGCTGGGCTGGATGTTCAAAGAAAGGGTCCCCACCGCACATCATGCAACTGATGCTACATGGAGTAAGTGGATTGCACGGATCACGCAGCGAACTCAAATGGGAAACCCCAGTTCGCCCAGGAATTGTGGAAGTGATCGTGGACTGGCCAGAAGGCAAGGATTTCGGAATGTCACCAGAGGAGGAGGTGATGCGTGCGGAAGAGGCCCCACCATATAATAAACTGCCAGAAAATGAGAAGAAATATGCCCTGTTCACTGATGGGTCCTGCCGGATTGTGGGAAGGCATCGAAACTGGAAGGCTGCTGTGTGGAGTCCTACACGACAAGTTCCAGAAGCCAGTGAGGGACGGGGTGAATCGAGCCAGTTTGCAGAGGTGAAAGCCATTCAGCTGGCTTTGGACATTGCTGAGCGAGAAAAATGGCCAGTACTTTATCTCTACACTGACTCATGGATGGTGGCAAATGCTCTGTGGGGGTGGTTACAGCAGTGGAAGCAGGGAAATTGGCAGCGCAGAGGCAAACCTATCTGGGCTGCTGAACTATGGAAAGATATTGCTGCCCGGATAGAGAATCTGGTTGTGAAAGTACGCCATGTAGATGCCCATGTACCAAAGAATCGGGCCAAGGAGGAACATCGGAACAACCAGCAGGTGGATTGGGCTGCTAGGATTGAAGTGTCTCAGGTGGATCTGGACTGGCAACATAAGGGTGAACTATTCATAGCTCAGTGGGCCCATGACTCCTCAGGCCATCAAGGAAGAGATGCGACATATAGATGGGCTCGTGACCGAGGGATGGACTTTACCATGGACACTATTGCACAGGTCATCCATGAATGTGAGACATGCGCTGCAATCAAGCAAGCCAAGCGTTTGAAGCCTCTTTGGTATGGAGGGCGATGGCTGAAATACAAATGTGGGGAGGCCTGGCAGATTGATTATATCACACTGCCACAAAGCCGTCAAGGCAAGCGCTATGTGCTCACAATGGTGGAAGCAACCACCGGATGGCTGGAAACATACCCTGTGCCCCATGCCACTGCCCGGAACACTATCCTGGGCCTTGAAAAGCAAGTCCTGTGGCGACATGGTACCCCAGAGAGAATTGAGTCGGACAACGGGACTCATTTCCGAAACAGCCTCATAGACACCTGGGCCAAAGAGCATGGTATCGAGTGGGTGTATCACATCCCCTGTCACGCACCAGCCTCTGGGAAGATAGAACGATACAATGGATTGTTAAAAACTACGCTGAGCGCAATGGGTGGTGGGACTTTAAAACACTGGGATACACATTTAGCAAAAGCTACCTGGCTAGTTAACACCAGGGGATCTACCAATCGGGCTGGCCCTGCCCAATCAAAACTTCCACGTACTGTAGAAGGGGATAAAGTCCCCGTAGTGCACATGAAGAATATGCTAGGGAAGACAGTCTGGGTTAGTCCTGCCTTAGGCAAAAGCAAACCCATCCGTGGGATTGCTTTTGCCCAAGGACCTGGGTGCACTTGGTGGGTGATGCAGAAGGATGGGGAAGTCCGATGTGTACCTCATGGGGATCTGATTATGGGTGAGAATAGCCAATGAATCAAATTGTATGTTGTTAATTACTAAGTAACACTGTCACTGTATGTCCTCATTCCTATAATTGCTATCAGTTGTACTACGAGTAAGGCACGGGGGTGATGGGATAAGAACTGGCCTCAGCAGCTGGCGCCCAGCAACTTCCTCAAGATCTACATCTTCAGCCCACGGACTGTGTGCATGAGCCACACCGGGTGCGCCAGCCACAAGCTCCAAAAAATACAGCATGCAACAGACCAGCACCACACAGCATCTCACCTGCCCTGAGAGACTGTTCTAACAGATGGATCCCAAAGCCATGGATTACAAGAACTCAACGGACACTTTGGAGGGATGGCCCATAAACTAAGGGCATTATATCTGCATGAATATATATGTATATATATATGACAGGGGAGAGTGGTGGCAATTCATTGGAACCTGTAAGATCTGGGCATGGCATAGATGGTATGGACTAAGGGGTGGATAATGTCCTGGTTCCGGCGGGGATAGGGTTAATTTTTCCTGGTATTCCATACCATGTGAGCCATGCCCACCCTGAGCTGCCGGGGGAGGGAGCAGGAAGCCACCACTTGGAGTGGGCTGGGGCGTCCCGGGTCAGGTCGGTGAGCGGCGGGGAGCGGCGGTTCTGTAATCGTGTTTGTATATGTCTCTATCCATGTTACTGTTGTTGTTTTTCTTGTTCCCTTTGCTGTTCTGTTAAACTGCCTTTGTCTCAACCCAAGAGTCTTGCCTTTTTCTTCTGATTCTTCCTGTATTAGGAAGGCCTGAGCGAGCGGCACATGGTTCTTTGTTGCCGTCTGAGGCTAAACCACGACATCCAGGTTGTAATGGCAGCAATGCCAGGAATTCAGCAATTGTGGGCCAAACTTCGTATTGGGGCGGGCAGGGACAAGGATGCCCATGGTGTCAGCAGGCAGGGAGCTGGGCACGGGACCAACCAACGGGCCGTGGGATCCCAGCCTCCCTGGTGGGACCGGCCTGATAAATTCTGAGCCACTGAGGCAGCCATGGGGCTTGTCAACAGGTCATCACCCTCTTACATCCCGGTCCAACTACGTTGCGTCCAGGAGGGGTTCGTACTGATTCTGAGCGTGAGTTTAAGACACAAACAAGGTCAGATGCCGCTCACTGCAGTTTTATTGTTATTCCCCATCATTAGTCACTAAGATGAGCACTAGAGCAAAGGAGGAAGTAGAGAAAAGGCAGAAAAGAGAGGAGCAGTATTACGGAGCACAGCAAGAGTATAGTCACCACCACAGGCCCACTGGTGTCTCGTCGGTCCTTTGGACTTCAACGGCATCCCGTTGATCCGTAGGTCTCAAGTGATGGTGGTGAGGGTCCCAGTTGTGGTCTGGCTTGGCACTAGTTTATAGTCCCTGTCGGCTCGCAGTTCGATCAGTCAGTGTGCAGGTGGTCTTGGCTCGGCCAATCACCGTCTGATGCGGTTGCTGGGTGAGATTTCCCTGTTGCTTGGGCAGCGCTTGACTTAACACAGTCATCCTGCCACAGTAAATTTGAGGTACCCTTGGTTGGCATGTGGACCACGCAGGCAGCAGCAGGCAAACTTCCAGACATCCAGTTGGTCTGCCAAAAGTCAGACCTTGGGTCTGCGGGCTTTCCTGGCGCCTTCAGCCTCAAAACCACCCTTTCTCACTCGCCTCAGGGCCAGCCTCAAAATTTCCTTTGGTGCCACTTTCTCTGTGAATTGCGTTCACTGACCAAGTAACTTGTGTGCTAACGCTCTCGCCAGAGCTGGACTCCACACCAGCAAACATCTAGAGATTGCTCCCACATTGAAAGTGCCAGGAGGGAAAAGAGGGGCTTCTTCCCACTGTCTCTGGAAAGCTCCACTCTTCCCTCCTGGCACCTTCGCTGTGGGAGAAATTCTCAGAGGTTTGATGGTTTTGAGCCCGGTTCTGGGGAGAGCGTTAGCACAGAGGTTACTGGGGCAATGGAAGCCATCCCCAGAGAGGGTGAGAAGAAGCAAATCTTTTCCCTCCTGGCTCCTTCGCAGTGGGACAAATCTCTATATACTTGCTCTCTCTGAGCCCAGCTGAGCGGAGAGTGGTAGCACTGAGGTTTTCAAGGCAGTGAAAGCTGTTCCCAGGGACAGAGAGCACAAGCAACACTTCTGCCTCCTGGCACTTCCCATTTTGGAGCAATCTCTAGATGTCTGCAGTTGTAGAGCCCAGCTCAGGGGAGAGCGTTAGCACAGAGGTTACTGGGGCAAGGAAAGCTGTCCCCAGAGAGGGTGAGAAGAAGCAACACTTTTCCCTCCTGGCTCCTTCGCCCGCGGGGTGAGAACAGGCCCGGGTTGTCGGCCCTGGCGCCTTGCCAGGAGCTCGCGCGCCACCCCACGTGATACTGGCCGACCAATAGGAGTGAAGGGGCGTGGCGCCACAGCCGAGTCCCTCGCGGTGGCCGGGGCCGGGCTCACGCGCCGCAGCGCAGGTTAAAAAAGAGAGGGGGAGGAGGGAGGGCCCCGCGCGCGAGCGGGACAGGCAGTGACATCAGAGGGGCGGGGGGGATGGCGGGAAAACGGCACAGGGAACGGGAACGGGAACGGGAAGGGGAAGAAGCGACACGGTGGCGGGGGTGAGGGGCCGACGACACGGTGAGGCCGCGTTAGTGATGTCAGCGCGGGGGTCAGGGGTGGGCGAGGGGCTGTGGGTGAGGCTGCACGGTGGGGAGCGGGGGGAGGGCTCGGGCCTACTACGGAGGTGAATCTGGGCCTGGTCGTGTGGGGACCGGGGCCCAGGGGAGGTCCCAGGCCCTGTTCTGAGGCGACTGAGGCCATGGGGGGGCCGCAGGGCCCCTCCTGAGGTGACAGTGGTTATGGAGAGGCCCCAGCCCCTGTCCTGAGGCGACAGCAGCCGAGGGAAGGCTCTGTCCTCAGGCAACAGCGGCCGTGGGGAGGCCCCAGGCACCTTCCTGAGGTGATGGAGATGGAGGAGAGGCCCCGACCCGAGGTGAGAGTGGCCAAGGGGAGGCCCCAGCCCTTGCCCTGACCCGACGGTAGCCGAGTGGAGGCCCCCTCCTGAGGCGACATTAGCCGTGGGGAGGCCCCAGACCCAGTTCTGAGGTGACAGTGGCCAAGGGGAGGCCCTGCTCCCCGGTGCCCAGCCTAGCAGGGTGCCCCCATCCTGGTCTCACATCACCCAGGGCCCAGCCTGGCCCTTTGTTCCTGCGCTGGCCCCCGGGCCCTGCTGGGATGGGGGTGTCCCTGCCCCTGCGTTCCCCTCGGTGAGGGCCCTTCTGCTCACCCAGGGGGGTGTTGGAGCATTGTCCCACCTGGCATAGACCCACCGTTCCCTGAGCTGTGCCCTGTCCTTTGCAGTTGGGCCGGGAGTTCCCGCCTCCCAGTACCGCCAGTTTATCCAGTGTAAATACCCACTGAGGTCTGGGACTAGCTTCAGTCAGCACGGGGGCACCGGGAGCTGCATTTCAGCGTCCCTGGCCTCTCCTTATACCCACCGCTCAGCTCCGGCGGTGACAATAAATGTCGAGGGGAGCCGGGCTGGGCCCTCCCAGCCCGCCTGGTGTCTCACACCAGGACAGGGTGGGGCAAGGGAAGGGGGAAATGCGATTGGCAGGGGGGAAACGTTTATGGATAGTGTCAGGAACGGTGTGGCCAGGACTGGGGCAGTGACCATCCCCCTGTACCGGGCACTGGTGGCGCCCCACCTCGAATATTGTGTTCATTTTGGGGCCCCTCACTCCAAGAAGGACATTGAGGCACTGGAGCGTGTCCAGAGCATGTCCAGGGAAGCCCCAGCCCTGCAAAGTGGCAGCTCCCAGGGCATGGCCCACAGGGGATGGAATACCTGTGTCCCTGCCAGGTCCTGGGGAAATTAACCCTTCCCCGACCGGCACCAGGACAGACAGGTTGCCAGTTTGAAAAGGAGCCAGCTCTCTTAACACGCTCGGGTGGATATTGTCAGGGCCCATTGATGTGTAGGGCTCAGGCTCCTGTAATAGCTTCTATACCAACCCTTCCTGCGTTTGTGTTTACGTCAGCCTGGATTGTTGTTCCCAAGGCCAGCCGCCCAACGAAGGGAATTCCCTTTCTTGGGAATAAACTGGTTTTGTGCTTCCAGGACAGTATTCTTGAAAAACTCCCAGCACTCGCTTGCTCCTCCGGGGAAGCTTCCTGTGGAATCCCTGCCATCTGGGCTCTCAGGAAGCTGAACCTTGCTCTTCAAAAATCTTTGCCTCAGTGCTAACCTTCAGGGCGCCCGGCAGGATCCCAGACTCCACAATACCGAGATGACTGCAGCCGAGGCTGTCACTAACTGAGGCGCTACGAGGCAGGTGGGCTTGGTTTGTGAGTAGCACGTCCAGCATCCTCGTTCCTGCTTGGCACATCTTAAAGCGAGAAAGACTGTAGCCACACAGTCTTCCCTTTTTCTCCTTCTTCTGGTTCAAAAGAGTTGAGAAGTTAAGGGAAAGATTTTTACTTCAAGTTTTCAGGAGCGTATTCAAGATGTCTTTTGCATACCGTTAGACACTGAACATCCTAAACTAAAAGGAACTGTCAGTTCCCGTGTTTGGTGACCTCTGAGGTTTGCAAGGTGTGCTTGACTGTGTACAGACATCATTTTATCCTGAAAATGAGAAAAAGAGAATGTTTCCCCTGCGCTGGCTGTTCAGGTAAAATGACTTCTAAGATTTTTTTTTCCTGTTTTGAAAGGTATTGCTTTAGGTAAAGGTCTGGGATAAAAATGACTCTATTTCTGTTCTCTCATAGTCTGGGCCTTTTTTTGTCAGTGTCAGGGAAGGACGGAATTCCTTCTTCCCCCGCCCCTCCTCATGAGAGCACTGGAAAGAGAATGAGATACATCTGTTCCTTAGTACCTGCAACAGCAGCTCCTTGGACAATTAGAGAGAAGCCCACCTGTATGCACGCTTTGCACCCGCTGCTTTCATTGTTACACGGGCAGCATGGCTTGTGCTAGCCGGTGCCTAGAGGAAGAACAAGCATCTTTGTAACCTCACTCTGGAGACCGCTGGTGGCTGAATGAGCGTCTACACTTTAAAGAGCATCACTGACGTTTGATAGACCCCGTGCAAGTAGTTACTAAAAGCCCATGTGAGGCGATTGCAGGCTTGCGATGCCTTGATGCCTACCACATTCCCTTTTAGCCAGGACCTTCTTTTGACTCTTCTAAGGTGTCATTATCTCTGACAACATCAGCGGCTAACCACGTAGCAGAACTAAAAGAAATTGGCAAGGTTCTTTCAGTTGTGCCCTTTTCTTTATTTCACGTTACTAATAAGGAGCGTGAAGGTTTTAGCCTTTGCATCCTCATCCCTTCCCAGTGCTTCTTCTGACTCGGTGTAACACTCCAAAGTTAGGTAAGGTTTCCAGGTTTTCCCTGGAAGACTTTGTGGACAAGTCCACAGGCCTGCCGAGCCCAGCCTTAGGAGCGGACGCGCTGGCCGTGGAGCTGGTGATGTTGGAGGTGTCAGAGAAGTCGAGCAGGGTCTGGTCGCTGGGGCACGGCGGGACCTGCGCATCTGAGCACACCCAGCGCATGGACATATCTGGCATCCACGCGGCCGGGAGAGCAGAACTGACCCCGCACTGCTCTTCCAGACACGTTTCAATAGAGCCCATGGGAATGCGGAGAACTGGTGTACCTGTGGGGTCAGAGATGCTTCATTTGACTCATGAGCAAAAGCAAAAAAAGAGGCACTGGTATTTCAAGCACTCAGTCTTAAGTCCTGTATTTAGGCAACTATCTCTCATCAGAGTCTCACCAGCGACTCCAAGCTTTCAGTCTCTTTCACCGATAGGTTCCTGGAGCAACGCTGGAGAAGACAGGCCTTGTTTGACTCGATTTCTTAATCCAGAAAGCAAAAAGGATATCTAACTCTCCCTAAGCATCCTCCTCACCTCAAAGACAGGGAAAGGTATTTTGAAATAGATCCACGCAATATTTCTGTACTGTCGACACAACAGGTGTTCCTTTCTTTTTCAAAATGCTGAAATACTGATTTCATGGTTCTCTTGGAAAAGGGCATTTTCAAAGGAGCGGGGTGCTCAATAGATGAGGAAGTATTAAAAGCAAGGTCAACAGTATGGCGGTGTAAAGAGAAATTGGCAAAGCTTTGCAGAGTGTCAACCAATGGGAGGAAGACCTTTGGAAAAGGTCTAACTCGTTCTGGCTGAACCCAGTGGATCCCATTAAGGCCGACGTGGCGTCTGACTGGCGAGGATCTTCTCCGAGCACGTCAGGTGGCGCAAAGGCCAGAGCCCAAGGGCAGTCTTCTCACAACTCTGCTGAGCAGCTGTGACTGAAGTGCAGTAGTTCGCAGGCTCAGTAATTCATTGGCAGCGCCTCTACGCGACGGGGATGCAGCTTTTGCACGTATTTTGCTGTGCACGAGAGGGAACTGCCCCAGAGCCCGCGGGCAAAAGGCTTACATGCTGAGTAAAGCCGGGCTTTTCTTTAGAGAAGTTTTGTTTTTTGTCTTGTGGCCCATTTGACAAAGCAGCCAAATCTGTCTGCTGTGGGAGTGTTTCGTCCAGAATCGCTTCCAAGCCAAAAAGCAGTGTTTTCCAGGTAACGGTTGGGGACGAGCCTGGGTTGGCCAGTTTTGCCGCGCTGGGACTCTGCAGGTGTCACAGCCGGTCCCGCTGGGGGCGGTGCCCCAGGGCCGTGGCTGCGGCAGGGTAGCCGGGCTGTGAGGTCACAGAGCCCCGCTGTGCCACGCCCTCACGTGCAGTGCTGTGCCGCGGGCAGTGCTCCGGCAACGCCAGTAGCGGCAGTGCCAGCAGCAGCAGCGGCAGTGGCAGCAGCAGCAGCAGTGCCAGCAGCGGCAGCAGTGCCAGTAGCGGTAGCAGCGGCGGCAGTGCCAGTAGTGGTAGCAGCAGCGGCAGTGCCAACAGCAGCAGCAGCATGGTGCAGGTGGAGGGGGCCGTGACCCCGGCCCGCCTCCTTATCCTCCTCCTGGTGCTTCTGGAAGCCCATGATGCCTGGGCTGCTCCGTGGAGAGTGCCGGGATTAGGTAGGCGGGCAAGCCATCCCCCAGCCCTGGCAGCGTGGCGCAGCACCCAGCGCACGTCGGGGTGGCAGCGGGGCTGGGGTCATGGTGGGGCAGAGCTGGGAGTGCAGTGGTGCCGGGCGAGCCGTGGCCAGCTCTGCGGGTGTCAGAAGGCAGATGCCTCATGGGGAGGTGGCTCTTTTCCACAGAGAAGAGCCGTGGGAGGTGGGGAGGACTCTTCTGCACGGGAGGTGTGAATGGTCAGTGTTTTCCTCCGGTGCTTTCCTGTGGGCTGCTTCTGTGCATGGTAGACATCTCCTGGGAAGGAATCCCCGAGGGGCCATATGTTTCTCCATCCGATCCTTGAGGACGGATGTGCACTTGGCCTGGAAACAGTATCCTGAGAGCTGTCAGGTGCCAGCGAATGGGTCACCCAGGCCCCTCTGCAGCTTCGGAAATCTCCAGCCACGTCTGGGTCCCACAACAGTACCTGACCCCCTCCAGTCACTGCAGGTCACTGAGAAAGCAGTAAATCACCACATCTCATGTGCTTGATTACAGCTGTGCCTGCAGCCGACGGCCACCCGACTTCTCTGCCGGATCTTGTCCGGGAGCCTCAGGGCGATCCCACAGGTGTGTCGCTTGAATGAGTGAGCATTTAGGTTTTCATAGTCTGTTGATACGAAGTCTGACTTAATATCTTGTTGGCCGATGCTCAGACATGCAGAAGAGCTGAGGGGGAATGGGTCAGGCTCAGTGATGTGCCCCGGGGCACTCGGCCTTGCACAGCGTTCCTTCCCAGCCTCTCCGACCCTGCGCTGCTTCCAGCGCCTGGCTGCAAAGCCAGCGGGCTTGTTGGGCTTGAGTTTAGAGCTGGTGTGAGCTCCAGGGAGTCCCGTCTCCCGACAGCTCGGTGCGTGCTTTGTTTCAGAGGGGCCTGGTCCAGGTGCCCAGTGGCTGTGCACAGTGCTCCTGCGTGGAAGGGAGAGACGCGTGCCATGGGTCAATCCCGTGTTTGAACTGCATTCGCTGCCGTTCAGGTGGGAAGAACTCTATTGAAATATCTCACGGGAGCTGCTCTGGTGTGTTTGTTTACAGACATGGCTGGAGGCGATGGATATCCAGCTTCCCGGCTGGGTTCCAGGGCTGAAGCTGAGAGAGATAGCATGGGTACGTCATGGCTTTTTACATTGTTTGTGAGCTGCCAGCTGAAAGCCCAAATGAGAGCGAGGCATCTGTTGCGGGTGTGAGAATATAGAACTGCATGGTGTGTGCCCTGTCATTGCGTCATCCCCTTAACATGTTCTGCTATGATGGAGTGTATGCCAAGGGATGCTGGCAGCTTCCCGTGGGTGTTTGGTTGCAGATGTGGGTACAGAGGGGGCGTTTCCAGCTCACCTGGCATTGCAGGGGGGAGGAGTCAGTTTTGACTGACTTCCCTGACAAAGCACTCGCTTTCAGTACTTGATTTGTGAGAAATTCAACTTTCTACTTTCCGTTAAGGTCCTCAAAGAGCACAGTCCAAAGCTGAAAAGAGAAAATCTTCCCAGCGGTCATCAGAAGTCCTAAAGGAACTCCTGAAGCAATTGGACAAAGCGGCACATGGTGGGCATATCTCACTCTTAAGCACAAGGCTCGGGAAGCCGAGGTTTTAGCTGGCTGTATGGACAAGCCGTAGCCTAGACAGCAGGAAGGGATGGATCAGAGCCTCCCTGCGGTGACACTCAATTTCACGCCTTGCACGGGCTGGCGAGCTGCAGACAGAGATGGTCCAGAGTCTCTGCTGCCAGGTGTGGTCCAAGCTGAGTGCCAGGGACAGCTGCTGCCCCAGTTAGAGCGTTGCTCCTCAGAGCTGCTCTGGGCAGACGGTGGTGTCCAGCTGTCAGGAACTGGCGGTGCTCGCGTCTTGAGCACGTCAGGAACTTGCCGAGGAGCTGATCCCAGAGAAGCCGTGAGAGGGCCAGCGCCCTCTCTGCAAGTCAACAGAGAGGAGAGTGGCCCTGGGTGGCAGAGAGGATGCGCAGGCAGCTTGGGGCTGCTGGGACCGGCAGAGTTGGCCAGGGCCGGAGCAGCCCCACTTCACAGCCTGGTCCAGCCTCGTTGTTCTCCTTGATGTCTGAGGTCTCTCGGGGACACCTCAGGCTCAGGGACAGGTGAAAGCTGGACACCCGGCTTGAGGCCGGACACCTAACTTGAAGGCCGCTCAAATGAAGGGCTGTGAATTCAGCCTCGGGTGGTTTAGCTGTCTCTTGCCGGTTGTGTTTTAGGTAACTTGGGTGTGTTTTTCCGGTTCTTTTCGGGGACTGTGGGCTCTTGTGTGCACTGGTACCCAAAAAGTGTCTCGCGCTTGAATTTTTCTCCATGAAGGACACGTTGTTTGGACTAGTGACTAGGTGCACCCCCAAATTCCCAGGCTTTGTGTCTAAGCGATACTCATGTATTTTGGGAAGTATCGCCTCCTGAAGACACCATGTTGCCCATGAGGAGCGGTTACTTCTATCTCATTCAACTGACCTGCTTTCTTTTGAAAGTGAGGGACTGGGGGCCTGTGGAGAAGGAGGCGCTTCAGGAAGGAGGCAGTCGGGCAGTGCCAGTCTCTGATGAAGCAACGAGGGCAATTCAATCAGCAGGCGTGCCAGGTAATTGCCATCCCTCGGTCATCCAGCGTCCTGAATCAAAATCCCTGGGTGTCTGCAGGCTCTTCCCCTGGTGCCCGCTGCTGCACATCGTGTCAGCAGCCGAACTATGGAAAAGAAGCCAGGAAGGGCTCTCTGAGGATGACTGTCACCTCTGGGTGTGGAGGTTATGGCCAGCAGTGTGCGCCTAACCCTCTCTGGATGCGGGGAGATGCTCACCGCCCACCACACCCAGTTCACCCGAGTTTCAGAACTTTGCCATTTTGGGAAGGAAGCCATCTGAGCCAGCCTCAGCAGATGATGGGAAATGCGGCTCTTAATGGAATGTACCTCCCGCAATAGCTGCACCCCAGAGCTCGCCGTGAGTCCCCCGAGGCACAACAGCGGGGGATCCCTCCTGTGACCTGAGGTCCAAAGGGATGCACTGACAGATGGGGCACGGCTTAGAGGTAACCTGCACTGTCCTTCTGCACCCACTGTGCGTGGGCCATGCTGAGGCTTTATGTTTCTCTGATTTTTGGCAGTGCTGTCCAACCCCGGGGAAGCCCGCCACGCCGGGATGGATGACTTTCTTCCAAAGAATGCAGGTACTGAGCAGTCTTTCAGGGGGCCAGAAGTGGGAGACAAGTCCTGAAAACTCGGGGCATGCAAGCGGTGCCCACGCTGAAGAAAAGGCAAAGGGGGAGAGGGAGGTTGGGGTGTCTCCCGAGAGGGCCTGACTCCGTCCCTTCAGGGTGTGGGTGCTTGGCTGGGGCGGGAGAGCTGGGGGCGAGAGGAGAAAGAGAAGCTCCAGAGTGCACTGATTTGCAACGGCTGTGGGAGTTTCCTTTGCTTTCACCGAAACCAAGGAGACGACGCAGCCCCAGGCTGTTCCCTCCCTCAGGGATGCTAACAAAGTGCGAAAGAACGTTTGCTGGCAATGTCAGACCTCCTGTGAGACTGCCAGTGGCGCGCAGGACACACTAACGTACGGAATTGTTCCTCCAGGTGTGGATGGCAAGAGAAACACAAACGCTGTGGATCCTAAAGACTTCCAAAAGTATTGCATAGAAGGCGCCATGGCGATCCTAGGCTCCATGCTGTTTGGGATGGGACTGTGTTGTGCGATCTGTCTGTGGAGGGAGAGGAAAAAGTAAGTTGTCGTTGGGGGAGGTGCCGAACTTCTGTATTAGATGGCTGCTATTAGCCATGAAGCATTTAGAGGTAGGGTGTTCTGGAGTATTCAGGGCCTCAGCAGCCTCCTCTCTCCACAGGCGCCTCTCTGCAGCTTCAGAAGCCCAGCCCAACCCCAGCAGCTACTACTAGGACCCGGACAACAGCACCACCCATCCCAGCACCTCTGGGAGCCAGCCCCAACCCCAGCAGCCATCACCCGTGCCTGGGAAACTGTCGCACCTGACAAGAAGCGCCCGGGAACTGGCTCCCAACAGCCCGGACAGCTGCCCGGCCTTCCCAACGCAACGCCTGTCTCCCCCACTGCCCTGCTCGGCCAGACAACCCTTCGGGACCAGGCCAGCGCCCTCCAGCCCCTGCAGGAACTGAAACCACCCGCCTGCCCCCCAAGACCATCGCCCTCGTCGTCCTGCAAGGGTGCCAGGTGGCCTCGACAGCGGTACGGGTTTGGGCTGCCACAACACTCCGGACTGACAGCTGCAGGGGTCGACCATTCTGATTTCAGCAGAATAAAGGCGTAGCCATAAATACAGACCAGTCGTGCCATTGTCCAGTGTCCTGGTTCCACCGGGGATAGGGTTAATTTTTCCTGGTATTCCATGCCATGTGAGCCATGCCCACCCTGAGCTGCCGGGGGAGGGGGCAGGAAGTCACCGCTTGGAGTGGGCTGGGGCATCCCGGGTCCGGTCGGTGAGCGGCGGGGAGCGGCGGTTCCGTAATCGTGTTTGTATATGTCTCTATCCGTGTTATTGTTGTTGTTTTTCTTGTTCCCTTTGCTGTTCTGTTAAACTGCCTTTGTCTCAACCCAAGAGTCTTGCCTTTTTCTTCTGATTCTTCCTGTATTGGGAAGGCCCGAGCGAGCGGCACGTGGTTCTTTGTTGCCGTCTGAGGCTAAACCACGACAGTCCTTTTTGGTGCTCAACGTGGGGCTCGAAGGGTTGAGATAGCGACAGAATTCAACTAGAGCTTGAAAAAACGAATTTGTTGTATGCGTTGATTGTATTAGGCAAATAGTCGCTGGTCACCATGTTGCTTGGTTTGTTCTCATGGCTGTGTTATGTGAATTCCTATATGGCTTATGTACTCCTTCCGATGCTTTTTGTTACTTCTGGGAGAGGGATGAGGATTATCATTTTGTTGTCCTGTGCAATATCGGCTTATGAGATGATAACATCACTTGTTAGACAGTTACTTTGGGGCTTTTATGTGGTGTTGCTGTCCTGTCCGTACCTTGGGCATCGTCTCTCAGAATTGATTAATAATTACACCCAGTCTGTGGGGGAAACAGGGGGGACACTTTCCCCAGGTCTTTTGCCTCCCTTTTCTCCTTCAGGTCAGGTATGGCAGCTTTTGAGAATTTTGAATATCCTTGGGATACTCAAACCAGCCTGGTCCTATTGTTATGTCTGCTGAATGTGTTCCAGGTCCTGTTTAAGGTTAAACAGCTATTTAAGACTACCACCCGGAGATCTGCTCCGAGGCTGGATAGTCAGGGGTGGCACAGCATGTGGGAGAACATGGGCAGGTACCTAGAGAACTTCTCACCTCCAATGGTCTGGGAATTCACCCCTGAACAATTACAGGACCCTGATAAAGTGGTAGAACATTTGAAGGGAAAATGCTGTGGCTATTCTAGAGAGGCACAACTCACCGCACTGTGCTGGGCCCTGGCCAGTATCTATCAGGCACTGCCCAGTATTATGCAGCACCCTCAGGGGGAAGAGATGGAGACCAGACCAGCAGCCACTGCGGCTACTGCAACCCCTGCGGCAGCCGCTGCAGTTACTCCAACCCCCATAGCAGCCACTGCCGCTGAACCAGGGAACCAACCTGTGCCAGTATCAGTTGCCCCCATACAGAAGAAGAAGTACACAAAGAAATCAGTTCGCTTAGTAAGAGATGATGATGAACCAGGGTCATCACGAGAGCAGGAGGAAGAGGCAGAACCAGAGATAATTACTCGATCCCTATCCTTGAGTGAGCTGCGGGATATGCGAAAAGATTTCAGCCGACTTTCAGGCGAGCACATTGTCACCTGGCTGCTCCGGTGCTGGGATAACGGGGCCAGTAGCCTGCAATCAGAGGGTAGAGAAGCCAGGCAGCTGGGATCCCTGTCTAGGGAAGGCAGCATTGACAAGGCAATTGGGAAGAAGACCCAAACCCTCAGCCTCTGGAAACGACTCCTGTCAGGCGTGAGGGAGAGGTACCCCTTCAGTGAGGATGTTGTATGTCAACCAAGCAAGTGGACTACCATGGAAAGAGGTATCCAGTACCTGAGAGAATTAGCTGTGCGGGAGATGATTTATTATGACTGGGACGATGCAGACTTACCCACAGACCCTGATGAGGTGCAATGCACAAGGCCCATGTGGCAGAAGTTTGTACGGAGCGCACCATCGTGCGCCATACTGCCAACTCACTGGCAGTAATGGAATGGAAAGGTGAAGAGGGACCAATGGTGGATGAGGTGGCTGGCCGGCTCCGGTGATATGAAGAAAGTCTCTCTTCCCCCCTTGTCTCAGCTGTGGAGCAACTGTCGCGGAAGGTCCAGCAACTTGAAGAGAATATCTCCTACTCCCCACCTGCACGGGCCAGCGTCTCAGCTATCAGAAGCAGGCATTTCCCCACTCAAGAGAGAGAGTACAGAGGGTACACATCACGAGGCACCCTGTGGTTCTACCTGCGTGACCACGGAGAGGACATGAGGAACTGGGATGGACAACCTACTTCGATCCTGCGGACACGGGCACAGGAGTTGCAAAGAAGGACAACCACAAAAGGGGATCCCTCCAGGAAAAGTGCTGCCCCAGTTTCCAGTGGGCCGTTCCCCAGAGAGAGCCTGGATCTGATCTTACTTCAGATCCTCTTGAAGGAACTTCCAAGTCATTTCTGCAAGAAGTGAGTAATGGATACTATGACCAGTATTAGAGGGGCCCTGCCTCCGGCCAGGTGGAGGAAAGGGACAACCGCGTTTATTGGATGGTGTGGATTCGATGGCCTGGCACATCAGACCCACAGGAGTGTAAGGCTCTAGTGGACATGGGTGCACAGTGCACCCTAATACCATCAAGCTATAGAGGGGCAGAACCCATTTGTATTTCTGGGGTGACAGGGGGATCCCAAGAGTTGACTGTACTGGAGGCAGAAGTGAGCCTAACTGGGAATGAGTGGCAAAAGCATCCCATTGTGACTGGCCCAGAGGCTCCATGCATCCTTGGCATAGATTACCTCAGGAGAGGGTATTTTAAGGACCCAAAAGGGTACTGTTGGGCCTTTGGCATAGCTGCCTTGGAGACGGAGGAAGTTAAACAGTTGTCTACCTTGCCTAGTCTCTCTGAGGACCCTTCTGTTGTGGGGCTGTTGAGGGTCGAAGAACAGCAGGTGCCGATTGCTACCACAACGGTGCATCGGCGGCAATATCGCACTAACCGAGACTCTCTGATTCCCATCCATAAGCTGATTCGTCAACTAGAGGTGCAAGGAGTGATCAGCAAGACTCGCTCACCCTTTAACAGTCCCATATGGCTGGTGTGAAAATCTAATGGAGAGTGGAGGCTAACTGTAGACTACCGTGGCCTGAATGAAGTCACGCCACCACTGAGCGCTGCCGTGCCGGACATGCTAGAACTCCAGTACGAACTGGAGTCCAAGGCAGCCAAGTGGTGTGCCACAATTGATATCGCTAATGCATTCTTCTCGATCCCTTTGGCAGCAGAGTGCAGGCCACAGTTTGCTTTCACTTGGAGGGGCGTCCAATACACCTGGAATCGAGTGCCACAGGGGTGGAAACACAGCCCCACCATTTGCCATGGACTGATGCAGACTGCACTGGAACAGGGTGAAGCTCCAGAACATCTGCAGTACATTGATGACATCATTGTATGGGGAAACACAGCAGAAGATGTTTTTGAGAAAGGGAGTAAAATAGTCCAAATCCTTCTGAAAGCTGGTTTTGCTATAAAGCGAAGTAAGTTCAAGGGACCTGCGCAGGAGATCCAGTTTTTAGGAATAAAATGGCAAGATGGACGCCGTCAGATTCCAATGGATGTGATCAACAAAATAGCAGCTATGTCTCCACCAAGTAGTAAAAAGGAAACACAAGCTTTCTTAGGCATTGTGGGTTTTTGGAGAATGCATATCCCAGATTACAGTCTCACTGTAAGCCCTCTGTATCAAGTAACCCGGAAGAAGAATGATTTTAAATGGGGTCCTGAGCAACAACAAGCTTTTGAACAAATCAAACAGGAAATAGTCCATGCAGTGGCCCTGGGGCCAGATGCCGCTCACTGCAGTTTTATTGTTATTCCCCATCATTAGTCACTAAGATGAGCACTAGAGCAAAGGAGGAAGTAGAGAAAAGGCAGAAAAGAGAGGAGCAGTATTACGGAGCACAGCAAGAGTATACTCACCACCACAGGCCCGCTGCCGTCTCGTCAGTCCTTTGGACTTCAACGGCATCCCGTTGATCTGTAGGTCTCAAGTGACGGTGGTGAGGGTCCCAGTTGTGGTCTGGCTTGGCACTAGTTTATAGTCCCTGTCGGCTCGCAGTTCGATCAGTCAGTGTGCAGGTGGTCTTGGCTCGGCCAATCACCGTTTGATGCGGTTGCTGGGTGAGATTTCCCTGCCCCTGTTGCTTGGGCAGCGCTTGACTTAGCACAGTCATCCTGCCACAGTAAATTTGAGGTACCCTTGGTTGGCATGTGGACCACGCAGGCAGCAGCAGGCAAACTTCCAGACATCCAGTTGGTCTGCCAAAAGTCAGACCTTGGGTCTGCGGGCTTTCCTGGCGCCTTCAGCCTCAAAACCACCCTTTCTCACTCGCCTCAGGGCCAGCCTCAAAATTTCCTTTGGTGCCACTTTCTCTGTGAATTGCGTTCACTGACCAAGTAACTTGTGTGCTAACGCTCTCGCCAGAGCTGGACTCCACACCAGCAAACATCTAGAGATTGCTCCCACATTGAAAGTGCCAGGAGGGAAAAGAGGGGCTTCTTCCCACTGTCTCTGGAAAGCTCCACTCTTCCCTCCTGGCACCTTCGCTGTGGGAGAAATTCTCAGAGGTTTGATGGTTTTGAGCCCGGTTCTGGGGAGAGCGTTAGCACAGAGGTTACTGGGGCAATGGAAGCCGTCCCCAGAGAGGGTGAGAAGAAGCAAATCTTTTCCCTCCTGGCTCCTTCGCAGTGGGACAAATCTCTATATACTTGCTCTCTCTGAGCCCAGCTGAGCGGAGAGTGGTAGCACTGAGGTTTTCAAGGCAGTGAAAGCTGTTCCCAGGGACAGAGAGCACAAGCAACACTTCTGCCTCCTGGCACTTCCCATTTTGGAGCAATCTCTAGATGTCTGCAGTTGTAGAGCCCAGCTCAGGGGAGAGCGTTAGCACAGAGGTTACTGGGGCAAGGAAAGCTGTCCCCAGAGAGGGTGAGAAGAAGCAACACTTTTCCCTCCTGGCTCCTTCGCCCGCGGGGTGAGAACAGGCCCGGGTTGTCGGCCCTGGCGCCTTGCCAGGAGCTCGCGCGCCACCCCACGTGATACTGGCCGACCAATAGGAGCGAAGGGGCGTGGCGCCACAGCCGAGTCCCTCGCGGTGGCCGGGGCCGGGCTCACGCGCCGCAGCGCAGGTTAAAAAAGAGAGGGGGAGGAGGGAGGGCCCCGCGCGCGAGCGGGACAGGCAGTGACATCAGAGGGGCGGGGGGGATGGCGGGAAAACGGCACAGGGAACGGGAACGGGAACGGGAAGGGGAAGAAGCGACACGGTGGCGGGGGTGAGGGGCCGACGACACGGTGAGGCCGCGTTAGTGATGTCAGCACGGGGGTCAGGGGTGGGCGAGGGGCTGTGGGTGAGGCTGCACGGTGGGGAGCGGGGGGAGGGCTCGGGCCTACTACGGAGGTGAATCTGGGCCTGGTCGTGTGGGGACCGGGGCCCAGGGGAGGTCCCAGGCCCTGTTCTGAGGCGACTGAGGCCATGGGGGGGCCGCAGGGCCCCTCCTGAGGTGACAGTGGTTATGGAGAGGCCCCAGCCCCTGTCCTGAGGCGACAGCAGCCGAGGGAAGGCTCTGTCCTCAGGCAACAGCGGCCGTGGGGAGGCCCCAGGCACCTTCCTGAGGTGATGGAGATGGAGGAGAGGCCCCGACCCGAGGTGAGAGTGGCCAAGGGGAGGCCCCAGCCCTTGCCCTGACCCGACGGTAGCCGAGTGGAGGCCCCCTCCTGAGGCGACATTAGCCGTGGGGAGGCCCCAGACCCAGTTCTGAGGTGACAGTGGCCAAGGGGAGGCCCTGCTCCCCGGTGCCCAGCCTAGCAGGGTGCCCCCATCCTGGTCTCACATCACCCAGGGCCCAGCCTGGCCCTTTGTTCCTGCGCTGGCCCCCGGGCCCTGCTGGGATGGGGGTGTCCCTGCCCCTGCGTTCCCCTCGGTGAGGGCCCTTCTGCTCACCCAGGGGGGTGTTGGAGCATTGTCCCACCTGGCATAGACCCACCGTTCCCTGAGCTGTGCCCTGTCCTTTGCAGTTGGGCCGGGAGTTCCCGCCTCCCAGTACCGCCAGTTTATCCAGTGTAAATACCCACTGAGGTCTGGGACTAGCTTCAGTCAGCACGGGGGCACCGGGAGCTGCATTTCAGCGTCCCCGGCCTCTCCTCACACCCACCGCTCAGCTCCAGCGGTGACAATAAATGCCCTTTGCCTCTGCTCGCTGTCTGCGTCTGTGGGACGCTGGCTCGAAGGCTCAGCTGCATGTGGCTTTTCACGCGGTGCCTGGTTTTGCCCCAAAAAGGGGGGTTTTGGTGGTGGTGAGGAGGCAGGGGTGAGCGGAGGGCTCTGCCGTGGGGTCGAGGGGAGCCGGGCAGCCCTCCCAGCCCGCCTGGTGTCTCACACCAGGACAGGGTGGGGCAGGGGAAGGGGGAAATGCGGTTGGCAGGGGAGAAATGTTTATGGATTGTGTCAGGAACGGTGTGGCCAGGACTGGGTCAGTGACCGTCCCCCTGTACTGAGCACTGGTGACGCCCCACCTTGAATATTGTGTTCATTTTGGGGCCCCTCACTCCAAGAAGGACATTGAGGCACCGGAGCGTGTCCAGAGAAGGGCGACGGAGCTGGTGAGGGGTCTGGAGCACAAGTCTGGTGAGGAGTGGCTGAGGGAGCTGGGGGTGTTCAGCCTGGAGAAGAGGAGGCTGAGGGGAGACCTTCTCACTCTCCACAACTCCCTGAAAGGAAGGGGTAGCCAGTGGGGGTCGGTCTCTTCTCCCAAGGAACAGGCAATGGGACAAGAGGAAATGGCCTCGAGTTGTGCCAGGGCGGGTTTAGGATGGGAATTAGGAAAAATTTCTGCACCACAAGGGTTGTCAAACATCGTAAGAGGCTGCCCAGGGCAGTGGTGGAATCGCCACCCCTGGAGGGATTTAAAAGCCGGGCAGACGTGGTGCTGAGGGATGTGGTGTTTTGGGCAGGGCTGAGTTAATGGTTGGACTTGATGATCTGAAAGGTCTTTTCCAACCTAAACGATTCTCTCATTCCATGATCCAGACAGGATTGTGGGTCCAGCAGCACCAGGGCTGCTCGCCGGGAGTCGCTCGTGCTCCTCGGCTGCCAATCTGCTGCCAAAACCCGACCCAGGTGGATCTAGGGGGAAATCGCTCAGTTTCTGTCCCGTCCATGCAAGCTTTCCTCTCCCATTGTTGCTGCCTCAGATGGTGGTTTCCACTCCGGTGTCCCTCTGAGGAGCTGCTCTGTGTGTCCCCTCACTGTGTGTCCCCCCGCAATGGTGGCAGGCCACCCAGCTTTATGTCCCATGTCCTTTCAGCCAGTCGCTTCCCCCTCTCTCTCTTTGTCCCCTCCATCTCTGTGGCTGCTTCGGACTGAGGACGGCCACCGCCACATGCAGAGGGACCCGTGGGTGTCACCAGCCGAGCACCGCATCCCCGCTGTCCCTCCCCAGGCGGTTAAGTCACCCCCCTCTCTCTGCCCTTACAGGTTTCCCAGAGGATGGAACCGGCATCGGTGAGGACCAAAGTCCCCTCCTTCCTGTCAGACCTGGGGAAGGCTACGCTGCGGGGCATCTGGAAATGTCCCTGCTGCGGCACTTACTATGGCACCCAAGGCCTCATCCGCAAGAACAAGACCTGCGGCACCGTCTTCCACTACGGCACCCGCAAGCAGCCCAGCGTTGACGCCGTCAAGATCATCAGTGGCTTGGACTTACAGGTTTATTCGGTGCAGCAGAGGGACCGGGGACCGGATTACCGGTGCTTTGTGGAGCTGGGGGTCTCGGAGACGGCCATCCAGACGGTGGACGGGACCATCATCACGCAGCCCCCAGCCATGGAATGGGGCAAAGACTTGGAAGAAAAAGGCAAAACTCATGGGTTGAGATAAAGGCAGTTTAACATTACAGCAAAGAAAAGAAGAAAACAACAAGAAGAATACTGAGAGAGGAATATACAAAACACGATTATGATAGCACCGCTCACTGACCGGACCTGGGAAGCCCCAGCCCTGCAAAGTGGCAGCTCCCAGGGCATGGCCCACAGGGGATGGAATACCTGTGTCCCTGCCAGGTCCTGGGGAAATTAACCCTACCCCGACCGGCACCAGGACAGACAGGTTGCCAGTTTGAAAAGGAGCCAGCTCTCTTAACACCCTCGGGTGGATATCATCAGGGCCCATTGATGTGTAGGGCTCAGGCGCCTGTAATAGCTTCTATACCAGCTCTCCCTGGGTTTGTGTTTACGTCAGCCTGGATTGTTGTTCCCAAGGCCAGCCGCCCAACGAAGGGAATTCCCTTTCTTGGGAACAAGCTGGTTTTGTTCTTCCAGGAGAGCATTCTTGAAAAACTCCCAGCACTCACTTGCTCCTCCGGGGAAGCTTCCCGTGGAATCCCTGCCGTCTGGGCTCTCAGGAAGCTGAACCTTGCTCTTCAAAAATCTGAAATCTTTGCCTTAATGCTAACCTTCCGGGCGCCCGGCAGGATCCCAGACTCCACAATACTGAGATGACTGCAGCCGAGGCTGTCACTAACTGAGGCGCTACGAGGCAGGTGGGCTTGGTTTGTGAGTAGCACGTCCAGCATCCTCGTTCCTGCTTGGCACATCTTAAAGCGAGAAAGACTGTAGCCACACAGTCTTCCCTTTTTCTCCTTCTTCTGGTTCAAAAGAGTTGAGAAGTTAAGGGAAAGATTTTTACTTCAAGTTTTCAGGAGCGTATTCAAGATGTCTTTTGCATACCGTTAGACACTGAACATCCTAAACTAAAAGGAACTGTCAGTTCCCGTGTTTGGTGACCTCTGAGGTTTGCAAGGTGTGCTTGACTGTGTACAGACATCATTTTATCCTGAAAATGAGAAAAAGAGAATGTTTCCCCTGCGCTGGCTGTTCAGGTAAAATGACTTCTAAAATTTTTTTCTTCCTCTTTTGAAAGATATTGCTTTAGGTAAAGGTCTGGGATAAAAATGACTCTATTTCTGTTCTCTCATAGTCTGGGCCTTTTTTTGTCAGTGTCAGGGAAGGACGAAATTCCTTCTTCCCCCGCCCCTCCTCATGAGAGCACTGAAAAGAGAATGAGATACATCTGTTCCTTAGTACCTGCAACAGCAGCTCCTTGGACAATTAGAGAGAAGCCCACCTGTATGCACGCTTTGCACCCGCTGCCTTCATTGTTACACGGGCAGCATGGCTTGTGCTAGGCAGTGCCTAGAGGAAGAACAACCATCTTTGTAACCTCGCTCTGGAGACCGCTGGTGGCTGAATGAGCGTCTACACTTTAAAGAGCATCACTGATGTTTGACAGACCCCATGCAAGTAGTTACTAAAAGCCCATGTGAGGCGATTGCAGGCTTGCGATGCCTTGATGCCTACCACATTCCCTTTTAGCCAGGACCTTCTTTTGACTCTTCTAAGGTGTCATTATCTCTGACAACATCAGCGGCTAACCACGTAGCAGAACTAAAAGAAATTGGCAAGGTTCTTTCAGTTGTGCCCTTTTCTTTATTTCACGTTACTAATAAGGAGCGTGAAGGTTTTAGCCTTTGCATCCTCATCCCTTCCCAGTGCTTCTTCTGACTCGGTGTAACACTCCAAAGTTAGGTAAGGTTTCCAGGTTTTCCCTGGAAGACTTTGTGGACAAGTCCACAGGCCTGCCGAGCCCAGCCTTAGGAGCGGACGCGCTGGCCGTGGAGCTGGTGATGTTGGAGGTGTCGGAGGAGAGAAGTCGAGCATGGTCTGGTCGCTGGGGCACGGCGGGACCTGCGCATCTGAGCACACCCAGCGCATGGACATATCTGGCATCCACGCGGCCGGGAGAGCAGAACTGACCCCGCACTGCTCTTCCAGACACGTTTCGATAGTGCCCATGGGAATGTGGAGAACTGGTGTACCTGTGGGGTCATAGATGCTCCGTTTGACTCATGAGCAAAAGCAAAAATAGAGGCACTGGTATTTCAAGCACTCAGTTTTAAGTCCTGTATTTAGGCAACTATCTCTCATCAGAGTCTCACCAGCGACTCCAAGCTTTCAGTCTCTTTCACCGGTAGGTTCCTGAAGCAACACTGGAGAAGACAGGCCTTGTTTGACTCGATTTCTTAATCCAGAAAGCAAAAAGGATATCTAACTCTCCCTAAGCATCCTCCTCACCTCAAAGACAGGGAAAGGTATTTTGAAGGTGTCAACCAATGGGAGGAAGACCTTTGGAAAAGGTCTAACTCATTCTGGCTGAGCACAGTGGATCCCATTAAGGCCGACGTGGCGTCTGACTGGCGAGGATCTTCTCCGAGCACGTCAGGTGGCGCAAAGGCCAGAGCACAAGGGCAGTCTTCTCACAACTCTGCTGAGCAGCTGTGACTGAAGTGCAGTAGTTCGCAGGCTCAGTAATTCATTGGCAGCGCCTCTACGTGACGGGGATGCAGCTTTCGCACGTATTTTGCTGTGCACGAGAGGGAACTGCCCCAGAGCCTGCGGGCGAAAGGCTTACATGCTGAGTAAAGTCGGGCTTTTCTTTAGAGAAGTTTTGTTTTCTGTCTTGTGGCCCATTTGACAAAGCAGCCAAGTCTGTCTGCTGTGGGAGTGTTTTGTCCAGAATCGCTTCCAAGCCAAAAAGCAGTGTTTTCCAGGTAACGGTTGGGGACGAGCCTGGGTTGGCCAGTTTTGCCGCACTGGGACTCTGCAGGTGTCACAGCCGGTCCCGCTGGGGGTGGTGCCCCAGGGCTGTGGCTGCGGTGGGGTGGCCGGGCTGTGAGGTCACAGAGCCCTGCTGTGCCATACCCTCACGTGCAGTGCTGTGCCGCGGGCAGTGCTGCGGCTGTGCCAGCAGCGGCAGTGCCAGCAGCGGCAGCAGCGGCAGCAGTGCCAGCAGCGGTCGTAGCAGTGGCGTTGCCAGCAGCGGTAGCAGTGCCAACGTTGTCAGCGGCAGCAGTGCCATCAGTGGCAGTGACAGCAGCAGCGGCAGTGGCAGCATGGTGCAGGTGCAGGGGGTCATGACCCCCGCCCGCCTCCTTATCCTCCTCCTGGTGCTCCTGCAAGCGAATGATGCCTGGGCCGCTCCGTGCAGAATGCCGGGATTAGGTAGGCAGGCAAGCCATCCCCCAGCCCTGGCAGCGTGGCACAGCACCCAGCGCACGTCAGGGTGGCAGCGGGGCTGGGGTCGTGGTTGGGCAGGGCTGGGAGGGCAGCAGTGCCGGGTGAGCCGTGGCCAGCTCTGCGGGTGTCAGGAGGCAGATGCCTCACAGGGAGGTGGAGGGGCCCGTGGCTGCTGCGGGGGCATTTTCCAGGCAAACAGTGGGGGCGGGAGGGGCGCCACAGTGTGAGAAACCATCCCTGGAGCCGGCCCTGTGCCACCCCGCCCCGCAGCAGCCTTAGCCCAGCCTGCGGGTCTGGGCCGGAGAGACACTGCAGGAGCACTTCTTCCCCAGGCTGGTCACAGCCGTGCCCGGGGCCATGGCTCTGCCGCTCCCCGGCTGCATCTCGGCTTTCAGCCTCGGGGCCGGCCGACCGTGGGAGATGTCCGCTCAGGAAAACAGAAGCATTCCTGCTCGAGCCCTGCAGTGCTCTCCTTGGGCGAATCCAGGCCCCCATGGGACACACAGCCCCCCGCCCACAGCCCGGGGAGCAGAGGGGGCAGCGCTGGTGCAGGCTCTCACCGGCCAGCGGGGCTCTTCTCCACGGGAGGTGTGAATGGTCAGTGTTTCCCTCCGGTGCTTTCCTGTGGGCTGCTTCTGTGCATGGTAGACATCTCCTGGGAAGGAATCCCCGAGGGGCCATATGTTTATCCATCCGGTCCTTGAGGACGGATGTGCACTTGGCCTGGAAACAGTATCCTGAGAGCTGCCAGGTGCCAGCGAACGGGTCACCCAGGCCCCTCTGCAGCTTTGGAAATCTCCAGCCACGTCTGGGTCCCGCGACAGTACCTGACCCCCTCCAGTCACTGCAGGTCACTGAGAAAGCCGTAGATCACCACATCTCATGGAAACATGCTTGATTACAGCTGTGCCTGCAGCCGACGGCCACCTGACTTCTCTGCTGGATCTCGTCCGGGAGCCTCAGGGCAATCCCACAGGTACGTCGCTTGAATGAGTGAGCATTTCGGTTTTCATAGTCTGTTGATACGAAGTCTGACTTAATATCTTGTTGACCGATGCTCAGACATGCAGAAGAGCTGAGGGGGAATGGGTCAGGCTCAGTGATGTGCCCCGGGGCACTCGGCCTTGCACAGCGTTCCTTCCCAGCCTCTCCGACCCTGCGCTGCTTCCAGCGCCTGCCGCAAAGCCAGCGGGCTTGTTGGGCTTGAGTTTAGAGCTGGTGTGAGCTCTAGGGAGTCCCGTCTCCCGACAGCTCGGTGCGTGCTTTGTTTCAGAGGGGCCTGGTCCAGGTGCCCAGTGGCTGTGCACAATGCTCCTGCGTGGAAGGGAGAGACACGTGCCAAGGGTCAATCCCGTGTTTGAACTGCATTCGCTGCTGTTCAGGTGGGAAGAACTCTATTGAAATATCTCATGGGAGCTGCTCTGGTGTGTTTGTTTACAGAAGTGGCTGGAGGTCCTCAAAGAGGAAAGTCTAAAGCTTAAAAGAACTGAAAAGAGAAAATCCAGCGTGCGTGTTCTCAGCAAGGGCGGGGGTTTTGTCTGGGCAGGGGTGTGTATCTCTGCAGACAGGTATTCTGAAGAGAGGATGGAGAGCAGCTCACCCAAGAGGGAGCCCAGGCTGTCCCCTTGTCTGGCCAGGGATGGGCAGGGGAGGCGAGTGCTGGTCCTTGCAAGGCACACTGAGAAAGGAGAGCAGGAGGCTCTCCCGGCCCTGCGTTGCTGTGCCCAGCTTTGGTCCCCTGGGTCTCCTTCCCGGCACGTGCAGAGCAGCCAGGTCAGGATGGCCAGGGCGGAGACGAGACAAGCCACGGGCAGGCGAGCGGAGCCCCAGCCCAGGGGTGCGCGGAGCCCTGTATTTCTGCACAGGGCTCCCCACGTGCAGCCAGATGCCCACACCCGCTGGGGCGTCCGGCGCTGTCCCGCACCCTCGCACCCGCCCGGCACCACAGCCGTGTCAGAGCCTCAGCAGCCTCTTCTCTCCACAGCTGCCTCTCCACAGCTTCAGGAGCCCAGCCCAATACCAGCAGCTACTCCTTGTGCCCGGACAGCCGCACCACCTGTCCCAGCACCTCTGAGAGTTGGCCCAAACCCCAGCAGCCATCACCTGTGCCTGGGAAAGCGGCCCACCTGCCACCGAGCACCCAGAAATGGGCCCCCGACAGACTGGACGTCCGCCTGGTCTTCCCGACGCCACCCCTGCCTCCCCCACTGCCGACAGCGGTAGGGATGTGGGATATCAGAAGACTCCCAACTGACAGCTGAAGAGTCGACCATTCTGATTTCAGCAGAGTAAAGGTGTAGCCATAAATACAGACCAGTCGTGCTGTTATCTGGGTCGTAACGGCAGCAATGCCAGGAATTCAGCAATTCTGGGCTGAAGTTCATACCGGGCCAGGCAGGGACGAGGATGCCCACGGTGTCAGCAGGCAGGAGCTGGGCACGGGACCCGCCGATGGGCCAGGGGAACCCAGCCTCCCTGGTGGGACCAGCCCGCAAAATTCTGAGCCCCTGAGGCACCCATGGGGCTCGTCAAGAAGTCATCAGCCCCACCTCTGCTCCCCGTGCCAGCTCTGTCCTGGGGTGCACAGGACAGGGCTCCTGTGTAGGGCAGTACCAGCCCCAGCCCAGCCCCTGCCTTGGGTGCACACAAATATACCACAGAAGGGAAAGCCCTAAACAAAACACAGAGCGGCACAAAGCTGCTCTCAAGTCATAACGGAGATACCGTCTGTTCTGGTTTTGGTGGGGAGGGAGTTAATTTTCTTCCTAGCAGCCCGTCTGCTGATGAGTTTTGGGTTTGTGACCAAACCAGTGTGGGTAGCACACCCATGGTTTGGCTGCTGCTGAACACTGCTTGCACGGCGCCAAGGCCTGCTCTGTTCACACGCTGCCCTGCCAGTGTCAGGGCCTCAGCAGCTCCTCTATCCATAGCCACCTCTCCGCAGCTTCAAAAGCCCATCCCAAACCCGGCAGCTACCCCTCGTGCCCGGACAGCCGCACACCCGTCCTAGCACCTCTGAGAGACAGCCCCAACCCCAGCAGCCATCACCTGTGCCTGGAAAACCGGCCCCACCTGCCACCGAGCACCCAGAAACGGGCCCCCGACACACTGGACAGCCACCTGGTCTTCCCGCCCCCACCCGTGCCTCCCCCGCTGCCGACAGCAGTAGGGATCTGGGATATCAAAAGAGTCCCGACTGACAGCTGCAGGGGTTGACCATTCTGATTTCAGCAGAGTAAAGGTGTAGCCAAAACTACAGACCAGTCGCTCTGTTCTCCGGGTCATAACGGCAGCGATGCTGGGAATTCAGCAATTCTGGGCTGAATTTCATATCAGGGCAGGCAGGGACGAGGATGCCCACGGTGTCAGCAGGCAGGAGCTGGGCATGGGACCTGCCGACGGGCCAGGGGAACCCAGCCTCCCTGGTGGGACCAGCCTAATAAATTCTGAGCCCCTGAGGCAGCCATGGGGCTCGTCAAGAGGTCATCACCCCCACCTCTGCTCCCCATGCTAGCACCAGAGCTCTATGTCTCGGTGAGTGACCGTTGGTGGCGGTTACGCCTCGTTTAAACCTGCCCCTGCTGCTGCAGGCTCTGGCCTTGCCTCCTCAGCTGCTCTCGCGCGAGCTCTGGGTTCCCTGCAGGTCCCTGCCGCTGCCCGGGCTTGTCCCAGCCTCAGAAAAACTCAGGAAAAGCCCCTTTTCGCCACGATCGCCCGGCTCCGCTGCTGACGTTCCAGCACTGCAGCTCTTTGTCTCGGCTTCATACAAATCCTCGCACAAGGATTCATACGAGGGTTCATAGAAGGGGGTTGGGGAGGAGGGAGCGGGGGTGGCAGGTTTGATATGAGGAGATTTTGCACAAAGATTCGCATGAGGCCTCACATGACGTTGCACCGGAGGGGATGGGGTCATGATTACACGTGTGATGACACAGTGAGTGGGATGTGGGAGCTGACACAAAATGACACCTGATGACATGTGACATGTGATGCCATGTGACAACACGTGATGACCCATGATGGCTCAGAGGAAAAGGGGGATTCGGGGGCACCTGGGGGGCAGGGTGACCCAAGTACTGACCCCCACAATGACACAGGAAAGGGGATGTGAGAGATGGCACGTGACAACATATGATGATACCTGACGACACATGATGATGTGTGACGACACATGATGGCTGGAGGAAGAAGGGGGTTGTGGGAACGACCCAAGTGCTGACACACAATGACACAGGTGATGACACGTACCATGCGGGAAGGCAGGGCCCAACGTGGCCCTGAGGCAGGAGCTCTCGGCCACAACCCTGCATGGCACCGTGCCCCATGCCATGGGGACACCTTGTTACTACCCTGGGGACACCAAAATTGCCCCAGGGGACCTAAAAATTAGCCCAGTAGACCACCAAAATTCTTCTGGGGAATAATAACCCTAATAATAATAACACTAATTAATCATCTTAAAAATACTAACCCTAAATTTGCCTCAGGGACCCCAAATTTGCCTCAAGGGACCCCAAAAGTTCTCCAGACACTCCAAAAATATCCCCAGGGTATTCCCCAGACTTGTCCCAGGGATTTCAAAACTGCCCCAGGGGAACATAAAACTGCCCCAGGGCATTCCAAAGTTGCCGCAGGGACCCCAAAACTGCCCTAGGGACTTTAGATTTGCCCTTGTGGGCCTCCAAACCCACCCTGGGGACCCCAAACCTGTACCAGGGACCCCTCCAAAATTGCCTCAGAAACTGCAAAAATCGCCCCAGGGACGCCCAAAACTGACCGAGGAACCCCCTCAAAATTGCCCTGGTGACCCCAAAGTGGCCCCAAGGGACATTATCGCATGTGTCACCTTTGGTGTGGGAGCAATTGCTGGACATTTGGTATTTTTGAGCCCAGCCCTGGGGAGAGTGAAAAAAGGTTGTTTTGAGGATGAAGTCACGCGGAAAGTGCAGAGCCCTGAGGTTTGTGGGTTGAAGAAAACCACTGGCACCTCTGACCAGCTCCCTGTTTGCATTTTTTATTTCTTGCCTATGTTTCTTTTCCTCCGTCCCTTGTCCTGGCTCTGTCATCTTGTCCTGCTGGTCCCTTCCACCTCTCTCTGCTTCTCCCTGTCTCTCTTATTTATTCCTCCATCTCTCTGTCCCTGTGTTTTTCGCAGGCTCTCCGCTCTCCTCTCTCTACACGGCTGTCTTGTCCTGTGGGCAGTTTCGGGGTCCCTGGGGCAACAGTTTGGGGTCCCCGAGGGCAGGTTTTTTGGGTCTGAGCGAGCTCTGGCGTCCCTGGGGGCAGCCCCAGGGGGCGGGGCCTTGTTGGGTGGAGCTTGGGGGCGGGGCCAGAAATCCCTGGCGCCCTGGAGGGGCGTGGCTTCATCTCAGGGGCAGGGTTTTTTCAGGTGGGTGGGGCTTCCAGGGTGGGGCACGGCCATGACACACCAAGGGGGTCCTAATGCCCCCTGTGCTAGACCCCAGGTCCCATTTCCCCCCCTCCCCGATCCCCCCAGAGGGGACCCAGGCATCCGAGACCCCTGGAAAGACTCAGCCAAGGGTCCCAGGGGAGGGCTTGAGGGGGGGCTCAGGGCAGAGCCCCACCTGGGGGATCCCTGAAGGCAGGCGGGGCAGCAGAGGCCCTTCCTCATCCTCATCCTCACCAGCCTCAGCCTGGCCTCAGGCGGCCACCTGTGGGGACACAGGGCCCTTGGAGTGTCATCCCCCTGTGGTGTAATTCACCATAGGGCTATTCATAGAATCACAGAATCATAGAATCTTCATGGTTGGAAAGGACCTTTGAGATCATCGAGTCCAACCATACACACACCAAAAAAACCCCAAACAAACAAACAAAGAAAACCGAAAAAACCACAAACCACCACAAATAACCTACAATCTCTGCCACTACAGCATGCCCTGAAATGCCACATCTAGACGTTTCTTAAATACCTCTAGGGATGGTCACTCAGCCACCTCCCTGGGCAGGCTGTTCCAGTGCCTGACCACTCTTTCAGTAAAGTAATTCTTCCTAATATCTAATCTAAACCTCTCCTGACGCAGCTTTGGACCATTTCCTCTGGTCCTGTCATTATTCACCTGGGAGAAGAGGCCAACACCCACCTCTCTACACCCTCCTTTCAGGTAGTTGTAGAGGGCAATGAGGTCCCCCCTCAGTCTTCTCTTCTCCAAGCTAAACATGTCCAGCTCCCTCAGCCTCTCCTCATATGCCCTGGTCTCCAGACCCCTCACCAGCCTGGTCGCTCTCCTCTGGACACGCTCCAGCACCTCAATGTCCCTCTTGTACAGAGGGGCCCAGAACTGGACACAGCACTCGAGGTGAGGCCTCACCAGTGCCCAGTACAGAGGCACCATCACTTCCCTGCTCCTGCTGGCCACGCTATTCCTGATTCCCCCCGTTGTTGGCCCCACCATAAGGCCACAACCCAATAGTCACCTCCCCATAGGTCTCCCCCACTTAAGGATACCCCCCCACCAGTGTCACCACTCCCATAAGGTCAAACCTCCCCCATAGGGCCGTAAAGCCCCCCACGTAGCGTTAACCCTGCCAGAGTCATCCCCCCCAGTAGGCTCCTCATAAGGCCATGCCCCCCGAGAAGGTCATCCCTCCATAGGGGTCTCCCTTAAGCCCCCCCCAACGTCACCTCCCTCATAAGATCCCCTGTCTTGGCTCCCCCATAAGGTCACACACCCCCTTAAAGTCACCCCCTCATGGGGCCCCCTCCATAAAGTGACTCCCCCACACCATAGGGTGCTTAATATCCCCCATAGGGTCAACTTCTCCCATACTGTCACCTCCCCTGCCTTGCCATGGGCCCCCCATCCCCCCTGCTCACGGGGCTCGCCATGGGGGGCGCAGTCCTGGGGGGAGCCCCTAGCACCCACACCTCAGCTGCTGGCTCGGAGTCACCCACTCCAGGGACACTGCCTGCACCTCTGCCCATATGCCTGGACCCCCCTCACTCTTGGCACCCCTATCACCCCCTGGGATGCCCCAACTTCCTCCCAAGGGGAACCTGGGGACACCCGCAACACCTCTGAGACTCCACAACTTCTGGGAGGCCACCCTGGATCCCCTCTATTTCCCGGGGACCCCTGGGACCCCCAATACGGGCATAGCGTCAACTCTGGGACCCCCCCCAACATCAACTGAGACCCACCGTGACACCTCTGGCACCCATTGGGACCCCAAGTTATATGGGGGAGGCACCCCACGACCAAGAGAGCCCCCCTCAGGACCCCACCATCCTGGCCTCCCCCTCCCTGAGACAAACAAAGCCAAGGTGGGGGCATGCCCAAGGACCCCCAACAACCCCTGCCCTAACCCAGACCCCCAGGGACTCTCAGGCCCCCTCCCCCCCGACCCCCCAATTTTTTTCCCTGCAGCCCCAGAGACCCTCCCCAAGAGCCACCCTGAGTCCCCCGTGGCCCCACGCTGTAGTCCACATGGGTGCTAAGACCTTTTGCAATTCTTGAGCCCAGCCCTGGGGAGACTGAAAAAAGCTGGTTTTGAGGATGAAATGTCCAGGAAAGTATGGGGCCCTAAGGTTTGTGGGGTGATGAAAGCGGTTCCCAGAGAGGGTGAGAACAAGCAACAGTTTTCCCTCCTGGCACCTTTGGTGTGGCAGCAATTGCTGGACAGTTGCAATTCTTGAGCCTGTCCCTGGGCAGAGTGAAAAAAGATTGTTTTAGAATCATAGAATCATAGAATGGTTCGGGTTGGAAGGGACCTTAAAGATCATCTAGTTCCAACTCCCCTGCCCTGGGCAGGGACACCTCCCACTAGACCAGGCTGCTCAAAGCCCCGTCCAGCCTGGTCTTGAACCCCTCCAGGGATGGAGCATCCACAACCTCCCTGGACAACCTGCTCCAGTGCCTCACCACCCTCACAGCAAAGAATTTCTTTCTAATATCTAAATCTACCCTCTTTCAGTTTAAAACCGTTACCCCTCATCCCATCGCTACACTCCCTGATAAAGAGTCCCTCCCCATCTTTCCTGTAAGCCCCGTTTAGGTGCTGGAAGGCTACTATAAGGCCTTCCTGGAGCCTTCTCTTCTCCAGGCTGAACAAGCCCAACTCTCTCAGCTTGTCCTCATAGCAGAGGTGCTCCAGCCCTCTGATCATCTTCGTGGCCCTCCTCTGGAGCTGTTTCAACAGGTCCATGTCCTTTTTGTGCTGAGGACTCTGGAGTTGGATGCAGTACTCCAGGTGGGGTCTCACCAGAGTGGAGTCGAGGGGCAGAATCACCTCCCTTGACCTGCTGGCCATGCTTCTTTTGATGCAGCCCAGGATGTGGTTGGCTTTCTGGGCTGCAAGTGAGCATTGCCAGCTCATGTTGAGCTTCTCGTCCACTAGCACCTCCAAGTCCTTCTCCTCAGGGCTGCTCTCAAGTCATTCTCTGCCCAACCTGTATTTGTGCCTGTCCATGACCCAGGCGCAGGACCTTGCACTTGGCCTGGTTGAACTTCATGAACTTCGCGTGGGCCCATCTCTCAAGCCTGTCTATTTCCCTTTGAGGATGGTCACCAGGAAAGTCGGCGAAAAACCCTGTTCCGCAGCTTTTTAGTGCAGAAGTGATGGCTGTCGCTGCCTGGACTGTGAATAGGGACAAGGCAGAGAAACTGAAGCCCTACGCATGGTAAGTCCTTACGGTTCCTTGATGCAATAAACCGTATGAGACCGGTCACTGCTCATTCCCCTAATGAGTGCTCAGAGCGGGATAATTAAGGGAGTGCTGCCGCCCGGTGGCCATAGTCCAGTACTGCAGATGAGGAGCCCCGCTTGCACAGTGACGCCGCCGGCAGCATTTTGTATCTGTTCTGTAGCTCAGTTGCATACGCGGATTCGCGGAGGCTGGGCCGGCACCGAGTCCAAGGATGTGGGCGAGGGTGAACCGGCATACGCTCGGGGTGGGGGCTCAGGCAATGCTTCCTGCCACCCAGAGCAGGCTCGATTCCGCTCACCCGCAGCCACAGCCACCCCGCCCGGCCCCGAAAGCCACAATCAGCGCTCTGGTACCGGCTGTTATCATGCTCCAGATCACCCAGAAGTGCCCGTTAGTCCTCCAGATGTCCATCTCCATGGCCTTTCAGTCCTCCAGGACACCAAAAGTCCCCATCAGTACTCCTGAAGTCGATCTCTATGTCCTCCAGGACACCGAAGTTCCATTTAGTCCTGTGGTTTCTTTTTGTTTTGCAGGTGAAGAAGAGGAACCCAGTGACTGCAGGAACATATCAGGTAGCTGTTTCTTGTGTTTTTTGTCAAGGATTAATTCATACCCCTGGCCCTCTGGAAGCTAAATTGAGGGACTAGCACTGGAGAGGGGCCAAGGTTGACAGTTGCAGAAAGGGGTTTTTAACGTTAGCATAGGGAAGAGGGCTGTCCTGGAGCTGTCTCCTTTAGGCAGGTAAAGGAAGCAGGTTAGTCTTCATCATGATGCTAGCATATGCTGGGCAGGGCAGTTCCAGCCCGTGCCTGTTGTGTAGTTTGTGTGGTCTGTCTTCTGTGTCTTAGACCTTCCTCAGGTCTAGATGTCCTTTTTATGCTCAAGGAGCATGGCATGGTGCCTCAGGCACCATCCTTAGAGTCTCAAATGATTGTACTCATCAGCATAGCACCAGTTGGGTGCTGCTTTTCTTGTATTACAAGCTTGAAGCATGGATCAGTCTTGCGTCTCGGAAGTTTCTGGATGGCCTGTTTTTAGGAACTGGGACTTCTTCCCTGCATCCTTATGTTCTTAGGTCTTGAAGCCAGGCTTCCTGCACATACATCTCCTCAGTTTTGAGAGTCACTTGTTGTCCTGAGCCTTTACATTTATGCATTTTCTGGGGTTTCCTTAGAGCCTCCTCATGTCACCATCATGGTCCTGCAAGTCTTCTTGCCTGACAGTCACTTATGTCTGGGTGTCATTCTTCTTGCTGAGAGTTTTCACTCATCTTTGTGGTGCATTGTTTGTAGTGTTTTGTGTCATGTTGGTCTGTGTGTGTGTTTGGCTTGGACCCACCCTGCCTGGAGTGTAGACTCAGAGGTAAGTGGAATAGTGTTAAGAGTCATGGGCAGCTCTTTCATTAGTTTTTTTTTTTTTTTGGGTGAGCAGAGATATGTTGGAGAGGCTGTTCAGCAGCAGTGAATCAGATTGCATCACAAAGATGTTAAGCCCCACACAAAGCAGCCTTAATATTCACGGTTTTAAATGGCAGGCTGTAGTTGGACTCGAGATGGTATTCCTGCGTAGAAACATGTCCTTTTGCATTATGGAGCTATCCCTCTGTATCCATTTGACTACTTTGATATTTTTACAGATGCAGAGGGACAAGCTGTGCAGGGCAATGCAGCAGAGGTGAGCCGAACAGTGTAAGAAGGTGGGTCAGTGTATACTATTAGGGGGAAAAAGTGACTGGTCACTCTATAACTATGTTATGTATTTTTTAACTTGAAGTTGTGAAATGATTTGTGATGTGGAATATGGTTTAGGGTTAGGATTTAAGGGTTACGGTTAGGGGTTAGAGTTTAAGGTTATGGTAGGGATTAGAGGTTAGAGTTAGGCTTTGGGGTTACAGGGTTGGGGTAAGGGTTGGGGTTGGGGTTAAGGTTAGGGGTAAGTGTTGGGGCTAGGGCTAGGTTTAGAGGTTAGGCTTAGGGTCGGGGTTACGGGTCAATGTTATGGCTTAGAGGTTAGGTGGACAGAATGCAGTAATGCATGCAGGATGCTGCGCATGCGTAGTAAGGCTTTATGGCACAAGGGGGCGCGCATGTGCAGTACAGACATATGGCACAGCGCTCACTGCTGCCACTTAGCGGACACAATGCGGTAGTGAAGGCAGGACGCCGCGCATGTGCAGTAGAGCCGTATGACACAAAGTGGGAACATATGCACAGTACAGCTGTCTGGCACAAGGGAGCATGTGGGCGTAGTACTGCCGTACGGCAGAAGGGACCACCCATGCGCAGCACTGCCGTGTGGCCCAGTGCTCATCGCTGCCCCCTAGTGACCAAAACGCGATGCTGCGGGCAGGACGCCATGCATGCACAACAGGGCAGTGGGGCTGGGGGGGTGGCCATGTGCAGTACCACCGCCGTCCAGCAGGGAGCGCCCCTGCGCAGCCCTGCCATAGGGCACCAAGCTCACTGCTGCCCCCTGGTGGTCAGAAGGCCATACTGCAGAGTCCGGATGACACGCGTGCACGCTGCAGCCCAAGGGCCCTGGGGAGGAGGGGGCACCCATGTGCAGTACCACTGCCGGGCGTCAGGGGACGCCCCTGAAAAGCCCTGCTGTAGGGCAGCATGCACCAGGTTCACTGCTGTGCTCTGGTGCCCAGAAGGCCATACAGAAGAGGCCAGAGTTTGTGTGTGCGTGCTGAAGCCCCAGGACCCTGGGGGATCAGGTAGACCATGCTCAGTACTGCCACCAGGCAGCAGGGGGTACCCCTGCGCAGCCCTGCCATAGGGCACTGGCCAGACTGCTGCCCCCTGGTAGTCAGAAGGCAGTACTGTAGAGGCCGGAGGATGCGCGTGTGCGATAGAGCAGCAGGGCCCCAGGGGCAGGGAGGGGGGATGGTGGCGGGTATGCGCAGTACTGCCACGGGGCACCAGGGGATGCCCCAGAGCAGCCCCCTGAAGGGCACCAGGCTTACTGCCACCACCTGGCAGCTAGAATGTGGTACTGCAGGCTGGAGGCCAAGCGTGCGTGGTGTAGCCCCAGGGCAGCAAGGGAGGGGAGCCCACACACAGCCCCGCAGCACGGTACCAAGGGGCGCCCATGCGCTAACCCGCCGCACAGCCCCAGGGTAAAGGCTGTCCCCTGGCAGCCAGAATGCGGTACTGCTGGTCAGAGGCCGGGCATCCGCGGTGGAGCCCCAGGGCAGCAGGGGTGCGCCCATGCACAGTACCACTATAGGGTGCCAGGAGTCACCCCTGTGCAGCCCCACCGCACGGCCCCGGGCTCACCGCTACCCCCTGGTAACCAGAACGCGGTACTGAAGGACGCAGCAACACGTGTGCTGTGCAGCCACTGAGCACCAGGTAGTGGTGCCCATGCGTAGTACCGCTGTAGGGCACCACATGGCAAGCAATTCCATAAGAGCTTCAAAAAGAGGCACAGTTTTCCCTCCTGGTCCTTCAGGCGTGGAAGTAATCTCGAGACATATGGAAATTTTTGAGGCTAGTACTGTGCCAAATAAGAAAGTGTGGTTTTGAGGCTGAAGGCGCCACGAAAGCCCGCAGCCCCAAGGTCTGTGGATCCATGGAAGCGGTTCCCAAAGAGCTTTAGAACAAGCCACAGTTTTCCCTCCTGTCTCTTCGGGTGTGTGAGCAAACTGCAGACATATGGAAATTTTGGAGGCTGGCCCTGGCAGAACTGAGAAAGGGTGGTTTTGTGGCTGAAGGCGCCAGGAAATCAGGGAGCCCCAAGGTCTGTGGGGCCATGCAAGCGGTTCCCAAAAAGCTTTAGAACAAGCCTCAGTTTTCCCTGCTGGCTCTTAGGGCGTGGGAGCAATCTCCAGACATATGGAAATTTTGGAGGCCGGCCCTGGCGAATGGAGAAACAGTGGTTTTGAGGCTGAAGGCGCCAGGAAAGACTGCAGCCCCAAGGTCTGTGGGGCCATGCAAGCGGTTCCCAAAGAGCTTTGGAAAAAGATGGAGGAGGACATTTATGAAAATCCACAGTGTACAAGAAATATATGCAAGAAATTAAAATTTATTTGGGGAGACAGATAGAGGGAAAGGTTGCAAGTTCTATTTAAATCTAACTGGGATCAAGAAACATAAGAAAGAATTAGAAATAATGAAGTGGAAAGTAAGAAATAAAGTTTGAAAAGATACCGGTTACTACAGACATAGACAAGCATGAAAAAAGAAGGACAGGGAGCGTAGTATAAGTCATCTGTTGTGGATTGACCTTTGCTGGCCCCTTCGTACCCACCCAGCCACTCTATCACGGTCCTTCCTCAACAAGGCAAGTGGAGAAATTAAATGGAATGGAAATTCCATTCATTAAATTTATTTGCAATCAGACAACGTGAATTTAAAAAAGTCCTTCCCACCGCCCCCTTTTTTTTTTCCGGGATCATCTTCACACACAACTTCGCTACATCCTAGCTGTGGACGATGCATTGTGCCAGGGACTCGGCGTTGTAGTCATTTCACCTCGCATTGTCTCTGTTGCTCCTTCCTCCTCACACTCTTTTCCTGCTCCAGTGGGGGCCTCCACGGGTTGCAGGGACTTTCTGCTCCACTCCCGGACAGCGTTGGTGATGGGCTGGGCTTTGACCAGCGGTAGGTCCCTCTCTGAGCTTTCTGTGCCTAACGTGGTGAGAGTTTTAGGTGTCTTCTCCCCCAACCTACCCCTGCAACTCATCTAACAAAATCTTGTCACTTAAACTAATTAAAACAGCGATCGGCTACACAGCAGAGTGTGGGGGATGAAAAACAGGGAAAGGGAGCCACAGTGCAAAGAAAACAGCAACGGGCTAGAGACCAGACAGGAGGAAGCAACAGGGAGCCAGACAGAGAGAGAACCATGAAGGCATAAATTATCTATGGAACAGATCTTTTAAAATGATAACATTGTTTATATAATATAGTTCATACAGCGTTCTATTTTGTACTGCTTTTTATATACATACAGTCATATTTTTAAATATGTATAAAAAAGAGAAGTTGTTCTTTATTCCAGTGCCTCATGCCGATATATACAGGTGTTATTATTTTTTTAAACACACATTCCCTGCATGAATTTTCAGGCATTTCTGGGCTGTGACCTCTCTCTTTTGGGGGGATCCAGAGTGACACACCACACCCTCCCCCAAATGGTCTTCTTTTGACTTAGAAATACCATCTGGAGTACAATTACAACCTAACATTAAAAAAAAAATACTACACAAACATTACACCCCACACAAAGCAGCCTTAACATGTTCGAGATGCAGTGTGCTTCACTACTGCTGAACAGCCCCTCCCACATAGCTCTGCTCATCCCAAAATACCCCCAATTAAAGAGCTGTCCCCACCACCTGCTGGTGGCTACTTGATGGGAGTTGACTGCACCACCTTGGCCTCAACAGCCTCGTTAGAGCAACGTATTACCCATAGGCTCTTCCTGCTCTTCCTCCTCCCCCTGACTATACATGACCGGGCAGAGCAGCTCTGAGCCAAACACACACAAGCACAGACCAACACTACACAGAACACTACAAACGATGCCCGTCACCGTTGAGAAGAAACTCTCAGCAAGAAGGATGACACCCTGACATAAGGGACTGTCAGGCAAGAAGACCTGCGGGACCACGACGGTGACACAAGAAGGCTCTAGGGAAACGCCAGGAAACGCGTGTGTCGTGGTTTAGCCTCAGATGGCAACAAAGAACCACGTGCCGCTCGCACGTGCCTTCCTAATACAGGAAGGATCGTAAGAAAAGGCAAGACTCTTGGGTTGGGACAAAGGCAGTTTAACAGAACAGCAAAGGGAACAGGCAAACAACAACAACAACAACAACAACACCACGGATAGGGGAATATACAAACGCGATTACGGAACCGCCGCTCCCCGCCGCTCCGCTCGCCGACCGGCCGGACCCGGGACGCCCCAGCCCGCTTTTAAGCAGCAACTTCCTGCCCCCTCCCCCGGCAGCTCAGGGTGGGCGTGGCTCACATGGCATGGAATACCAGGGAAAATTAACCCTATCCCCACCGGAACCAGGACAGCGTGCAACATCGTGGCCCGGGACAAAGAGTGACTCTCAAACTGAGAAGATGTATGCGCAGAAAGCCTGGCTTCAAGCCCTAAGAAGTTAAGGATACGGGGAAGAAGTCCCAAGTGACTGAAAATGGATGGGTAGAGAAGAGAGCTGCTCCTGCAGCCAGGAACAATGCTGCAAACGAGGACCGTCCAGAAACTTCTGAGATGCAAGAGCCAGCCACGCTTTAAGCTTAAGATGCAAGAAAAGCAGCCCCCGACTGGGGCAATGCCAATGAGTACAGGCATTCGAGGCTCTAGGGATGGTGCCTCAAGCACAGACCGTGCTCCTCAAACGTAGAGAGAACATCGAGACCCAAGGAAGGTTTAAGACACAGAAAACACACCATGCAAACAACAGAACAGACACAGGCCGGAACCACCCTGCCTGGCTCTTGCTAGCATCGTGCTGACGACTAACCCGCTCCCTTTACCTGCCCAAAGGTGACTGCTCTAGCCCTCTGCCCATCTCTAACCTTAAGATGCCTCCCTGCAACTCCCAAACTTCTGCCCTCCACCCAAGCCCTCCCCAGCTCTGGCCGCTCAACTTAGCTTTCAGAGGGCTGGAGGTCTTAAATCCTATGTTGACAAAAAAACCCAGCACTTCAACCGTCTGGCATATTCCTGTAGCCCCTGGCTTCCTCTTCATCATCTGCAATTCAAGAAAACCAAACAGTGCCAGCCCGAAGTTTCAGAGAGGTCAGCGCCAACCTCTCCCACAATTTCCCCTTCCTCAAAAGCACAATGGGATGCCACTCACCCACTCCTTCCAGAGTCAGACGCTGCTGCCCTCCTTGCTTGAGATACCAGGAAACAAAATGACTGTTGCCCGTGTGAGAAGTCACCAGCCCCAAGCTCTTCCTCGCTGCTGCCTCGGCTCACCTCTCATGCTTGTCCGCTTCCAAAGATGGCTCACAGGGCACCTGCAAAACCAGAATGTAAATGCTTAACCAATTTGCCATCTAATACTTCACCATTAGACACCAATATGGCCCACAACTGCCTCACCTTCCCAGCCCGCTCCTCAGCATGTGGCTTAGCCCCTCTCAGCGTGCGTCCTGCACCCAAAGGAAAAAAAAAAGCCAACCAAAAGGCATAGGCTGAGATACTGCCCGAAACCTCAGCTTGCCCACAGCCATTCCTGTCTCCTATGCCTTTACCCCGGCCTCTCACCCACCTGCCCTCCATGGTTTCGGGCTGCTACTTTGAGGCTTACAGACGCCCTGGAAAACAGATCCAAAGGACACTTGAACCTTCACCCACCATACAACAACTGAGAAAGAATCGCTGCATCAGTCCACTAGTCATTGCTCGCCTTGCCTGAGTCGTGTCTGGTGCCAATATCCTGCTTTACTCACCACTTCGCACCTTCAAAATTAAAAAATAAAAGCCACTCCACCACCAAGCCATCATATAGTCACATAGCCACCAGTCACACCTTCCCTCCCAGCACCACGCACTGACCCACTTTCTTAGGGGGTCCCGCTTGCCACCTCCGTCACTCTTTGGTGCGCATCTTGTCCCTCCGCAGCTGAAAAAATTAGTCAAAAAGTCACCCAGAGGCTGATCGGTACCTGGACAATTCCAGGGCTCTTGTTTCCATTTAGGAATACCATCTAGGCTCCAACTACAGGCTGCCTTTCAAAACAATGGGACCTAATCTTCATCCCCACACATATGAGCGTCCACACCTTCAAGCTGCTTCACAGACACCAAACAGGCCCTCCCAGAAGGCTCCAATCATCTCCATAAAACACTATGGAAATGACCCTCCCTGCCGATGGCCGCTTGATCCCAGATGACCGTAACACCTTTGCCTCAACAGTCTCGTTAGATCAACATATTACCCATAGACTCTTCGTGCTGTTCCCCCACCCCTGACTCTACACCCCTAGGCAGGGCAGCTCCACATTTCTGCAAAATCACCAGTCCTGTGCTCCTGCTCCATACCGTCCAGCTCACCTCATATGCAAGAGACTAGAACAGACCAGACCCTATCAACACCCAAATCCAAAGGCAAAACCGATATGACAAAGACTGATGAAACCGCCTCCCTCTCCTAGCCAACCCCCAGCACCAAAACTTTAGAAAACCCTTCTCTTCTCCGGAACTTTCAGGGAAGGACCGTCACTTCTTCCTGGCAGCTGCCATCCTGTATTTGCAACGCTGAACCCCCTGCGTCAGCCACTCCTCAGGAGCAGCTCTTCTGAGCCGTGCCCTGCGTTCCGCAGGCACCTCTTATCTTGTCTCGTCCCACAGAATCTGGGCTCTGCTACAGAACCACAAAATAAGTAATGCCCTGACACAATCTACGAGGGGCCTGCTGCAAGCTTCAAAAACTCTAGGGACACCGTGGCACTCCATGGGCAATGGGGAAAGGTGATGAGCCATGCCATACCCAGAACGACGCTATGCCTTACATCCCTGCTGCTTTCTTGAGAAATACTAGTGCCATATATGCAGATGCATATAAAATGCTCACCCTAACCCCTACAAGATAGTTTCTCATCATCAACTCAATTAAGAGAAACAATAGCAGCAACTCCCACAGCATACTGCAAAACTGATAAAAAAACCACAAGCTGCCCCTTCAATACAGTCCGGAATTATAGGAAAATGCAGCACTCCTAAAATAAAGAAAAGCATACTATTAAACCATCTGGGCATTCCTAAACACTCATCACAAAGTCACTGACCTGAAAAAAAGGAAACAAAAAAGCAGCATACCAGTCAACTTTCTGCTATACAGGCGGCTGGAAGTTTACTGGTCCTGAAGGTCTTAGCTCAGCCTTTTTACCTCTGCCTCCCGAAATGCCAAAACACGCCTGCCCAAACAGCTGAGCCTGCCCCAAAGCTGCAGCCAACTGAAGGACCAGCAGAGCACAAACCCCACGAGGGCCCAGCAGTGGAACTGGCTCCTACGCGGAGTCTGTGGGTCATGTACCCCGGGCCCTGCCCACTGCCCTTCCCACAATCCCCTGGGAAAGGTGCGGGCCAACTCCCCCCCCCGGCCCCCACCAGAAGACGCAAAGGCAGCCACAGGAGCAGCAGGCCCTTTTCTCCTGCTATAAGTTCCCAGCAGGCGAAGCACCACTCCTTTTAATTTCCATTTGAGACTTGTCTCTGGTGATTCTCTTACTGCTTTTGTTTGATTTCTGTCCAGTTGTTGCTGTGGAGAAGAGAGTTCTGCAGGGGTCGCTTTATTTTTGCAATGTTCAGATATTTTTTGGTTAACTGTTAATCATGTTTTATGGTTTTGTAAGAGTGCTAGAAACATACAATTTCCAGAAGACTGAAGAGCAATTCCGGGATCCTGGAGGACTAAGGTGCCATAGAGATGCGAGTTGGAGGACTGAGGGGGCCCCTGGAGGACTAAAGTGCCACAGAGACAGAAGTCAGAGGACTGAAGGGGCCGTTGGAGGACTAAAGTGCCATAGAGACGCGTATCGGAGGACTGAGGGGGCTCCTGGAAGACTAAAGTGCCATAGAGATGCGCATCGGAGGACTGAGGGGGCACTTCCCAGGTCCTGGAGGACGGCGGGGCCATGGAGATGTACAGCCAGAAAACTGCTGGGCACTGATTGGGGCACGGTAACGTGCAAGAGCCGATACTGGAGTGCCGACGGCTGCTCTCGAGGCCGGGCGGGCAGCACCGATCACACTCCAGGTGGCGTGGAGCTCGCTGGAGTCCTGGCGGTCCTGGTTCGCCCTCCAGCCGCCACTTTCTTGGGACACTTGCCGGACTGGCCTCCGCGAAGCCACGCATGTGCACGAGCTGCGGAACCAACGCACAGCGCTGCCAGGGGCGGGGACCAAGGCAGGTCGGGGGCGGGGCCAGGGAGGGAGGGAGGCGGGGCCAAAGTGCACACGCGGCTCCCCACCTGCAGGACTGGCCTGCAGCGGCAGGGTGGCAGCACCCCCTCCATTATTTACACACACAGGTATATATATTTAGGGAATTTATATTATCTGTTTACACTTAGACAGAAAATCTGCTTAGACTTCTACATTAACACTTATGATACCGAATATATCTTTAGATTGTCAGCTTAAACATCTATTTTGACACGAATATCTTCTTATAAATACTTTTTTTTTTTTAAGTATTTTTATATTGTAGGATCTTTTATATAACACAGAAGCACAGAATCAGAGAATCCTTAGATATAGAGGTTTTTATTTTTAACTTATTTTACATACATAAATTAATATTATTTCTCAATATATAATTCTCATATATAAATGAAAGAGCTTGTTCACTGTTTCAATACCTCACACCTATAGTTACAGGTTCTCACATTTTTTAATGCATCCCAAGAATTTTCAGACGTTTTGGGGGTGTGAACCACCGCTTTTGGGAGACTGTCACGTAAACCCCCCATCCCCCACTCACCTGCTCCTCCACTGCATCATCGCTGCCCCGGTGACATCGCAGTGTCCCAAATGACAGAGACACCATTCTATTCCCCCCAAAAAAGGCCCAAAACGCCCAGAGCCAGGGCTGGCCCTTTCCCCTCAGCGGGACGCCGCCACTGGCTGCAAACCTGGTGCCAGGACAGTCCCAGGGGGATGTGGCGGGTACTGGGAAGGAGCTCCAGGGGGTCCCAGAGGGCTCTGGGATTCTCTGGGGGGCTCCGGGGGGGACCTGTGGGGTCCTAGAGGGGGTGTGTGGGGGTCTTGGGGGGAATGTGGGGGGTCCCAGAAGGCTCCACGGTGCCCTGGGGGGAACACGAGAGGTCCTAGAGGGTCCTGGATAGTCCCACAGCGGTCCTGGGAGAACACGAAGGGTTGCACTGCCATCCTGCAGAGCTCTCGGGGGGGCAGGGGGTCCTAGGAGATTCTAGGGGGTCTCCGGGGGATCCTGAGGGGGTTTGGGGGAGCCCAGGGGTTATCAGAGGGCTCTGGGGGGTCCCAGGCTGTCTCAGAGAGCTCTGGAGGGGGTCCCTGTATCCCCACACCTGCAACGTGGACAGTGACGGCACAGGCCTCCATGCAACAGCTGGTGTGGAAAAGGCAGCCTGTGCTGGGGGGGAAAACATGGCAGTGATGGGGGACGCTCCCTTGAAGCCAAAGACAATGACCTGGGAGGAGTCGCTGAGCCCCTCGCAGACCCTCGGCTACAGCTCACTGTAGGCCTCCTCATCCTGTGGGAGGAGCGTCACGGGGACCCTGAAACGCTGGGGGATGCCTCCACCCTTCCCTCCCACCCCCAGCCCCCCTGCACCCCCCCATCACCCCTCAGCCCATCCCCATCTCCCCCTCACAGCCCCTCTCCAATGCAGCACCCACTTCAGGCCATAGCCCCGCCCCTCCCCAAACTCAGGGTTCCCCCAGCACCCCGTCCCCCAGCTCAGGGCTCCCCTCATGCCCCCACCACCACCACGGCCCCCCCAGGGCTCCCTTCAGGCCCCCACGTCCCCATCCCAACCCACTCCACTGCCACCCCCTCCGCCCCCCCCGTTTGCCTCCATCACACTCTCAGGGCCCCCCTCCCCACTGTCTGGGCCCCCTCCGCCCTCCGTTCCCCCAGCCCCCCTCAAGGCCCCCCCTCACCCCCCAGCCCCCCCAGATCCCCCTCAGCCCCCTCGTTCCCCCCACAAAGCCCCCCACCCCCACCCACCCCGAGAGTCCCTTCAGCATCCCCCATCATCCCTCAGTCCCCCTCGGAGACCTCTCAGGACCCCCAGCCCCTCTCAAGGCCTCCCCACTACACTCAGGAACCCCGTGCTCCCCCTTAGCCACTCCCCAGGGACAACTCAGCCCCGCCTGTCCCCCTCAGAATGCTCCTCTTCCCCTGCATCAGCTGCCTCCACCGCCCCTAAGCGCCACCACAGCCTCCCTGCTCCCCCCAGCCTCCCTCAAGTCCCACCCTCAGTCCCCCCAGTCCCCTTCGGGATTCCACCAGCTGCCCCCAATCACCCCTCGGGGCCCTCTCAGTCCCCCCACCGTTCCCCGCCACGTTCCCCGCCGCCTCCTGCTCACCTTCATGCGGTCCAGCTTCCTCACCACGTGCTTGCGGTGGCACCGCGGGCCCGACCCAACCAAGCGCCCAGTGCCCGCCCGCCGCGCCCCGCTCTCTGCCTGGAACACGCGTCTCCAATTTTGAGTCGGCCGCCATTTTTCCCCAGCCCCCTCTGCTAACAGAGTGCCCCGCCCACAGCGCACACCCATTAGTCGCCACCCGCCTCCGCTCACTCACCTTATTTGCAGCAGCGCCGCTCTATTGGTCCGTCGCTGCTGTCAATCCCCACCGCCCCGCAGCCCCTGCGAGCGACACGACCAATGGAAGCACAGCGAAGTGATCCGACCTATGGGAGCTCTCCTCGGCCCACCCGCCCGTCCATCCGCCCGGCAGCGGTTGCAATGCCTCAATACAGCGGTACGGCGTGCACCGCGCAGCGAATGTGCTCTGCAGCGCTGCCACCTCCTGGCCACAATGCCATACTGCAGGCGGGGAGACAACGCATGCGCAGTCCAGACGTACGGCACGCGGACTCCCAAAATCCACAGTGTACAAGAAATATATGCAAGAAATTAAAATTTATCTGGGGAGACAGATAGAGGGAAAGGTTGCAAGTTTTATTTAAAACTAACAGGGATCAAGAAACATAAGCAAGAATTAGAAATAATGAGATGGAAAGTAAGAAATAAAGTTTGAAAAGATATCGGGTACAAGAGAGAGAGTCAAGCATGAAAACAACAAGGACAGGGAGCGTAGCAGAAGTCATCTGTTGTGGATTGACCTTTGCTGGCCCCTTCGTACCCACCCAGCCACTCTATCACGGCCCTTCCTCAACAAGGCAAGGGGAGAAATTAAAATCAAAAAGCTTGTAGGTTGAGACAAGGACAAAGAAATCTCTTGTCACCACAAGAGCAACAGACTCAATTTGGGGAAATTCATTTAATTTATTGTCAATCAAACAATGTGAAATATAAACGAGTTTAAAAAACACCTTCCCACCCCCCTCTCTTTTTTTCGGGATCATCTTCAATCACAACTTCTCTGCTTCCTACCTCTGGATGACACATGGTGACAGGGACTCGGCGTGGTGGTCAGTTCACCTCATATTGTCTCTGCTGCTCCTTCCTCCTCGCAATCTTTTCCTGCTCCAATGGGGGGGCCTCCACAGGTTGCAGGGACTTTCTGCTCCACTCTCGGCCAGCGTTGCTGATGGGCTCGGCTTTGACCAGTGGCAGCCTCTCTGCGCTGGCTGTGCCTAACGTGGCGAGAGTTTCAGGTGTCTTCTCCCCAGCCCACCCCTGCAGACCCTGCCCCCACAACTCAGCTAACAAAACCTTGTTACTTAAACTCAATACAACAGCGATCGGCTACAGGGCAGAGAAGGTGGAGGTGAGAAACGGGGAAAGAGAGCCACAGGGGAAAGAAAACAGCAATGGGCTACAGATCAGACAGGAGGACGCAACAGGGAGCCAGACAGAGAAAGAACCATGAAGGCAAAAATTATCGATGGGACAGATCTTTTAATATGATAACATGGTGTATATAATAGAGTAGATACAGGGTTTTATTTTGAACTTTTATATACATACACTAGTATTTTTCAATGTGTGTAAAAATGAGAAATTGTTCTTTATTTCAATGCCTCATGCCCATATAGGCAGGTTTTCTTATTTTTTTTAAACACACATTCCCCGCATGAATTTTTAGGCATTTTTGGGCTGTGAACTCCGTTTTTGAAAGCACACGCACTGTCACCCCAGGAAAAAACCAAACCGACAGATACTTATAGCACGGCCTTTTACTTGACCGCATTTTAGTAGATTACGTGAAATTCCAGCTCGCCTTCACGGGGGCCAAGCTGAATATTGTTGTCTCCTCCTCATTCTGTGGCTACGTGCAGAACAGAGCTGACCCACTTGCAAGAAGCAGTGTTGTCTTAATAGCCTAACTTAGCCTTAAAAAGAATCTTTCCTTCTTCTTTCTTCTGCCTTTTGTTCCCATAGGTCCTCACTATGAAGGTTTCAATCAACTGCTCTTAACACAAATTTTAATTCAAATATTTGTGCTATTCATGGTGAAATGCCCGTTCCGCTAGCTACTTGGCCGTGTCAGGGATCTCTGAATCAAAACGAATAAAAGACATGACCAAGTATTTTACACAGCCCCAGGTCATAAAAAGAAGCCCACTGGAGCACCTGCTATATGCCATATGCAGAGTGGATCTCGTCCAGGGCTTCAGCAGGCAGAAAAAAGGTTCTGCCAGTGCAAGACTTGATCCGGCTTTAAAAGCCTTTCAGAGTGTCATCTAAGTGGGAGGCAGAGAGGTAGATAAGTCTATCCAAGTAAGATGATTCTTGTGATCCAGAGAGTGAAGCGGAGGCTGCTTACAGACACATTACCCGTTCATTCTGAATGTTTGATTTTTTTTGTCCTCTTTCCTGAGGAGTGTGGAGAAATTTGGTGTTGTACTTAACTCCCATTACCCACCTCAGTGCAGGTATTAAAAAACAGGCAGCGGTGATGCTGAGGGATATGGTTCCATGGCAGACTTTCCAGCTTTAGGTTGATGGTTGGACTTGATGATCTGAAAGGTCTTTCCAAATCTGGGCAACTCCATGACTCTGTGATATCTCAGTAATGGGACCCCCTCATTTCTCTGTCACCACAGCTCCTTGTTCCCCTCCACTCCCTGGATTTAGAGGACGTGCATGGTGGAGAAGGCACGGGACTAATTTGTAGAAAGCAGATAGGCCTATGTGCTCCCACAGTCACCAGATAGAGTGCTGCTTCATAAGACCCAGTGGTGTTTCTTATGGTCTCATGTTATCTGACAGAAAGCTTTCAGCTCTTCTCAGGCTCTTTGCTGTGCCTGAGCGATGCATTACCCTAGAGCCTGCTGATGTTATAGTTTGACCTTTTTTCTAGCCAATGTAACGCAAAAAGATATTCCGCTTCCGCTTGCCCACCTTTCTGCTCTGTGGTTGTACAAATCTCTCGATTGTCCTTGCGCTGTTCTTTCTGTATTGGCGCTTTGTAACTTGCCCTCCTGACTTCTTCAGCCTTCTCTGTCACATGCCACTTTTCCCACTGCAGAAGTCACCTTCAATGCTATGAAGCTCTTCTTATGTGTACCATTCCGTCACAGCTCCGAAAGTCACGTTAGAGCAAAAGTGGACAATCGCGCACTGCAGTCCGTCCTTGTGGGCTCTGTCAGCATGGCAAGTACTCACTCTGGAGTGAAAAGCTCTGACCACCAAACATTCACCAACGGGTGCTTAATTCTCTGGTTTGCAACTGACTGCTTGTGTTAAGCCTCGTTTGGGATAAAAGGATAGCAAAGACACTGTTCAGTCACGGGACTCACAGGGACCAGAGGGAGTTTCAGACCTCTCTCTGAGAGGTCTCTGAGGGAGACCTGAGGCATGTTAGGAGAAGATCAGGTTCCACCGCAGACACTATGTTGACAAAAACCTCCTGGTCCGAGGCCTTCACGAGGCACGGAGAAACACTTCGTATCTGCATAATGACTGGACTTAAGCTAGATGTTTATAAAGCACTCACGCTTCTCTTAGATGGCTTAGAACAGAGAAAGAACTTTATAGCATGGTCCCACTCTAAAATACGCCAAAGAGAGAGTGAGCTCAGCTTTTCGACTTCAACAATGCACACTGCCTAACTGCTGGCATGGCTTTAGCTCCTGTTAAGTGGCCACTTATACAGTGGATTTTATGCACCATGGAGCAATGGCAAACGTTGGGCATCACTTTCAACAGGAATGATGGGCAAGACAGTACCAGAACGAGTTCCCCAAATGCTTTGCATCCGCCTTCTGCATAACTGATGCTTCAAACTACATTATACAACCTAACGCCATGCTACACTGAAGGCAATGCACAGACTCCACGCCTAGAGCTCTTTGTCTCAGGCACTCTAAACTGGAAAAGTATATGTGCAAAAAAAACCCAAGTGTTATGGCCAGATGGTCCTAACATGAAATACAGCAGAAGCCCAGTTAGGAGTCAACTGAGGGGATAAGCCCACACTCCACGGCATGCACTCATGGCACGAAGCAGTTCCTAGCACATTCTCATCTGGGGTTCAGGTGTACATGACGTACCATCTGAAACAGGAGGCCAAACAGGTTGGTCCAAAAGTTCTCCAAAGGCCAGCAGAAGGAACTTTTTGCTTGGCAGAGCAGGGGTCACACCCTTCACTTCCCTCCTGTCTCTTCTCAGCCACCAGCAGCCATCCCGACAACATCCTCTCTTCACGCAAGATGAGACCAATGTATACGTACTCTTTAGGGAAAGGTAACCTGCATGCACTTATAATAAATTTACATAATATAATTATACGGTGTTATTTAAATAATGTAATAAATTAATCATAAAGTAATTGTATAACGGATAAGCATCACAGATAATATGAAATGTATATCAAGAACGTATAACAAACATAATATGTAATACATCATAACAAAGTTATAATTTAGGTTAATTTATAAAACGGTATCAAAGCAAGTTATCATACCAAAGCTTTGCATTGAAAATAAATAATTTCCTTACAATTGCTCAAGCAAAAAATTGCTACGGAGGGGGATAAACACTGGAAGTCTGTGGAAATTTTGGGGCAGGAGTTAGCAAGGCCCATTGTCAGGGCTTTAAACTAGATATGGCGTGGGGGAAGGGGAGACAACTGGGCCCGTCAGTAATAAAGCCAAGGGGGGCATGCCAGGGCTTGAAGGATGGTGGGCGAGCGAGGACTCTCACTCTGACATTTCACGGAGAGAAGGGATAGACGCTTAGAAATCATGGAAGCACCTGAGAGGGGTCTGGTGGGAAATGGGGCCCACACTCACAAAAAGGTGCTGGAGTCATTAGCACATCTGAAGTGCACCTATACCAATGCACGCAGTATGTGCAACAAACAGGGGGAGCTTGAAGCCATGATGCACCAGGGAAACTATGACATAGTGGCTATCACAGAAACATGGTGGGATGCCTCACGTGACTGGAGTGCCACAATCGATGGCTACAAGCTCTTCAGGAGGGACAGACAGGAAAGGAGAGGTGGAGGAGTGGCCCTGTATATTAGAGAATGCTATGAGAGCTCAGAAATCGAGTATAGCGATGACGGGGTGGAGAGCGTTTGGATTAGGTTAAGGGCCAATAAAGCTGATATCGCTGTGGGAGTCTGCTATAGACCTCCCAACCAAAGCAGTGAGGCGGACGAAGCTTTCTATGGCGATCACTTGCCATTGTTCTTGTGGGGGACTTTAACCTCCCGAATATCTGCTGGGAATACAACACAGCTGAGAGGGAACAATCCGGGAGGCTCCTGGAATGTGTGGAAGATAACTTCCTCACACAGCTGGTAAGTGAGCCGACCAGGGAAGGTGCCCTCCTGGACCTGCTTCTTGTGAACAGGGAAGAACTTGTAGGGGAAGTAAAGGTTGGTGGCCGTCTACGGCACAGTGATCGTGAGATGATCGAATTTCTGATTCTTGGGGAAACAAGGAGAGGGGTTAGTAAAACTGCCACCTTAGACTTCCGGAGGGCAAATTTTGACCTGTTCAGAAGACTGCTGGACAAAGTCCCTTGGGAGGCTGCCCTGAAGGATATAGGAGCCCAGGAAGGCTGGACATACTTCAAGAGAGAAGTCTTAAAGGCACAGGAGGAGGCTGTACCTGTGTGCCGAAAAACAAGTAGGCGGGGAAGGAGACCGGCCTGGCTAAATAGGGACCTTTGGCTGGACCTCAAGAACGAAAGGAGAGTCTATGACCTCTGGAAGAGGGGGCAGGTCTCTCATGAAGACTATAAGGATATAGCGAAGCTATGCAGGGAGAAAATTAGGAGAGCCAAAGCACGGCTAGAGCTCAATCTAGCTACAGCTGTTACGGATAACAAAAAATGTTTCTATAAATTCATTAACAACAAAGGGAGGATTAGGGAAAATCTCCCTCCCTTACTGGATGCAGAGGGAAACATAGTCCAAAGGATGAGGAAAAGGCTGAGGTGCTCAATGCCTACTTTGCCTCAGTCTTTAGCAGTAGAACTAACAGTTCCCTGGGCACCCAGCCTCGTGAGCTAGGAGACAGGGAGGGGAAGCTGAATGAGGTCGTCGCAATGAAAGAGGAAGTGATCTATGACCTGCTACGCCGCTTGGATGCGCACAAGTCTATGGGACCGGATGGGTTACATCCAAGAGTGCTGAAAGAGTTGGCAGCCGTGCTCGCCAAGCCACTTTCCATGGTCTACCTGAAGTCATGGCTAACTGGGGAGGTCCCAATGGAATGGAGGGTAGCAAATGTAGCGCCCTGTAGAATTGCAGAATAGAATTCTACAGGTTATGTTATTTTGTAGAACAGAAAAGAAATAGGATGAAGTACCTTATGTAGATTTGGTTTTCACTTTAAGAAACTAGGCAGAGTGGCAGAAGGATTGTGGGTGATAAAAAGATATCAGAGAAGGTTATTTAGAATGAGACACACTACACAAAAAGAGATTACTTGGTCAAAATCAAGAACTAAAGAACCAAACAAGAAATGAGAACCAAATGAATCGAGGCCTGCATTTTTGGAATGATTAAAGAATACTGCTAGGAAAAAGAAAAACTTGGACACCCAGAAGGTGGAGGAGGCTGGGCAATTGGACTCTATTTTTATGGGACAATCTGCCACAGATATATGAAAGAAATTCCAAAAGATAGAAAGATCAGATTCGAGCGACTCAGAAACATCGGTGTACGTAGATTGGGCCATCTAGAATAACAGAGAAAAGTAGAGGGAGAATGAAAGAGAAGGAGATTAATTGCAGCATTGAAGGGAGTTGCACCGGGAAGAATGGATGGGGAAGTAGAAGAGGCTACAGAGGATTCACAGTATTTTAACGGAATTTTTCAGTGTTGGAAGTACCTCTAGAGATCATCTAGTCCAACTCCACTGCTAAAGCAGGATTGCCCAGAGCACATTAGTCAGGATAGCATCCAGGCACGTCTTGAAAGTCTCCAGAGAAGGGGACGCCAGAAACGGCTGAGCACCTGTCCCAGTGTTTTGTCACCCTCTACGTAAAGAAGTTTTTCCTCATATTTGTTGGGAACTTACTAGGTTCCAGCTTGTGCTCAATGGGATCCAAATAAAAGAGTCTGGCTCCATCTTCTTTATACCCAAACTTTAGGTACTTGTCAACATCAGTAAGGTCTCACTCGGCCTTGTCTTCTCCAGCCTAAAAAGTCCTAGCTCTCTCAGCCTTTCCTCATAAGGGAGATGCTCCAGTCCCTCAATCATCTTAGTTGCCCTAAGCTGCACTCTTTTCTGTAGTTCCCGTTCTCTCGTGATCTGGGGAGCACAGACTTTGATACAGTGTTCCAGTTGTGACCTCACCAGTGCATAGCAGAGGGGGAGAATGACCTCCCTTGAGCTGCTGACCACACTTTTCCCCATGAAGCCGAGAATTCCATTGGCCGCCTTAGCGACAAGGGCACATTGCTTGCTTATGGATAATTTACTGTCTACCAAGACCCCTAGAGCCTTTTCTTCAGAGCTGCTTTCCAGCAGGTCCACCCCTAACCTCTACTGGTGCCTGACATTCTTCCTCCCCAGGTGCAGGACCCTACACTTGTCCTTGTTGAACCTCATGAGGTTCTTCTCTGCCCAGCTCTCCAGCCTGTCTAGGTCACAACGGATGGCAGCACGGCCCTCTGGGGTGTCAGCCACCCCTCCCAGTTTGGTATCGTCAGCAAACTTGCTGAGCATACACTCTGTCCCCTTGTCCAGGTCGCTGATGAGTATGTTAAACAATACTGGTCCAAGGATTGACCCCTGGGGGACACCACTGGTTGTGGGCCTCCAACTCAACCCTGTTCCATTAATCACGACCCTCTGAGACCTGTCACACAGCCAGCTCTCCATCCACCTCACTGTCCCCTCGTCTAGTCCACACTTCCTCTGTTTCCTCAGCAGGAAGTTATGCGAGAGAGCGTCAAAAGCGTTGCTGAAGTCAAGGTAGAGAACATCTGTTGCTCTGCCTTCATCCAGCCAACCAGTTATAGAAGTTATAGAAGGCTATTCGATTGGTCAAGCGTGATTTATCCTTGGTATATCCATGTTCGCCAATTCCAATAACTTCCTGCTCCTGAACGTTCTTGGATATGACATCCAGAACGAGTCGCTCCATTTTCTTCCAAGGGACACAGGTGAGACTAGTCAGTCTGTAGTTCCCTGGGTCCTCCTTCTTGCCATTTTTGAAGACTGGAGTGACATTGGCTTTCCTCCAGTTCTCAGACACCTCTCCTGTTCTCCATGACCTTTCAAAGATGATGGAGAGTGGCCAAGCAATGACAAATGCCAGCTCTCTCAGCACTCAGGGCCCATGGACTGATGGATCTCCAGTTTGGCCAAGTGGTCTCTAACCTGATCTTCCTCTACTGGGGAAAACTCTTCTTGCCTCCAGGGCCTGCGATTCATGACGGAGAGCTATAGCAGTGAAGACTGAAGCAAAGAAGGCATTCAGTAGCTCTACTTTCTCTCTGTCTTCCACCATTAGGGCGCCCATCTCATTCGTTAGTGGCCTACATTTATCTCTAGTCGTCTTTGTTCTATTGATATAGTGAAAGAACCTCTTCTTTGTATCTTTAACCGTGGTGGACAAGAGGAATGCTGCCTGAGCTTTAGCCCTTCTAATTTTCACCCTGCATAACTTCACTACATCTTGCTATTTTCCGTAAGTAGCCAACCCCCTTTTCCAAAGATCATAAACTTTCCTTTTTTTCCTGAGGTCCAGCCGAAGCTGTCTATTTATCCAGGCTGGTCTTTTTCCCTGTCTGCTCATTTTTTGGGACTTCGTGATGGCCTTCTCCTGCGCTTTTAAGAGTTTATCCTTGAAATAAGATCAGCCTTCCTGGGCACCTTTGCCGTCCAGGACTGTCCCCCCCAGGGACATCATCAACCATGCTCCTAAGCAGGTCAATGTTTGCCCTTTGGAAAGCTAAGGTGGCAGTTCTGCTGGCTTCCTGCCTTGCTTCACTAAGAATAAAAAATTCTATCATTTCATGATCATGCTACCCAAGATGACCTCCAATCTCTACATCTCCTGCAAGACCCTCTCTGTTAACAAGCAGCAGGTACAGTAGGACACTTTCCCTTGTTTGCTCCCTCACCACCTCTGTTGGGAAGTTGTCTTCCACACACTCCAGGAACTTCCAGGACTGTTCCCTCTCTGCTGTCTTATATTTTCAGCAGACATATGGGAAGTTGAAGTCCCCCACAAGAACAAGGGCGAGCGATCGTGAGACCTCTGCCAGCTGCTTATAGACCATTTCATTGGCCTCTACATCCTGGTTGGGAGTCTATAACAAACTCCCCCCGTGTTGTCCGGCTTATTGACCTTCCCCTTGATTCTTATCCATAAACACTCAACAAAGTCGTCATGCACATTGTTAAGTTCTTGGCATTCAAAACTGCCCCTGACCTAGAGGGCCACCCCACCACCTCTCCTTCCTTGCCTAGCCCTTCTGAAGAGTTGGTAGCCATCAGTCACCACACTCCAGTTGTGTGTGTCTTCCCACCACGTTTCTGTGATGGCAATTATTTCATACTTTCCCTGCTGTACAATGGCCTCCAGCTCTTCCTGTTTGTTGCCTATGCTGCGGGCATTTGTGTAGATGCACTTCAGCTGGGCTAATTGCCTTGCCACTTTATTGGTGGGACAAGCCCTTGTTCCCACCTGACTGCACTCAGACATTTCTGCAGGTGGCAGCCCACCACTGCTCCTCATGTCTTTGCCAGCACGTGGGTCATCATCTCCCACTTCCGTTGCAACAACAGGCTGCAAGACCTTGCCAGCGCTTTTACCCACCAGCACTGGCGTGCTGCTCCCAGGCACCTCTTTAGTCACTCTGGTTACATCCCCGTCCGCCTTCAAACCTATTTCAAAGCCCTTTCAATAAGTCCTGCTAACTGCTGCCCAGAGTCCTTCTTCCCCTTTTGATTAGGCTTTCCCCACCTGTTGCCAGCATGCCTGCTGTACTGTATAACTGTAAATCTATGCATAGATATCTATGTGTATCTATGTATATCTATGTATAGATATGTACCTGTATATCTATATGTTCTGTATGTGTTTTTCTGGGTTGCACAAGACATAGCAAAGCCAGTGTTAATTGCTCTTTGAACACACAGACTTCACCTCAGTATCCATATTCCACAGGGTACCGTAAGGGGTGCAGAGGGGGTTCTAGCACTTATAGGGGTGGGGGGCCTTGGGGGTCCTGGACATCTGGGTCCCCCCATCCCGCTCCCCTGAGTCACTGCTCTTGAATGCCTGGGTCTCCTGAGAGCGGTCACCAAAAGTAGGGCAGGGGTCGCCCCCTCCCAGATGCCTGGGTCCCCTCCGCCAAGCTTGACCAAACTCCCATGTTCCTCTGCCCCTCCAGTTAAAAGCAGCTGTTAATTACATGGGGGGCGAATGTCATTAGAGGTGCCCCCTGCAACGCCTCCTGGGGGTGCAAGGGGGACCCTAATCCCTGCTGTGGGGCTGAGGGGATATTGGCAGGGCTATGGGGACATTGAGGGGGCTGAGGACACAGAGGGGCTCTAAGCAGACATGGAGGGCTTGAAGGGACATTGGTGACGGACTATGGGGAGATGAGGAGACATAGTGAGTGTGTCTAAGGGGACATTTTGGGTGGCTGAGGTGACATTGGTGGGGGCGAGGGAACCTGAGGGCACACAGAGACTGTTTAAGGCGACATGGGGGTGTTGAGAGGACACTGGAGAGGCTGAGGAGACGTTCAATGAAAAACTAAACAGTGCGGTTTATTTAAGCAACAGATAGATAGGTTCAGCCTGTCAACTGGTCACGGAAGTCAAAGGCAGTCTGTGATGTCCTTCTTGACTTGTTCACGATGGTGTCTTCCCTCATATCCTCCCCTTTCTTGGGCTATTTTTATACTATTTTTTTACCTTCAAGGTGGAGTTTGAGTGACTTTAGTCATAAATACCTTTAGGTGGGTAGACTTTGGGATGGAGGTGTGTTTTGGTATTATAATGACCAAAGTTCGCACAAAGGACAGCATAGCTTTCCGTAATGTGTGAACAATGCTGGATTTTTTATCATTTTAGTAACTATTCCACCCCGTGACTATAGTTACTCAAGCTCCACGATACTCTGAACTGATTGGGAAAAAAATCACATGTGCTCTTGTGGAGAGGGTTATCAAGTACAAATACACGTTGTGGAGCCATCAAGCAAGTTAAGCTTTTCATCGTGACCCAAAGTTTAACATACAAAAAAAATGTTAATTCAAAGTATAATGCAGTGAGTACTGGTAAAACAAATACAGGACGGAGCATCTTGTTAAAAAGCCCTGTACCTGTTGGCGACAATCCAAAAATGTGCTCCGTCTTTGTTGACTCTTTCCAACACTTGGTGTATCTCTTCAACATCATGATGGATAGTAATCACAGTTCTTTTTCTGTTTTCTTTGGCCTCTTTCAATAGTTGCTTCAGGTCAGTATGTTGTAGCAGGTTCTTCAACAATGTAATGTTCGTCCCAGTGGGGGCAAGTAATAAATCACGCCTTAGCAAGTAGTTAGACTGTAGCAATTGATAAGACATAACAGGAACTGAATAATTGAAGTCACATCCAATAATGTTAGTAAACTTACAATCACAAAGATTTGAGTGATTACTTGTATCTACTACTATGTCATCTACGAATACAAGGCTAGGGGGAGACGTCATGATGTCAGACCCTTTCCCAGTCTATACAAGCACAGTTTCTGGGGTTTCTTCGGGATGTTTCTCAAAATGACAAACATTCTGGTTGGTATCAAGACAAATGTCTTGCGCATTGAGGGTATTACTCTCACAAATGAATCCTTGTTGGTCTCGTGAAACACATGCGTCAACATCAACAGTTTGCCACCTATTCCCATTTTGTTGTGCCCACACTCTGTGCTCTATCGGATAGAGTATAGAGATAGAGAATATATCCTTGGTAATTCAACCCCAGCGCGATGATTGCGTATACAGTGCATACCAAAGCATTGCGTATCGTTAAGACAAAAGCTGTGGCCTTGCTCTCAATGGGATCTTAGGTGAAAATAACCAGATACCACCTGGACTGAAATTTTTTCTCAAACTCTGTTGCTTCATCGCATATTACTTTTTGAATTTCGGTGGGCAAGGTGCCTTCTGCACCTTCCCTTATGATTGCGGCTGTCATCGATTGCATCCACAGTTGGGCTCGGATACAACTAAAAGCCAAGGAAACATTGTTTTGGGTTGTACCAAGTGCATCTGTGATCAGCTGATGGTCTTTTTCACCCGTTTCTTCCCACTGAGGCAATATATCCGATAAAAGCCATTGGTGATTTCCCAATGCTGATAGAGAGGACTGCAGAGGATGTTTTAATTTGTCTATATCACTAGTGGTTGTGACTGGTTTGTTTACAAGTATCTCAGAATCTAAACTATTTAAGACTCCCAGTCCTGTTCCTAAGATACCAGTCACATCTCTCTTCAGTCATCGTGAGGAGGTAGGGATTTGCCCATGTAACCATGCTGACGATCCTGCATAAGATGTACACAGGAATGGTGAGCACGTTGGTTTGATCGCAGAGATGTTAATCCCCATTGATAATTCCACTCGTTTGAGGGAATATGTTTGGTTGAACAGTATTTGTTGTTGACCTGTATGTTTAATAATTTAAGGGCCAATGCGGAAGGTGTTAGGAGTTAGACTAATGGCTGGCTGAGTAGGTACACCTTTGAAAGTTTGTTGAGGTACAGGTTCTGGGTTCTTTCCAGCACGGTCAGATGTAGTTGTGTCAATCATAAATTCAAATGATAATTCTGTGCCTTTATAGCCCCTAAGACAATACAGTACTGTAGTTTTGGTAAAAGTAAAATAGTGCCAGCAAACTGAATTTGGCTCCATAATTTTGTAACATTCAGTATTATATTTTTCTGGTTGGTAGAGTCCACATAGATTGTTTTAATTTCAGTCGGTCTGTAGTGAGCAGACACATTTATTACTTGGCAACCAATTTGTATTTCCTTTCCTGGGACGGCTTCGAGTTTAGTCATTTGGAGTGAGTCTTTCCAACTCCGTTTATCTCTGGAATATACTTCACTTCCTTGTATAATCACAGTAGAGAAATTTAAATCCTTTTTGTTTTGTGGTGTCCGGTGCTTGCAGTGTACCTTGACAATGCATTATCCCAAAGGTCATCGTCCACTTAATAAGGTTTCAGTGTGGTTACTCTCAGGGGTTTCAAATAGCAAGAGTGGAATCAAGCTAGGCTGTGTGGTTGGATCAGGTTCAACCATATCTCTTTTGAATTCAAATAACAGCGTTATTTCATGCTGTTGGCAACAGCAAGTTACAAAAGTGGTTTCCACGAGTAAAATTATAACAGCAATCCCTCTTGTCTGTGATACAGTGCTTTGTAGTCATTGAGCATGGATTCTTAGGGCGAAATAATTTTATTCTTGTGGCCTTCTCATGGTTTGAACCGTTGATCATTCTACATCCTACCTGAGTTTCCTCTCCTGCCTTACCTTTCAGGGTTGGATACCAACTATTCCAGACCCACTCATGTTTTGAAAACATCTCGTTTTCATGTATAACTACAGTGGCCAAACTCACTTTTCCCTTTCCTGTTCCTGCCATTGCATTGTGTTTAATAAAAGCTTGAGACCATGGCCACGCTGGGTGTCTGTGACTACAAATAACAGGGAATAAAAAGGTAAAACTCAACAACATCGATTCCGTCTGTCAGTTCGTCATTTTAGAATTGGGTCTCCAAATAGCCATACACAATAAAAATAATATTACTGCCAGGATCGACGTCAAGACTCCTTGGAGGCACGCAAGGTTAGAATTCATTTGAGGTTCCTGTAAGATACAAAAGACAAGAAAATCTGCTCTCTCTTATTTTGACCAACGGGGTTAGAAAGAGGGCGAGATCCACCAGGTATTGATCCCATATATGTTTCCTGAACAATCTCTGTCTTCCCATGCATGGGGATTTTTGGGAATAACTGGTACCGTTCCAATTTGAAGCATTTTCACCACCGCAGGTTGTCCAGGGTGAAATCTTCCTAGGTAATTTCCCGGCTCATTGGGAACTTTTGGAGTGATGATATTGGCAGATACACAGAAAGCTTTCATTTTAGAACAGCCGTCTCCACTCCATCTGTTATTTAGTTGATAGATGGCATCATCCAATTGCAAAGCCAACCAGGTTCATGAGTTTTTGCAAAACGCTTAACCAATCCATTGGTGCATTCAACAATGCCATTAGCTTGAGGATGGTCGGGAGTGTGAAATACCCACCAAATCCCTTCCTCCTTGGCCCAATCTTGTACCACCGTAGCGGTAAAGTGTGAACCGTTATCACTTTGGATTTCCTCGGGAAGGGGAAGTGTGCTGAACCACCCTTTTAGACCTTTCACTGTGTTGTCCCCCGTAGCTGATTTGAAGCCGGTGGCCATAGTGAGACTGGAGATAATGTCCACTCCTACTAGGACGTCTCTTTTCTCACCTGATGATCTCAAGGGCCCAATATAATCAATTTGCCGTGAATGCCACAATGTTTTCTTGTCCCGCATGTGTAAGGGAGGTGCCTTACTCGGATGATCTTTGCTGAGTCGTAGGCGACATTGTGAACAGGCAGTTACTACTTGTTTGCACAGATTAACTGATACAGGCCACTGTCGGGCTAGACCTTCCTGGTATAGGTGAGCACAGCCCGTGTGGCCACGCTTAATGTGTAACCATTTGAGTAAGCGTTCCCATTCCCGACCATCATCTACAATATCAATTTGCTGCAGCCGCGTGAGGCTATCTACCTGTTGGTTGAACTGAGCAGTGATCGAGTTCAAACTATCATGTCCTTTTACCCAGCCAATGAGCAACGTTCTCTGTCCTCCTATGTTCCAACACTTACTTCCAAATATCTGTCTCCCAAACTGAGACTCTGTTCACCTGCCAATCATTGGCTGCCCAGTGACCATCCATTCGGTTCTCCTCTCCTGGTTGGCTCCTGCACAACATGTGTCACAAGGGATTTGTACATGGGACAGAGTCGAGTCCCTTTCTGTCCCCGGGACTGAAAACACAGGAGGAGTTGACTCATCTGCATCCCTTCCCTCCGCAGGGCTAACGGAGATCCTTCCCTGGCACTGTCTGGGTGCCCTGCCTAACGATAGCACAAGGAAGGGCTATTCTCATGCCCAGTTGTTTTCCCAGCATGAGAAATGACACCGCTGGCAAGAAGCCTCTGTCCCTGGCTGAGGAAGAGAACATCAGCCATTCCTTCAGCCTGTTTGCCAGCATGTTCCCCTGGAGCCCCAGGGACACCTGGAGGGAGCCCAGCGGGGGCAGAGAAAGTGCTGCCTTGGGCTGGTCCTCTGCTGCTGGGGTGGGCTGGGCTCCTGGGACGGAGGGAGCTCATGGCAAGCAGGCAGCGCTGCAGGGAGACAGCTGTGCCCAGGAGCAGCGAGTGCCTGCAGGCACCAAGCGGAGAGGGGTGAGGCACAGAGAAGGTAAAGGCTGTCTGGGAGGGACGGTGGAGAGAGCTGACTTGGGGACAAACCACGGAACTAGGTGAAACTGGGAGATGCAGGCAGAATGAAGAAAAAAAAGGACAAAGGAAACAATTCCAAAAGAATGAGGTAACCTCAGAAAAAAAGGCTAGCCCGGTGACAAAGAAAACCAGTAAAAAAGCAAGAAACCACCAACAAGGATTAAGTGGTTGGACCTCATGGGCCCTCTCATCCCACCTCCCTTCTGCAGTTAAACACTGTTCCTGTGACAACTAGTCGGTGCCCGCTCTGTGGCATCTTACCTGCATCTTCCTGACCAGGACAGCTGGCGTGAACTGTGGCCATCAGCCCCAGCTGTGCCTGACGTCTTCTCCTGCACAGGCGCAGCTCTGGGTGTGCTTGGTGCGTACGGTGCTTCCTAAAGGAAAACAGCGAGAACCAAAGTAAGTCCTGGGCAACGTCCTGCTGGGAAGACCTGATTGCAAGCTAGGATTGACGCAGGTCCTGAGACCAGTCCAGGGGTTCTTCGTGACCCCAGCACAGCCACAGGTCCCACAATCTGGCTCCTTCCTGCAGGATTTTGGAAAGCCCATTCCAGCTGTGAGAGCCAGGCCGAGAGGATGGGGTAGAAACAGCTCCCACCCCTGAAGGCCCCGACCCCCCATGGGCCTCTGTCCACAAACTACTAAAAACTTACAAACAGGCTCTCCCTCTTGCGGAATTATCTGCTGTTTCAAGAAAAGAAACCCTACCCTTCCAGATTAAGTTGTCTACGGCTGTTGGAAGGCCATTTGTTCTTCAATTCCGTTACACAATCTCAGCCACCACCTCCGAGATGGTCTTGTCATTGACCCACAAAAGCTCGGTTGTAAAAGGCTAACGGCTACTGAAAAGTATCCTCTCCTCCCCAGACCTCTGTTTACCTCATTACCTCAGACTAGGCAGTAATAATTATATGATGATTATTATGTAATTACCACCGATCTGAAACCTCTCCAGATCATTCACTGACGTGACCGACTGCACTATGTATAATGGAGAGCCTTCACTGACCACACACCCACCCATCAGTCCATTCACAGCAAGGCCTCTGTGGCCGACCACATATAACGTGGACATCTCTGCCTGACAGGAGATGACCAGCCCCAAAACAATTCCTCAGGGTGTCTTCGCCCCCCTGAAGGCAAGGAATTTGGAATAATGATACAAAAATATGTAAGAGAAAGCAGGATAGCAGAAGAAGCAGAAAAAGGGATTTTGAACAAACCGGAAGAAGAGAACGACAGTCCCCCTGGCTACCCCCTCCTTTCAAGAGTTGTGGAGAGCGAGAAGGTCTCCCCTCAGCCCCCTTTCTCCAGGCTGAACACCCCCAGCTCCCTCAGCTGCTCCTCACAAGGCTTGTGCTCCAGACCACTCACCAGCTCCGTTGCTCCACCACGCAGGTGGTCCGTGAATGTCAAGTAGCTCTCCAGGACCACACTTCTCTCCAAGGCCACATCCCGCAGGATTCTTCCAAACTGATCTCTGAAAAGCTGCAGTCTGCTGTCCTGAAAGCCAGGGCTGTCGTTCTGCTCTTTGCCCAGCTCCCTCCCTTCCACATCCTCAACTCCACAGTCTCAGGGTCACTGACTTTCAAATCCCCACCCAGTCCTTCCTCCTTCACCAGTACAACGTCTCCAGCAGAGCACCTCTCCTTCTTGATTCCTCCATCACCCGTGCCAGAAAATGCACTCTAGAATTCTCCTCAATTGCTTGAGCCCTGCTAGATTGTCCTTCCAGCAGGTACCCGGGTTGTTCGAATCCCCCGTGAAGCCCAGGGCCTGTAAACATGATGCGTCCTTCACTTGTTTGAAGAAGGCTTCCTCTCCGTCTCCCTCCTGAACAGGAACTCTCTAGCAGATACCTGTTAATATGGCACCCACCTTTGTCTGCCTGCCGACCCTGAACGTGTCTGCTGTCTCCTGTCGCACCCCGAGCAAGAGCCAAGTCCACCACCTCGCCTTCCCAGACCTCCCATGCCTGCACCGCAGCCCTCCCGCTGTGCCATCTACCCACCACACCTCTGCGCTACCCCGGCGGTCCCAGCCCGCTAATCACGCACAGACTTCTTGCCCCGCTGGTCGTTCTCCATGCTGCGAGCAGGAGCATGCAGGCGCTTCAGGGAGGCATCAGCTCTGCTTGTTTTCCGGGAAGAGCGGGAGAGGCTCCTGGATCATGCTGCCTGTGTGTTGGCATGTGCAGGAGTGGGGCTGCACGTGGTCCCGCTGTGGGGTATGTGTGGACTCCATTCTGTCCTGCTCTGAGGAGCAGTTTTGGGATCACACCTTTAGACTGATCCATCGCCAGGCACAGGCCAGTCGGTCTGGCGGGGAACAGCCCCAGAGCTCTTTATTTTGTATTTGTCGGTGCGTCTCAGCAGCTGAGAAGCCTCCAGCGCCCTGGCTAACAGCCACTGCTACGGCCACCTCTCCCGGCACCTTCTCCTCTGCTGCGGTAACAGCACCTAGTGCTAGGGAGGAAGAAAGAAAAGTGTGTGATCGTATGCACAGTGAGAATGAAGAGAAATCCTGCGGGCGTGGCTCAGGCCGCCTGTGTTGGGATCTGCTTGCCATGAAGTCTCAAGGTGTCTGTGAAGCGGGAGAAGCCTCTGATATCCAAGGTCCTGAGAAGGTCCCAGGTGCAGCTGGTCAGCCTGGGGCTGAGTCTGGTGGGGCTGAGACCTTGGGTGTCCCATACAGGTGTCCCCCCTGGGGGCAAGGTATCTTTGTGCAGGACTCTGCAAGTGAAGGACATGTTGTCTGGTTTGGAAATGAGAGAGAGCCAGCCATCAGAGGATCCCTCTGCCTTCAGCCAGTACTTTTACATTCCCCATAGAAAGCCACTTGTGTGTGCCCAGGTAGTCCTCTTGATTGTCAGGGAGGTCCAGGCCAAAGCCAGCCTCCAAAAACTGCTTCTGTCTCACGAGGGCTGCCAAAGAAATCCCCTCTTTCCCCAAGGGCTGCCCTCAATGGAGGCAAGGGCCCTGCAGCCGGAAGAAGCACCATCCCTTTTTGGAGGTAGTTACCGGGGAGATGCAGAGAAGAACACATAGTTCAGCCAAGAACACAGCTCATCCATGCTGGTCTCTTCCCTTTCTTGCTTGATTTCTTACACCTGGGGATAGAGAGCTCTTGTGCTCTATGGAAAGTGTCCTTGAAGATCTGCCAGCTCTGTTCTGCCCCCTTGTCCGTTTCCCAGGGGGTCCTATTGACTAACTCCTTGAAGAGCTGGAGTGTTGCTTTCCTAAGGTTCAGGGTCCTGACTATGCTACTTGTCTGACACAATCCCTTAGGACTGTGAAATCCACCAGTGTGTGGTCATTGCTCACCAGCCTGCCTCCAATCTTGACATCCCCAGTGAGCTCACTCGCATTGGTGACTGTCAGGTCCGGTATGGCATCCCCTCGGGCAGGGCTGTTTCCTGTCTTAGGAAGTTATCGTCGAGGCACTCCAGGAACTTCCTGGATTGTCTACAGCTCACCGTGTTACATTTCCAGGAGGTGCCGGGGTGGTTGAAATCCCCCAGCAGAACAAGAGCCTTCGAGCACGATGCCTCCTGTAGCTGGAGGAAGAAGGCTTTATCAGCAAGTTCCCCTTGATCAGGCAGCCTGTAGTAGACACCAACCACCAGGTTCCCCTTGTTGCCTCGGTCTCTAATTCCTATCCATAAGCTTCTGACTTCCTCTTGCCTGTTCTTTCGGGATAGGGTTAGGGTTACCTGTTAGGGTTTAGGGTTAGGGTTAGGATTCGGGTTAGGGTTAGGGTTTAGGGTTAGGTTTAGGGTTAAGGTTAGGTTAGTGTTAGGGTTAGGGTTAGGGTTCGGGTTTGGGTTCGGGTTCGGGTTAGGGTTAGGTTTAACGTTAGGGTTCGGGTTCTGGTTACAGCTTTAGAACAAGACACAGTTTTCCCTACTGGTTCTTTGGGCGTGGGACCAATCTCCAGACATATGGAAATATTGGAGCCTGGTGCATCGCCAAATGGGAAAGGGTGGTTTTGACGCTGAAGGCATCAGGAAAGCCTGCAGCCCCAAGGTCTGTGGGGCCACCAAGAGGTTCCAAATAGCTTTAGACCAAGCCACAGTTTTCCCTGCTGGCTCTTTGGGCGTGGGAGCAATCGCCAGACATACGGAAATTTTGGAGGCTGGCGTAGTGCCACGTGGGAAAGGGTGGTTCTGAGGCTGAAGGCGCCAGGAAAGCCTGCATCCCCAAAGTGTGTGGGGCCACGCAAGCGGTTCCCAAAGAGCTTTAGAACAAGCCACAGTTTTCCCTCCTGGCTCTTTGGGCGTGGGAGCAATCACCAGCCATATGGAAATTTTTGTGCCTGGCGCGGAGCCATGTGGGAAAGGGTGGTTTTGAGGCTGAAGGCAGCAGGAGAGTCCGCAGCCCCAAGGTGTGAGGGGCCACGCAAGAGATTCCAAAGAGCTTTAGAACAAGGCACAGTATTCCCTCCTGGCTCTTTGGGTGTGGGACCAGTCTCCAGACATATGGCCATTTCTGTGCCTGGCATGGCGCCAAGTGGAAAGGGTGGTTTTGAGGCTGAGGGTGCCAGGAAAGCCTGCAGCCCCAAGGTGTGTGGGGCCACGCAAGCTGTTCCCAAAGAGCTTTAGAAAAAGGCATAGTTTTCCCTCCTGGCTCTTTGGACATGGGAGCAATATCCAGACAAATGGGAATTTCGGAGGCTGGCGGGGCGCCAAGTCGGAAATGGGGCTTTTGACGCTGAAGACGCCAGGAGATCCTGCAGCCCCAAGGTGTGTGGGGCCACGGAAGCGGTTCCCAAGGAGCTTTAGAACAAGGCATAGTTTTCCCTGCTGGCTCCTTTTGGGTGGGACCAATCTCCAGACATATTGCCATTTTTGTGCCTGGCGCGGCGCCAAGTGGGAAAGGGTGGTTTTGAGGCTGAAGGCAGCAGGAAAGCCTGCAGCCCCCAGGTCTGTGGGGCTACGCAAGCGGTTTCCAAGGAGCTTTAGAACAAGGCATAATTTTCCCTGCTGGCTCTTTGGGCGTGGGACCAATCTCCAGACATATGTCCATATTGTGCCTGGCGCGGCGCTAAGTGGGAAAAGGTGGTTTTGAGGCTGAAGGCGCCAGGAAAGCCTGCAGCCCCAAGGTGTGTGGGGCCACGGAAGCCGTTCCGAAGGAGCTTTAGAACAAGCCACAGTTTTCCCTGCTGGCTCTTTGGGCGTGGGACCAGTCTCCAGACATATGGAAATTTTTGTGCCTGGTGCAGCGCCAAGTGGGAAAGGGTGGTTGTGAGGCTGAAGGCAGCAGGAAAGCTTGTAGCCCCCAGGTCTGTGGGGCCACGCAAGCCGTTCCCAAGGAGCTTTAGAACAAGCCACAGTTTTCCGTGCTGGATCTTTGGGCGTGGGACCAGTCTCCAGACATATGGCCATTTTTGTGCCTGGCACGGCGCCAAGTGGGAAAGGGTGTTTTTGAGGCTGAAGGCAGCAGGAAAGCCTGCAGCCCCCAGGTCTGCGGGGCCACGGAAGCTGTTCCCAAACAGATTTAGAACAAAGCACAGTTTTCCCTCCTGGGTCTTTGGGCATGGGACCAATCTCCAGACATATGGCCATTTTTATGCCTGGCGCGGCACCAAGTGGGAAAGGGTGGTTTTGAGGCTGAAGGCAGCAGGAAAGCCTGTAGCCCCAAGGTGTGTGGGGCCACAATAACGGTACTGAAAGAGCTTTAGAACAAGGCATAGTTTTCCCTCCTGGCTCTCTGGGCGTGGGACCAATCTCCAGACATATGTAGATTTCCGAGGCTGTTGGGGCGCCAAGTGGGAAAGGGTGGTGTCGAGGCTGAAGGCAGCAGGAAAGCCTGAAGCCTGCAGTTCTGTGGGGCTATGCAAGCGGTTCCCAAAGAGCTTTAGAACAAGGCATAGTTTTCCCTGCTGGCTCTTTGGGCATGGGACCAATCTCCAGACATATTGCCATTTTTGTGCCTGGCGCAGCGCCAAGTGGAAAGGGTGGTTTTGAGGCTGAAGGCAGCAGGAAAGCCTGCAGCCCGCAGGTGTGTGGGGCTATGCAAGCGGTTCCCAAAGAGCTTTAGAACAAGGCATAGTTTTCCCTGCTGGCTCTTTGGGCATGGGACCAATCTCCAGACATATGGCCATTTTTGTGCCTGGCGCGGCTCCAAGTGGGAAAGGGTGGTTTTGAGGCTGAAGGCAGCAGGAAAGCTTGCAGCCCCAAGGTGTGTGGGGCCACGCAAGTGATTCCCAAATGTAGGAATGTGTCTGAGAGAAAATGGTCACGTGAGCCAGCCTCCCTACTATGAGAGATTAGATTAAGGGCAAAACAGGTAGTAGAAGATGGAATTAGTACATGGGAAAAACAGGAACTGAGAAGGTAGAAAACATGTTGTGCTAATGACTAAGTAATTTGCTATGTGAATTCTTGTAACCAATCTGATCTGTGAATGAACTGCATGGACAGTGCGTGAACAGAGACTGTAAGCCAATCCTATAGCTGCCGCTAGCGCGTGCTCTTATTGCCTGTCTATATATACTCTGTGAAAACTTGAATAAAGGGAGAATGACCATACTTATATTGAGATTCCATCGTTAGTCCGGGTCCGTCTCCCACGCCGACATCCTCCGACATCTGTTAGCAGAGGATGGTTCAGCGTGACTGAGTTCTCCGAGACTGCGGTAAGCAGCTAGAGGAGGGGAGTGGGAAACTTCGCCTGGGAGACGTGCTGCTTGGGCGCATCAGCGGGAGCAGACAACGGCGTGAGGTCGCTCCTCACCTCCCAGGCGCAGCTATGGAAACAGAAGCTGCGGCCACGCTACTCGCTGGGATCCTCTCTAAGAGAGGGATTGAAACACCAGCGAAACTGTTGCTCAAACTGATTAAGCCATGGCAGGAGATGGGGCAAGAAGTAACAAAAGAAGAAGGGGCTATATTAAGACTTCTCCTGCATATCCTCTCTAAGAGAGGGGTGAAATACAATGAGCGTATGCTCCGAAGGTTGTTAACCTGGTGCAGAGAGAACGGATTCGCCCCAGAGCCCCAGACAGCTTTTAAACCAGAAATATGGGAGGCTGTTGGGAAAAAACTGTGGGAAGTGATAAGTAAAGGAGACAAAGAGGCATCACCGTTAGCGACGACATGGTGGTTGGTGTTATCGACCTTACAAGATATGAACGCGGAGCGAGCCGCGGCAGCCGGGGCTTTTGCAGCATTACAACCCACGGGAGGGGGATCGAACAGGCCAGGTCCGAAGGTCTGGGACAGTCCCCTGCTGAGCCCCTCTGCTCCACCTGAGGCTGATGGAGGAGGCAGAATGTCAGCAGAGCCGGACAGAGCTGGAGCTGTTTGCTCCTGACATTGCCTGCCCGCCTCGCCCCCTCCCCTCCCCAGTCGTCTCCCTGAGATAAAAGTGCTGTTTTTGTATGTCTGCTGTGTAAGTGTGTGTGGGCGCCAGCTTATACCTGCTGATCAGCATGTGTGCTACTGTTTGGTTTTGTTGTGTGCAGTGTCGTTAGGTGACTCCACTTGAGCGGGTGTTCTGCCCGGTGTGGTACTGTTCTCGTATGCAACTAGGGCTGACACTCCGTCAAGTGAAGAAGTTTGTATATACACAGTGTTTAGATATAAGGCGAGCGCGCCCCAAGTAGATACACCAGGATGGGCTGTAGAACCGATGGAAGTCCTGAAATATTGGGGGAGTTTTCATGAGCCGACACGTTTACGCTCTTGGGAGCGGCTCGCCCCTGCAGGGTGTATCGCTGGTTGTTTGTTGTTTGTCTATAAGGTCATGGTTGATTGGGAAAAGGAGTTGAGATAAAGTCTATAGGATGCTCTGTATGAAAATGAGAAACTTAAGGAAAAATGAGAAACTGAGCTCTTGTTGCAAAGGCAGACTTTTATGTCAGTCGTAAGTGATAGGGAAAAAAAAAGAAAAAGAAAAAAGAAAAAGAAAAAAGAAAAGAAAAAAAGAAAAACAAGAAAAAATGAAAAAAGAAGAAAAAGAAAAAAAGAAAAAATGAAAAAAGAAAAAAAAAGAAAAAAAAGAAAAAATAAAAAAAAAAATAAAGAAACCAAACAGGAACAATTAGATGGGAAATGTGCCACGTTAGCACAAAAGTATGCCATACGCATTACAAGAAAGCATCAGAAAAAGAGAAATAGGACACCTGATTCAAAGCAGTACCATAGAGATATGTTTTTTGTTTTTTCTCCTATATGTGTATATGTTATTGCATGCCTTAGTAGATTGCTCTGTGTTATACCCTGCGAGACTAAAATGAACCCAGCAGAAGCGGTCTCTTGAGCAAGGGGGTGGAATATGGGAAAGCAACAGAAAATCGGCGAGGAGGACTGTAAATACACGCAAGGGACTCGCACCTGGGTGCTGGAAAACACAGATATCACACCAATTGTTATTCAGTCTCGGGTGCTGGCAAGAAGAACATTTGGACGACATAAGCCTGTAATGGACTCACAGACACCTTATCTAGCTGCTTGAGAATCTTGGCCTGTTGTGGAAGAAGATCAAAGCACAGCACCAGCAAGAACAGGGAGTCCGCATGCGCTCTTGCTAATGAGGACTCTTTTGCTGCCAAGGATTCGTGATAACAAGGACTCTGTTGCTGCCAAGGATAAGTTTAACAATGCTACTAGTACCGCTATTTCTGAGTTATTGCTAGATGTAGATAGTATTCGATATGCGACGCTGCAAAACAGAACTGCTACTGATTTTTTGCTTTCAGCTCACAGACATGGTTGTCAAGATTTTAAAGGACTGTATTGTATGAATCTAAGTGACCACTCCAAATCCATCCATGCCCAGTTGCAGGAACTGCACCGACTGAACCAGCAACTTGTGGAGACCACTGGGTGAAATCTCTTTGCTGGATGGACTTGGGGGTGGGGTTGGTTGAAGCAAATTGTACTCATCACCTGTGTGGAAGGAATTTGTCTGTTATGTTTAGTATGCTGTTTGCCGTGTTTAATAAGCATTATACGATCAGCTGTAAATGCCGCTTTGCATCGTACCCTTGTACAAGTTGTAGAATATGTTGCTCTAAAAACTATATGTGTATCCATGAGAACCCGACCTTCACAGAAGAAGATAACAAGAAGGGATTACAACAATGTAGTCACGTATCAGACAGCTGCTGTTAGCAAAGCTGGATCATGAGTTTGGTGAGACTCGCTGCATACACTGGCCACATGTGCAGCGACTCTGGCCTGTACTTTTCTACTCGATCCAGCGCAGGAGAGTCTGATGGGACTGGCTGCGTGCACTGGCCATGCATGCAGCGACTCTAGCCTGTACTTCTCCACTCAATCCAGTGCAGGATATAAGGGGGCTGTCTTGGGTCAGAGAGGGGGAGAGAGACATAAGCACACTTTGAAGATACAGGGGATGCCCTGAAGCACTATGTCTGCCCCCTCCCTCCCGCAAGTTTTATGTTCATTAACCCCAACAGCTCCAAAGGCATTACAGTATGTTGCAAGATAAGATATAGTCTACTACTGCTGCAAGACGCATTGAACACCTTCCTACAAGAATTTCAAATTTATGCCCTGATAGGACAGTGGGATGATGCACTCGCAAAGAGCCTGACTGCATTAGAGTGGGTATTTTTGCCACATACCTTTTCAAAACCAGTAACTATGATGATCAAAATGTTACCACGATTGTTTTTCCAGGGTCGCTTGTGCTATCAGCAACCGCAATGTATTTCAAATATTACAAAAGGATTTCTCGTGGGTAAATCCAAAGAAATTGGCTTTCTGGGATAAATTTAGGAATCTGGGTATTTATTGCCTTAGCAGGGTTCTTTTTGATTCTGTTTTTAATTGTGTTTAGTATATAACGTCACAACAAGGATAACATGTCCAAATTAAAAGTGGTCAAAAATGGTTTCGATGATTAGTTAAACTCATGGGGTATAACGGGATGGTTATCAGACTTACTAAAGCAAGGGCTCATGCCATTGTTGGTTATATTATTGTTGATTATGGTAGCCTCATGTGTTCTCCGCAAAGTGACTGACATGATAGAAAATGCCATGCATAAGGTCTGGCTGGCTCAAGAAGAAAAAGGGGGTATTGTAGGAATGTGTCTGAGAGAAAATGGTCACGTGAGCCAGCCTCCCTACTATGAGAGATTAGATTAAGAGCAAAACAGGTGGTAGAAGATGGAATTAGTACATGGGAAAAACAGGAACTGAGAAGGTAGAAAACATGTTGTGCTAATGACTAAGTAATTTACTATGTGAATTCTTGTAACCAATCTGATCTGTGAATGAACTGCATGGACAGTGCGTGAACAGAGACTGTAAGCCAATCCTATAGCTGCCGCTAGCGCGTGCTCTTATTGCCTGTCTATATATACTCTGTGAAAACTTGAATAAAGGGAGAACGATCATACTCATATTGAGATTCCATAGTTACTCCGGGTCCGTCTCCCACTCCGACATCCTCCGACACGCCCCCTTTATAGTTTGCTCAAAAAGGGTAGATCCTGGGAGTGGACTAAACAACACACGAGTGCTCTGCAATTACTAATAAAGGAGCTAAGGTTATTCCAACAGCTTGGTCCTATACATCCAACTGACCCTGTCCACGTAGAATGGGGGTTCAGTGAACATGGTTCCCATTGTAATTTATGGCAGAAAGGACCAGCAGGACTGGAGAGACCATTAGAATTTAGCTCTCGCTCCTTCAATGATACTGAGAGCAGATATTCAGACTTTGAGAAGGGTTTACTGTCCCTAGTGCGAGCGTTGCAACGAACAGAGCAGATAAGAAGAGACCAGAGTGTGATCATTCGGGGACCTTTTCGCCTCCCAGATGTGGTCCGTAAAGGGACAACACCACCAGCTGGCATTGCCCAGAAACCTACAGTTCGAAAGTGGTATGCTTATTTAGAAGGCATTAATGAAATCATGCCAGTCTCTGAAGGCAGTGTTAAAGTATCCAAGCTCCAGAAGGATATAGATGGTGCCCTATTGTTCCAATCCCCACCAAATAGACCATCTCCAATCCAAGAAGCACCTCCTCTGAAAGAAGGCAGTGATTTTACAGGAGTGTGGTTTACTGATGCGTCATCTCACTGTGAAAACAATAAGTGGAAATATAAGGCCGTAGCACTGGAAGTAGCAATGGGAGAAAGAGCGATTGAAACAGGGGAGGGTAGTGCACAAGTAGGGGAACTCAGAGCTGTCCTACTAGCTGCACAACATGGATCCACCTCCATTTACACTGACTCATATGCTGTTTTTAAAGGTGCCACTGAATGGATAGGACACTGGGCAGCCAATGATTGGCAGGTGAACAGAGTCCCGATTTGGGAGACGGACAGTTGGAAGCAACTGTTAGAAATAGGAGAACAGAGAACATTGCACATTGCTTGGGTAAAAGGCCATGATCGTTCAAACTCGATCACTGCTCAGTTCAACCAACAGGTAGATAGCCTCACGCGGCTACAGCAAATTGACATTGTAGATGATGGTCGGGAATGGGAACGCTTACTTGAATGGTTACATGTTAAACATGGCCGCACAGGCCGTGCTGACCTGTATCGGGAAGGTCTAGGCCGGGAATGGCCTGTGTTGGTTAAGCTGTGCGAACAAATAGTAACTGCCTGTTCACAATGTCGCCTACAACTCAGCAAAGATCATCCGAGTAAGGCGCCTCCCTTACACATTCGGGACAAGAAAACGTTGTGGCATTCATGGCAGATTGACTATATTGGGCCCTTGAGATTATCAGGTGGGAAAAGATATGTCCTGGTAGGAGTGGAGATTATCTCCAGCCTCAGTATGGCCAGCAGTTTCAAATGAGCTACCGGGGACAACACAGTGAAAGGCCTAAAAGGGTGGTTCAGCACACTTCCCCTTCCCGAGGAAATCCAAAGTGTTAACGGTTCACACTTTACCGCTTCGGTAGTACAAGATTGGGCCAAAGAAGAAGGGATTCGATGGGTATTTCATACTCCCTATTATCCCCAGGCTAATGGCATTGTTGAACGCACCAATGGATTGGTTAAGCGTTTTGCAAAAACTCATGAACCTGGTTGGCATTTGCGATTGGACGATGCCATCTATCAATTAAATAAGAGATGGAGTGGAGACGGCTGTCCTAAAATGAAAGCTTTCTGTGTATCTGCCAATATTATCTCTCCAAAGGCTCCCAATGAACCGGGAAAATACCCCGGAAGATTTCACCCTGGGCAACCTGTGCTAGTGAAAATGCCTCAAATTGGGACGGTACCAATGGTGCTAGCTACTCCCAAAAATCCCTATGCATGGGAAGCCAAGGACTGTTCAGGGAAGATACACCGGATCAGCACCCAGTGGATCTCGCCTTCTTTTTAACCCCATCGGTCGAATAAGACCGAGCAGATTTTCTTTTCCTTTGTGTCTTACAGGAACCTTGGATGAGCTGTACAGACGGATTGCCCTACGCTACCTTTGAGTGTCTCCAGGGAATCCTGACATTGATCCTGGCAATAATACTATTTTTATTATGTATGGCTACCTGGAGGCCCAAATTCTAAAATGACGAATTGGCAGATGGAATTGATGCTATTCAGTTTTACCTTTTTATTCCCTGTTGTTTGTAGTCAGAGAGACCCAGAGTGGCCATGGTCTCAAGCCTTTGTTAAACACAATGTGATGGCAGGTACTAGAAAGGGAGAATTGTGTTTGGCCACTGTAGTTCTACAGGAAAATGAGGTGTTACATGAGTGGACCTGGAATAGTTGGTACCCAGTCCTGAAAGGTAAGGCAGGGGTGGAAGCCCGAGTAGGGTGTAGAATGATCAACGGCTCAAACCATGAGAAGGCCATGAGAATAGAGATATTTCGCCCTCAGAACCCACGCTCAATGACAACAAAGCACTGTGTCACTGACAAGTGGGATTGCTGGTATAATTTTACTCTTGTTGAACCCACTCTTGTAACTTGTCGTTGGCAACAGGATGAAATAGCGCTGCTATTTGAATTCAAGATAGACGTAGCACCTGACCTTTGGGATAATGCATTGTCACGGTACACTGCAAGCACCGGAACACCAGGAAACAAAAGGGGTTTAAATCTCTCCACTCTGGTTATACAAGGAAGTGAAGTATATTCCAGAGATAAATGGAGATGGAATGATTCACTTCAAATGTCTAAAATCGAGGCCACCCTTGGAAAGAGAATACACATTGGTTGCCGATTTGTCAATGGGTCTACTCACCACAGGCCAACTGTAATTAAAACCATCTATGTAGACTCTACCAAACCAGACAAATACAACACTGACTGTTACAAAATTATGGAGCCAAATTCAGATTGCTGGCACAATTTCACTTTTATCAAACCTACAATAGTGTATTGTATTTGGGGCTACAGGGGCACAGAATTGTTATTTGAATTTATGATTGACTCAAATACACCTGAACTTGCCGAAATAAATCCAGAACCTACACCCCCACAAACTCTCAAAGGCGTACCTTCTAAGCCCTCCATTAGTCTAACTCCTTACATTTTCAACATTGGCCCTTACGTTATTAAACACACAGGTCAACAACAGATACTGTTTAATCCCACATATTCCCTCAAACGAGTAGAATTGTCAATGCAGATTAAAATCTCTGCGATCAAACCCACCTATTTACCATTCCTGAGTACATCTTATGCAGGATGGTCAGCATGGTTACGCAGACGAACTTTTGCCACTTCACAACGACTGAAGAGGGATGTGACTGGTATCTTAGGAACAGGCCTGGGAGTCTTAAATAGTATAGATGCTGAGATACTTGCCAACAAACTAGTCACAACCACTACTGATCTGGACAAATTAAGACGTCCCCTACAGTCCTCTCTATTAGCATTGGGAAACCACCAATGGCTTTTATCGAATATATTGCCTCAGTGGGAAGAAACGGGTGAAAAAGACCATCAGCTGATCACAGATGCACTTGGTACAACCCAAACCAATGTTTCCTTGGCTCTTAGTTGTATCCGAGCCCAACTGTGGATGCAATCGATGACAGCCGCAATCATAAGGGAAGGTGAAGAAGGCACCTTGCCCACCGAAATTCGAAAAGTAATATGGGATAACGCAATTGAATTTGAGAAAAAATTCCAGTCCTGGTGGTATCTGGTTAACTTCACCTATGATCCCATTGAGAGCAAGGCCACAGCTTTTGTCTTAACGATACGCAATGCTTTGGTATACACCATATACCCAATCGTTGCGCTGGGGTTGAATCACCAAGGAGCCATACTCTATCCAATAGAGCACAGAGTGTGGGCACAACAAAATAAGTGGCAAACTGTTGATGTTGACGCATGCGTTTCAGGAGACCAACAAGGATTCATTTGTGAGAGTAATACCCTGAAAGCACAAGACATTTGTCTTGACACCAACCAGAATGTTTGTCACTTTGAGATACATCCCGATGAAACCCCAGAAACTGTGCTTGTATATATTGGGAAAGGGTGTGTTTGCATGAGGTCTCCCTGTAGTCTTGTATTCATAGATGACATAGTAGTTGATATAAGTAATCACTCAAACCTTTGTGTTTGTAACTTTACTAACATTATTGGATGTGACTTCAATTATTCAGCTCCTGTTACATCTTTTCAATTGCTACAATCTAATTATACATTGATTCGAGATTTGTTGCCTACCCCCATCGGAATGAGTCTCTCACTGGTGAAGAAGTTACTACAACACGATGAATTGAAGCGACTGTTGAAAGAGGCCCAAGAAAATGGACAGAGAACTTTGATTACCGTCCATCATGATGTTGAAGAAATACACCAAGTGCTGGAAAGAGTCAAGAGAGACGGAGGACATGGATGGGGAGATACTCTTTTTGGATGGTCACCGACAGTTACAGGACTTTATAACAAGATGCTCCATCCTGTTGTTGTTTTACTAATACTCATTGTTTTGTGCTTCGCTTTGACAATTGTTTTGTATGTTAGACTTTGGATTATGATGAAAAGTTTAACTCATTTGATCACTCCACGAGATGTATTTGCACTTCATATCCCTCACCACAAGAACACATGTGATCTTTCCTATCAGTATTGAGTATCGTGCAGCTTGAGTGACTGTAGTCACGGGGTGGATTATGTGGAATAAATACTAAATTGGCTAAAAAATACAAAAGTACAGCATTGTTCACACATTAAGGAAAAGTATAAAATCAAGAGGCTTCTGAGGTAGAAAATAGCCACAGCTGGCATGAAGGACACAACATCTGTGGTTCCCTGATAAGCTACATGAGGTACGGGACGAGATGCAATTATTCCGTGGCTTTACCTTCTGATGTATAGCGGATACCGGAAAGGGATGATACCATGAAACAGATAAGCTGCCAATTAGCTGCCCGCTAGATGCTCAGAGCCAACTTTTTGTCAAAAGTTGATGAAATGCTGTCCTTTGTGCGAACTTTACTCATTATAATGTCATTATAATACCAAAACACACCTCCACCCCGAAGGCTACCTGCCTCCAAGGTGCGACCACTCCTTCTTGAGTCTGCGCCCTGAATTTCTCGTAAACTATACCTTTAATTGTGAAGCGAGAGAAATTTACACCAATCATGATAAAAGGATGTATGACTAAAGTCACTCAAACTCCACCTTGAAGATAACAAATAGTATAAAAATAGCCCAAGAGAGGGGGGATACCCAGGGAAGACACCATCATAAAGAATTACATCACTGACTTCTGGGATCAGTCGACGGGCTGAGCCTCTCTTCCCCCCCATAGGGACGCCTTTGGGTAAGACTTAGATTATACCGAGTGCTTCCTCGGGAAACTTAGAAATTTCTCTAGAGAGTCTCTTTTTCTACATTTAAAGCCAGGCTGTATCGTTTATAACTTTGTCGCGCGTTTTGTATATGTAACAATACTTTCATTTGCACGTGCTTTGCAGACAGTGTATTTATCACCGGCGATTTGTTTAAATAAATTGCACTTTTTTAAGTAGCTAGTCGTTTTGGTTTCTCACTGAACGCGACCAAAGACTCGAGAGTGGCCGTGCCAGTTCATGAGCACGACTAGACTGAAGGTGCAGTCCACTATTAGTGTATCCAAATCGTAATAGTTTAATACATATTAAACGTGATTGGACTGAGAGTGCTGAATTGGGCATCACTCAGAATTTAAACCTAGCTGCACCTAGCCTCCCACCTCGGTGAGGAGTGTTAGAACGCAAGGGGGTTTATCTTCTGCTAAAACCGCTTTGCCCCTTTTCACTCAACAACAGCGGCAAGGTTGAGCCCAACTGGCAACAAACGCCGAGGCGAGTCCATTACAGGAGCCAAGCTGATGCAGGCCCAGGAGCAAAGCAGAGCTGTACCAAGGAGCCGTGTCGAGCCGACACACGGAACGAGGCTGAGATAGCACCAGGAGCTGAGCCGGCCCTAGGAACCCTGCGGAGCCAATGTAGGAGCCTCCATGAGCCAGGAGCCAAGATGAGCTGGCCGAGGAGTTGGGCAGAGCTGGCCGCAGGAGCCCATCTGACTTTGTGCCATAAGACCAGGCAAGGCTGCTGCGAGGGCCGAGTGGATTCAGTTCGTGAGTCAGGCCGAGATGCCGAGCATGCTGAGGGCAGCCAGCCCCTGGAGCTGAGCTGTGTCAGTCCTAGTCCTAGGAAGCCTGCGGAGCCAAGGTAGGAGCCTTGACGAGCCGGCGAAGGAGTTGGGCAGAGCTGGCCGCAGGAGCCCATCTGACTTTGTGCCATAAGACCAGGCAAGACTGCGACGAGGGCCGAGCGGAGTCAGCTCAGGAGATGGGCCGAGTTACCGAGCATGCTGAGCGCAGCAAGCCCCTGGAGCAGAGCTGTGTCGGTCCCAGGAACCGCGTGGAGGCGTCCCCAAAAGTCAAGCTTTGCTGTCCTCAGGATGGGAGCTGAGCTTCCACCAGTTGTCATGGTGTTTTAGTCCAAGGAGCCAATCTGAGCTGGTTGCAAAGCTGAACTGAGGCGGCACATGGGGTCAAGTTGAGTTGGTCCAAGGAGATGAGTGGAGTGTGGCCTAGGAGCCATGCGGAGCCAGGCCAGGAGCCTTATGGCAACGTCCCAGGAGCCGAGGTGAGGCGGTTGCGGGAACGGAGCCAAACAGAACCCAACTATCAAGCTGCGCTGGCCACAAACGGCCAGGCAAGTCCCTCACAGGAGTGACGCTGATGCAGGTCTAGGAGCAGAGCAGAGCACAGCTGGACCAAAGAGTCGAGCTCAGCGGGGACAAGGAAGGATACGGAGATAGCGCCAGGAGCTGAGCTGGCCCTAGGAACCCTGCGGAGGCAATGTAGGAGCCTCCATGAGCCGTCCCAGGAGCCAAGATGAGCTGGCCAGGGAGTTGGGCAGAGCTGGCCACAAGTGTCCATCTGACTTTGTGTCAAAAGACCAGGCAAGTCTCTGGCGAGGGCCGAGCGGAGACAGCTCAGTAGTCTGGCAGAGATGCTGAGCATGCTGAGCGCAGCCAGCCCCTGGAGCTGAGCTGTGTCGTTCCCAAGAACTGAGTGGAGGCGTCCCCAAAACTCGAGCTTTGTTGTTCAGGATCCGAGCTGAGCTGCCACCAGCAGTCAAGGTACGTTGGTGCAAGGAGCCGAGCTGAGCGGGCTCCAAAAGGCAAAACTATGCCTTCTTTAAAGCTCTCTGGGAACTGCTTGCGTAGCCCCACAGACCTGCGGGCTGCAGGCTTTCCTGCTGCCTTCAGCCTCAAAACCACCCTTTCCCACTTGGCGCCATGCCAGGCACAAAAATGGCCATATGGCTGGAGATTGGTCCCACGCCCAAAGAGCCAGCAGGGAAAACTATGCCTTGTTCTAAAGCTCTTTGGGAACCGCTTGAGTAGCCCCACAGACCTGGGGGCTGCAGGCTTTCCTGCTGCCTTCAGCCTCAAAACCACCCTTTCCCACTTGGCACCACGCCAGGCACAAAAGTGGCCATATGGCTGGAGATTGGTCCCACGCCCAAAGAGCCATCAGGGAAAACTATGCCTTGTTCTAAAGCTCTTTGGGAACCGCTTGCGTAGCCCCACAGACCTGGGGGCTGCAGGCTTTCCTGGGGCCTTCAGACTCAAAACCACCCTTTCCCACTTGGTGCTGCGCCAGGCACAAAAATGGCCATATGGCTGGAGATTGGTCCCACGCCCAAAGAGCCAGCAGGGAAAACTATGCCTTGTTCTAAAGCTCTTAGGGAACCGCTTGCGTAGCCCCACAGACCTGGGGGCTGCAGGCTTTCCTGCTGCCTTCAGCCTCAAAACCACCCTTTCCCTCTTGGCGCCGCGCCAGGCACAAAAATGGCCATATATCTGGAGACTGGTTCCACGCCCAAAGATGTCGTAGGTCTCTGGGCAATGCAAGCGTCTTAGCAGAGATGTAGCCAGGGTCATGAGAACAATTCTGAGAGACACTGGGAACAAGCCCTAGAATTCCCTCCTGGCACTTTCCATGTTGGAGACACAGCAAGATGATTTTTTGATTGTTTTGCACCTATCTCTTTGAAGAATGTAGCCAAGGAGATAACTAGGTGACTTGAAGCAGATCCTATTGAGTCTAAGAACAGTCGCCATTTTTCCCTGCTGGCACTTTCCATGTGGGAGATATGTCAAGATGTGTGTTTGTTTTGAGGGCAACTCCCTGGAGAGAATGTTAGCAAATACTTAACCAGGAGAGTAGAAAGCAGTATTCAAAGATAGGCAGAGCAAGTCCTATATTTCCCTCTGAACACTTTCCATTTAGGACATAGAGCGGGATGCTTATTGGTTTTGAGGAAATCTCCCTGGAGACTGTAGGCAGGAAAGTTTCTGGCACATTGAATGCCATTCTTGGAGCACTGTGATGAATTCCTGCAATTCTCTCCTGGCACTTTACATGTTGGAGATAGCGCAAGATTTTTGTGTATATAGGGCACAGCGCTCTGCAGGGTGAGAGACACTGAGAACAAGATCGACAATTCCCTCTTGGCACTTTCCTTGTAGGAGATACCGCAAGACGTTTCTGTATATTGGGCACTGCGCTCTGCAGGGTGTTAGGAGAGACTTTCCCGGGACAGTGAAACCCGACATCAGAGACAGTGAGAAGAAGCCCCAACGTTCCTTCCAGGCATTTTCAGTGTGGGTGCCTTCTCCACGTGGTTCCTGGTTTCACTGCAGCTCTGAAGAGAATGTTAGCAAAGAGGTAACCGGGACAGTGAAAACAGTACTCAAAGACAGGGAGAGCAAGCTCTCTCTTGGCACTTTGGATGTGGGACATGCAGCGAGATGTTTTCTGCTTTTGCGTTTGGCTGTTGGGAGATTTACAGCACAAAGATATCTAGTTGATTTGAAGCAGTTCCGAGAAAGTCTAAACATAATCCCCACTTCTCCCTCCTGGCACTTTCCATGTGGGAGATATAGCAGGATGTATATTGGTTTTGAGGACAACTCAATGGACAGTGTAGGGAGAAAAGGTCCTGGCTCCTTGAATGCCGTTTCTGGAGACACTGCGATCAATGTGGGAGATATGTCAAGATGTGTGTTTGTTTTGAGGACGGCTCTCTGGAGAGTCTTAGCAAAGAGGTCACACAGATAATCAGAGCAATTCTCAGAGACACTGAGAACAAGCTCGACAATTCCCTCCTGGCACTTTCCCTGTAGGAGATACCGCAAGACGTTTCTGTACATTGGGCACAGCGCTCTGCACGGTGTTAGCAGAGACTTTCCCGGGACAGTGAAACCCTATGTCAGAGACACTGAGAAGAAGCCCCAATGTTCCCTCCAGGCACTTTCAGTGTGGGTGCCTTCTCCACGTGGTTCCTGGTTTCACTGCGGCTCTGAAGAGAATGTTAGCAAAGAGGTAACCGGGACAGTGAAAACAGTACTCAAAGACAGGGAGAGCAAGCTCTCTCTTGGCACTTTCGATGTGGGACATGCAGCGAGATGTTTGCTGCTTTTACATTTGGCTGTTGGGAGATTTACAGCACAAAGATATCTAGTTGATTTGAAGCAGTTCTGAGAAAGTCTAAGCATAATCCCCACTTTTCCCTCCTGGCATTTTCCATGTGGGAAATATAGCAGGATGTATATTGGTTTTAAGGAACTGTCCCCGGAGAGGGTGGGCAGAAAAGTTTCTGGCTCCTTCAATGCCGTTCCTGGAGACACTGCGATCAATGTGGGAGATATGTCAAGATGTGTGTTGGTTTTGAGGACGGCTCTCTGGGGAGTCTTAGCAAAGAGGTCACAGGGATAATCAGTGCAATTCTCAGAGACACTGAGAACAAGTTCGACAATTCCCTCCTGGCACTTTCCCTGTAGGAGATACTGCAAGACGTTTCTGTATATTGGGCACAGCGCTCTGCACGGTGTTAGCAGAGACTTTCCCGGGACAGTGAAACCCTATGTCAGAGACACTGAGAAGAAGCCCCAATGTTCCTTCCAGGCTTTTTCAGTGTGGGTGCCTTCTCCACGTGGTTCCTGGTTTCACTGCAGCTGTGAAGAGAATGTTAGCTAAGAGGTAACCGGGACAGTGAAAACAGTACTCAAAGACAGGGAGAGCAAGCTCTCTCTTGGCACTTTGGATGTGGGACATGCAGCGAGATGTTTGCTGCTTTTGCGTTTGGCTGTTGGGAGATTTACAGCACAAAGATATCTAGTTGATTTGAAGCAGTTCCGAGAAAGTCTAAACATAATCCCCACTTCTCCCTCCTGGCACTTTCCATGTGGGAGATATAGCAGGATGTATATTGGTTTTGAGGATACTCAATGGACAGTGTAGGGAGAAAAGGTCCTGGCTCCTTGAATGCCGTTTCTGGAGACACTGCGATCAATGTGGGAGATATGTCAAGATGTGTGTTTGTTTTGAGGACGTCTCTCTGGAGAGTCTTAGCAAAGAGGTCACACAGATAATCAGAGCAATTCTCAGAGACACTGAGAACAAGCTCGACAATTCCCTCCTGGCACTTTCCCTGTAGGAGATACCGCAAGACGTTTCTGTACATTGGGCACAGCGCTCTGCACGGTGTTAGGAGAGACTTTCCCGGGACAGTGAAACCCTATGTCAGAGACACTGAGAAGAAGCCCCAATGTTCCCTCCAGGCACTTTCAGTGTGGGTGCCTTCTCCACGTGGTTCCTGGTTTCACTGCAGCTCTGAAGAGAACGTTAGCAAAGAGGTAACCGGGACAGTGAAAACAGTACTCAAAGACAGGGAGAGCAAGCTCTCTCTTGGCACTTTCAATGTGGGACATGCAGCGAGATGTTTGCTGCTTTTGCGTTTGGCTGTTGGGAGATTTACAGCACAAAGATATCTAGTTGATTTGAAGCAGTTCCGAGAAAGTCTAAACATAATCCCCACTTCTCCCTCCTGGCACTTTCCATGTGGGAGATATAGCAGGATGTATATTGGTTTTGAGGATACTCAATGGACAGTGTAGGGAGAAAAGGTCCGGCTCCTTGAATGCCGTTTCTGGAGACACTGCGATCAATGTGAGAGATATGTCAAGATGTGTGTTTGTTTTGAGGACGTCTCTCTGGAGAGTCTTAGCAAAGAGGTCACAGGGATAATCAGAGCAATTCTCAGAGACACTGAGAACAAGCTCGACAATTCCCTCCTGGCACTTTCCCTGTAGGAGATACCGCAAGACGTTTCTGTACATTGGGCACAGCGCTCTGCACGGTGTTAGCAGAGACTTTCCCGGGACAGTGAAACCCTATGTCAGAGACACTGAGAAGAAGCCCCAATGTTCCCTCCAGGCACTTTCAGTGTGGGTGCCTTCTCCACGTGGTTCCTGGTTTCACTGCGGCTCTGAAGAGAATGTTAGCAAAGAGGTAACCGGGACAGTGAAAACAGTACTCAAAGACAGGGAGAGCAAGCTCTCTCTTGGCACTTTCGATGTGGGACATGCAGCGAGATGTTTGCTGCTTTTACATTTGGCTGTTGGGAGATTTACAGCACAAAGATATCTAGTTGATTTGAAGCAGTTCTGAGAAAGTCTAAGCATAATCCCCACTTTTCCCTCCTGGCATTTTCCATGTGGGAAATATAGCAGGATGTATATTGGTTTTAAGGAACTGTCCCCGGAGAGGGTGAGCAGAAAAGTTTCTGGCTCCTTCAATGCCGTTCCTAGAGACACTGCGATCAATGTGGGAGATATGTCAAGATGTGTGTTGGTTTTGAGGACGGCTCTCTGGGGAGTCTTAGCAAAGAGGTCACAGGGATAATCAGTGCAATTCTCAGAGACACTGAGAACAAGTTCGACAATTCCCTCCTGGCACTTTCCCTGTAGGAGATACTGCAAGACGTTTCTGTATATTGGGCACAGCGCTCTGCACGGTGTTAGCAGAGACTTTCCCGGGACAGTGAAACCCTATGTCAGAGACACTGAGAAGAAGGCCCAATGTTCCTTCCAGGCTTTTTCAGTGTGGGTGCCTTCTCCACGTGGTTCCTGGTTTCACTGCAGCTGTGAAGAGAATGTTAGCTAAGAGGTAACCGGGACAGTGAAAACAGTACTCAAAGACAGGGAGAGCAAGCTCTCTCTTGGCACTTTGGATGTGGGACATACAGCGAGATGTTTGCTGCTTTTGCGTTTGGCTGTTGGGAGATTTACAGCACAAAGATATCTAGTTGATTTGAAGCAGTTCCGAGAAAGTCTAGGCATAATCCCCACTTTTCCCTCCTGGCATTTTCCATGTGGGAGATATAGCAGGATGTATATTGGTTTTGAGGACAACTCAATGGACAGTGTAGGGAGAAAAGGTCCTGGCTCCTTGAATGCCGTTTCTGGAGACACTGCGATCAATGAGGGAGATATGTCAAGATGTGTGTTTGTTTTGAGGACGTCTCTCTGGGGAGTCTTAGCAAAGAGGTCACACGGATAATCAGAGCAATTCTCAGAGACACTGAGAACAAGCTCGACAATTCCCTCCTGGCACTTTCCCTGTAGGAGATACCGCAAGACGTTTCTGTACATTGGGCACAGCGCTCTGCACGGTGTTAGGAGAGACTTTCCCGGGACAGTGAAACCCTATGTCAGAGACACTGAGAAGAAGCCCCAATGTTCCCTCCAGGCACTTTCAGTGTGGGTGCCTTCTCCACGTGGTTCCTGGTTTCACTGCAGCTGTGAAGAGAATGTTAGCTAAGAGGTAACCGGGACAGTGAAAACAGTACTCAAAGACAGGGAGAGCAAGCTCTCTCTTGGCACTTTCAATGTGGGACATGCAGCGAGATGTTTGCTGCTTTTGCGTTTGGCTGTTGGGAGATTTACAGCACAAAGATATCTAGTTGATTTGAAGCAGTTCCGAGAAAGTCTAAACATAATCCCCACTTCTCCCTCCTGGCACTTTCCATGTGGGAGATATAGCAGGATGTATATTGGTTTTGAGGATACTCAATGGACAGTGTAGGGAGAAAAGGTCCGGCTCCTTGAATGCCGTTTCTGGAGACACTGCGATCAATGTGAGAGATATGTCAAGATGTGTGTTTGTTTTGAGGACGTCTCTCTGGAGAGTCTTAGCAAAGAGGTCACAGGGATAATCAGAGCAATTCTCAGAGACACTGAGAACAAGCTCGACAATTCCCTCCTGGCACTTTCCCTGTAGGAGATACCGCAAGACGTTTCTGTACATTGGGCACAGCGCTCTGCACGGTGTTAGGAGAGAGTTTCCCGGGACAGTGAAACCCTATGTCAGAGACACTGAGAAGAAGCCCCAATGTTCCCTCCAGGCACTTTCAGTGTGGGTGCCTTCTCCACGTGGTTCCTGGTTTCACTGCGGCTCTGAAGAGAATGTTAGCAAAGAGGTAACCGGGACAGTGAAAACAGTACTCAAAGACAGGGAGAGCAAGCTCTCTCTTGGCACTTTGGATGTGGGACATACAGCGAGATGTTTGCTGCTTTTGCGTTTGGCTGTGGGGAGATTTACAGCACAAAGATATCTAGTTGATTTGAAGCAGTTCCGAGAAAGTCTAAACATAATCCCCACTTCTCCCTCCTGGCACTTTCCATGTGGGAGATATAGCAGGATGTATATTGGTTTTGAGGATACTCAATGGACAGTGTAGGGAGAAAAGGTCCTGGCTCCTTGAATGCCGTTCCTGGAGACACTGCGATCAATGTGGGAGATATGTCAAGATGTGTGTTTGTTTTGAGGACGTCTCTCTGGAGAGTCTTAGCAAAGAGGTCACAGGGATAATCAGAGCAATTCTCAGAGACACTGAGAACAAGCTCGACAATTCCCTCCTGGCACTTTCCCTGTAGGAGATACCACAAGACGTTTCTGTAGATTGGGCACAGCGCTCTGCACGGTGTTAGGAGAGAGTTTCCCGGGACAGTGAAACCCTATGTCAGAGACACTGAGAAGAAGCCCCAATGTTCCCTCCAGGCACTTTCAGTGTGGGTGCCTTCTCCACGTGGTTCCTGGTTTCACTGCGGCTCTGAAGAGAATGTTAGCAAAGAGGTAACCGGGACAGTGAAAACAGTACTCAAAGACAGGGAGAGCAAGCTCTCTCTTGGCACTTTCGATGTGGGACATGCAGCGAGATGTTTGCTGCTTTTGCGTTTGGCTGTTGGGAGATTTACAGCACAAAGATATCTAGTTGATTTGAAGCAGTTCCGAGAAAGTCTAAACATAATCCCCACTTCTCCCTCCTGGCACTTTCCATGTGGGAGATATAGCAGGATGTATATTGGTTTTGAGGATACTCAATGGACAGTGTAGGGAGAAAAGGTCCTGGCTCCTTGAATGCCGTTTCTGGAGACACTGCGATCAATGTGGGAGATATGTCAAGATGTGTGTTTGTTTTGAGGACGTCTCTCTGGAGAGTCTTAGCAAAGAGGTCACACAGATAATCAGAGCAATTCTCAGAGACACTGAGAACAAGCTCGACAATTCCCTCCTGGCACTTTCCCTGTAGGAGATACCGCAAGACGTTTCTGTACATTGGGCACAGCGCTCTGCACGGTGTTAGGAGAGACTTTCCCGGGACAGTGAAACCCTATGTCAGAGACACTGAGAAGAAGCCCCAATGTTCCCTCCAGGCACTTTCAGTGTGGGTGCCTTCTCCACGTGGTTCCTGGTTTCCCTGCAGCGCTGAAGAGAACGTTAGCAAAGAGGTAACCGGGACAGTGAAAACAGTACTCAAAGACAGGGAGAGCAAGCTCTCTCTTGGCACTTTCAATGTGGGACATGCAGCGAGATGTTTGCTGCTTTTGCGTTTGGCTGTTGGGAGATTTACAGCACAAAGATATCTAGTTGATTTGAAGCAGTTCCGAGAAAGTCTAAACATAATCCCCACTTCTCCCTCCTGGCACTTTCCATGTGGGAGATATAGCAGGATGTATATTGGTTTTGAGGATACTCAATGGGCAGTGTAGGGAGAAAAGGTCCGGCTCCTTGAATGCCGTTTCTGGAGACACTGCGATCAATGTGGGAGATATGTCAAGATGTGTGTTTGTTTTGAGGACGTCTCTCTGGAGAGTCTTAGCAAAGAGGTCACAGGGATAATCAGAGCAATTCTCAGAGACACTGAGAACAAGCTCGACAATTCCCTCCTGGCACTTTCCCTGTAGGAGATACCGCAAGACGTTTCTGTACATTGGGCACAGCGCTCTGCACGGTGTTAGCAGAGAGTTTCCCGGGACAGTGAAACCCTATGTCAGAGACACTGAGAAGAAGCCCCAATGTTCCCTCCAGGCACTTTCAGTGTGGGTGCCTTCTCCACGTGGTTCCTGGTTTCACTGCGGCTCTGAAGAGAATGTTAGCAAAGAGGTAACCGGGACAGTGAAAACAGTACTCAAAGACAGGGAGAGCAAGCTCTCTCTTGGCACTTTCGATGTGGGACATGCAGCGAGATGTTTGCTGCTTTTGCGTTTGGCTGTTGGGAGATTTACAGCACAAAGATATCTAGTTGATTTGAAGCAGTTCCGAGAAAGTCTAAACATAATCCCCACTTCTCCCTCCTGGCACTTTCCATGTGGGAGATATAGCAGGATGTATATTGGTTTTGAGGACAACTCAATGGACAGTGTAGGGAGAAAAGGTCCTGGCTCCTTGAATGCCGTTTCTGGAGACACTGCGATCAATGTGGGAGATATGTCAAGATGTGTGTTTGTTTTGAGGACGTCTCTCTGGAGAGTCTTAGCAAAGAGGTCACAGGGATAATCAGAGCAATTCTCAGAGACACTGAGAACAAGCTCCACAATTCCCTCCTGGCACTTTCCCTGTAGGAGATACCGCAAGACGTTTCTGTACATTGGGCACAGCGCTCTGCACGGTGTTAGGAGAGAGTTTCCGAGGACAGTGAAACCCTATGTCAGAGACACTGAGAAGAAGCCCCAATGTTCCCTCCAGGCACTTTCAGTGTGGGTGCCTTCTCCACGTGGTTCCTGGTTTCACTGCGGCTCTGAAGAGAATGTTAGCAAAGAGGTAACCGGGACAGTGAAAACAGTACTCAAAGACAGGGAGAGCAAGCTCTCTCTTGGCACTTTGGATGTGGGACATACAGCGAGATGTTTGCTGCTTTTGCGTTTGGCTGTGGGGAGATTTACAGCACAAAGATATCTAGTTGATTTGAAGCAGTTCCGAGAAAGTCTAAACATAATCCCCACTTCTCCCTCCTGGCACTTTCCATGTGGGAGATATAGCAGGATGTATATTGGTTTTGAGGATACTCAATGGACAGTGTAGGGAGAAAAGGTCCTGGCTCCTTGAATGCCGTTCCTGGAGACACTGCGATCAATGTGGGAGATATGTCAAGATGTGTGTTTGTTTTGAGGACGTCTCTCTGGAGAGTCTTAGCAAAGAGGTCACAGGGATAATCAGAGCAATTCTCAGAGACACTGAGAACAAGCTCGACAATTCCTTCCTGGCACTTTCCCTGTAGGAGATACCGCAAGACGTTTCTGTACATTGGGCACAGCGCTCTGCACGGTGTTAGCAGAGACTTGCCCGAGACAGTGAAACCCTATGTCAGAGACACTGAGAAGAAGCCCCAATGTTCCCTCCAGGCACTTTCAGTGTGGGTGCCTTCTCCACGTGGTTCCTGGTTTCACTGCGGCTCTGAAGAGAATGTTAGCAAAGAGGTAACCAGGACAGTGAAAACAGTACTCAAAGACAGGGAGAGCAAGCTCTCTCTTGGCACTTTGGATGTGGGACATACAGCGAGATGTTTGCTGCTTTTGCGTTTGGCTGTTGGGAGATTTACAGCACAAAGATATCTAGTTGATTTGAAGCAGTTCCGAGAAAGTCTAAACATAATCCCCACTTCTCCCTCCTGGCACTTTCCATGTGGGAGATATAGCAGGATGTATATTGGTTTTGAGGACAACTCAATGGACAGTGTAGGGAGAAAAGGTTCTGGCTCCTTGAATGCCGTTTCTGGAGACACTGCGATCAATGTGGGAGATATGTCAAGATGTGTGTTTGTTTTGAGGACGGCTCTCTGGAGAGTCTTAGCAAAGAGGTCACACAGATAATCAGAGCAATTCTCAGAGACACTGAGAACAAGCTCGACAATTCCCTCCTGGCACTTTCCCTGTAGGAGATACCGCAAGACGTTTCTCTACATTGGGCACAGCGCTCTGCACGGTGTTAGGAGAGACTTTCCCGGGACAGTGAAACCCTATGTCAGAGACACTGAGAAGAAGCCCCAATGTTCCCTCCAGGCACTTTCAGTGTGGGTGCCTTCTCCACGTGGTTCCTGGTTTCACTGCAGCTCTGAAGAGAATGTTAGCAAAGAGGTAACCGGGACAGTGAAAACAGTACTCAAAGACAGGGAGAGCAAGCTCTCTCTTGGCACTTTGGATGTGGGACATACAGCGAGATGTTTGCTGCTTTTGCGTTTGGCTGTTGGGAGATTTACAGCACAAAGATATCTAGTTGATTTGAAGCAGTTCCGAGAAAGTCTAAACATAATCCCCACTTCTCCCTCCTGGCACTTTCCACGTGGGAGATATAGCAGGATGTATATTGGTTTTGAGGACAACTCAATGGACAGTGTAGGGAGAAAAGGTCCTGGCTCCTTGAATGCCGTTTCTGGAGACACTGCGATCAATGTGGGAGATATGTCAAGATGTGTGTTTGTTTTGAGGACGGCTCTCTGGAGAGTCTTAGCAAAGAGGTCACACAGATAATCAGAGCAATTCTCAGAGACACTGAGAACAAGCTCGACAATTCCCTCCTGGCACTTTCCCTGTAGGAGATACCGCAAGACGTTTCTGTAGATTGGGCACAGCGCTCTGCAGGGTGTTAGCAGAGACTTTCCCGGGACAGTGAAACCCTATGTCAGAGACACTGAGAAGAAGCCCCAATGTTCCCTCCAGGCACTTTCAGTGTGGGTGCCTTCTCCACGTGGTTCCTGGTTTCACTGCGGCTCTGAAGAGAACGTTAGCAAAGAGGTAACCGGGACAGTGAAAACAGTACTCAAAGACAGGGAGAGCAAGCTCTCTCTTGGCACTTTGGATGTGGGACATACAGCGAGATGTTTGCTGCTTTTGCGTTTGGCTGTTGGGAGATTTACAGCACAAAGATATCTAGTTGATTTGAAGCAGTTCCGAGAAAGTCTAAACATAATCCCCACTTCTCCCTCCTGGCACTTTCCACGTGGGAGATATAGCAGGATGTATATTGGTTTTGAGGACAACTCAATGGACAGTGTAGGGAGAAAAGGTCCTGGCTCCTTGAATGCCGTTTCTGGAGACACTGCGATCAATGTGGGAGATATGTCAAGATGTGTGTTTGTTTTGAGGACGGCTCTCTGGAGAGTCTTAGCAAAGAGGTCACACAGATAATCAGAGCAATTCTCAGAGACACTGAGAACAAGCTCGACAATTCCCTCCTGGCACTTTCCCTGTAGGAGATACCGCAAGACGTTTCTGTAGATTGGGCACAGCGCTCTGCAGGGTGTTAGCAGAGACTTTCCCGGGACAGTGAAACCCTATGTCAGAGACACTGAGAAGAAGCCCCAATGTTCCCTCCAGGCACTTTCAGTGTGGGTGCCTTCTCCACGTGGTTCCTGGTTTCACTGCGGCTCTGAAGAGAACGTTAGCAAAGAGGTAACCGGGACAGTGAAAACAGTACTCAAAGACAGGGAGAGCAAGCTCTCTCTTGGCACTTTGGATGTGGGACATGCAGCGAGATGTTTGCTGCTTTTGCGTTTGGCTGTTGGGAGATTTACAGCACAAAGATATCTAGTTGATTTGAAGCAGTTCCGAGAAAGTCTAAACATAATCGCCACTTCTCCCTCCTGGCACTTTCCATGTGGGAGATATAGCAGGATGTATATTGGTTTTGAGGACAACTCAATGGACAGTGTAGGGAGAAAAGGTCCTGGCTCCTTGAATGCCGTTTCTGGAGACACTGCGATCAATGTGGGAGATATGTCAAGATGTGTGTTTGTTTTGAGGACGGCTCTCTGGAGAGTCTTAGCAAAGAGGTCACACAGATAATCAGAGCAATTCTCAGAGACACTGAGAACAAGCTCGACAATTCCCTCCTGGCACTTTCCCTGTAGGAGATACCGCAAGACGTTTCTGTAGATTGGGCACAGCGCTCTGCACGGTGTTAGCAGAGACTTTCCCGGGACAGTGAAACCCTATGTCAGAGAC